>NC_140637.1:1745000-2370000 GCF_057382275.1 Copadichromis virginalis | reverse complement strand
AAGATACGCTGTCACCAACATGCTGTCATGAAATGCTCCCACTGGAGGTCAAAGCTGAGGTCTCGGGGGATTTGCAGCACTTTTCTTTCTGTTTCTCAGCGCCTGCGGACAGACAAAGTGGCCAAAATATTACAGACAGACGAGTGTTCATGAGTCAGGAACTCGGCATCGTCATTCTTGCTTAACTTGGAAAAACCCAAAACATTTTGACAACAACAACAGGTCCAGGTAGATATGGCACCGTAACTTCAATCTTACCTACGTCAATGATTAAACCGCTAACTTACGACAGTTAAGTCGCTCAAAACAAGCAGATAATTATCAGCAAACAGATGTACCTGCATGCTATTGTTGTTTAGCTAAGGCTAGCCTGTGAGCTAACCTGCCACTAATATGAACAGCTCGTGCTGGCTTCCCCCCGTTTGCTCTATTCTATCATTTTTATGTGACAGAGCTTACCGTAACGTTTAACAGTGGTCCCATATTATTATTACTGAGGCTAAAACGATGACGGCATGTGAAGCGATTAAGTGACAGCAAATGATACGTGGAAGTGAGCACTCGCTAGCACACCATCCGCTTCCGGGATCCGCTGTACATTATTCTACCAGAAGGTGGCACCCTTACTTCACTTTGTTGGGGAGAAGGTTGTGCTTCTAGACATCTTGTATTGCAAATTTATAATCTATCTTTTCCATTGCAATTGACAGTCTACATAGGTACTGTAAAGTTGCTTACAGCTAATGTAATAATAGCCTAATTTATTAATGCAGTCTGCTAGCAATAAATTATCTAACGTTCACATAATTGCACAATGTATAAACTTGGTTAACACACTCACAGCATACTGCCAGTGTACAGTGTTGCACAACTACGGGCCTAATTACTCAACATAGCCTATGTTTCTTTTCTAAACTGATATTTCCCACACAAATGTTTACAAAAAAGACACAGAGGCAGAATAATACATAATTCCAACTTTATATCATTGTATCATTTCTATTTAGGAAGAAAAATGTACAAAATGTACAAGATGTGCTCAATCAGCCATAATCAAACAAGCAAACAGTGAGATGACCAATCAAATTAGATCTCTCACCCAAAGAAAATATTTCTTGTGTTTGTATGACAAACATTGGGGCCAGAGGAAGGGTGCATGTGGAGTGAATGCTGGTGATTTCAGGGATTATGCTGGTTTGTTACATCATCTAATATAGCAGGAGGAGTGTCTAAGCTGTTTGAGAATCCCTACTACACATTCTCCTGAGCAAAGCTCCCTTGGCATAGCCAGATCCCCACCAAATACAGGAAGGTCATTACATTCTTCTTCATTACACCAAACTCATATGTCTGATCCATCATATCAGTTCAATAATCGATACATCAACATTGGGTAACATAATATTTACAGCAACAAAAAATAAACACAGGAACTACAAAACCCCATGTGCACTCCATCGGTCTAGATGTGATACGGTACAGTGACAGACATTATGTTTTTGTGAAATAATATTATAATCGTGCTGTCTTATCACGATGACACATTTAAATTCAAGGTGAGCCAAATGTTTTCTGGAAGGTTAGTCAAAACTTAGAAAGAGACTGCATCCTGTCATGTGCAGGTTAAAGCAGGGATCCCATTCCAGTACTGATGCAGATGGCATGTTTGTAAAACAGTGACACACAAGTGCCTTAACATTTCAGGTATCACTATGTATTATATACAGATTCCCTTTTTCTTAAACACAAACTGACACATGGTCAATCATTACCAGTGGTCCCTAAGTAAAAAAAATTTCATATACAACATCCATCATTTAGCGGCTGCTTAGTGATGGTCTGTTAATACTGTATGACTTGCGGAATAAACAGAAGTGAACTGGCTTTTATTCTTAAGTATACAGGATATAATGAGCAAGTGCACAAATGATTTTTTCTTTTTCCAGAACGGTGCTAGTAACTCTACACAATGATTTAATCTTTTTCTTTTTAACTGAACAATGTCTCTCAAGTGGTGTGGAGGTTTATGCGTGTACATGAGTTTGTTTTTATTGTATTGTATTTTTTCCTCTCAAAACATTGCATGACGATCAACAGCAATTCAAAATATGTATGTAGCCCTCATTTATCCTTTTCAAAACAACACTCATCAATTGCACAATTCCTTGTTCCTCAATATTGAAGGAAGTCCTGCCCTTGGAAGATAATATCTGTATGTGTGTATGTACTGTGTATTTTTCTGTGTGAAATAGTCTTTTTCCTGTGCAGTCTGTGAAAGAGGGGACTTCTTAAGGATCAATGCGAAAGGCCAACAGTTTGTCAGAGTGCAGGTTGTTGAGGGTGCGGAGGTCTGGAAGGCGCAGAAGCAGCTTGGAGAAGAGGGTGGTATCATCTGGACGACGGCGAGTGATCAGTGAACGCAGGGCGCGGATAAGGCCCTCCTGTAGCTGCTCCACGGCCCTCGTGTCCGAAATGCCGGAACGGTCTGAGGAACACAGAGCATACCGGTGTGAGTGATTTGAAACAGTTAGCACGTTGTGGATTCATTATCGAACTGTCACTGCGGTGCAGCATTTGTAACTGTTGTTCTCTAACCTGCAGAGACCAGCACCACGGCCATGAAGAGAGCCATTTCATCAGGCTCTAGTCCCAGAGAACTCAACTTCTCACTGAATTCAAACATTGCATCCAGCAGAGAGCCCATGCCCAAGGCACGCAAAGTGGGCAGCGGGTAAGTTTGGCCATTCAGGAATGTCACTGTATGCTCCCCAGCATTGAACAAGGTGCAGAACCTCACCATCAGAACCTTAACACGCAAGAAATGGTGAAAAAAGACGAAAACAAAAAGATAAACGTGAGACAAATGCTTTAGCCAAAAACACATCTGGACACATTATGATGCATTTATCATTACCAAAATGTATAACTGAAAATGTATGTCATTACCTGGAAGGTGCCTGATTTTAGCAGCATGACCTGGTCCTGTTGGCTAAGCTCTTGAAATCCTGGGATGCCTTTAGCAAATTCTACAACCTCCTTGACAGCAGGGGTGAAACACTGAGAGAAAGACTCCCATATCTCCTGACTTGTGCGTTCTGCCCCTGACACAGGGCACGCGTTGAGAGGACAGGCCTTTGAAAAGACAAAAAACATCAAGTCATAAATAGCTTGTCGAATAATGAATCATACAGCAGTCCTAATTCAGCGAGCGTCTTGTACTTACCAGCACTTTAGCTCCTGGAGCTAACTTCCATGGGCAGGAGGGCTGATTTTGGGTACTGCCTGCAATGCGGAAACTGTCATGATTGGCAGAGCTTCCCCTTTGAGGTATTGTAGCATTTGACTTGTTGTGATTCTGATTTGATGACACTAAATAGGTATACCGATTGCTGTCCATATTGTTAAATGCAGGTTGGTTGTGATTAGAGGAGACTGGGCATACACTGGCGGGGGTAACTGGGCAAGACTGATAACTCTGAGCTGAGGAGGGGTGAGATGAAACTTGAGGAAAATTGCCATCCTGAGAAAAGGGAGATGTGTTGTTGTTGTTGTTGGAGATGATGTTGCCTGACTTGGATGCTCGCTCCTGGTTGCTGCTGTTGCTGGTGAAGATGTCACGATAGGCTCTGGAAATGGCTCCAATGGCCTCTTTTGAGGTACCGTCGTCTGTGCTGGTGGGATTTTCCCTCACTGAAGGGGAGTCCATGTCCATGGCAGCCGACTCATTTAGGCTGTTCATGTAGCTCTGCATCTCATCCAGAAGTCGCTGCTTCTCTCTCTTAGGGATACGGCCAAAACGCACCGCTAAGGAAGATACAAGCAGAAGAGAAAAGGTTAGGTTCCTGTCACCGACAGCACGGGCAATCCCAGTAAATGTTTGTTTTGTGCTTTTCATTTCTCCGTTCTTGTCTTTTTCTAAATAAATGGTAATCCTTTTTCTTATTTGATCAAATACAATAATCCAAATCAGCAGCTCAACAACAACGAAAGTTACAAATGAATTCATAGATTTATTCATTTTTATCAAGAGATAAAAACTCGCAGCTTAACATGCTTAAACTGTTTACAGTGATTTCAAGGTGAATCACACAAGTGGGGAGATGAAAATTTCCTTTTCTTCATCCATACCCCCCCCCCCCCCACCCCCCTTCTCACAGTAACCATCAGCTGGAGAGGCTATTTATAGACCCCCTGCTGCCATCTGCCTCATCCTCTCCTCTATCCACCACTATCGTCTTCCTCTACTGCTCCCTCCCTCCATTTGTAAGTAGGGCAGTGGGGCAACATCGGCATGATGTCACTGGCACTGAGATCGTGAGAAGGAGAAGTATGAGAGTGGTGGGCTTGAAGAGTTGAGGAGACAGAAGTGAGAGCATGAAGAAGACTGACACGAGGGATGGCGATGCTGGAAAATGACTGTGTGTGCGTGGCGCTCCTGTTGTGCAGTCATACTGTCAAACTGTGAGGACTTGCCTCCCTTTTGGGGACAAAAGTACTCATCATGTAAATCATATAATTATAAGGTCAAGATTTGACTAAGGTGAAGGGAGGATTAAGGTCTGAACCGAGCAAGTTGTGGTTATTGTATTCTCTATTCTGGGTAGTGCATGTCACCAGGAAGCGAATGCAAGTGAAGAAGTGTGTGTTAGATAAAAATGGTACATCTTCAAAGACTTGAAAGTAGAGCACACGCGATTTCTTTTATAAAGCATATAAGTGGTATAGTGGTGTATACATATATGTATTTATATATATATCAGTTGCATACTGCATACAACCACAATTTAGAATAAAAAACAGAATGACAATAACTGTGCAAAACTGAGCGATCAAGAGTAGTTGTAGTAGTAGTTTGCAGGATATACTAAAGAAGCTTTTGTAATCTGCAGAGTAACTTGATGAGGATGTGGCCAATAACGTAACATGAGCTTAATCCCTGTCATCATGGTTTAAAAAGAAGCAAATGCACACTACTGAGCTGCATATGCAAATTATGTTGAAAGGCATTTTAAAATCTAACCAGAAGGAAGAAACCTAAAGAAACTTTCCTGTATTCTGTCTGATTACGGGAAGAAAAGTGTGCCACCATGCCAACGGACTTCAATATTTGCCTATATTGCAGCGCCAGAGTTACACAGCTGCCTGGTGTGAAATCAGGGTGTACTATTTATTGTGGGCTGCAGTCAGTTGCCTGCGGTTTTCCTGTTTTCGTAATGCTTGAAACTGAGCAAAAAGGGGTTTCTAGGTTGTGGTCCTTAACGCATTCAAAAATCTCCCGTAAGAGGGTCAACCTGAATGTTCTCTCATTTGGATGCATTTTGCCACCGTCTTTTTTTTCTTTTCTTTGCTGTGCACCAAAAGTGTCAAGCACATGCAGAAATAACACTAACCTCTTTACTAGATTAGGCAATGCAGAGTACTGGAGGGTGGAGATAAGCAGAAACCATACTGAGAGGAAGAAAACAGGCAAACTACACCAAGTAGGTCATGATGTATGAGTACACTATAGGGCTGATTCTGTATTGTTTTTCTAGGTCAGCCCAACTGTTTTCTTAATTTGTGGTGATAGGTGATCAATCACTGTTCAGCTTTCAGAGCCAGAATGAGGTGAAAGGAGTGTTACGCCTGAAAAATTCTGTCATAACGATGGTTTCTGCATCCCTTGCTTAATTGTTGCCCTGTCCCTTATTAATTGCAGTAAGATGTTCTATGGGCATACACAAGGTAATCACGTTGACCCTGTTCCAATTTCCTAAAATAATTCCTGTGTTTGCTGCAGTTTTCCCGATGATAGATAGCTTTAGGGACTTCAAGGTTCCTCTACTCATAAATCATTGTCTGAGGGAGAGATGTAAGGGGAGCTGAGGGAACATAGTGGGTACATATAAGGGGGAGGGGCTGCACTGAACAAGAGCATAGAGGTAGGTGTTGGTGGATGCTGCAAAGGGCAGCAGAAAGACACTTAGTAACTTAAAAAGAGTGATACAAAGCCAGATGGTACTTACAGGCAGTGCAGTGACAAAGTAGGAGGGCAAGACAGGTGCAAGTCTTCCTACAAACTGAGTGACTGAGCTACTGGCATGATGACCTCAAAAGTCTTCCTGCATTACATTTTTCACTCAGACCTACATATCAGTACTGCACCACTTTCTGTGTGCCCATTTCCCTGCTGCTTTGGCTAATCAGAGCACTGTGGTATTCTGGCAGAAGAGCGAGAGGAGAAATTTCAGTAAAATAAAATAAAAATATGTCAGGATGTCTCACCATCTCTTGACATGCCGACAGAGAGGCATTTCTTGAAACGGCAGTGCTGGCACCGGTTCCGATTCATCCGCATGATCAGACATTTCTCATTCTTCACGCACATCTTGTAGTTGATGTTTTGCTGGATGCTGCGTCGGAAAAACCCCTGACACAAACAGACATGTTTACATATATACCATGTGAAACCAGGGCACAAAAAAATCAACACATATATGAAATATTCCACAGTTTTTTCACATTTCTTTCTGATTATTGCCTTACCTTGCATCCCTCGCATGCATGCACTCCATAGTGGAAACCAGATGCAATGTCGCCACAGACTTTGCAAAGTAAGACCATTCCACCTGTCTCTGAGGAAGGAAAGTGAACTGTGAGATAAGCTGCAAAAACACACACATACGTATATGAAGGAATAAATATTTATGCATATCGATAGTTAGGAAAACTTACTGGTGAAAGTTCCCGGGAATCCGCATGGCCTTTTCCCCGCAATGGGGTGTGCATAGGAATGCTGTGGAGTAGCTGCTGGTGTTGAGGGGCCACTATAGACCTCTGGGAATTGGAACACCAGTTTGGAGGATGGAGTGTTGCACCCAGCTGCCCTTTGTTTCAATGCCCCAATCTCCGTGAAGGTAACCTCCTCTGGAGATGAGGGCTGGGAGTGTGAAGAAGGTGATTGTGTCTGGTATCCACTGGAAGGGCTGCCAGGGCTGGGACTGGCACTGCCAGAGGAGCCAGCATACAGGATTACTCCTCCTGAAGAGAAAGAATGGAGATGTTCACATAAAAAGACTTTAAAAAAAGCCTTGTTTAAATTTGGCTGGATTAGATGATTTATAAATTAAAAAAAAAAAAATCTGGCTACCCATAATTGCTTAGAAAACCTGCAGGGCTACTTTATAGATGTGGATGTGTTGTGATGTAATGTTGCACAATCTGTGGACAGCGGCTCTGAGTATCTGCAGCGACGTCGCTGCACGCTGAGTGTAATAGGCGTAATGGTGCGCTCAAGAGGATAAAGTGGGCGCTAAAAAGACTGCCGATGGCACAGCAACGAATCAGAGAGACGTACACTAGAAGAATCACTTAAAAATAATTCTTGCGTCATGCAGTCTTAAAGCACCTGTAAATATTAGCGGATTCTTTTTTGTCATTCAACTGTGGCTGTTTCCGAACTTTCGTTTCTCTCTCGCTCTCTCACTTCTAGTCAGGCGTTGTGGATGAGCGGAGACACGACCTCACGTGTCTGCGGGGTCTGCTGCCTCCTCCGCTCCAATAATAGCCTCGCTCCCCTGGCACCGTGCCCAGCGCCAGCTAACAGCACGACACCTGACCGCCGCCTCACATGCGTGGACTCCTGACACGGTTACTGGCCGAACCAAATCCGCAGTCTCGTGTTGAAATCTAACACAATTTGAAGTCAGATCTGTGTTTATAAACATACGCTGAATGGGACAGCCCCCAACCGCCGCCACCCTCACTCACTGAGCGTGAGGTAGCAGCGAGCCTCTGCTACTGTCGTTCCACAGTAGAAGAATGTGAGTCACGTTTTTGTTTTCTGTTTTGTTTTCTGTTTTTTTTTTTGTGCAAAGGTAAAACCTCGATTTTGTGGTTTGGACTGCCGTAATAACAAGGCAGTGTGCAGCAGAGTCGACTAGAGACACATTCAAGATTACAAATTAGGCTCTGTACGCACTTATTTCAGTATTAAAAGCAGTCTAAAAAATATGTTTCCAACTTAAAACTCTTTTTTTTTCAAACTTGCACATGCAGCTGAGAGTGGCACGCTGGTTTTCGCTGAATGTGCCTGGAGACCGATCCCTTTGCTGCGAACAGCATTTGTTTAGCGCAAATGTTTTGATAATCCTTCCACCAGCACGTGTTGGAGGATTTGTTGACTCATGCCAGAGTCATAGACAGATCCAGCAGACCAGACCTGAGCCTCACCTCCTTGTGAGCCTACACGCAGACAGTGAATGCCCAGCCCACGCCGACTCACTCCACCCAAACACATTGCATGTCCACCTGAAGACTCACATGTACAGTAGCCTTGTGTTTATGAATGACCCCCTCCCGAGCCACTGTACTGTGAACGCTGTTAATGAATAATCCGTTTCTGCTTTTGAATAGTGGTGCAGGAAGTGTCCAAGCAGGCTGTGAAGTGCTGCTGTAATTCATTTCTGTTCTACACATAGATTTTCGTTTAAAAGATAAAACTCTATCTTTCATCTTATGCAAATAGTCCATTAGGAGGGTTATTAAAGATCTGTAATACATACAGGAATGTATTGATCTACTGATTGCAAACACAGGTAATGCAACTCCTGCAAGGCTACATGCCATATTAAAGCACCTGAACCAAACTCCAGTTTTGTCTGATCCTGTGCCTTGCACAGGATTTCCCACGTACTCAGAGGATTTCCATGCACCTTGCTACAACGTGCACAAGATTCCCACAATTCAGGTCAACGCAGACAGCATCAATTGAGGACGCGGTCACTGCCCATCTTAAGTTTAGTGTACCCGTGCAAACGCTAATCTGCCTGGGACCAGAAAGCAGGCAGAGAAACGTGAGCACTGGATCCTCCACAGGCGGTCTCTCTCTCCCTTCTGTTTCCCTCTTTATCTCTTACTTTCACTGGCTGAAGTGGATAGAAGCACAGTTAAAGTGACTACAGTCATAATTTTTCCCCTGGGGGTAAAGTTTCTAAATATAGATCCCGACTTTCTGGGAAAATATTATTTTTTTTATTAGTATTATTCTAAAACAGAAAATATGCAGGTCTCTGCGGCCAATGAAATGAGTTTGTGCTATGCTGAACACAGTTTCTACTTGGGTTGTTTGCAGAAGACTTTGTTACCTCGGGCTCGTGAAAGTAGGTCAATATCGCAGGAACTTGATAGAATTGTGTCTATGTGCCTCTAGCAGCTCTCTCGAAACTGGTGCCGCATCACACAGCAGCTCTGGCTCATGCAATTAAGAGGGCGAGCTGTATTAGAGTATCACAGTGGGTGGCTATGGCCTATTTTAGAGACCCCAAGAATATGATTCGTCGTGTAACATCCTGTCTTGTTTCAGTCTGTTCTGTGGTCTTGATAAAGCGTCGGTTTCATTGCTATGCAAGCTTTCAGCATTTTAACAGTCACGTTCCACTCCAAACGCACGATGAATGCACGAGTGCCCTGAACCGATTCGTCGGGGACAGATGTTGCAGAATCAAAATCGACTCAGCTTTGTACTACACTGCAAGCTCGCACTGATTTAAATGAAAGGAGGGGGCGGTGTTCAGTAGAAGCAAGTGGTGCATGAGGCGGGGAAACGTGACCAGAGAGAAAAGAGTTAACGTGTGGAATTGCTGACCCACTGACCAAGCTCTGCCTCACCACCACCGCAGGCGGCATCGTCAACACAGAAGCGTCCGTGAGAGCGGGGTAGCGGCAGGAGGAGGGCCCGGATATCTCACGCGTCGCACGCGGCTCTGCAAGGGAAGCCACGTGAGGAGGGCTTTTTGACAGGGCTTTCACCGGGAAGATGTGAAGCGTGCGCTCCAGCCGGGAGCCAGAGCTTCTACAGTCCGCCAGAGGCTTATAATTAAAGAGCCAAATTAAATAGAGCAGCATGTTATGCGGCAGGGTGGTCTGACCGCGCACCAGCAGCAGCAGCAGCACAGCCGGGCGGTGCAACTAAGTTTAAAACAGCAGGGCGAAAACTGTGTGTCAGTGTGTGACCAGACCAAAGTATCTCGGAGAAAATTCGCGTGAAGATAGAAACACGTTTAATTCAAAATCCATCTGTTTGTGATTAGTCATGCCCTGGGATGTTAAATGTAATTGTTTTCTTTTATTTGGCTGAGTCTTAATTTATAACCAGAGGACTGGTTCACTTGTAACTCAGGTCAGCTGCACCACTCAGCATCTTCCATTCTGAGTGGTGCAGCGATACAGGCTGCTGACAAGAAATTGGCCTATATTGTGATAGGGCTACTCATATTTTTGAGGACACAGGTGTCTTACTTTGGGATACACATTTTTTCCCGAGTTTGAAACGTCTTCTAGCCTATTTATATGGCCTATTTTCCCCCCATACTTCAAAAATAATGGGGTTGGATTACTATCTAGCAAATGTTTAAGCACTGAGGACATAATGTTGACAAAAACGGGGCTTTTTGTCTGAATGTTTGTGCCAGTTAGTCAGCCTTAGCACCAACGCACTCTTTTACAGCCAATGGCGAAAAATGGTTTGAATACTTTAATGATGCTGAAAATATTGCAGAAGATCTCCACCAGGGGTGTGCCAGAGGACGGTTTAGAGAGGAAACTAAAGTCCCTGAAGTTAAGCAGTGAAGGGCATAGAACTTCTTCTTTTTCTCCAATTTTGCTTACACCATCTGGTTATCATTTGACGGCTAAATGCGAGCAAACATTGTAGCTATGTACTATTATAGTGCTACAGAGCTGTCATTGCAGGTGTCATAAAACGTTTTCTGACTTCCACACCCTGGTCCAACTGCCTTTAAAAAAAAAGAAGAGCTGATGTGAATACTAATGTTGATAAATACTTTCCAATGCGTTCCCAACCATTTGTATGTTATTATATGCTCCAAATATTAGTTTTTACTGATTTATATTTCCCCAATAATTGGCCCTGTGTAACCTGTTCCAGCTGACTGTAGCCTACTCCCCTACATTATGTTTACTAGTATTACATAACAAGCCTGCTAAGCTATATATCGTGAATTTGGGTCTATTATTTGAGTTATAAGATCTTTTATGTATGAATAAATTATTGCATTAACCTTTGGGTGAATGCCTCCTTCACATGCAACAACTCACTCACTCAGTCTGTAACTCATTCTTCAACAGCCTTGGCAATTGGAGGCATGTGGTTATAATAATGTTTATAGCTTTGTTTAGATGACTGAACTCATAAATCTAATTATGTTTGGTCCCAATAACATTATTGAAATATTAAAGGTCAAGCCAATGTGGTTACCATTTGAAGTATTAAGGGCTACAAAATGAGGAAAAAGTGGGATGTCATTAAAGACATTTTATTTTATTAATTGAACAAATAAATAAGAAAAATATAAATAAACAGTTAAATAAAGATATAAAAACTTTTGGAAAAACCTTCTGCTTCACTGCTTCTGCCTCTTGGACAGACAAACAACAAAACTCAGCACCCCAATCTTTGTTTTTATCGGCTGAGTAATACTACAGCTAATATATGATTATTCATCTATTTACTCTGGCCCACTTTATCAGTGAAATCTCAAAGTCATAACACAGTTAGTGGGTTCGTTTCCAGTTCTATTGCACAGGGTGCGTCCATCACCTGTGCCAGAACGTGACCGTGGCTGTTGTAAATGATTCACCGTCAATTAGGAGAGGGAAGCAGAGAGCATGTGCACCCTTGACTGATCTCGAGAAAACGCTGCTTAATACCACTTAACGGATAAAGGTCCTTCCATTATCAGCCTTTGTATTGTAGGCACTCCAGAAATGGCTTTGATAAAGGAAAACAGGCACGCCCCCTACGCCAAACAGTGTTTTTCTGCATGATATGACAGGGCTGCAGTTTAAATTCTGGCATGACAGATTATGATTACAGTGCCGGCCAACATACTGTAACTCCACGTGAGTTTGTTTTCGTGGGGAGAAACAGGAAGTGGCCAGCCTCCCTTCAGTCCCGAGCGGCTCACCTTCCCAGGCGTTGTTGCGCTCGGACATTTGAACGATGCACAGCAACGTCCTGGTAGCTTTGCATGAAGTTTTACTTTAAAATCGGGTTTTGTTTGACCTTTAAATTCACAGTCTTAATTAAAACCACTCAGCTCAGAAATGAGTAAAATACAAAACCCTCAAAATTAAAGTTCATCCACTCGTTGCTGCATGTAATGATAAAAAAAAATCGCCACAAGTAAAAATGAATGAATAAATAAATAAATCAGTGGTTTGCACAATTATTAAAGCAGTGGGATATCGCATTTCTGTGATGTATTCATTTAAGCTCTGCTTCATTTCAATCAAAATCAGCTCTGTTTTACACTTAATAACACATTATGATCAAATCAAGCTGAATTGCTATCGTTTATTGATCGCTGGTACCAACATGAATGAATATCCATCAGTCGTTCAGTTCTAACTTTTGTCATAATCACCATTGCTAGACATTTGCAGCACGCCAAACATAAAATAGAATCTTACCACCGCCGGGGCTGTTATCCATTTCTCTCTTGTGGATGATTAAACCTCTGGATAAACTTGATAGCAGACCTCCGTGAATGTCACGTCACTAGACTGGAGCAAAAGTCTTTTAAAGGCAGACGAGAAAGTCAAAAAAGAGTTTTGCGCAAAACACCTGCTCCATAGAGCGCAAAAATAGGAAGCACTGATTGGAAAGAGTCCAGTGGTGGTGAAGTTGTTGTTTTTTCTTCTTCTGTAATCTGTAGGTGATTCAGTAGATGGCACCTCTTTTCTGTTAGATCTGAATTAGTCACACTGGTCTCCACCAATGATACCTGGATACCTTCTGCTCTCTGAGTACTGCACCTCTAGCTCTAGCGCGCGTGATGTTGCACGACCGAAGATTAAACTATTCTCACGAATTCCAGGAAAGTGGAGTCAGCATATCCTTGAACACACTGTCGGACTTGACACAAGCTGCACACCCACTGATACAAACACCCACATCAATCACGTTGCAGGTGAGTAGGAAATGTGACCGCCTTTTCCGTTCTCCCCAACTTGTGTCGTGGCTGTTTGTGTAGGATTTGGCTCACTCTTTGTATGTAGCGGAGTCCCGTCTCTCCCTCTCTCTCCTTCACGCTCTTGTGCGTTTTCATTGGCGGGGATCCGGGGCTGAGGGGAGTTTGATGCGCTTATTCGAGTGTGGTGTGTGTTCAGTAAAGCCACGCTACATGTGCGCGGTGCATGTGCCGGAGAGAGCGCTGCCCTACTGATACACATTTTATGCAAAATACAGAGCGTGTGGTGAGGAGGGATGGAGAGATTGGAGGATGGAGCACATGGACAAGAGGCGTGGCTCACCGTGACTGCTCTGACAAGCAGCGCCGCAAACGGATGGTAAACATCGAGACATGCCAAACATCATGCAAATGCCAAGTCCAAAGCGCATGTGCCAGGGGAAAATGTAGACGCGCGAGTGGACTTATGAACAACATGCTCATTGAGGAGACCACGTGCGAACACAAAGCATTTGTCAAAATTGGAATTTCAGCAAAATGTGGATCCTGTGCGCTTGTGATATATTCGCGTTTTGGTTTTTTTTGCCCGTGGCTTGCGTGTGAGGGTGAATTATTGCATCAATGCCTTATTATTGTTATTATTAATAGTTAAAATAAGTTTCTAAATTGGTTGGGGACAACAAATTGTCGATAGTGCAGTCGTTGAACATTAGCTTTGAACAAGCAGGCGCGTATGGAGGTAACTTGTGGAAAGCGCCCCTCGGTGGCAATTCAAAGCATTAACGCTTAACAAGTGTTTCAGATCACAAGCACAAATGCACGTGACTCCCGGTGATTCCACTGTGTAGAAAACCAGCCGTTCTACTTTAAAAAATGCCGCAAACACGTTTTTATTATTTGCTTAAATATCTAAAGTAACCCTAGACATAGGCTAATTTTAATAAAAACAAACGAGCCATCAAGTCAAACAAACATTTACTTTATTTCTAATTTATTCTTAACAACAACAACAACAACAACAACAATAATAAACGGATTTATCATGGATTTTATTATAGGAAGAAGTGTCTTGCTTTAACATGTAATGAAAATTATTTGACTATTTTGCTAACCTAAAAAAACCCTTTAGTCTTTCTCAGCAGCCAATCTACTGAGTTAATTGTTTTAATGGCCCTATTCGACTGAATGACTCTATTAGCCCAATAAGGAGAATGTTAACGTCGGAAAACTGTATTAAATAGCCTATTATGTTTATTATAAGATTGCACGAATGTAATAGTAGTAGTAGTATAGTAGTAGGCTAATAGCAAGTTTGCATTCCTTCAAATTAGATATCATTTTAGGCAACGAGGAAAAGTTTAGTATTTATTAGCTTCTGTAAGTTCACATTGAAGTGTTCTTTATTTTATTTTGACACGTGTACTTTTTTGTTGCTCACCTTTGTGGTGGTTTCCATCGTACTGAGCGGAAGTGTTGCTGCACTCCTCCCCTCGCACACTAGGTGGCGTAGTAGTGTCATAAATCTGTCCGCACGGTGGTTCCCATCGACGCCCCTGAAGCTGCTACCGCGACAGTGACCGACTGGCAAAGGATCGTAATCTGACAAATGACTGAAAGATCCCTGAAGCAGAGCAAACACCAAAGAGGACACCTTTAAAGACTGTAACTGACTTTGCTTTGTCTCCTTCACAGAAAACCTCTGTCTTCTTAGTTTCTGTGGAATAAATAAGCTCGCGTTGGAAGCCGAAGCATAAACTTCTCAAGGCCAAGAAGAAGAAGAAGAAGGTAAGACTGTGTACTTTACATAAATCATCTACCGCCGTGATTAATTGCATGTGTCTAAGAGTAAACGGAGCTCAAACGGCGTCAACCCGGGCGTGTGTTTACTGTATGTATGCGAAGACTCACGCACTCATTAGAACACGTTACGGCAGGGCACGGGATAATTACAGGCTGCTGAAACTGTTCGGGGACTGAGCGAGAGAGAGAAGTCTCTGCCAACATACACACCTGCAGAGAGCACTGCTCTGCCCGGGGCTTCAAACACAGTCTTCATCACTTTCTTACAGTCTTTCTGCCTGTGCGTACCTCGTCTGTCACCCGGCTCCCCACCGCCCACTCCCTCCCTGCCTCACACACACACACACACGTCATGTTGCGTGTTATGTGAATGACGCCGGGTGTGCGGTAGATGAGAAGTTTATTCCAGAATGAACCACCAAAGTAGTCTTAGATTGACGTCCAGGATGGTTGATTGAGCTCAGAAATTTCCCAGTAGCAGAATGTGCGGAATTAGCCTCATGATTAGTTTTGTTCTGTTTCCCCCTTCTGTACAGAAATGCACAAAACTAAACCTTTGTCTGACTTCAGCATACTAAACATATGCCTAAGTGCTCAAGAAAAGGAAAACTTGTACTTTTTTGTGCACTCTCCCTGTGCAGTATTTAGTGCCCACGTTTCTCACAAGGGCAGTTTTATATGCAGGGAAGGAGGCATGGAAAAGAAGACCTTTCCTTTTGAGCTCACAGATTTGCAGTAATTACAGAATCACTTCCATATGTGGCTCTCTGGCTGCCTTCTGGCTGCCCCCACCACCCTTCTCTTCCCCACTGCTCTCTCTTTCCCTCTCCCCTCTTTCATTTGCATTCTCCCCAATCGCTCTTTTTTTCCTGCTTTTATTTTTTTATTTTATTCTTGGCTTTTCTTCGTGCACTCGGAGCATTTTCTTTTTTCTCCCTGAAAAACCACAGCTTAAACAAAGTTTATGATAATCAGAACATCCTGGCATTTTTGGCAAACAGTTGTGCATTTTGGTGATTCAATTAGATGATGCTTGCCAGAATAAAAAGAGCTTGTGTTCTTTAGTATGAGAAGAGAAGGGAGGGGGGAGAGAAAAAAAAAAGAGACATGGACCAGAGAGGGGAAATGTTGAAAAATACGGAAATATGAAAAAGAAAAGGAGCTCAGTGAAGAATTTGAGAGGCAGGAGTGTGAAGGAGGGAGAGGTGGAACAGAAAATGAGGCAGGGAGAGGGAGGGCTGGAGTAATGCTTTTTGACAGAGGTGGGTTCAAGATGGGTTCATGGTGACATCATGGCTGATTTTGTATTTTTCTTTTTTTTGAGGAAAGTATAGACAGGAGAACCGTTCACCTTTCATTGGACACACATGTTGGGGATCAGGCAGAGCGCTCATGTGCTGGCACACACGCTGGTAGCTGTGTCGACAAATTCTGGATGCACCCGAAGTTATGCGCAAAAAGTGCCGACACACACACACTTTTACCCCCCCCCCCCCCCCTTATTTCTTCTGTAGTAGTAAAACAGTTTTTTTGGCTCCCTCTTGTCTCTGCTCAAAGCTTTTTGTTCATTTGTTTGTGTTAGAGGAGTTCATACTGGTATATGCCCTCCGGTCCCTTGCACATACATTTCTCCTTTGCTCATGAGTAACTCATTTTCCTGTGAGTAGTATTCCTCTGTGTATGTTTTTACTTCAAGGCTGCTGGACTCTAAATGAGCGCACTTTGCCAGGTGGGATGAATGAGCTCCTTCATTTCACAGGATGTGTGTATAAGACTCTAACCAAGAAAGAGCAGGCGTGCGTACATTTGTGTGTGCATAAATGTGTTTGTGCAAATGAGCTGCTGTGTGCCGTTGCCCCTGCGTCCCTTGCCCGTCTCAGCGCGGCACCAAACTTCTCATGACATCAATCTGAATGTGGGGAAATAGTGATCTCATCATAGGCATCTTGTTACTGATTGAAACCCGCCGCCACTGACACCGACTCCCTGCCCCCCTTCTCACCTCCCCACCGCCAATGCTCCCCTCAACCTACCCCACTCCACCACATCCATCTGTGTCTCAAACCGGCCCTCCATTTTTCTTTTTATTCCACACCTCTTTCTCTCACATTCCCTGTACTACCCCCCCATATCTCACTTTAACCCCTCTAACCTCACTTCCTCCCTCTCTTGCACCCTGCATCATCCCCCCTTTCCTCTTTCCTTTCTGCCCTTACTCCCTTTCCTCTGCCGGCGAGCCCCAGGCCTCTACTTCTCTGCTCCGCAAATGCAAATACGTGGAATCTAAAGTGGAAACACACGCCTGAGTATGATGTTTCCATGAATATTTCATATCTTCATAAACACACCCGGAGAAACTGCAAAGCTATGCGCTCAACAATGCCTGTGTTTGCCGGATGACTTCCTGTGAGGAATTGCCTCTCTGTGTTTGACTTCTTGTGAGAGCACACTGTGTTAGGATTGATGTCAGGGGCAGTGTGTTATGATGTCACGGGCTGAAGTTAATGATACGAGAATGGCAAGGGCCATAGGCCATGTTTCCAGTGGTGCCCAGAGAGAGAGATAGCACCCTGATCTGTCTTCATTATCCCCCCACTCTGCAGCCTCCCAGACACAATGATCATAAATCTCAGCCTGGAGCACACTTCACTGACACTGAAACACAAACACTAGTAACCTCTGACCTTCTCACTGCTACTGCCTACACACACTCATCCATGCACGCAGACACGGGTGCCCACACACTTACTGCAACTGCACAGTGCTCAAATGCCCCCCCCCCCCCCCCCCCCCAAGCTCACTGTCATAATTTAATAAGGGCCACAGCATGCTCCGTGCACCGCCACACACAATACTCTTCATGCACTTGACTACACATTCTGACACAGATGCATGGTCTAAGTCGGCCTGATGGCTGCACACATACTTGAAAAGCTCATATTAGAATTGGTGATTTTTTTTAAGCATCCTATGGCTATATTTACTTTCTTGTTTTATATTACACAACTGCTGATTTAGTAGTGCTTCATAAACATTCAAGGGATTTCTATCAGCCTTAGTAGCCTCATAAGCAGCACATAAATCAAATATAAACAAGATAAAGATCAGCCAAAGTTTTTTTTTTTTCTTTGCAGTGTGGCTTAGATCTGTGCTTCCTGAACATAAGGTTTCTGCAAAAAGGCAACAGTGCCTCTCGCCACTTATCCATTCATTCACCCTGATTTTGTACCGGCATCAGAAACGTCTGGAGGAACAGTTTGGTGGGCTACTGTAGCCCACATGTGTTCGTAAAGATCGAAAGCTCACAGGAATAACGAGAGTAAAGCCGAAAGGTTTTTTTTCCTCATTAGGATGGCTTGACTTTATCCCGCAGACATATTGGGGTCAGTGTGTTTGAGGATAAGATCTATCTCCGCATCAGGCCAGTTGCTGAGGTTTACAAACAGAATAGGCGGACGGCCGTGGATGTGCAGGTAGCTTTGGAGACAAACAGAAAAATCCACATGCTGCAATGTTTGGTAGTTCCGGTTCAGACCATGAGATTTATGAGCTTTATGAGATTCATGAAGTTCCCCAATGAAGAACAATAAAGGATATTTTTATTCTATTCTATCTTATTTAGGAGATTGTGCCGTGATGCATGGCCAACAGGCCTGAAAGTCACGACTTTAGATGAAGTTCCAGAGTAAATATTACACGTATAGGTTAGTTCTGATTTAATTTTGTTTTCAGTGTTGTACTTGCTTTGTTTAGACTAGCTGTTCCCTATCTGTTGTTTGAATGAAGTAGGCATGTAGTTACACTGACCGTATGTGGTTTGTTCTTCTTCCTTTTTTTCTCTTTGTTTTTGGGTGTGTGTGTGTGTGGGGGGGGGGGGGGGGGGGGGGGGGGTAAATCTGAGAAACCATAGTCGATATGAAGAGGTGCCTGTTTAGGTGCCAGTTGAGGTGTGCCTTCCCTCCCAGTTTTGAGGTTTGAGGTGCTCCTCATAACCAAAACAACTTGAGAAACATGACATTCAGAAAAAAACAGGGCACACGCCCAGAACCACAAACACATAAACACAGATCTGAAACATATGATCTCATATGGAGAGAGGGGCACGTTCAGGGGCACACCCAGATTTGCTGCTGTCGCTGCACAGCCCTGCCATCTCACTCGTGACTTCCTTGCAGCTTATGTGCCAACGCTAGTTTCGATTCAGGAACCAAAGTGATATATTTAGAGAGATGGGTCTGCTTTTTTAAAAACACATTTTCTGCCTTAAAAAACAAAAAACAAAAAACCCAAACTATTCCTTATAAAGTTTGTCAGTAATTAGGCAAATGTCATGTATCCCCCCCCCCCCCCCCCCCCCAAAAAAAAAAAAAAATCATGCCAGTCAAGGCCCAGTTCTGTTTTTTATTTAATCCCAGTGCCAAATGTTATTATATCAATTATTTGGTGTCCAATACTGGCTTAATGGGTTTCAAAGGGCTCCTCATGCTTGCTGTTTTAATGTTAAGTGCTGTTGTTGTAGCAGCATTAGTAATAGCAATAATAGTAGTAAGTTACTGTCTCAACTGTGGAAAGATTGGCATAGAAACATTGTAAGCAGTAAAACGCAGGCCAATGCAAATATGAGTCACACAAAAGGAGCACCTTCAGTGTGGGCCTGTGCCGAGCAGACAGTCCATTAAGATTGTTCCATAAATTGATCACACCAGGGATAAATTACATAGCGAAACATCATAGAAATTCTTAGAGGGATAAACAGATTGGCTCGCTATTAAAACAGTGTCTGTGTTAAATCAAAACAATATAAAGTGGATGATCTGTGTTCTTCGGGATACTAAAACATCCTCTCCTAATAAACCTACTTAACTTATTGATGAAACACAAATGATCTAAGATCACGACATGCGGTTCAGCATGCACAAACAATTTGTAGGTAAACTGACTCTTCAGCCAAGAAGTTAAGAGGTGGGGGGAGAAAATAATTCACCCAAGAGACAAAGAAGGGAGAGAGAGAATTAAAAACAGAAACTTAAGCTCTCTGGGCCCTTTTCTTCCCTCCAGGCATTTTGTGGCTTGTGAAAAAATGTGCTGTATATTTGAAGCGTCGGGGTCACGTGACAAAGGAAGGCTTTATGAATCAGAGTATAATTATTTCTAAGTGAGTGAGAGAGTGTGTGCCTGTATTTGGAGAGTGAAAGACTGATTTTTAAAAGGTAGAGACTGGAAAAGGAGGAGGAGGGTGGCAGAGACAGGGAGGGAGAGAGAGAGACTCACTGCTGCTCTGTCTTTGCTGTTAGAAGGACTCTGTTGAATGTGCACACATCTTTCCTCCTTTTCATTGGCTCGCTCCAGTCATCGGACCCTTTTGTCGAGTGCTTTATCTCCCCGTCTGCATCATCAGCTCGACATCTCGTAAGTAATTTGAACTTTAAAAGTTTAGAGTCGCTAACTTTCGTGGATGCTTGCTTTTTATTTTTCTCTCTCTCTCTTTTACTGCTAACAGAGTGTGTGTCTGTGTGTGTGTGTGAGAGAGTGCATTCTCTTCTGAGACTGGTTCAGCCGTTTTAATTGAAGACAGAGACCGAATGTGCGAGACACTTGAGAGACTTTGAGACAATTAATCATTGTGTTACAAAGTCCGAGCAGATTTTCATGTGTAAACACTAAAACGTCCCCACACGTGTTTGTTTGGATGCGCCTGTTTCAGTATGTTTGCTTCTTTGTGCTTCATAAACACGAGAGCGACACAGAGTTTATGTGAAAACATACTCGAGCATGTGTGTATGCCTGCATGTGCACACATGTGCTTATTAGCGAGTGTTTCAAGTGTTACCCAGTGCCTGTGGAGCTCTTTATTATTAGCATATGTGTGCGTGTGTATGTGTGTGTCAGTGTGTACACAATTGCATGTGTTTGATGTGTATTCACTAGAGGAGTCACCAGTCCTTGACCTGTTTTTTTTCTCCATTTTTTATAACCACCATATGAACACTTGGAAAACACGAGTGTTGTTTTCCATATTTTAAACAACGGAGACTAATTCCTCTGGAGTGAGGTGTGCCCGTAACCCCGGTTTTAGTTTTGTGGGATGTTTATTAATTGTGCTCCCACAGTTATTTAGCTATGATGTCAGAGAAGATTATTTATTGATGCTGGCATCTGCGCTAGGTTAACAGGTTCAGCTTGTTACAGCCATGTGTAACACAGTGCATTTAATGCTGTGTGATCTGGATATCAGATAGAGTTCAGAGTGTCCTCCACAGTGTTTGGCTTTGTCGCTCCACTGGTGAGCAACAAAGCCACGGTAAACTGCCTTCCTTGAATCCCTTGGCTTTCCACCTGCTGACACTTGGCGGTGAACTGGATGTATTTCGCATGAGGAACAGGCTAATTAAAGTGAATTGGAAATAAACAGCCACTTGGCCCAGTGAGGGAGGCCTGCTCGAAGGCCAGTGGTTTCTATGTTTCCCCTCCGCTTTGGTCTATCAGTGTGACAAGTCGTGTCATCTGGAGTGGAAGAAGCCGAGCTCATTTCTGTGGCAGAAAAATGTCACAGCACTTTTCGCCTTCAGCAAAGCGCTCTTGGGCCTTATTCAAGGACAGGGTACCCATACAGAAGCAGCTTTACCTTCATGGTGCGCAGCCACGGCAAATTGCTTGTCTTCCATGACAGTTTGGAATCAATTATTAATGTGTTTGCTGTTTTGCACACCAGATAAGTGTGTGCCTTAGCTCAGTATACCTGTGTGCAGTGTTGCATCACTGGCCTTGAAAACATCCTCTCAATATCAATGTTGCTCACATGCTGTATCATCTGTCATTACTGATTAGTAGCATATACTGGTGCAATATGCTGTATTTCAATTAAAGCAATAACTTTAAAACTAATACATAGCAGATAATACATTTTATTACCCTGTACAGCTAGTGGTAATTTCTTTAGTTCTAAGTATGGTATACAGCAATAAAAGAATATTTTATGGTAAATGGCCTGTATTTATATAGCGCTTTACTAGTCCCTAAGGACCCCAAAGCGCTTTACATATCCAGTCATCCACCCATTCACGCACACATTCACACACTGGTGATGGCAGCTACATTGTAGCCACAGCCGCCCTGGGGCGCACTGACAGAGGCGAGGCTGCCGGACACTGGCGCCACCGGGCCCTCTGACCACCACCAGTAGGCAACGGGTGAAGTGTCTTGCCCAAGGACACAACGACCGAGACTGTCCAAGCCGGGGCTCGAACCTGCAACCTTCCAATTACAAGGCGAACTCCCAACTCTTGAGTCACGATCGCCCCTTTATCTCCTATAAATCCGTCAAAGTTTAGTAATGCCAAAGCTGTGTGTGTACGTCTCTTTGTTTGTGTGTTTCTGTGTGTAGGTGCTGTTGATAAATCCTTGGTTTTGGTGGAATTACTGAAACAGCAGTTGAGCCAGGAAATCGTCTGCATTGCAAAATCTGCTAACAATCCTTCTTTGTGACATGACTTTGAGTGGTAAATCAGGGAGTTGTTGATACCTGTCTTCTTCTGGAATTTCTTTAGCAATTAAGGCGAAGTGGTGGGGAGGGGTTAGACAGGTGGTTTAGGAAAATCGAGGGGCTCTCTGCTGCCGCACTATAATTAACCAGGAAGCTATCTGCACGCCATTTCCTATGTCTGTTTTTGCAGGTGTGCCATTCTGATGTGAGGATTTACATCTAAGCCTCCACCCAAGTTCTCGTTAAAAGACCTTGTGCCAATGGCAAAAAAAGATGAACTTGTGTGAAAGTGTGGCCTTTTGAATGCTGTGCTTGCTTATGTGTGTGTGTGTGTGTTTGGGCCTGCATGTGTCTGACTGCTGCTTTGAGTCCTGCGGCTAAAGGCAGCAGTGGTGAAACCCATCCATTACTCTTCGCTCTACACAGAGAGGATTGTTTTCAGCGTGTGTTTAGGAAGGGAAACCCCTCCATTGTTGCCTCCGTGGATCCTTACCAGTTCTTCCTTTACGTCTTCCTACACAGACATATTAGCAGCACAGACTTTGACTTTCACACTGCTGCTATTTTAAAGTTTCTTCCCTCACCTTTTTTTTCTCCGCCTCTCTCTATATTTGTCATGTTTGCTTACTGCCACTTGCCCTTTTCCTCATCATTGCATGTTTTCCTGTTTTGCTTGACCAACTGCTAAAAGTCTCTGTGTTGTGTACTGCAGAGAGAGGCGCATCATGGAAACGGCAAGCAGTCAGGATGACTTCATCATGTCGCAAAGCGTTTTATGTCTCACTGTGTGTTCTCACTCTTTCCATAGCTCTTCTCACAAGTGCATGTCAACTCAGATCGTTATGTGACATTATGATTAAGTGAGAGCAGAAAAATTATTTTAAAATAGTGACTAGGTGACAGTGACAGTCATGGCGCTCTTTAACAAAAAAAGAGGAAAAAACAATCCCTTTTTTAAGTGACAAACGATTACACAGAGGTGCTTCTTTGCATTGTTGCTTCAAGGAAATGGTATTTGTGTGATGCCAAGAACAGGCAGATGTCAAACAAGTTTCAGGTGATGGAATGCAACTGTGTTTGGAGCGTCTGTCATTTTGGAGCCATTAACCAGCTACTTGTTGAAAGAGTGGAAGCTGTCAGCTTTGCATCAGATAAAAGCGTCACGGCTATTGTTTTCTCAGGTAAAGTACTGCTGACGTTTGCAACAAGATCACCCGTGAACCTGTTTCAGTAGGAGCGTTTAAATTTGCCTGTGCAGCTCTGAATCCATTAACGGCTTTTGAAGGCTGGATGTGGGCATGTCAAGCAGTGATTATAACAGTAAACGTGTTTTTAGCTCCGAGATGTTGAAACACTGGTCCGTTGGTGCAGTTTGGACACCTGGACTTTGAAATCATTCTTTAACAGCTTGGTGTACAAACTACTTAAAATATAACTCTTTGCAACACATCATTTCCTTTATAGAGTTAATGAACATAACTCACTTTGTGATGTCAGCAGTTTAAAGACAGTGCCTGGAAGGCATGCACAGTTTTCTGTCAAAAAACTGACAGGAGTGGGCAAGTCAGAAGTGGAAAAAGAGTGAGAGGATGTTTTCCCTGCCAGGATAGATGGCACAGTTCATTTATCTCGAGGCTGTGAATGTACAATTCAGAACTTCTGGTAAAGGCGCTGGGTTTCTGCTCTGCACAGGATAGTTCCACAGTTCCACAGTTTTTAATTTTACCTCACAGAAACATGTATATTTTGACCCTCTGCTGAGTTGATGAAGCTCGACAAAAAATCTGTGAACTCGCTCAGTTTCTGGAGAAATGAAACAAAGAGAGGTCTCTGTGTCAGTGTGGTAAGAGTGGGGAAAAGTGCCTTTATAGCCATACAAATATAAAATTCTAACTGAATATTCTTCTGTGTTCTCACTGACTGGAATAAGAACCTCAACCGGTAAACAAACCAGGAAAGTCATGGCATCCAGAGTCCTGCTCGCGTATGCCGAGTAATCACCTGTGGTTTCTTTTGCAGAGTTAAAAAAACAGCTGCCTCGCTTGGTAGTGTGGTGCAGAGCTTCCTGAGATGCTGTGATTTATTTGTTATGTTTGACTGCAGTTCTTATTGCCTGAGGGGCTCTGTCACAACAGTTAAGGCACAATTGTTGTTTTGCTCACAGAGGACTTGATACCCTTTGTCTGACAGACATTCAATCTGTGGGAACTGTTGTCTCTCTCTCTCTCTCTCTCGCTTTCTTTTTAACTCTTACTTGATTTTTCATTTTGCTCCGTCTTCTCCGCAAAACTCCTCAGCAAACAAGAGAATCTCCTTCTCCGCATGCATGCCTGATCTTGTTGCATTGTCTCCATATTGCCAGGTTGATTGATCCAACTTCATTTGCTACATGAAAATCATTGGATTATCTCAAGTGTAACCAATGACTTTAGTCTAACATGATGGACTGCAGTGAGCTCTGACACTATTTACAGAAACAAACCAAAGCAAATTTAAACTGCTACAGTGCAGCTCTCTTAGGCAATGATGGAAAGTCCCAGCAGCAGCCGTAAACCCACCCATAGCTGGCCCTGGTGCTCCTTGCTTGCCTGGCTGCCTGCTGCCTCCTGTGTGCCCCCCAGGCTCAGGGGAAGTGGGGAGGCCCTCCATGCCCATTTGGCCCTGGCTAACAGGGGATGAGGTCACTCCAAATTCCCCTTATCCCCTTATAGCCCCAGACGGGCTGGCGAAGTGAGCCTACCACAGGACCCAACATAAAACATAAATGGCTCTGTAAAAAGCTGCTGGGCTGATGTGACTCATTAAAAAACTCTGGCGCCAACTCTTTTATTAATTCATTATTGTGTTTAGGGAGCGTAACGTTACTGGGTTCTGTTTTAAAAGGCTGCGTCTCTGTGCTTCAGTTCTTTTCCTTCTAAGTGTTCTTTTTCTTTCTTTTTTTAATGCATTTGTTTTGCAACACATATTTGAATGTGGAGTGGAGCTGTGGTTTATTCTGGTAGAATTCAGCCTCTGGACTGTCTCTCAGACCGTTTTAAACGTAATTTCTGAATTAATATGCCACGCTTTCCTCCTGTCAGAATACATAATTCACACGCACTGATTTGTAAACTCCGCTGTCAGTCTTCTTTTTCTCACACAGTCACCCATTTCTTTTATCCTCCTCTCTCTTCCAGCTCTTGCAGACACATTGTGCTGCCTCTATGGGGCCTGGTCTGGTTTGAGTTCTTGAAGCAGATCTCCAAATGGCCCGAACGCTTGCCAAGTACATACTCATAACCCGCACACACATGCACATTATGAGGCTACGCGTTGCTGGCAGTCTTGTTTTTGCAGTCTGTACCTCTTCTCTCATTAGGCCCAGTGTGAAATCGTGTGATGTCTCCAGTAATGTTTTTGCGCCTTGGCTGCACAGTGGAATCACTACGCAGGGTCATGGTACAAGTTGTATAAGCAGTGGAAGGATGGAGGGATGGGGCACAGAGGATAAGACTGGGTATAAGGATATGATTATGTAGAAGAGGTGTAGGCGGGTCAGAAGTGGAAGGGGTGGGGTGGGGTCCAAGGTAGGTTGGAGGAGAAATATACTGGAAAAAGTAAAGACGTAAAACAGAGAGAAAGAAGGAAAGAAGAAGAAAGATGGCAGTATGGCTGTGTTGGCAGGATGGGGGTGGGTGCCTATCCGCGGCTGCTCCTTCCTGAAACGTGGCCACCCGAGCCTGCCTGGGCCCTGGATGCACATGTGGAACAGTTTACTGTAATGGAACTCTAAATTAGTGGTGGTTTGAAGCTGCCTGCAGCAGTAGGGTGTAATTAACTGGCTCTGTTGAAAGAGAAAGAGCCAGAAAGAGAAGCAGGGAGGGAGCCAGAGCCCTGGAAAAAGGCACGGGGTGAGAGGTGTGTGTGCGTTCATATGTGTGCGTGTGTTAGGGGATGCTCTCACACATGTGATGTGTGGAGTTTTTGAGTGCTTGATTGCGTGTGTGGCGCATATGTGTGCTTCTTGGAAAGCTCTCCCTTCTTTTTTCCCGGGCATGGCGCCACCTCTTAGTGCCCCCATGTGCCCAGACCCTGTCACTGTTCCACTGTGCTTTTTCGCTCAGTTCAGCAGTTCACTGGTTTAGCCTTAGATCTTTCCACCACCCCCACTCCACCACCCCACCCCTCCATTTCTTTGTTTATACCGAATTCATTACCAGGATTTTTTCCCTGTCTTTTCTCCCAGATTCACAAGCCACAGCAGTTCCAAATTCCTTGGCTCTGCTCTTTTTCAAAGCCACATATAAAAAACAAGCTGATCACACCACCCACTCATGAAATCACACTAAGGAAGCACAAGCAAAAGGAAAACATGAAAAAGAAAATGGGAGGCCTCTTTTATATTTCACCCCCCCTTTTTGCATTGAGAGTCGACAGAGGGGCATAACTGCAGCCTTGTCTGCACTTGAGCCTGACTTGTCTATGCCCACTGTGTGGTGTCAAAGTGACGAGAAGGCTGCAGGAGGCTACAGCCAAAATGACTCTGTGGGATGGGAGCCTGACCTCAAGAGAAGATAGTTGGAAGTGACAGCAGCAGTTAGCAATCAGTGGATCTCATTTTCCCTACTCATCGACCCCCCCTCCTCCCTTCTTCATGCTCTGGACCCCGTGTCTGGGCCCCTGGTCCTAGGGGAAAGAGGCAAAGAGGCAGGCTGCTGTGCTAGGCTGGCAGCAGGAACAGAGGAGCTCTTTATAATAGAGTTCTGGTGATTTAAATCATATGGTATAGCCTGGAATCACTGTAGAAGTCTGGAAGCTCTTCAAAACTGTACAAGAGCTCCCTCTCTCTCTCCCCCTCTCTTTTCCTCCTCCCTCCTTCCTTCCCACTCTTCACTGTTATAACTTTTTCCAAACTTCTTTCTTATTTTCTTTTCCCCTCACCCAGTCCCAGTTTTTTTCTTTTCTTTCTGGCTTTTCCCTCTCCGAGCCTACTCATTCTTTTTCTCTCTATCTGTTATGGTTCTCGCCATCTCATCCTTCCTCACTTCCTCTTTCCTTCCCATTCGCTCATACCTGTTGGTATGAAGTTTACACATCCTTCTCGCATTAAAACTGTGGATGAACTATTATCGGACCCAGATGGAATCAGAGTTGATGTGAGGTGAATCCTGTTTGTTGAATCTAGAGCAGATCTTAGCATCAAACAAAACACTAATCGTATCATCATGTTCATGCCAATCAAAAGCACTTATTCTTATATTTTATGTGAAATTAAATTAATAGGAAATTATTTACTCTTATCCTCTCATCTGCAGAAAAGAGACAGCAGGACTCTTCTAAAGTGGAGTCCACCTATCCTTCAGTACCTCCGAGGCCCCCTGTCGCCCATACGTTCTCCACGTCTTAAGACTCTTCGACGGACACACATCTCAGCCTTGTGGAGGATTCCAGGTGTCGAAAGAGCCGTTACCTTCAGCCAGCCGCCTGCTGTGGACCCTGGGTGATCCGTCGCCATGGCTACAAACAGGGAACAGCAGGTGGGTCACATGACCGGCTTCCCACCTGCTGTGTACCCCTTTCCCTTCAACTCCATGAGAAGCCACTCCCCCTTCGACCTGCTGGCCAACAGCAGCCTGTTTGGGAGATTTGGGGCTGACCTGCCCAAAGAGATGGCTGCTCTCTGTAAGTCATTTTCATTACTCTGTGTGTTTGTGCTTGACTTGCCTTTCCTCTCATTTTCCATCTCAGTTCCAAGAATGCATACGGCCATTACTTTATTTTTAGTCAGGTCGCATTAAACACCATCTACTGGAAAAGGGGAAATATGGCTTAATTTAAATTGCACTACATTATGTGTAATTTTGTGGAAATGGAAAACTTTAGCGTCTGTTTGTGATATAGGACCAGTGGTAGAAAAAAATCCCCCAAAGAGACCATGAGGAAAAAGTCTACTTTCATCAGTACAATGATTACTCTGCTCCTGTGGTTTCCTTATATGCTTTATGCTTGTAGATGGTGTGGTTATGACCGCAAGCTCTGGCTCTGGCTTCACGATGCGTGCGTGTATCCGTGCGCGTGTGCGTGCCTGGACCTCTCACAGAGCTTTTGTGAGGCAGATAATGCACAAGTCTGTAATTATAGACAAAACACATTGAATTATGTATTAAGTGATGAGTACTGAGCATCAAAATAGTTAAAATGAGTACTAATGCAGTTCAAACATTTGACTTGGACAGCGGTGACTGATCGTATAATTAAAATGAAAGGTGAGCTAGACACTGGACTTGATTCACAGCAGCGTTCCCCTGTCAACTGTGTACTTCTATGCTTGACCATAGGGGGCACTGTTACATTCTGAAGCGCTGAGACGGGGATGATGTATAGAGAACAGAGCACAAAGAGGAGATTGTTGGCAATCCAGAGTCTTTTTCTGTTGTGCAAAAACTAGCAAGATGAAACGCACGGTGCCGACGTACATTTTTCGTTGTTCAAAACACCTGCTTGTCTCAAAACCACTAATCAGCAACAGGATTCTAGGTCAGGGAGGATCCTTGTGTGGAACCACTGCGGTATAATTCACTGATGATAATAATGCCAGAAGAGAGAGCGAGAGAAAAGAATGAGCACTTTTGTTGAGGTTAAGCCATGAGGTAAAGGTAAGCAGAAGTTATTTGAAATCTGATCTGGGTGCAGTGTTAAAGGGGCGGCAGGTGGTGGTGGTGTGTGGTAGTGGAGGAGTAATAATGGGTGTGGGTGGCAACAGCTGAGCGCGGAGCCTGCCTGTGTGTGCAGCCCCCTACTCCCCCCACCACCACCGCAGCATGCCTGAGCACCTCTCCAGCCTTTCAGCCGTCAATCACTACCTCACCCCCTCTCTTCCTTCTCACTGCCACTGCCCACCTAATCCTCAAGGTATTTTCACAGAACCAGAGAGAGAGAGAGAGAGCGAGCACCTGGGGGTAATGTCCTGGTGTGGTGGAATCCAAGAACACACCCAGCAAAAACACACACACATATATATACACACAGGCAAACATGCACTCGGAGACACTCTTCCCTCTCAGTTTCTTTTGCTCTCTGTCTGGTTCTCTCTCATGAAGCCACACACACACACACACACACACACACACACACACACACACACACACACACACACACACACACACACACACACACACACACAGCAGTTCTTTCATCTAAAAACTAGAAACATACCCCTGACGCAGAATGAAATCCCACCACGCTGACAGATGGATTCTTTATGGTTTTTATGCTGGCATGACTTAAAACAAAAACAAGTATCAAAGCACAAACAGACGCAGGCAACCACATGCACTGGGGCTTCATACACGACTGCTTGTACTGACACATCCACGCTGGCAGTAGTATCGTTCGCAGGGGTTAAGGACTGCAGTTATTTGGTTTAAGCTTCGGGTCAGAGTGTGAGAAAAGCTGGGGACAAAGATCAAGTCAGGATCACAGTGACAGTTAGCTTCAATTTGTCGAGACTGACATGTTTTTTTAAGTGTCTCTATATTAACATAGCCGTGCTGGTTGAATGGTGTTTACTGTCACAATTTACTATTTCATTATGTTTACATTACGAGCTGCAGCTATTGCTTGAATGTCAAATAAATGCCTGTCAGTTGAATATTAAAAGAATTGCCTGCTGGACTAATTCTGCGTTTCACTGTACAAAAATACATCTTAGTTCAGTTTAAATGCTGGCAGCTCAGTGGAAAACTCTGTTGTTTTTTTTATCTGCTTTTAAAACATCCTATTGGTGTATCCCTTGACAAGGAATGTTACAAGTCATTTTGCTGACAGCAGTCTCATTCCCCGCTCTCTTAAATGTTAGTGGGGAAGACAAAGGGCCTCGGTTTGGACATTCCCCAGGCCCTCTTTTTCTTCTCCTTCTACTTCTTCAGGAGTTGACTTGACAGTCCTGCTCATTGTTGTCAGGCTTGTCTGTACGCCAGACTGAGAAAATACCTTTCACATAAAGGGAGTAGCACTGTGGAAATTTCACCGTGTATCTTTGTGTGTGTGTGTGCAGTCAGTAGCTCTTCATGCTTGCACAACTTCAGAGTTTTTTGCGTAATTGTTGTAAGAAAGGTACCCTGGGTGACACCTACCTTTTGTTTAGATGTGCACACTGTGCTGACCTGCCAGAGCACCTCCCATGGCGGTGCTCTGTCTTGGCACCAGAGTTCTTTGGAAATACCTGTTTTGCAAGGAGGTGGGAAGAGACAGAAGAGGGATGGGAAGGGGTGGGCCGACTGTGTTTGCACATGTCCGCATAGTAAGCTTTTCTTTTTGCTTAATGCATAAATGGAAGATCCAGAAAACCTCAGTGCCTCTCTTCAACCTGGGTGTGCTGCAGACTCCCACTGTAGCTGCTGATATCTGAATAAGCGTGCAATGGCGTTTGTTCATCTGTGAGAAGGTCTGATAGCTCTCTGCAGTGTGTTGCTGAGGCTGTTATCAGTTGATCCCTGTCATTACGGGAGCCTTTCAAACAAACAGTTGGAAGCCCATTAAGGCCTCTTATTATGTGATAACATCGTCACTGAGCCCTGAAACACCTCGCTAAGCTTTCACCAATCAGGGCCAGAGCGCTGGCCTCAGACTCAGCCGTGGGGATGTTTTGAAAAGCTAGTAGGTCTTTTCCTTCAGCCCACATGGCCTGGCCGAAAAATCTAAAGTCCTCTGCTGGGCTCAAACTTTCCATTCATACCATAATTTGTAGGGTTATGCTGAGTGATGAATACAGAAAACCCATGAGAGGCCCAGCTGTGAGCTGCATCACAGTGGGATGAAATCAAAAGCACTGTAATAATAGAATGGAATGAATAGCGTGTTGAAACCTGTGTAAAAGCTGGCTCACTTTGCTCTTTTGTGCCTCTGGTGGAGAGAAGGGCAATAGCAGTTCATTTAAAGTGTCTGTTAGACATGATGGACTCGTGCACCAGCATTAGCATACAAGCAGTGTGGAACATATGCATGGATCTGCGGTTGCACACACACACACACACACACACACACACATACATATGCAGTTCAACACAAAACATCTAGTTCGGCAGATTGTGAAAAAGGCCAAAATGTTCCAGCAAAACAAAAAAAACAAAAAAAAAAACACGCAGAGTGACATAATTAAAAACACTCTTTGCATACTTACACACACACACACACACACACACACACACACACACACACACACACACACACACACACACAGAAACAACATAAGGAGGTCATGTTGGCTTAGGGAGCTAAGGGAGTTGCGTAAAGGAGCCATTTTGGTGGGAAATGTGGTACGGCAGGGAACGTCAAAGCAAACCTTTAAATGGAGGCGAGGGACAAGGGAACGATGTCAGCTAGCAGAGTGAAGCTTTCTCCACTGGAGGTGAAGCAGAGCACAAACGGCACATTGAATCTCCATTTATTTTCATAAGGTTGAAGTGCTGGGTTTAAGCCTAGCCTTGGTGGTGTAGAGTAGGATTAGTAGGATTTGCCTCTGTGCACATGTGTATGCTAATGTGGGCATACTACATATCTGATGAAAGCAAGGGGCAGAGAAAAAGATGAAGTGATCTATGTATGGATATGAAAATGATGATTGCAGCCCCGCAACCCAATACTTCCTTGTAGGTACATATTTCCCTACACACACAGGAAAACCAAACGCTCATCTGTGTTTCTCATTGTTTGAACAGCTATAAATAATTGACATTACATTTTTTGCTATGTTGGGTGTCGGTTTAAAGGGAAAAACACAACACAAAATTTCCTCATTAGTAAGGCTCAACAGCTTAGGTCACAACATATCACTATAATGCTTTTGCTTGTATTCTACAGGAAGGATGACTAACCTTTCTTCTAAAAAAACATTCTCTCTTAAACATACACACATGATTTGATTGTGGTGTTTTATCAGCTTGGTCACAAGTTAGATGTTATATTGGGTTGAAGACTACAGCATATGATTCACATCATTTTCATCCACATGAAGCCTTTCTGTGGCTCCCCACTCCCACCCCCTCTGCTTGACCATTGTCGCTCTGGAAGAATCCATTCTCATCGGCATTGAAATGTTTCTTCGTGGATACAAACTCAAGTTTGTATTCATTTGCCGTGATCTTTCCTTTGAGTGGATCCAGACAAATTCCCATAAATTGTGTTTCTTCAAACACCAAATGAAAACCATGCAAGAAACAAATACCAGATCATTTAGGTCATTGAAAGTGAGCAGGTGGATGGATATACTGAACTACACTCATTTGCCAAAGACAATAATCTTAGTTTGGCTGCAGCTTCTGAATTGTGAAAGATGTACTTTATATTGTTTGGTAAAACCTCGACAGTAATAGAGTGAAAATCGGAACAATCAGATGACGAGTAAGTACTTTGCAACAGTGGAAAGGAAAAACTAATAATGTTAAATTTCTGCTACTACTACTAATAATAACAAAAATAATTTTTCTTGTGCTTGATCATCACACTAAGTCATTATTAGCTCTTCTTCTTTCTGACTCTGGTACTAAATGCCGTGAGTGTCAACACCTAAACAAAAAAAGCTCTCATATAGCTGTTTGCTCGCTGGCATCTCTGCTCCTGTGACCATGATAGCAAATTAGCAATGCAAGCACTGGACCATTTTGGACTATACTTGTGTGTGATGACAGCATGTGCAGCGCTGTTTGGCTTTGTCCTTCATCTGTCAGTGAGACTGAAGTCTATTGGCTGTAATAAACAACTCTGCATTGTGTGACATCCCTGCTTTTATCTCCCTAGGCGATCACAGGCCTCAAATGACAGGTGCTCCACTCCTTTTTGGCAATCAGTTGCACTTATTATTTTTTCACTAACGCTAGCCCTGATTCTGTAGTGCTGATTTTTTTGTGTAAAAAACGATCAGTTTTCCTGTAGACTCCTGGTGGAGCATAGGTCTGCAACAACACCGTAAAAAATGATAGTAAGTAGAATATCTGCTGCTCCATGATGATATCCACCTAAACCCCGCTGGCTTATGCACTTCAGAGTTCTCTCGCTCGGTTCCCTCTTTTCTCCTCTGCCTTTACCTTGGATTTCCTCTCATTATCCCACACTGCAAGTGGGAGCCAGATTGCCCTAAGTGCTGGAAACTTTCTGCAACTTTGCAGGACTTAAATGTGTGTGTGTGCATCTGAAAAGCCAGCAAAGGTTGCCGATAACAGAGGGACCACAAAGTGTACTACAGCTCTGACATGATGACAGATGAAGATAAACATGCTACTATCAAAAGTGGGAGGGTGCTGTTTTCAGACAGTCTTTGTGGGCACGTGCAGGATGAAAATTGCGCAATGGCGAGAGAGGAAGGCTGGCTTCTCTGAAGACGTGGGAGGGCACACAGGTCCAGGACGTGCCCATGAAAACAAGACGGGGGTTTGCATTTTTGGCCGAATCTCACTTTTTCTCACAAGAAAACATGGGTAGCAGAACATCATGACAGTGCAGAAAGAGCGAGAGAAAGAAGGAGGGAGAAAATGTGAAAAAGAAAGATGGCCACGAGTGTAAGACCTTAGCATGTGTCAGATCTTTGACTGGTGGAGCAATTGATGGATGAAATGGACAACAACACAAGGATTGCTCTTCTTTTTTGCCTGATGTTACTTTTTTAGTTTAAAAAAGAAGCTCTGCTCTGCTTACTGAACAACCCTTAATGGGATGTGTGCACTTTTAAGTGTGCGTGTTCTGCGTAACCTGAATCTGGCTGTGGTGGGAAGGCTTCCTGGGCTGGTGTTCAGTGTCTCTATCATCACCAGCAATCTGTTTCAGCATGTCCGCACGCTGCACACATGCCCACATCAGAAATGGAAAAGCTTTACATTCCTTTCAAAATGACTCTGTTGCGTTTAGTGCAAAGGCCTCTGTCTTTATTACCTCACACACGATTGCGTTGTTGACTGCTTGGCTAGAACCTGAATGACTGTATACAGAGGAAGTGGCAACAATGTGTTGTATACGTCTTATCTGTAATTGGCATCAGAGTGTCAGACAGTAGTAAAGCCTGACTGGGTTCCAGCACACGTGGAGCAGTAAGCAGACCAGATCCAGCTGACTGGATAAAATCGTGAGACACGCACATAAAATCGTAATTAAAAAAACAAAACCTATTTCAACATTTTAAACGTGTGCTCAGATTTGTTCTAATCGCTTAAATGAAACATGATTGAAAGCAGACGTCAACATGGAGTGGCCAGTGAGTTGGCAGCCACTGAAAATGAACCATTTCCAAAACCTGAAACAAAAGCAGAAACTTTGTCAACTAAAACAAATCACGCAGTCAGGAAAAAGTGGCCATAGGGAACTTGATGAAATGGGGAGAGTATTTGGAGAAATGGGGTGGGGGGGGGTATTATGGAGAGAGATGGAGAGACTTGTGAGCCAGTGAGTGAGGGAGAGAAGAAGGGAGGGCAGGATAAGTTTGGGGGAAAGTTAGTGGCCCAGTGGGGGTTTCTTCCAGAGTTCAGCCTCTCTGGCTGGGGAAGGAAGGGAAGGAGGGAGGGGAGAGAAGGGGAGGCAGGGACCAGCCTGGGTCAGCAGCAGTATGGAGTATGTGTAGATTAGATGTCTAAACTCACTCGGCAAACCCTCTGAAGCCCTGGAAGGCTCACAGCTCACAGTGTAGTTTGCCAATAACTGGAGAACCTGGAGTTGGTGGTCTGAATTATAGTCTCAAACACAGTAAAAAGAAATGTCAAAACCAGTGGAACCGGATAGGGTTCGTAAATCTCTAAAAACAAAAGAGTGTGAACACATGATATTTGAAATAGATTTTTTTGCAGCTTGTCAGCCCACAGAGCAGCCCTGGCAAACCGCGCTGATGTTACATAGAACATTTGAGCACCGGGGGATTAGCCAGTTCTTAGTTTCCAGGATGCTGTATGAAACTAGCAGCGAGGAAAAGAAAACAGGAAGGAGACGAAAGACGAGTGTGAGAAGAATGCTTGTGGATCATAAAAATGTGACTCTAGGCTGTGATGATTTAATCTGAAATGTATCCAGACCAAGACATTTTTTGAATTATTGTGAAAATGGGTGGAAAGCTAGAGAGAAGAAAAGTGCCCCCCCCCCTTTTTTTAACAACAAACTTCAGCTAAGCATTGGCATCTCTGATAGATGCCAGTTTGTTGTCCCCGTGTTGTATTCTTGCCATCATAAAGCTTTCACTGTATGACCTGACAGCTGTATGAAGAAGCACATAAAAACTACTGATGTTGTTTACTATTTGATGAAATAAAAAGAGCTATTAAACGTGCGTCAGTTTGCGAGATTGAGTGTGTGAATCTCAACTCACAGGTGTGTGTGTGTGTGTGTGTGTGTGTGTGTGTGTGTGTGTGTGTGTGTGTGTGTGTGTGTCTGTGTGTGTGCGTGTGTGCCAGCTTAAGAAAATAAACCTGAAGTCTCCATTGGAGGAATAGCTTTTAAACCAATAAACATAGTAATGAAAATCATTCAAAATAGCCAGAAATGTGAAAGCATGGTTTCTTTCATGAGACAGGAAAAAGAGTGAAGTGTTAGACAGAGGAGGAGGAGGGAGGAGGGAGGACGCTGTGTGTTTATGGAGAGCGTAGCCAGCAGCACAGATTGACAGGAAATGGTGTCTTTTTTGCCTGCTGGGCTGTACCACTTGTACTGCTTTGACAGGGGGAGATGAATGTGAGGAGCTCACAGACTGAAGCTATTCTATTATCATATATCTCCCATTGTATCACGCTGTTTGCTTTAGCCCAGCCAGAGTCCATCCCTCTGCTGAGCAACAGTTAGGACCAGTGTCAGGCTTTTTCATTGACCTCACACTGCCCATTGATTTCCTTTGATTCACTGCCACTCTCAGGGCACTGCAATTTTTTAAGCTGAATTGTTTTTTTTAATCAGTGCACAGAAAAACCATTGTTATAATGAAGGTTAAATGTGTAGGGTATACGTTTTAACTGTGAATCCACAACCACTAAAATATTCAGCTGCCACGAGGCTTTTTTACTGCATTAAAATCATTGCTTGAACAACCTGATCGACGCTGCTTCCTTGGATGTCTTTTGCTATTTCTACGTCGAGATATAAATCACAAGCAAGGTCAAGTAAACCTGTGAGAAGTGTGTCCAGCACATGGTGTGTTTGTATATTGGAGATATTTGTCTGTGTAAATGCACTGCGGGGATTGAGCAAGGCAGCCCTCATTCATCACTGTTAAAGCACTTCCAGAGGGAGCGACAGAAAGAACTGCCCATCCTCTGTTCCCTCAAACAGACAGAGGAGAGGGAGGGATTTACCCTGGCATCTGGTTTCTGGGTTCAGCCACAGCACAATGTTCTTTCTCTTTCTCTCTCTGGCTCTCTTTTTGACACACACATACACGCCCGGGCCAGTGGCTGGACTTTAATATGGTTATGATTAGAGACGGGGGCTCAGTGAAGGGAGGGAGGGGGAAAGGGGGTCTTATTTACTGCAGGGAACTGGGGGAGGTGCAATGTAAAGAAAGCCAGAGACAGGGACCAGATCTGAATGGAAGACGGTGGGGTTGGGGTAGGTGGGGGCACTGTTTGCATTTAGGGCTGAAATATGAAAAACAAAAAATCGTGTGTTCAAAAAAACAAACAAACAAACAAAAAAAAGCACAAGAAGAATGGGGAATAAAGTTTTGTGCTCCAGCCAGATCAGTTCTTACTCCAGTGCAGACTCTGCTGGACGGCCCCTTACACCTCCCCTCCTCCTGGGTTCCTCTCTCTCTGTCCCTCCCTCTCTGGCATTCTCTGTCTTTCTCTCCACCCCCTCTTGCAGCGTCATGCCAAAGCAGTTGGTTCACTCCGCCGTGTCTGGGGCTCAGCGAGAGCTGCGAGAGGCTGTTATTTAGGTCTGTTACAGCAGACTGGGAGCAGCTCACCCAGGGGCAGGGGGGAGAGGAGAGAGTCAGAGTCACGCTCAGCTCAGCCAGTCAGGAACCATATCTGCATTCCAGCTGAGAGGGAAAAAGGAAAACTCCAGCATCGAAAGGAAAAGACAGCAGAGAGAGAGTGACAGCGCGAGATAAGTGAAGGGAGGGAGAGGAAGGTAGTGAATCTAGATAGCTGTTGCTGCTGTGAGCTCTTGTCACTGCTTCAGTGAGTGACGTGAGCAGTGGAAGCAGGGTAGGACACAGGCAGGACTGAGGGCTCTCACTGATTTTTGCCGAGGGTGGGGGGTACCATGTTCGACTGTATGGAGGCTCTGGGAATGGGCCCCCGTCAGCTCTATGATGTCACCAGCCGTGGTGCATGCATGCTGCGGAAAGCGAACCCCTTTTTTGCCGGGTTGGACCCCTTTGCTTGGACGAGCACTGCCAGTGTTCAATGTAAGTGGCATCCTGTTTGGATTCTTCTATGACACAATCATGTTTCCCCCTCTCTTCTCACTCTCCTTTTCTTTCGGTCACTCCTTCCTTCATTTTCTCATTGCTGGCTTGTTTACCCCTCAGGGCTCGGCCAAGGGGGCTGCTGTCAGGGGCTACAGAGCAACACAGGAAAAGACAGAGACAATCCTCTCCTCCTCTCCTCTCCTCCTCTCCTCTCCTCTCCTCCTCTCCTCTCCTCTCCTAGCCCACAGCCAGTTTGAGCTGCTCAGCCATCTGAAAAAAATTCTCTGCTATGATATTATATGCACTGTGTGTTGGGTTTTTAAAAAATGTGCTTGTGTGTATTCGTCTGTGTGGTGAGTTTGTGAGTTTGAGCCCACAGAGTCAAGTTTCAGTAACAATGTTTGCCACCTGGGGTTTGACCTTGCCAGGTGCTGCATACTAGAAAAGGAAAAGGTTTTGGTGAGTGACAGGAAGAGATGACAGTGACGTGTCAGATGTACTCTATCTGGTTTATTGTCTATTCACAGCATGAGTTTAACACTAGAAGTGAGGTGTCTGATGAATTTCACATGAAAAGTTAATGACAAATGTTGCCTGTTTTTAATAATACAGTTAGTTAATAATAAGTTTTGCTGGGCCTGCTGCAGTCTTCATAGGTCAGAGGTTTGTTTATGCTGCTGGATACTAGATGGATAATGATATTCCTCCAGAGCCAAACAGCCATGAATTAGTAAGCGGATTAATTATTTAGCAGATAAATGTATGAATAAATAATAATACATACAAATCTCAAGAAAGCAGAGATATATTCTGGCCAACGTTCTCTTCTCTCTTTTGCTCGTTGCATCTATCCACTTCATTCCCCCCCCCCCCCCCCCCCCCCCCCTCCCTTCTTCTGCCGCTGACTTCAGACAAGGCTCTGACTCTAACAACAACTGGGGTCCATTTTCATCTACTTCCAGGGGGCTGCTACTGCTGTGAGAGAGTGTGTGAGAGTGGAAAGGAGTGGGGGTGTGGGGTGTGTATGCATGGTATGGTGGGAGAAGTGTGGAGGGAGCCAAGCCAGATATGACAGTGGAAAAACAATCAAGAATATAAGAGGAGCCGGAGCGATCAGATAAGCAGCTTAACTTTGCTCTCGATTTTTCAGAGCTGCTTGAAAGTGTTTTCAATTTTTTTTTCATGCTCTTCCGTTTGTTCGTCCTCCCTTCTTTTTTGTGCCTTTTTACTTCCTTGGGGGGGGGGGAGTCATCTGTCTTCATTAATCGTGAAGACACCAGCATTTCAGTGGCCGTCATGCACACTGGCTGAGCTTTAATGAAGACAGATGCCCTGTCAGTGGAGGCTGAGGCCAGAGGGGACTCCAGCCACGCCAGCCTGCTCTGCTTAGCTAGGGGAGCCCTGATGATAACAAGATGAGATTTGTTTATTTAATCAATCAGGCCTCTATGGTCCTTTCCTTTTAACCCATTCACACACATGCACACATTTAAAAATTAGGCCTCAGATTCCAGAAGTATATTTTTCTTTCAGGTCTTTGTTCCACACAATCAAAGTTAAAAAAAGGAAAGGGGAAAAAAAAGTCCAGGGACGCTGCCCTGAGGGTGAGAGATCTAAGTTAGCAGAGCAGAGCAAAGTGGCTGGTGTGGTGTACTGTTTCAAACCCAGTGTGCCCAATAACCTTTGTAAACAAAGCTGTCCTATCCCTGCACAAGGAGCCATAATGCCCCTCTTTACTGAAGCAGTTGCCTCCCATTGTCCTCATCAATGAAGCTGATGAATTGATGTTTGAGTCTGATATCTCATTAAGCCAGCCCAGCTGCACAACAGAGGGACCTGTCTGGCTCTTAATGCCACAGTCACACAAGCACGCACACTGCACACCAAAATAGCCACTGTGTTTGTAAAGCAAGTCACCTGGCCCTGGATTAATACAATAATATACTGTTGTCACACAGGTTTTTTTTTTTCCATTTGTAAAAAGAATTCAACTCTTTAGCAATGCTCTCTACAATGTGAGGATAAAAAAAAAACAAGGTTTAGCAGAAATGCAAAAACAGTTTTTCTCTGATAACCTGTGTGGAGAATGTGCAGAGAAAATGTTTGTCTGCCCTAAATCTTTCACAAAATGAGTATAACCTCCTCTCTTTGCAGTAAATCTTCAGCGGTGATAAGTGTCTCTGCTGTTGGCCATTAGCCAGGGACAATCAGAGGACTTAAAAGTGTGTGGTCAGTTTTCTTGTTTTTTTGTTCAGGAGTGGGAGACCTTAATGTCAGAGGTTAGGCAGAGGCTACAGCCTGGCCAATGTCAGATCTACTGCATGTGTGGTAAGCTCGTCAGCTTGCTGAAAAGGAGACTCTTTCAACCAGCTTGGCTTGTGTAATGCACTTAAGTGCCTTATGCCACAGAGCTGGTACTACATCTGAGCTGGCCTACACATAAGGATAATGGACACTGATTTAGTCGTACGTCAATGAGAACTGAATTAGTCAACTGCCAGGGAAGCCATTTGAGACAGCCTATGCCGACAAATCCCCTCTCTGTCAATGTTCATTTGCTTAGAAGAATGAGGCAATTACGTTTAGCAGTTCTCCAGGGTCAAAAGAAGGGAAAGTGTTTTTTCTCACCAAAGTACACTCTTAGCTCGATGTTTTTGAGCACACTTTGGATTGTAAGTCTAACAAACGGTATATATAAGAGCTGGACATGACAGTAACAGATTGCTTGAGCAATTTGTCACTATGTGTGTCTTCACACACACACACACACACGGGCGCACACGCTTCTTTGTTTTCCCTTAATGTGCTGTTCAAATGTGAATTGAGGGGCTAATTGAAATGGGGGGTATAGATCTCGGCAGCAGCGGTAGAGAAATAAGAGCTTCCTGTGACCGCTGGCACATTCTGGCCCGATCATTTTCTCCCTGATAGAAGTCTGCAGTTATTTCATTATAATTACAAAAGATTCAATTAAAAGATTAGAATGCCTGAGGGGGCAGGGCTGGAAATAGATGGTGGTATGTTGGTTAGTGGGTGATGTGTGTGTTTGTGTGTTGGAGAGAAAGAGGGAGAGTACTTACACTTCTAATCATTGTCACTAACGTCACGTGTTTATATCGCTGATTTTCTCAAGATAATGTCAAAACAATGTGCTCAACTTTAAAGGAATAAGCCAGTCCAGGGTCAATGAGTTGTAATTGATATGAAGGAGCGAACAAACGTTAAGCAGGCTGCAACTAAATTAACTTTTTAAACAAAAAAAAACATTAAGCTAGAAATGTGAAAAAAACTGGCATCAAAGAAAAGTCTGTTTTTGGTTTTTGATCGCAAGCTTTAATTATAAAAAGTACCTCATTTAAAGTGCACTCTAAACTGTCAGGCCTGCACTACAGTGTAATAGGCTCTAAATTATTTATTAATGTGTTGAGGAATACAGTGTCCTGCGTGATATAATACAGTAGCTCAAGCAGCTGCAGTAGTCCTTGTTTTGTAGTAAATAATACATAGCATCAGAGCCAAGATGGTTATTAAATAAAATCGCAGGCCTGTTGGTTCATTCTAACCTTACAACAGTTTATGTTACATGTTATATTACGCTGTGGAAATCATTTTAATAGGGTGAAGCCATTTTTGGTGTCAGACCTGCTGGGCTGCAGTATCACACCACCTTGTTCACAGATCTCTGTCAGCCCTGCAGTAATAGCTGAGCCCATTAATAGGCAGTGCTGTCTATAAATAAACAGATTCAATCCTAGCAGTTGCTTCAAGTTTTTTCCACAGAGCCCCCTCCTGTGCGTGGTTTGACTTATGCATAAATCAGAGCGTGTTAACCTATGCTTGTGTGTGTGGTGCCTGTATGCGGACTCCTCTGATCAATGTATGTTCAAGTTTACGTGTCCACTTGGCTGCTGTTGGGCACCCAGACTGCTGTGTCAAAAGCAGAGACGGACAGTGTGCCAAGCTGGATTCCTCAGGCCTGTGCTGGAATCTGGCTCCGCTCTAACAGCAGTTTATAGCCCCTCAGCAGCGTCAGTCGCACCGCTGTAAATAAAACTCGTCAACCGAATGTGAGTCCTTGAAAGGGCTGTTTTTGTTTTCCTGTCCGTCGTGTTTAAACAGTATTTCACAAGAGCGAGTACTCTGAAATTTTACGTGGACTCGTGACGAGCTGACGATTTGTGGATCGCAGCACGATAAACGTGACTGTTATGAGGCAACTGGGCTAGCAGTTTGCGTGAGCTCCAGATCAGTATAAAATCTGGACTTTTGTGAGTTCTTTCACAATAGTTTGCTGGTCCCAGAGGTATTGTGGCTGCCCACCCTAACACCCGTGTCTGGCTGCTGCTATTGTAGCTGTTTACTGAGAACAGCTCTTTGCCTGCCAGGCACATTTTCTGTTGCACAAAGGCGTGGACATTTGGCAAACTATGCATACTTACGTGCGTGTGTGTGCTGTATTAGTGCATGCACCTGAAAGAGTTTATTTCACTGGTGAGCATGTGATGTACCACTGCACAAGCATGTTTGTTTATAGCATAGAAGAGTGTGCATGTAAGCTGAGAGCTGTGTGTGAGCTGGCTGTGGAACGAGCAGTTCTGTTACCAGCGTGTTATTGACTGACGGCTTGGCTCGAGTGTTGCTACGGGCTCGGCGTTAGAAGAAGTGGAGCCCTCGTATAGCCAAGTCGGGTCTAGAAACCCAGACGAGTCCAACTGTCCTCCTCCTGTGTATGTGTGAATGGGTTGTGTTTACGCAGCCGACAGCGTTTGGCAGGGAGTGGTGAGCGGCTGGTGTAGTACAGCTATTATCTGGGCTCAGGGGTGGAGAGAGATGGATGAGGACTTGGCCTGGAGTGGGTGGAAGGAGGGGAGGACCGAGGGGAGGGAGGGAGGCAAATTGGTGTTGTTTTTCCCTTTGACATTAGTCAAATTCTGCCAGTGCGCATATGTGCAACTGACATGACCATCCTTCTGGAAATGGTGCATGAGTTCATTTGTGTACACTTGCATTAGCTTGTATTGTTTGTGTTCCTTGTGGGTGTATTTTGCTGTAAGGAGGAACAGGTGTGTGTGCGTGTAAGCTGGCATGCCTGTAATTGTGAGCCTAGCTGACAGTTTGGGACTTTTTACAGAAAGAAGATGAATGCCAGTGGAGAAATTAACAGATGTCTGTTTGAGTGCGTGTGCGTTTACGAGTGCACATGAAACCAGGTTATTGGAAGAAATCAGGTTAAACCAGGAAACAGGAGAATGTGTTCACATTGTCAGAACTTTACATACAGCTGGTCAGTAATCAGATTTCTCTGCTCTGTTGTGTTTTTTAACTAATACCGTCACACTATACAGTTTCTCCTCTTGTCTCTCAGTATTAGGAATAATCTGCCTGTTAGCTGCTCTGACTTATTCATTGTAGCTTTGTTTTTAGGCAGATTTAGGATATTTATACTTTGGATAAAAGAACAGTTTCAGCATTCATCTTTTCTTTCATCCCACTGTATTGCCTTTCCAGTGCTGCGTTTCCTGTTCCCCGTTCCCTCTTTGGCACGCACACTTGTAATATCCCTGTTAATCCTGTTAATCCATTTAAGTGTAAACTAGAGTCTGCAAAATAAGGTTTCATTCAAAATCAGGTTACTCCAGAAAAAGAACTACTACCAGGTTACTAAAGTAATGTTAACACACTTACTGTTTCTCTGGGCCCCTAGAGTCAACGTTTTGCTCTAAATCTGACACAAGAAGTGCATTCTCACCTAGACACGTGAGTATTTAGTATTTAGTATTTAGTATTTATTTATTTATTGTCATTGTCAAGAACAATGAAATTGCGTTTGGGGCTTCCATACAACCCCCAAAAAAAGAAGAAAATAATAAATACCCCTTAAAACCCAAGTGTACATATTTAACCCAGTGTGACTCCAATGCAATAAGACAATCCTTAGCAATAATGTTCGTAGAAATTCAGACAAAGACCTGAGAAACATGACAAAATACAACAATGCAACCCATTCAATATTATTGTACTGTGAGATATGATATCAGATATGATAGTTATCTATTTAAGAAAGAGGGGGGGGGCAGGAGGGGGAAGAGAATAAAGATATGATGCACCAATGCAGACCAGTTCATTGCTATTAAGAAGTTGGATATGGTTATTGTCCGTGAGAGGGGGGCAGAGAGTTCAGGAGCCTCACAGCCTGTGGATACAGGCTGTTGGCCAGTCTGGATGTTCTGGCCTGTATAGACCTGTACCTTCTCCCTGAGGGCAGCAGATGGAAAAGGTGGCGCGCAGGGTGATGTTGGTCCCGCAGGATACTGTGCACCCTCCTCAGACAGCGAGTGGGGAAGATATTACTGATCTCTGGCAGACTTGTTCCAATAATTCTGCCAGCTTCTTTCACCACCCGCTGGAGTGCTTGCTGATTGGCCTTGGTGCAGCTGGGGAACCACACTAGAAATCCATACGTCAGAACGCTGCTGATGGCACAGTTGTAGAAGTTCAACATCAGAGATCTGGGAATGTGTGCGCTCCGCAGTCTCCTCAGGTAGTAGAGGCGCTGTTGGGCCTTCCGTGCAACTGAGGTGATATGGTTGCCCCAGGACAGGTCCTCGGTCACAGTTACCCCCAAGAATTTAAAACTGCTCACCCTCTCCACCGCCTCACTGCCAATGAAGAGAGGCAGATGGTTGTTATGGCCCCTCTTCCGGAAATCTACAATGATCTCCTTGGTCTTTTTGGTGTTTAAGACCAAGTTATTGTCGTGGCACTATGACTCTAGTTGTTGCACCTCTGTCCTATAGTTTGTCTCATCATTGTTGGATATAAGTCCATTGTTGGAGACACTCTTAAGCACAAAAAAGCAGCACATGCTCTTCAGTGGCTACACAGGAGCAGATAATATGTCCATGTCTCCACCATAGCTTGACCTGTGAGTGAATGGGTACTTGCAGTAGCCTGTTATCATGCCTGGATTTATAAACTTCTGCCTCACGGTAAGAACATCTCCCATTTGCCATAAAACACTAGAGACAAAACCAAACAGACAGACGGACAGCCAGTTTGACAGGAAACAATCCAGCAAATGAATTAGGGGCTGTTTGGGATGATTTCTCGCCTGTTTAGGAATGCTCGATCGACTCAGGTTAGCTGCTGTTAAGGGAACTGACTGGCTGGGTATTGCTTACGTTCCCAGTGATGTGTTCATTCAGTGGTAATTGTCAAAATGTACCTTTAATACTTCATGTATTAGTCTTATGTGGAACTTTGTTTTGTGACACCTCTAGAGACCGTAATGGAAGGAAATGAATCGTTGTGTGGCTCAAAATCTGGCTGTCACATCAGTCATCTGAGTGCCTCCACCCAAACGGAGTTGGGCAACCTGTTGGCGGTTTGCTGCCAAGCAAAAGTGAAAAACTGATATGCATCATTGCTTCACTGAGACACTCAAAGCAGAAGTTTCTCAGAGTGGCTTTAATACCTTACAGGATCTGTGGTTTTATGCCAGTTGAAGGGGACTGCTGATTCTTCAAGAGTTACTACTTATGCATGGATTGCTCACTCAGAAGTCAGGAAGCCACAGTCATTTTGTCACTGCTCTGCCAGTTTTGATCTTAGTCTCTCTGAGTTCTTCCTTCTTAACTTCTTCCAAGTGACTGTATAGAGGAAAATGCTGCGATAATGTGTATTTGGCAGAGTAAACTCACAACAGAAATCAGTTAAAAAGCTGGGTGCATGATTTTTAACATTTTTTTTTAACAGTGATCTGCATCCTATGTAACGCCAAGTGAAAAGGCAAGAGAAACCGCTTTGTGTAGTGTGTGCAAACTCTTTGGCGTGGACATTTACATGTTGAGTGGAAATGAACTGTGTGCTGCTAGTCGTGGGCGTGTTGTTCCTTCCAATAGGAGGTTTGCGTTTGCATGCTTTGGTGTGTGGTGCTTCCCCAATGTGCCGGAGTGAATACTACTGTTGTTGTTTACATTATCCGCCTTTCCACTCACTTCCTCTGACAGAGCAAGGCTGCAGCCACGGCTGGGCTACTTCTACTTTTGTAGGTTTCTATTGTTGTGGGGAGGAAGCAATAGCAATTGAACGAGCGCTAGTGGCCTTGCCAAAGACAGGCAGGTGAGAGCCAGGGCTACAGATGGTGAGAGGAAGTCTGGGAGGACGAGAAACAACCCGAGGATCAAAGACTCAGGGTTTCCCTCGATGACTGCTTTCTCCTCTCTCTTCACCTCGCCTGCGCGTCTGTTTCTGCTCTCTGTCTGCTCCCTTGCCTGCCTGTGAACTGTCCTGTCTTCTTGACATGATCAGTGGCCCAGCACTGTGCTGGGTTGCCAGGTTTGGGTTCACTCCTCAGTCACTGGAGGTGAGCTGTGCTCCTCTGTGGTGGGCAGATGAAGAGTCAGCTGGAGCTCACGGCAGGGATGAGGAGGTGCATTTTTTCCACAGATCTGCACTTGACTGTCTGGTTTTTCCAGCGCTGGTCATAAAAGGCCACTGACTGTCTGAAATATTTTTATTGACGTTATATTTTCTTCATTTTTTCCTTTCCTTAATACCGTCTTGCACTAGTTTGGTACAAGGACATTTGAAGGAAATTTTATTTGCTGGGTTCATTGGGGACAGGCGGCTCAGCAGACGAGTTTGGCTGTTTGAAAGCAGCTTGTGTGTTTGTTGACAGGGCTGTGTGGTGCAGGAAAAGGGGGGTGCACGCTGCCAAATGTTTGCTTGCTGACTCCATCAAGAAAATATCAAAAGGCCCTTTATGAGGTGCTGTAAAGAAGACCAGGTGTTTTGAGAACACCACCAGACTCCAAGGGTAATTCCACTTTTTAAAACATGCCCCGGGGATACATTCTTGTCCCACCTGCTGCCTTTCCTGCTTTTTTCATTTTTAAAGGAAAAAGGGGTAAAAAAGAAAAAGATTAAAATGTGCCTTGGCAGCAGCTTGTGTGCCATGTCACATTGTGTCATTCTTCAAAAGTCCACAGTTTTGTCATTAGTACTGACAGAAGCCATGAGCAAATGGGAAAATGTTTTTACTCAACATGCTGGTCTGGCGTCAGATCGCATGCATGCGTCACAAATGTTTATCGATGTTTGTCTCATTGCTTTCTTCTGGTTCCCAGAGAATGGGTTTAATTCCCTTCAGGAATGTGTTTCTTAATATCTATTTTCAAATCTCAAACCCGAGCCATCTCCTGATTGGCCGTCTTCTTTTCACAGGCGTGTTAGTGTGTCAGTCTGTGGGAGACCAGGTGATGAGCTTTCTGACAGCTGTTGAAAGGCGTTGCTACTGCTCATCACCTTTAATGAAAGTCCCCCCTCCCCTGTCAACACAGTCAGGAATTCCTCCCATTTTTCTCAGTGGTTTTGTTCCTCCACTTCTTTGTTTCTCTCGGTTATAGGCCGGTGCCATTTTGAGTGCTTGTGTATATATATATATGGGTTATATATAGGTGAAACAGAATAGCAATGGGAAATGAGAGCACATGTATGGAGGTGTAGCAGTAAGGGATACTGAGAAGTGGCTACAAAAGCCAGTGACGAAGATCCTCCGGAAACGCTGGTACTGAAAAGAGGAAGGAAGCAGGTCTGTTGTGTGGGACCTTGTAGCAGAAGCCTCAAGAGTGATAGCAGGAAGACATGGGCAAAACAAAACAGAGAAGGAGAGTATTATGTGCTGGCACCACTGACAAGGGTGTGGTACTACTTTCTTTTCCTCTTTCATGAAACCCATTTCTTTACAGAAACCTATTCGTGTGCTGATGGTCGGTCAGTCGTACCCTATGGTGCTGTAGCCTCTGCCATGGTGTAGAGGGCCAAAGGCACCCTTGAAAGCCCCACCTAGTGTGCCAGCAATTCTCCCAGCCCACTGTTCACCATCCTCTCCCAATCTGCTGTCCTTCTGCCACTACTCTCTGCCCAGTCCCCAACCCTCTTTTCACATTGAACCCTACTGTGTGCCCCTCTCTCCCCCTCTGCCTCAAAGTCTCGACAAGAGGTACAACTTTACAGGATCTTTAGTGAAAATAGAGGTGGAGACAAAGGCCACGCATGCCCGTGCATGCAGTTTAGCACTAACAGGGAAAACATCAACAGAGTGAGTCGCACACATAGAGGAGGGGGTGTTTTAATGGGGACTGGAATTCAGTGGTGCACTGTTACAAACAGTCCGGGCATTTGCAAGTGAAATATACACTACAGAGACAGAGCAGAGCCGCTGGCTGGAGTTGCACGTGAATGCTGGACAAGCACAAAAATAAACACCTACACGTATCCTACAGATGTATTGCACTGTGAGTGCACTGGGCCCAGAAAGAATACGTCTAAGCGTTTGCTCTCACATGCCAAGGCTGGAACTTTTGGAGCAGTGTCGCACTGAAGATTCAATCACTCCAACAGGTCACGTACTCAAAATCTGCAAGCCTATTGTGAAAGAATACTTGTTACAGTGCCAGAATGTCATATGCTGCTCAGTTAAGAGGAGTGTGTTGCAACACAAAACAGGAGCTGCATAGTCATGCGTTTGCTCACATACATTAGAAACACTCCTTTTTTCCAGCTGAGTGAACAGCAGGCAGCCTCAGTGTTGCCAGGAAGTCTTCTGATTATTTCTTTAGTGTTTCTCCTTGTTCTGGCTTTCTTTTCTCTTCTGTTGGATCTCTTGATACTAAAGGGAGTTTGCTTGGCTCGGTTAACTTGACCTAGAATTCACTGTAATTGACCTAGTTGAATTCACCTTCAGCTACACAGCTATTTCTGTCTTGTGCAGTTATATTTCACATCTAATGAGGCTGTGCTGAATGCTGCAATGCTCATCCCATCACGCTCAAGTATTTTAGTGTAATGTTGCTGTGTGTTTGTAGTTTGTAGCCACTGAGTGTGTTTATGGGACCAACTTGCTCAGTGGCAGGGGGACCACTTGTGCACAGCAATGCAACACGGGATCCGAGAATAAACTGATACTTAGCAGGAAGCTAACAGTGACTGTTGATAACTTAGCTATACCTTCTTCTTGCCTTTCTTTTTCTTCTTCTCCTCCCCCAACAGCAGCACCCATACCACCTACCCCACTCCTCTTCTCATCTGTCTGTCATCAGCTCACAGGCCTTAGACAGCGGATTGTCATGCAAATGGTGCCCCAAGCCTCAAAGCGCTGATAAGGAGGGCCTCTCATTTCACTGGGCTTTGTTTTCTAAACAGTGATGAGCTGAGTTGAAGAGACTGAGAAAAGGGGCTCGGGGTAGCTTTCTGAATGGGCCCTCTGACTGTGGCGCCCTGGGGTAAGTGGTACAGGGGATTTGAATGGAGTAGGCTGAATGAGGCAAAGTCTTGGAGGTGGATTCAGGAGTCATGTTCTCTGGCAGGAACCAGGTTCAACGTGTTGACAGAGCCTGATGTATTTTGTCTGTCACCGCTGCCCGGGTTTTCTCCAAGATGGACTTTCTGTGTTTGGCCCGCTTTCTTTATCCATTTAGACGGTGTCAGTCAGTGTTCGTTACTTGACGCCACATATGGTTTGTCCTTTTCTAAGGGGTTGTCAGCGCTCGGTTTGGAGCCTCATTTGCTGCTGTTATTATTGCATAAACAGTGGTTCATGGTGCGTTCAGAGGGTTTCTGTTCTCCCACTGACCCTGCCGTTTTGTTACATTCTGGCCAAGGAGATATGAGACTTGCTGTAGAAACATTCAGGGGGCGTAAACTTTGGATTTTAGATTGATTTGTGCATTTGGCTTTGGGATTGGTCTAAAAACTAATGGAAAACATCTTTGACTTGAGCAAAATGAGGTTTTCAAAGGAGGACTGCGGATTTCTGAAGAGTCGCATATGAAAAACAGATGTTTAGGCAGCAGGCAACAAATAAAAAATGTCTGATGTATTTCTGTTACTATCATTAATGAGGTAGTTGCAGGCCAGTCAGAGCAGCTACAGCAGAAGTAGTAGTAATCGTCAACTTGGTCTTGAACAAGACTTGCCCTCAAGAGCAACTTTGTCCTCCCCCTCTCCCCCCCCTCCCCTTCCCCTTTCTCTGTTTTATATCAAATTCCTCTTTTTACGCCCTCTTTTTTTCTCTCCTTTTTGAAGTCTCCTCTCTCTAGTAAAAAAAGCCATGCTGGTGGTTTTTGATTCTGCTTTGGGTGTGAGAGGGGGGAGTAAGTTGGGTGGGGGGGTGGGGGGGGGGTTGTAGGTTAAGTTTAGGCAAGTCCTCTGTGCTTTCCATTGAAGGTGCTGGGGAGAGGTGGGGGCAGTAAAAGTTAGAATTTTAGAGCCTGCCTGTTTTTTATTTTATGATTGGCTTTTTTTCTCTCTTGCTCTCTTTTTACGGGCTGTGAGCTACAGCTGGTGGTGTGAATAGCTGCCCAAGGTGACTGAGTCCCAATAAAGTGCAGGCCAGCCGGGCTGGGGCCTCCAGTCCAGCCATGGGACTGCCTTTATAAGCCAACTTACGAGCCTAGTCCTCTGTTAAAACCTGGCAGGGCTGCACTGAGGAATTTAGGGCCAGGAAACAAGAGAAAAATAGGGTTTGTGTGTCAGGGGATGGTGGTGGGATGCAGAGTAGGGGGTTGAAGTTAGAGGGTGACCAAGGGTGAAACTGTTTGTGTGCAAGTGTGTGTTTGTGGTTTTGTGGCATGTGTGGTTAGCATCTTATATTTCTCAGGGGGAGTATGGAATCCATACCCTGCACACTTGAACCTTCCAAAAGAGCCTATATGGGGTCCACTTTGGAATATAATGAAGTGTAATGTACCATATCAAGTATGTGACTCGAGTAAGCACTGATGTCACAGCTGTGCCTCAGTTTTTGAGACATAGAATCAGGGCTCTGCACCAGCTTTGCGTGTCCGTGCATTTGTCATGTGCCTGTGCTGTGCGTGCAAGATGTTCACACGAGATGTTGTCAATGTGTGGAATGAGGAAAAGCCAGCTTTGACTCTTGACTTTTCTCAACTCATTAGCTCGCTCTGTTACCTGCCCTTATCAAAGAACCTGTCAGACACTGTCAGTTACATCTTAGTGATGTAAAAAGCAGTTTTCTCACAGCTGTCAAAGAGCCCTTCTTCTCTTATTTATTGTCTTTACATAGACAAGAGTTATATGCGAAGACAATATGACAATATGTTCTATGCGATATCCCCAAAGGGCCCCTGAGTTTGGCTCCTTAGTGATAATTGGTACCAGGAAATGGGAACACTTGATAGTTCATATGTTATTTATCTTTTGAGACTTAAATGTGTCTCACTCCACGTCCAGGCAAAATGCGAGCATGACTGTTAATCAGTGTCTGTTGGTGGAACCTCAGTCATATCTGCCGTGTCATTTCTTAGTGTGGTTATCTATCCACATCTGCTACATGTATTCACAACTCCACATGTGGCCTTTGCAGAGTTAGTAATAGTTGTACGATAATGATTAGTAACTGATCATGTGCTCCACTGTCTTTTCTTTCCATGTTCACAGCGGTGGAGACCCAGAGCAACAGCTCAGAGGAGATGGTACCCAGTTCTCCGTCTCCACCTCCCCCACCTCGAGTCTACAAGCCCTGCTTTGTGTGCCAGGACAAGTCCTCCGGGTACCACTACGGGGTCAGCTCATGTGAAGGCTGCAAGGTGAGAAGAACCAATCTTTTGAACACTGGGTTTTCTGAAATAGAAAAAAATTTCGATTCTCTATTTTGCATTCACATGATAAAAGAGGGATGGACAAAGGGCAGGCTGAAAGAGATACAGCGATATGTCACAGCCTTTATAATGATAACTGTATTGCACATTCTCCCTTGCCCTCTTCCCTTTTGTGTCTTGCTTCCTGATGTTCCAGGGTTTCTTCCGTCGCAGTATCCAGAAGAACATGGTGTACACTTGCCACCGAGACAAAAACTGTCAGATCAACAAGGTCACACGCAACCGTTGTCAGTACTGCAGGCTGCAGAAGTGCTTCGAGGTCGGCATGTCCAAGGAAGGTGAGTCCCCCTCTGTTTGGAAAACTGGGTCACTCTCTCACTTGCACATAGAGACTGAGAAACTAGGCAGCAAAGACAGAAGCAGATGATGAGCCCACCAGGGGTGGTGATCAGGGTGAGGCTGGGCACTGTACCAATCATATGACTAATCCCTTTACAAAATGAATCTGACTTCCTGTTTCACCACAAAACCTCGCCCCTCTGGCCAGCAAACAGACACTGCTTTCATTCATAAAGACAACACGGGAGAAAACAAGATTTGGGAGTTTTGACCAACGTATTGAGAACAGGATTCACGCCATTTGCGCAATCAGAAACACCAGCTTGTTGGGGGGGCCTTTTTATTTCAACCTTTTGTGTAGCCAGCTGCGTGTAAGTGGCAGTTTCTTGCCCTTCATGAAGCCCGGGGGACATGTATGTGGGTGTAATGTTTGTGTGGGATGTGTGTTAAGACCGGGATCACATTGTGCCTCTGCTATTACTGGATATCCTGAGAGGAAGGAAAGTATGGGAGGAGGAGGAGGAGGTGGGAGAAGAGGCAGAGAGAGGGAGAGAGCGTACTGGCTTATGTGCACCGGTCAAGTGGATAGAGAGATGGACAAGGAAGCCAGCGGGTGATAAGAAGGAGATAGCCAGTGTCCGTGCCGGGCCTCAAGGAAATATGTTAATGCTGTTAAGAGCAGAAAGGTTCTGGTTTCCACTAGCGTGTAACTTCTCCTTGGCAGCAGTGAAAGACACTGAGCATGAATGCTGAGTTTGTTTTCAAATGTCATTACAGATAGATTAAATTAACTTTCTGTATGAGCTTTAACATTGTATGTGGAACTAATTTTGTTTTCTCCCCTTTACATAGCGGTGCGCAATGACAGAAACAAGAAGAAGAAAGATGTGAAGGAGGAGGTTGTTCTTCCGGAGAGCTATGAGCTAAGTGGAGAGCTAGAGGAACTAGTCAATAAAGTCAGCAAAGCTCACCAAGAAACTTTCCCATCACTTTGCCAACTGGGCAAATACACCACCGTAAGTCGTGCACATAAACCCCTATCTTTCACTGCTGCATTTGGAAACTGTCTCTCAGCTACGTCAGCAGTGAATGCTCCCAGATTGCATGCTTATGAAAATTCGCAGTAACTTTCCCAACATAGTGGTGGCTTAACTAATGCAGTTCCCCATTAAGCCATCTGTGTGGCCTCGGAATGATTGATGCAACATGTAAATGGAATTCTTTCCCCACAGTTGACTGATGTAAAATGTAAATGTGAGGCTCGGTGAATCTTGCCTTTGATACAAACGTGGTTGCACACCTCCTCTTGTATGACATGCTGAACTGTGGGTGTTTTTGTTTGTTCAGAACTCCAGCTCGGACCATCGAGTCCAGCTCGATCTAGGGCTATGGGACAAGTTTAGTGAGCTTTCCACCAAATGCATCATCAAGATAGTAGAATTTGCCAAGCGGCTGCCGGGTTTCACCAGCCTCACCATCGCTGACCAAATCACTCTGCTTAAGTCCGCCTGCCTGGACATACTGGTGAGGAGCTTTTGTTTTCCCTTCTGCCCTCTTCACTCACTTTTTGTAAATAAATGATTCTGTCAAAGCTTATGCTGAAATATGGGTATGCTTCCACCCGGTGGTAAGAAGTGGCAGTGCATTCAAGTTTGGCCAGATAATGCAAAATCTATCATATATACACAACCAGACTGGAGTAGTTGGCTACCATTTTGAGCTACTGCAGATATTTTTAGTGTTGTAAGAAGTCATATTACACTACTTTACATTTTATTTACATTTTTTAACGTTCAAAAAGTTTTACACCTTGTTTTGCTTTTCAGATGCTGAGAATCTGCACACGCTACACTCCAGAACAGGACACTATGACGTTCTCAGATGGCCTGACTCTGAACCGGACTCAGATGCACAATGCGGGCTTTGGGCCGCTTACAGACCTGGTTTTTGCCTTTGCAGGCCAACTTCTACCCCTGGAGATGGATGATACAGAAACCGGTCTCCTCAGCGCCATCTGCCTCATCTGTGGAGGTACTGCAGCATGCACCTACTCTTGATTGGTCTGTTATAAAGTGGAAAGGACTTTAACAAAATAAAAGTTAAACATAATTGATTTTTGTATGTAAGAGATTATTTAAAACTGTGCCATTTATTTAAAAAAAAGAGAGAATGAGAACATGTGTTTGCTGCTTTTTTCACTAGACCGCATGGATTTAGAAGAGCCCCAGAAAGTGGATAAGCTACAGGAGCCTCTGCTTGAGGCTTTGAAGATCTATGCCCGTCGTCGCCGCCCCAACAAACCCCACATGTTCCCACGCATGCTGATGAAGATCACTGACCTCAGGGGCATCAGTACGAAGGGTAAGAATGGAGAGAGTGCTTTCTAAGATTGAACTCTGTACACTTTCCCAAGGTCCTTGCCAGAAGAATACATCTTTTACAGGACACTCTACTAGTTCAGCTTCACTCTTCCTTTTATTCTTTATGATGTGTCCATGTATTTTGAGCCTTGCTTTCTATTTTCAGGTGCAGAGAGAGCTATCACTCTGAAGATGGAGATCCCAGGGCCGATGCCTCCTTTGATCAGGGAAATGCTCGAGAATCCGGAGGCCTTCGACGACCAAACAGAGAGCAATGAGAGCCCGCCGCCTCCACCACCGCCCCCACCACCACCCGCGCCTCCAGCCCTGGTTCTAAAGCAGGAGGCTGAGGATGAGGACGACAGCTGGGCCACCGAAAACGGCAGCGAGCCATCACCGGAAGAGGAGGACGAAGACGACGACGACGATGTGGGAGATGAAGATCGAGACAGGGGCTCGGACAGTGACGGGGAGCCCTGGGTGTTTTAACTTCCATAGATGGGTTGAGGAAAGGCCTTGCTCGGAGGGCGCAGTGAAAAGAGCATTTCACACACACACACACACACACACACACACACACACACACACACACACACACACGCACACACACACACACACGCATACAAGCATATAAGTAAACATACACATATATAGCACAACCTCATTCACTCTTCCACCTCAAGAAAATGCTGGCCTTCCCTTCTCCCTCTCTCTCTCCTGACTGCACATCACTGTGTCCTCCTCCACTGAGCACAGCAGAGCCTTAAGCGTATAAACATTTCTAACTCAGGCCACACGGTCCATGACAAGTGAAATGCAGAAAAAATGAGAAGTCAAGGGAGAGATGACGGTAAACCAGATGAACTCCTGGCACGGCCAAGAGAGAAGTTAACGTGACAAAAAGAACATAACCTCTTTGAGAAAGCTAAATGTTTGTTGTTTTCTCCCCCCCCCCCCTTACTATTGTTGTTTATATCTAAACAGGGGAACCTCCAAACTAGACACCAGAACTAAGCAGTTGACTTTGATTGATTACAACAAGCACATTTAGAGCAAGAGTACAGGGCAAAGCCAAATTGAGTATGCAACTCTTTTGTTGTTATTTTTAAATATTGTTTTCATTCTTTTTTTTCCTTTTTTCAGTTTATGAATAAGTCCTTACATATCTATATACCATTATATTTTGTTTTTTATTTGTTATTCTGGTTTTATATATGAATCCTTTAGACAAGTTTTTATCTTTGAAGAGCTTTCCTGAGAAGATATTCAGAGGGAAAGAAGGGTAATCAGAACTGGCTGGGTCTTCCTTATCAGCTACATATGCTTAGCTCGGGCTTCTTGGAGCACTTTGGCTCCCTGTGGATGATAATCAACCCAGGACTTTCTTTTTTGTTGCAGTGACTTAACCAGTTTCTGTTATCAGGTAATTGGCATTATTCTTTTATGCTGTTGTTGCGGCCAGCATGTGCTGTCAGTGCAGGAAGTATCTTTGTGCCAAAGTTAGGAACAGTCATCTGTGGAGCACGAGTTTAACTACTGGCAGGGACTCCAGATACAATCCAGCGGTCCTCATGGCAGAATGCTCACTCACATGTGCACTAAAAACACACTCTAATTATCTTGGACAGTGTATCCACAAAAGCGCAGAACAAACATACACACTCCTTTCGCTCTATGCTGAGTGGTAGCAGATGTGCCAACCTGGCACAAAGTGCCGGGATCGGAGATTCAGACTTGACCGTATATATGTAGCACTTTTGTGATCATCTGTTTAAGCAAGGCACATCTCTTCCATTAAGTATAGAGCAGCTGTCTGTGAGCATATGTCCCAGTTAGCATGTCAAAACTGATGGTAACATCAACATATTAAATATGACGGATCTTAGAGCTCTCCCTGATGATATCAGTAGATTAGCACACTCATTCAACACAGATAAAAACACCCAAACATACTAGTATCATATGCATCAACACAACCATTAAAGGCATATGCAAAGCAGGAATCTTTATGGAAGACATTTTGGAATCAGACTCAGGGCTTTTCAGTAAGGACCAAACCCTAGCTGCTTCCCAGCATGCTAGAAACAGGCAATATTTATGCGTGCATTCTTGACTATGCGATTCTCAGCCCCACTTTGTGTAAATAGAAGATGACAAGTCTGAAAAACAGCATGGATACCAGTCTGACTCTCCACAGAGCGAGGAGGGACCACCATCATCGCCATCCTCATCACAATCACCGTCCCACCTGCGTTCACACTGGTATCCATGCAGGAAACTGCCCCCTCATCCCAAAAAGCCATTATATCATCTTGTCTTCTTGTGTATATTCTCACTTTTTTTGAAGAAGAAGAACAGTGGAGGATTATGTGTTCTCATGTATCATTTCTTTATTGCCAAAATGTCACAGTGGGCGATCAGCTTGGAAAGCACGGCTGATATACAGTACAGAGGTTTTTCTCTCCCTCTTTGAAGCAATACGAACATAGTTTCTGTAGCAGCGAGAGGTCCCATCCTCTAAATATGGGCAGGTCTCCTCATTGTGTGTGTGTGTGTGCGTGCGTGTGCACGTGAGTGTGAATGCTTTAGAAAGTTTTCAGTCATGGGTGGATGTCCTTGGCATGGTGCTGTCACACAGAAACTCTTGTGTGACCTCATCCTTTCTCTCTCTGCTACGCCGTCACGGTGATAGTGACGGTAATGCAGGCAAAACTTTGAGATTATGTTATGTGTTATGTTATTGTTTTTTTTTTTCAACATGGCCAAGGTGTTGTTCTTCCTCTGTTTATGTCAACTCTTGTCATACAAAGAAAAGCCATATAAACAGTGAGAGGCACAATAAACTACTTTTGAGAGATTCCTGGACTTTTCTTTATTACCATTTCTTTGTGCTAAAAATGATGTGATGTGTAAGTTCGCTTATACCAGTGTCAAACTTATGAAACACAGTAAACTGCACTTTTGAATGAACATAATCATTCATTACCGGGGTGCAGCAGTAGAGGGAGCTCTTGCACTGTGACTGTAGGGTGTGCTGCATGCAGCTGCGTTTACTGCTTGGAGGATAAGGGCAGGGTCTGTTGGGTCATGGAGAGCTGTGGGTGCAGAGGCTAATAAATCACAGCCTCCTGCTGAACAAGGACATCAGATAAAGGTCTGTTCCTAAGATTTGTTCACTCTGCAGTTAAAGGAGTGCAGGTGGCAGCATAAAAATCATCAGAGAACGACTCTTTTCCTCTGCTTTCATCTCACTGTGATCAGAAAGTTAAAGCATATCTAGCCATGAATTCTTTAATGAAAGCTGTACGAGAAGGCTGCAACAGCACAATAAATTATCTCAGTTTTTAGATGCATTACATGATATATCAATTATTATTTGGTGCCATTAAGCTTTGGCTCAAATGAAATAAGATAAAATTACATTTGGCTGTGCAAATTTGTGGTAACATGTTTTAAAAAATATGCCCAAGTATTAATCATAAAATCCATTCATAATGAAAATATCATTTAGCTCCTGCATAGCTGTTAATGTGGCTCATGTTAGAGGTCTGCTGGAGGAAATGAAAGCGATTCTTCTACAGTCAGTAAGCTGCTCAAGCCAGTGCGCTCAAATTATACTGAAACTGTGTGAAATTTGAACTTGCAGAAGTGACCCAGCACTCGCTAATGGCCTGTGAAAGGACATTCAGTCACTGAACTCAAGTCAAAAGCTTTGTCAGAGTATGCTGTGCAATCTTTAAACCAAGCAAGGAAAGGCCTTGTTAAGAAGAGTTTTTTTAAGAGGACCAAAAGTCTGCCCGCGTGTCTGTGTCAAGGTTATACTGCCTATCTTTACTGTATCACTGCTGCTGATATGATCACTCACTCTCTCAAGAGCGGGAATCCTCTTTATAAAAGGCTTCTGACAGTAAACCTTTTCTTTTTAAAACCCGGCCACGTTGATACTAATGCCACACCTTTATTTCATTAATAGAAAGAGAGAATCAGAGCAGGGTGATAAACACAGATGAGATTCTATCAATTATATGATTGCTTTAATTATCATTAAAGACAGATCAATAACACCAGACTGGAATTAAAATAAGGCCCATACATTATACACTATTTTACAAGGAACAATCAAATTGCCTCATATACTGAACCCTGGAAGGTGTTGCCATGGGAACCCATGCAAGGGTTTGGGCATGCTTGGGGGGAATTTAAAGGAGCCGGTTTAGTTTTCTATATGCTCATCCTCACACATTAGTGACGGTTGATTAAATAATGACTTGAGATGGGTAGGCTTATTCATTTGAAATTAAAGAATGGAAATGTGACACCTAGAGGTACAACTTCACAATGATTTAATAAAGTGTGAGAAAAAAATCACCCTTGTAATATTCTTACAACCAAAGGACATCAATTATTAAAAATAGTAAAGAATCCATAAAAGCAGGCCGTGAGTGTGCATACCAACGAATATCATTTGAATATTTAAACCCACACTGATATCCCGCTGCACATCTGAGCTGTAGCTACAACTCGGTCAACACACAGGAGAGATAATGGACCAGCAGCAGCTGCAGGGCTTCAGAGAGTGATCTGCAGGATAAAGCTCAGTGAACCCAAATGCTTCTGGCAGCAGTTAGTGAGGAAGGTGCTGGGCTCGGGGTGTGATAAAGGCAGAGAGTGTTGGTGCATGTGACCCAGGTTTGATGTGATAAAAAACTGTAGGGCCTTTCTGTGTGCACCTGAAGCTATATACAAGACAGAGAGGTGCATATGTCATGTGCTGGAAGCATGGAGCTGGGTGCAGGGTCATAATGTGAAATACCACATCATTTACTGTGTGCCTCCTGGATGGGTCAGAACAGACAAAAAGGACACGTTTGCCATTTGTTACATATGCGGCAAATCCACCGAGGGTTGGGGATCACAGTCAAGGAGGGAGAGAAAGAGAAAGGTGAGGAGAAGGTGAGAAACGTTTTCATGTGCAAAGACCATAAATTTAACACCTTCCCCTGTACGAGCAAGAAGGCAGACGGGCCATCTCACTGAAAGGGTAATGGAGAAAGTGATGAAGAAACGGGTAAAGGTATCTGTGACAAGAGTGAGAATGGAGGGCGTGCCAGAAGGGAGCCAGAGGAAATAAACAAGGCCAGGTAGAGGTGGGGGCGATTTGGGAATGAGGAGCAAGCACTGGGAAGGCGGGCAGGCGGGCAGGCGTCGGGGTCATAAAAACTAGGAGATGTGTTCTGGCCTCTGGGTCTTCATATCTTTTACATTTCTAATTAAAAGAGATAAAGAGTGAGGGAGTCATCAATCCCACAGTGATTTCCCAGTTAAGGTTTTAGAGGGGGCTGTAAACTAGGCAGCCCGGCATCATTGATTTTATAATTAGCTATTGTCACCCCAGACTTAAGATGGAGGGAGTGTGGTAGAGGGGCACGACGAGAGCTTAAAAGACAGAGCAGCACGACTCTGCTGGTGGAGTGAGGAGGATGAAGATGATGAGGAAGTCAGCCCTGAGGGGGGACTGCAGGAGAGTCAAAGGTGAGGAGAGAGAAAAAACCCAGAATGGGAATGTATATGAAACAGGCAATGAGCCAAAAGGGAATATAGGCTATAGAGCCGTGTGAAAAGAAATGGCATAGTTAATTACCAATGAAATGTCATGTGAGGATCAAAATATTGCTATAATCATTGGCCAGAAAAAGACACATTAGACCCAATAATGGATACATAAACGTTTTTATTATGCAGAACCCCACCCAAACCCCATTACATGACTGGTAAGAAAATACACAGTGTACATGTGGGATAACCTTCACATACAGAAGTTCAAAACAAACCGTAACCACTGGAGTTTTATTGCGGTGTGAGACAGTGTCCTGATGAGGAGCACTCGTACTGGAGATCTCAGTGGAACAACAAAAAGATAACTTCCTTGAGACATAAAGTCAGATTACAACTACAAACAAGGACTACTGAGAATACGTTTAGTGTGCCATCTTCTGGGAAAGAACACGGGGCTCCTTAAAACCTTTCAACCATCCACATATGTAGTGTAACACAAGGTAAATGAGGCGTCGGAAAGACGTTTACTTCTTTCACTCCTAATTTTATAAACTTAAACATTAGGATCAATTCCTTCCATATGTATTTTTTTACATCTACCTTTACCATACGATGTTGGCATCACTCCCTTCCATTAGCACCAATACCTTGCAACAACGTAACCTTTAAACAACCCATTAAAGTATTTGAAAGCATAAAGTAAAAATAGAAAAGAGATAAAACGTGAGTAAACACAACACACGTGGGTAATGGTTATGATAACAATGATGAAGGACACAGATGGCATATTGGTGAGTATCAATATCAACTTTTCATCTAAAAACTCTTCTCTAGTAAAAATAGGGTGCAAATACAGCAGATAAAATCAAGCATCAAGGTATCTAGTAAATTCTCTTAGCCAAGCATGGAAAATTTTGTTACACATTGCACAAACTGTGAAAACTGTACACCTGTTTCAAACTAAACCTGAATATAGTTTAATTGCAGCATAACTCAAATTAATTATAAATAGAAAATCATGAAAAATGCATATAATATTGATTAAAACGTAGGCAGCATTTCTTTTATTAGGCAGTATATTACCTCAGGGCTGGGGGAAAGTATCAACACCATGATTCTGATGTCAGGATCTATAAAGATGACTCTACTTCATTATTTTAGGCACAAATTTAGAACTGCATCACCATGATTTCTGTGCAATCTAGCTGTGATAAAGGCTGATGCTAAATATCCCGAATGAGCAGCTAGAGAATTTCAATAAACCCAGGTTCATTAATAAATAAAAAAAATTGCAGCTTTGCAGTGTAAAGCTAATAAACATTAATTTCATAATAACGATTATGTGAAGTTACTCAAGTAGAAAGTTGCATGTCGTCCCTATTTAAATAGACCTGAAGCACAATCTGTTGAATAAGCTTTCTATTTCAAAAGCTCGTCCTAAGCGTCAGCATCCCTAAATCACCTTAACTGCATCTGCATGACAACAATCACCTGCTAATGCATACAAGAAAGTTCAAATCAAATCTTAGTTCTGAGTAAATGGAGGAGAAATATGATGTCATAGACCTACATTACTGCAATATAATTTAGCATGATGCTGTATCATTACTTTATGCCGCCATGAAAAGTGCTCGAAGCTGCTGTGGAGAATTTAATGCTGGAAGAGAGTTTTGCTATGATTTCCAGCGGAGCTGGGCCTGCACAAAACATCATAATTACAGTGCCTGTCATGACTCCTGATCACAAATGCAATAAAAACGACATAACATCCATCGTAAAGCTCTCGACATAGCAATGATTCAACAGAAATCATTCTGCTACAGCCTGCAAACTCTCAAATGCCAGAGCCCACGTCTAAAAGCCTGCTGCTTCAAACTGTGCACCACTCTTATGTCAGTCATAAATATTGTGTTGACCTGCCACCGCTGGCAAAAACAGTCAGGGTAAAAACACAGCAATCTAGAAGGACAAAAAACAAGGTTTATGGCAGATACAACATAATTGCATATTAAAATTCTGTCTGTATATAGAGCATAAGCTGTATTTGTGCTTGTTATAGGAAGTAATGCGGAAACAACAAGGTCCCTCTTTCCCTTTTTGATCACTTGCTGTGGGTAGGTGTCCACTGGTTACCAGAGCGAGGTGTCAGCTGAACCACTGGAGGAAGAAACAAAGGAGAGAGAAAGGATGTGTGAGTGTGTTAAAAATGGAAAGAAACACACATTCTGGTTGAAAGAGCAGGCGAGACGAAAGGAGTGGGTGAGTGGGAGAGCGAGAGCCTTAATGATGCTGAAAATTGGCCCGTGACTGCGGTACACCCCTCAGGTAAATCATTGCTACAGCTTGCTGTCAACTCGTCTGTCCCCTTGTCCTCCCATCTCGCCCCTCCCATGCCCCGAATGTGTCTCAAACAGCCTCCCTCGCTTCACCCTGACTCAACTTCTTTTACGACCACGTATTCAAAACTTCCATCTTCGAGTCATATTCACCGTGCCACCATAAATAACTAGTTGCACATGTCTGTGTGCATTAGATACCTTTGAATTCATTGTGCACGCATCAAACCATTTCTGCGAGAAGCCAGTGAAGGAAAGTAACGGAGTACATTTACTCAGGCATACATACATTAGTTCACTCCCCAGTTTTGAGATACTTTTCTATGTTCCAGGGAGAAATATGATACTTTTTACCCCACTGCAGTTTTATAGCGGCTTTGTTCTTTAATTACTTTGCCGACTAAGACTGTACACACAAATCAAGTCATGAGCTCATAAAATATAAAGACAATGCTAGAGTTTAAAACCAGCCAGCACGACGGGGTGATATCTGGTGGCTTGTTTTGCCTCAGAGAAATTTTCATTTCCATATGCAGTCAGCAACGCAAATCTTTTTTGAACCTTAAATCTTCACCTGTGCACAATTTGTTGCAATCCCTCACGTGTTTAGCAATCCTACACCCTTTATTGAGAATATCCTTCAGTGTATTTTGAGTGCCGACAAGAAGTTATTTCTGACTTTTAGAGGCTATAACACTAGCAGTTTATGAAACTGTTATATCATCTGCGACATTAAATACTTCCTTGTAATAGTAAAAGGAAGCGGTTGAAGAACAAATATGCTTGAGTAAAAACTGTCCCGTACTACACATATTAGCAAAATATAAGTACTATGTCTGCCGTAGCATGGCCCTCATCACGGATATATTATTAGATATGATATTAATAGATTGTTACTACTAATGCAATAATCTGAAAATAGCATGGTGCATGTTAATATGGAGGTATTGTTTGTGAATTAAGGTCTTTTCAGTGTTTAAAAGAAGAAGAAAAATGATCACAAATCTTTGCTTCTTTAGATATTGTACACTTTGTCTCTCTTTCACTGGTAAAAAAGACTTTTTAACAATGCAATGTATTCTATGATCTGTACTATCGTACCCCATCCTAACGCTGATCAAAATCAAAGGGATAACTTTGGCTTTTAACATTTTAACCTAATTTTCTGTAAATACATAAAGTTTATACTTTAATACTGGTTAAAAAAAAGAAAAGAAAAAGAGTATTACTCCGTTAACACTTCACAGTAATGGGTATAAAGAGTAAGTGTTACATGTATAAACATATAAGGGTACGCGTTTGTAGTGGAAAGCTGTACCTGAGAAAAGTATCCATGGGGTCAGGCAACAAAAGAGCTGTTTCCTCCCCAGAGCTGTTCCTTCTACACTCACGTGGATCGCATTCCTCCTCCTTAATACAGTAAAACACACACACACGCACAGGATGACACTTAACACATATCTATCCAGCAGCTATTACCATCCAATAACTTGCACACTAGCAGCCTAATTGGTACTAGGAGATAATGTCTATATCAAACGACCCACTGCCCATGTTTAACTGGTGTGCATGGCTATCAGCATGAAGGCATAGCTCAGTTTCAATATCACATATAATTATGGTGCACGTCTCACCGAATCAGAGCTGTGTGCCAGAGTGTCAGCGGTGGCCTGGTGTGGAAGGGAGAGCGGTGCCGGCTGGTTGATGACCACTTCCCTCCTGCTTACCTCCCTGGGGGAGAGAGGAGGGGTGGCAAGGAGCAACGAGTCAGGCTGCCCCTGCTCACATAGGCTGTAGTGTGCCAGGGGGGTCGGGGGATGGAGGATCTGCAAAGCCTCTGGGTTCTCATCCTCCGAGTCAGATGACACACTGTCAGGACGGCCTGCCAGACAGAAACATTAGTTAAGAAATAGCGGTCACTTTTCCTCAGAGCGCTGCTCTTGTCGTCCACAACACGGGCCAATCTGAACAATATTTAGTGTGGCTCTTGAATGATAGTTAACACTTTTATTGTTCACATCTGCAGGGCATACAGTAGATTGATGTGTAGCTCAATTCACCTGTAGAGGCAACTGGGGCCGAGTTCCAATTGGCGCTTGCAACTGTTCCCATCTTCTGTTCCAGCTGACAGATGTACTCCATCAACTCCTGTGGTGAAAAATGCAGTCATCACCCTTATAACCCTCAAAATGTCAGACCTCTTCAAACCAGCACTACGTAACATTATTGCACTGTGAAAACACAACGGAAACATTTGCCATTATATAAATGTTACCACAGTACAATGAACATTTAAGTCCTTCCTTGGTTTCTCATGTGCCGCACATTGGCTGTTGTACTTAGATATGGCTGGAGTTATAATTAGGCTGGACAGTAATTTAGAAAAAGAACTGAATATTTACTTCTGCCTTCAGAGTGAAAATGTTATGGTAGTTAGCCAACAAAACTCTGCAGGCACTTTAACAACAACAGCACCGACTGCCCTGAAATCCACCGATTTATATTGCACTGTAAACAAATTATATTGCACAATAACAAGAGGACAACCACAGGGAGATGATTCCCAACAGCAGGGTCATTCACAATAAGAGTATTACTGTTGTTATATCAGTAAGGATGTGTGTTCATTATTAATACAAAGATTTTAGAAAAAATTGCAGGGGTGTGCCCAGGCTTTATAGTCACACACTAAACTAGATTTACATTTAAAAACTAAACCATGAGACCTCAGCAACTGATAATGGCACAAAGTCTGTGACACCACACACGCACAGTGTTAAATAAGTACACTACCCACCCAGAGTTTATCGTTCGCTGCTTTTTAAAACTAGTTTCTGTCAGTACTGATTCAAATCATGCACCGTGGCAGACAAGGTTTCTAACCTGTTTCTCTGCAAGCAGCTGCTCCTTCTCTTTGTGGGCAACCCTCAGGCTGGCCTTCAGCTCCTGAAGCTCCCTACGGGTTTCACTCAGCTGAACCTACAAGCCAGATATCACAAAACAGCAGGGTGAGGTATATTAGACCCACTCGAAAGACACTTTGACTTTTGTGTGATGTTCTAGAAGTAAACAGCCAACATCTAAATGATGCCCATTCTGAGTTTGACCTTGTTTTTGCCAGTTCAAACAAAACTATTTGTTCACACAGATACAGAGTAGGCTATAATGTATATGAAGCAGCTTCTCTCACCCGGTTGCAATCTTTTTCTCTTCCAAGCTCAACCTCTAGCTTCACTCTCTCCATCCTTTCCTCTTGCAGCCTCTCCTCCATCGCCTGCATCTCTTGGCTGAGTTTCTCCAAACGCTCATGGTCTTTCTATGAGGGTGACACACAGACACTACTACTTACTGTATTTACTTCATATATAATTTATTTGCCTCTGCCATTCGATCTTTAGGTTATGGACTCAAATATTGACTCGATGTCATACCACCTACACATTACACCTACAGAAGCTGCTCAGCCATGAAGCTCCTGGTGCAGTTTCCATGCTGATATTAAGGGAGTTTGAAACTCTGGAGTTACTGGGTCAGAATAGCGTTGGGGCCCCTGCTCTCTGTAGCTTTACATGCTCTGCCGCTTCATGGCTGAGTTGCTGTAGTTCCTAAATGCTTCCACTTTCCAATAATACCACTTACAGTTGATTGAGGAAGAAATTTCCCAAACTGACTCATTGCAATGGTGGCATCATATTACGGTACCACGCTCAATTTAAGCTCTTCAGAATAGGTACTTCATGTAATACACATCAGGCAATAGGATTGAACACACCTGAATTCAAAGAGTCAGAGGTGTGACCCAGTACTTTTAGTAGAACCAGCCATATAGGCCCATTTTGAGAACTATAGAACATTTTGTTCTTTTTCTCATTATTATTAATATCCACTTCATATGTCGAATGTTACATATACCAAATATTACAAATACAAAACCCTGCAACAACTTTGAATCAAAACAAAGACTTGTAAAAATAAAATCAGGTCTACTGGGTGTGACATACTTAAACCATTTTTATCAAAAATATAACAAACTGTTCAGATGTATAATAGCAATATATTGCTACCCTCTCCCTTGCACCTTCATATCAACATAATGTCGCACCTGCTAATATTGATATAAATCTCCCTTTTCTCATTTCTCTTTAAGCATTTAAAAACTGATCGTTTTTTCTTCTTTTATTATGCTGCATACAATTGTTATTGATGCCATGGGAATATTTCACTTTGAAACCTCGTGGCATTTATTAGTGACATTCTACATTTTCCAGATTTCATGCTCTACAGCGATGCAGTACCTCAGCCGAGCGCTGCATGTTCTGCCTCTCCTGGGCCCAGTGGGCTCTTCCCTCCCTCAGGGCCAGACTGGAATCTGCAAGCTGAAGGGTGAGCTGAGCAGCCTGAAGGCGAGCCTGATGCAGTTCAGCTTGCCCCTGATCCCTCTGGGCAACCATAGAGCTGAGGTCACTCTTCAAGCCCTCAGCAGCTCGTTCGCTCATGTGCAGCCGCTCACGCAGGCTACGCATTTCTTTCAGAGATGCCTCATTTTCCGCCTGTGCATAAAGGACCAAGAAACCATGTTGGTTACTCATCTCATACTTCAGGTGATTTTCTGTATATTGCCAGACCCAAAAATATCTAAGAGTGGATTTGAACTGGTCATTGTTGTTTGTTTGTAATTCTTTTAAAACATAATTGCTGAGTTAAAATACAAAAAAACATGTTCCAAATAAAGTAGCAGTGATCACTTTCCCCCCCAAAAATCAATTCTGATTTTATGTCCAAATACTTGTAACACATTTCACAAGAGTCGAGTTGAAAACAAACAAACAAACAAAAATCCTATTTTTACATCCTCTGAGTGAGCATCCTGGTCGAGTTTCAACCACTAAAACATTCATTAATAAGTCCTTTGGTTTGACCTCTTTCCTGTGGGCTGTGGTGAGTTTCTGGGTGAGGGTGGTGATGGTGTTTTGAAGCTGCAGGACACTGGTGTCTCTTTGGGCGAGGGAGTTCCTCAGGCCCTGGAACTCCTTTGACAGGATTTTGAGCTCGCTTTCTGTTTGTTCCAGCTTAGTCTAAGGAAAAAAGGCAAGAGATGGGAAAACTGAGATGTTGGGGGGGGGGGGGAGGACCATGTTTTACTATGTTACACAGTATGTTTTGAACTGTGCACCTGCAGGCTTCTTCTCTCACTCTCCTCTTCTTTTCTCAGAGCTCCTGCCCTCCTGGCTCTTTCCTTAATTCTGCACATACAGATTTTGTTATAGACAATCAAAACTATTCACAGGACCCACATAAAAGTAAAAGAAGGACAAATGAGAAAACCATGTCAAACCTCTCTAACTCGGTCTCTTTTTCCACAGCTCTCTGTGCCAGGGTTTTGATGTCGTCCTCTAGCTCTCGGATTCGCGCTTTGCTTGCCTCCCTGGCATCCATTAAAGCAGTTTTCTCCTGGGCTAGTGATTCTCCTAATGCCTTTTCCTCCTAACAGACCAGAGGCGTGTTTAATTTTTGTGTTAATATAAGAACTCGGGCAATTTCTTAAATGTCTCCTGCTTACATTTTTACACTTAACACACAGGGACATTATTTAAGCAGAAATGCTTTATCTGAGAATGAGGGCACTGCTGTAGGGAAATGGAAGCAGGCACATCGGTTCTAATCAAATGACTGTGCCCACCATTTGCATAAGCTTCATACATCACCTTCTGCTTCTTCTGCAGCTCATCAAGCTTCTCTAGAGTTTGGTTCAGCTCTTTCTGAAGCCTGGCGATATCACCCTCCAGCTCTTTGCGTCTTCTGTCCCAGGCCTCTCTCGCTCGCTTGTACTCCTCATTCTCTTTCTCTCTTTGCTCTTTAACCGCCTCCTGCACCTGCAAAAGCTCAGCGCGCTCTCGCAGACATTCCTGCAGTCGATTCTAACAAGACAGAGAACAGAGGAAGCAAGCAGCATGACTGTGTGCCCGTCTTTGTGTAACTGCAGTAAACAAGAGTATTGATCCCCCCCCCCCCCCCCCCCCCAGCAGATGTGTTTTATAAGCACTCGTTAATTTTGCAAAACTGAAAACACACACTCTCCCATGCAGTATCTTATCCACTCACCTGCAGCAGCTCAGCCCTGGGGACCACCAGCAGCATATCTGTGCCTGCCTCCTCTCCATGGGAGTCTTCCTCAAGAGTCACCAGATCCTCAAGTGGCTTTGGTGCACAAAAAGTGAATTTAGAGCTGCGAGAGCACACCTTCCCTTTAGCATCAATATATACGAACTCATACTCCTGGGAGCTGGGCTTGGGTAGGTAGGAAGCTAAAATAGTGATTTAAAAAAAAAGCAAAAAAAGCAAAAGGTTATATTACAATCTGCAGAGAAGAATAATTGTTTTTCAAAGTAGCCATGCTTTAATTTAGACCCTACTTCCCATTATACTTTTAGTCAGTCTAAATTACATACCTATAATTTTGGAACATCTAATCACAATTTAAATTAATGTTCTGGTAAATATGAACTATGAGTCTAATACATTTATTTGTATTATATTGCTGGTTAAGATGATGTGTTTGCCATCAAAAATCCATTTCACAGACCCTTTTTACAGCAAACATTTTGACTTGTCAAAGTAGGGAAAGTGTATGAATAATGGCTGTATTCCACTTAGGGGAGGTCCCCCTTTTGCACATTCTGTTTTATTGCCATGAAATAGGAAACTTAATGGAACTAGGAAGACATTACTTTGACCTGCTCCTCCCCTGCTGTGACAACTAAAAATACACGGGTGACAAATTCAAGTAAAAACTACTCGCTGTAAACTTAATGGCCTTTAATTCGTCATCTGTCTTACTGCAGTCTAAAATGGCCTAGCTTTGCAAACTTGGATTAAGCCCACTGCTAAACTAAAACATTTATTAAATAAAGCTATCTTCTCATTTAGTCTTAGAAACTGTCTGATAATACTTCAATTCAGTAACACCAGGTTCACATGTTGCAATACAGCTTCTGGCCACTAGTGGCAGCAGTGCGGCCATTCACGGCAGGTGAGCAACAAAACGATGACGTCTTTTATGTAACTTGTGTCCCATGGGCTGTGAGGTCTGTAAGCGTCTATTCATTGTCGTTGTATCATTTGTGAAAAACCGCAGAGTACCTGAAATAGCAGAGCGTCTCTGGTTAGCTAAGCTGGCCAAAGTCTTAAACAGGTGTTTTAAGTGACTCTCGGGCAGTTTGGTGCTTTTTTTCCACGTAAAACTTGAAGAGAAGCTCAACTTTGCGAGTTGAGCTTCTCTGCGCCATTTATATGTTTGTTGTAAACATCGTCGGCGTAACAGAAGCAGTTAAACAACTTTGTATGTTCTGCTTTTGTCCTGTAGTGTCAAAAACAGCTAGCTCCAGCCAGTGTTGCCAACTTTCAGTTTTCAGACCCCTTAGCGACTTTTTTTCTAAAGAAAGTCGCTAAAAAAGACGTGAAAGCTCGTATCGCTTTTACTCTCAACAAGCAGCGGGTGCTGTAACGCAGTCAGTTCTTCTTTTACTCTTATGCTGTTTTGTGGATCACAAGGTTTAAAACTACTTATAAACACACACACACACACACACACACACACACAAAGTAACTCCACCAGAGTGCCTATTTCGGGTCACTTGCCGGTCCAAGCCCGGATAAAGGAGCAGGGTTGGAATTGTGACATTAAAAAAAACAATAATTGCTAAAAGAAATTTAGTTTGTAGTTCTAAATAAACTCTAAATGCATTTAAGACTTTTTTTTACTCACTTTATGTCTCTTCCACGATGTTATTTCTCTCTCCAACAACATAGGTTACAATTAGATTAGCATGACCAATTATGCAAATTAGGCGTTGACGTCATTTAGCGACTTCTAGCGACTTTTAGGACAGCCAATAGCGATTTTCCTTACTGAGGAGTTGGCAACACTGGCTCCAGCAAGCTAAACGCTCATTAAACAACACGTGTTTGTTTATCACATTATAAAATAGCTTTTCAGTCGCCTCGACTGTTTGTGCTATGCTGCTATGTCCTGTTGAAACCACAGAAATTAATCTAGTATCAATTCAACAAACATCCTGTTAATGACGCGGTCCATGCTTTCAGCTGTCCTGCCAAAAAATGTTTTCCTGCTATTTAAACCGCTGTAAATGACTAGCTGGCCTATAATCTGTCAAACGTATCTCTCATGAAGGATATCGAGTCATTATGTGCCAGAAAGAAAATTCCCGTCACAAAGTAGAAGCTACAATCAGTTTTTGGCAAAGTGACTTTTATATATCCTTTATGAATCGATGTAAAAACTATCGTTGACAGTAAAAACGTCTTCTCCAAAAGAGAGCTGGCCAAGAGGGCAGGAGAAATTGCAACAAATATAACATAACAGTTCTATAAAGATATTTTAAGTGGCCCAACAGGACTGGATTGATTAAAATGTAGAGCACAAAGTGGGTATGATAATGCTGAGTTAAAAGACACTTGCAGAACAGGTCATTTCTTTATTTTGTACGTAACCACTTCATAAATCTTGTTGACTACAGCCTATCTACCAATATAAGCAAAGCTATTAGTCATAAAAACACATCAGCAATCACTGTTTCGCATAAGACTGTCGCTCATAAAGCTGAAGGCTTACAAATTTTGAGAGCAAAATAACTGCTTTTCAGACCAGCTGTGCTACTTGCATAACGTTAAGACTTTCACTATCACCTGAATCTGCTTCCTTTTCATGCACCTTTAACCAAGCATACTGGAACTGATGATGATACACCTCCTGCCTCCCACACTAACCACAAAGCAGTCAGCCTTATTCTGTGACTCCTTCCAGCCTATAAAGTAAGTTGATCTAATATCATTATCTCACACAGACCATAGCTTCATGTTTGGAGTGATTTACTTAGAATTACTGTTTCACAATACGGCTACAGCAAAGGGCCAAGATAGAAAACAGACAGAGGGAATGACACACGGTAAAGTTTATGAGCTGTATTTCAACTTCGAGCACCGGCTAAGGTCACAGAAGAGGCGACCTTCTTTTTAAATCACAGCATTGCTGCTGATAAGGAACCATCTGTACTTTCTTTAGTTTCCTTTCTCTGTACTGAAGAATGACATTGACAGTATGTTTAAGTTAGCGATAAATCACTTTACCAGGGGTCAATGCCACACCTGCTGCACACGTGCCCCTCACCCTCAATCAGGCTTATCAGCTGCCCCTGACACACAGGACAAAGTGAACACTGTATTCTCCAGTGAGCAGCAGCAGTCAGCAGAGCAGCCTTTGGGCCATTGTCTTACTAAAGAAATGAATTCAAACCATGACAGAGAGTGTCTCTGTTAGAAACCAAGTTAGATATTTCTCTTGTGCAAAGGATTTTTTCCCCTTTTTTCTGCTGAAGAATTATTTTAAGATAGAAATAAACATTTGCTTCCACTCAGCATGTGATTCGCTAGCTTTTTGTAAACAACAGAGCAATTCATTTTACAGAGGCATCAATCTCCTGCTGAAGGTTTTATGCGCTGATCTAGTACAGATCCTGTGTGACTATGGGAGGTAAACCCAGTTAGAAAACAAAGGTATGAATACCCTGAAACTGAACACAGCAGTTGACATCTGTGCCCTCTTGGTAGTCAGCCGGGGCTAGCGCCCATACAAAGGTGTGGTATTCCTTTACTGATGTCCATCCCTCCTGAAGAAGAAAATGTGTGCACAGTGTTAACTTCCAGTTGGATATTATTTATTTAGTTGCTTTTCCAGAAATTCGTCAGAACAGCAATACCTTGAAGAGCCCTATCCAATCATTACTGGCCCATATGTGCCGTGAGCTCAGCGTGTAGTGGCAGTCGACTCTGCTCTCAGGAAAGTAGCTGCAGCCCACGTTTCTAAACTCCACCTGCCAGTCCTTGTCCATGGCAACACAAAACAAATGCTCTATTGCACCTACAAGAAAGAAGGTAAAAAACAAACAAACCCCAAATCAACCTAGAAACCAACATGCACAGTTACATTACACAGCTATTTCTGGAATATAGGTAAGAGGTGGTCCCTGCTGAACAAACAAGAGGCCCCAAGTGTGTGAGTATTTTTGTTCAGTGTAAGATCTAGACTGAGTGCACACTTAAGGAAACAGCACCGATGCACAACTAATCCTCAGTGACAGCATGGTCTTAAGGCAACATGACACGTTACACAGGTTGTCACCAGGGGCTATTTCAGTCATCTTCAAAATCATTTGCTATTATACAGCATCACGTGTAAGCATGCAGGATATGGGCTCAGATTCCACTCGAGGTTACTTGCCACGAATTTGTGGTGTCCCTGCAGTTAACCACACTGCTTGCCTACCGAAAGCACTATTTTTGTGTGTGGTGTAATAACTATGGTATAGGCAACATTTATGATGTGATGGTACACTGTTACACAAACAGGGTGAAACACATGGTAAATATACATTTTAATAGAGCAGCAGAGACAAGCATGATGAGATTTTCAAAAGGAACAAAAATAAAGCAAGCGCACCTTAAACCCAATGAGGATTTACAGCGAGCATGTTCTTTAAACTTGGATTAACTTTCTGTACTTTACATTTATTCCCTGTGGTAGAGTCAATAATCACAGATGATACAAGTTTTCTATTTTTGTTTTGCAAACAAACATCCGTTCGGACAAGATAAAATACAGACAGTGCGTAAAACAATACACCAGTGATCAAAATAGCTTTCCGTGGACTCGTTTTACATGGCACGAGGCTTAAGGCCCAACAGTAGCACATGTCAAGAAAACAGTGTTATGCCCGTCGATGAAAGCTTTAAGCTGACAAACAAACAAACACAGGCACTGCGGACAGACCTGAATCCGTGCACGTTAGTCATATTTGTTAATTTGATGGAAATGCAAATAATAAGAGACAATGCAGGGCTTTGTTAACTACCAAAAGAGATCTGCGCACATTATCTCGACCCGTTTCTGATGTCTTTGTTACCTTTACGGTCCTCAGCCCTCTGCAGACGGTCCAAAGGAGCCCTCTACGTGCGAGGTACCGGACTGACAGTCCTCAAGAAACCCACGAAAGAACACGGCCGATGCAGACTCGCTTTCCTCACGGAGCTCAGCTGGACCAACAACGCGAAATAACAACAAAAAAGCCAAAGCAAAACACAAGCACCACAGCTTCTTCTGCACCGTGGAATTATGGGAGCTGTTGTTCACGATGTAGCTGAAACTATGCCGAGATACTCCTTTTTAAACTACAACCCCCAGGCTCACAGTAGACTAACAGATCCGCTGAATGTAATCTGACGCGTCTCATCGGCCGCCGTTGTTTTTCGCATCGGATATCTGCCAAACCGCGGCTGTCCTGCTCGTTCACCAATGGAAAGAGTGTGTGTTATTTGCGATGAGAGGAAGACACTCTTAGCGGATGTAATAATGAAAACGGATGTTTTTATTTGCAGTGATTGTTCGAGTTCATAAATATTTGCTACATTGCGCTGTAAACAAATCTGCGCATTATTTTCCATGCAGGTAGACTTCGCACTATGACGGTTATTTAATTTGATGGTAAAGTATTACAGGTTGTATAGTTTTTGCCTATTTATTTTAGTTTAAATCAGTGTCCCCCGGGAGCCTTTTCCACTTCATGTATTATCTATACTTTGATGAGGAAAATCAGGAACCACAGCAGATCCTCTGACGTCAGCCCACGTTCCAGATTTGATGGAGGGGAATTCGGATTTTAGCCAAAATTTTTTCCAAAATAATCCAGTGATCCTGCATTTTGGAAGCGCCCCAATTTGGCAGTTTCTTTAGGGTAAGCTTGATATCCCACAACGTCTTCAAACATGAGGACAAATAGAGCGCATGACGAGGTTACAGTGCCGGGCAGCAGATGGCAGTATACCATCTTGAAAACCAAAATTACACATGCAAGTCTAAACACACAGTGCGGTCTTTTAAGCCCACAATGAAAATATATCACAGCCTTTTTGTCCTTTCACTATTAGATACAAGATAAAAGGGGGGGGGGGGGGGGGGGTACACTGTCTCTCTATGCTGCAAATTTTAAAAACAGCCTGGGTTCACCATCTCTAGCTTTGCCTTAATTCATAGTTTTGATTTTGCAGATATATCAGAAGAGAAATGCAAATATGGCTGTGCAGATAGGTCTCAAGGCTACAGTAGTAGTATTGTCTATCTGGGTTCACAATGTGTTATTCTGAGATTTTTAATTAAAAAAAAACATTAAAATACTGGTTTTAGTTGAACTGATTATATTAAATGATTTAAATTTAAATTAGAGTTAAAATGGCAAATAAGTCTTTAACTGCAAAAAGCCATCAATAACAAAAACCTATTTAACAGAAATGGAAATTAAAAGTTAGCATTCTCTATTAAAGGTTATTAGTCCTCCACAACCACAAGTTAAATAATGCTCAGCCTGTATTATTATAGTTATTGATGTTAGCTCATTGCCCATAGCCAGCCTATTTATCTCTGCTCATTGATGAGACACTCCAGTCACACAATACTTTACTCCTCCTCAATTAGTAAGTCCAGTTTGGCTAATTTAGTCTGTTGACGACACTATAAGGATGCTTCATGTAATTTTATGCCGACGGACAGTCAATGCTGAGACCCTATAAATTGTGTTTAAGTGGATTAATAGTGTGCTGAGCCTGTGTGAGCAAAGTGGTGATGGAAATAGTGGCTCGCTCTCACAGTGGGATAATTAAATAGGTTCTACTGTGATGACTGGCTTATTCAGTAGCCACTGTTTACATGCGTGTTTAGCTTTAGGTATTATTAAAGAAAAAGATTTCTTATGTTGAATTCTTCAACATAATTCAGTATGGTTGTCTTACGGGTTCCCTGGAACACAGAAAAATCAGATATACCAAAAATACTAGCATAAGTATTGTTTATGAATTAATTCTATATGCTTATTTCTGCTGGTTTTGTGCCACCCTATTTTATTTTATTTTATTTTATTTTATTTTAGTGTTGTGTCTGATTTCCCATAGCCTTGACTTTGAAGCGCCATTGTTGTGTAAAGTTAGAAGACAGTTGTGCAGTAGGAGTGTGAAGGCTTCACCATAACAGAGGCTAGACTTAAAGTGGATTGTCCATGAAACTGCTTGATCTTGACCTGGCTGCCTGCTGTTATGGCTCCTCTGCCTATCATAACATCCCACCTCTACCCTGCAAACTTGCGCACACATGCAGTTATGCTGACCGTGTGAATTTACAGCTCTTTTTTGTTTTTTGGGAGGAGATGGCTAACATTCACACTTTGAGGCGTTAGGTTGGGGGAAAAAATAGTGTTCTGGCACAAAACGTTCAACATGTTGTTTATTTATCTGTTGTGGAAGTACTCCACACAAATTTAATCCCTGTCATCTGCTGATTTCTAGCAGCTTGGCTTGGAATTTCTCTCAATGCTAGAAAATGGTATAGCCCCTGAGTGCTACTGCAGTTTTATTACCTGAGGTGGTTTGTCTGAATATAGCTTACCACATGTCTCATTCAAAGGGAATGGCAGGTATGTGTCACTAGTCATAAATTGCAACTAGCCTTCAGCAGTAATCAGTTGCCAAGGAAACCTCAAATGGGATTATGACCTTCTGTTGTGTATAGCCAAGCAAATTGTTAGAGTTGTCAAGATCCAAGAGACAAACATTAAAGATTTATGTCAGTAAACAATTTATTTTCTCATCATACTAAGTTAATGGGTAGCGTGTCTTGCGTGGAAATAAAACTGAGAATATAAGTTGGCGGCATTTTTTTTTCTGGCTGGGTATTACTTAAAACTATACGGGCAGTTTTGACTTTAATAATGGTAGTTACTGTGTTTTGAAGTAATGTTGTCTTGTTTTAAGATATAGTCAAAGAAAGGCATTACAAGGTAGAAAACAAAGAAAGAAGAGCAGAAGCAGAGTGCCTAGAAGGAGGGTAGAGTGTTGGGAGGGTGGAGATAGAGAAATGGGGGACGGTGGTATTTAGTATGCACGGCCAAGCTGCCCCATCTGCTTAGCGCAGCAGTCCCTGTCGTATAACTGTCTGCAGGCCGTGGGCCACATAAAGAATGTCTCAGATTTGATGTAATTCCGCAAAATTAATGACAGCTTTACTCGGTATGGGCCGTGAGGGAATGATTAGTGTTTGATCGTCCATCTGATCAGTTCCCTTGGCTGGCTGCTGAGAGATGCTCCACTATATGCCGGTATGTTGCCTATGGCAAGCACACATGCACACACAGATACACCTATCCCAGAGTAATTCCTGGGCCCCCATGTTGTAGTTTATGTTTAGGTTCTGGTTCGCGTTTCCCTCAACAAAAACATCCAATATCTTGTAAAATTCTCTGTGCTGTGACACTTCACATCAATGTGAACACCTACTGATGTGCTGGATGCAGGTCCCACTGGTAATGTGAATGTGCACAGGGCACTTTTATATTAGGCTGTGCGGTATTTCAAAGAAAAGTGGGACAACCAGCATCCAATTTAGAGAACTCGGAGGTCACACTATGACCTTTTACAAGATATGCTTTACTGCAGCTGTGATTGGAATTGGGTATTAGTTTTTAAAAGAGATGGTGAGTGGATTGGGAATTTGAGAGAGAAAAAAAATTGATCCATTGGATGGATTGCTGGAGTTGGACAAGTGGAATACCTCTCGTCGTTTTAATTCAGCCCCACCTCAGCGTTCCCAACCCCCATCTCTTTCCTCCTCTTGGGCTGCTGCGTTTACAAGCGAAGGGGGCATTCTGTTTTACAAGTGAGCCTGGTGCGTCTCGGTGTGCTAGCAACATTAAAATTGAACTCGTCTTATCTGTGCAAACCGCGAGGCTTTACATCATAGGCTGTCGTGCTACTGCCATGAGGCCCCACTGTGCTTTTATGTAATGTGGTGCAGTCAAAAACCCAGTGGACAATTAAAGTGAGCTGATAGATAAAGAAGTGATTGAAGACCAGAATCTTAGTTTGTGGAATGCCCTGTGTGTTGGGGGGAGGGACACTTTAGTGGTTTATTATTGTTAACAAGACACAACATCTCACGTAGACAGACTGAACTGGAGACACAGTTTTCAGAGTTGCATCTATTTTTTGTTTTTTGCTGAGTTGCATATGGCAAAGCTAATTTCCCATCTGACCATTAGTACTCTGGTCAAGTCCAAAGCATGGAGAGCCTAATTCAGCAAAGGCTTGGGGAGGGCTGTTTCTGCCAACACAGATTGTTGGACAGATTGGCAGTGCTTCACTCTGTGTTGATGCAGTACTTTTCCCTCAAATTGTGCACAATTATAACAAATCACTTGCAAAAACACCATTAAAGTAAACAAAAACTTGTTCCAGTTCAATTGCAACTCAGTCCATTATCCTCTCTGTTTTCTCCTTCCTCAGTACTTTAGAGTTTTTGTCCTTCCTTCCATAACACTCATTCCAAATTATTTGAACGTGTTTCCTCCTGCTTGGGTTCCCCCCTTCCCTGTTGCCATTCTCTAATCTCCTTTCATTTTGCTCTTTTTCTTGGCCCACTCTTCCTCCCCCACTGCTTTCTTTTTCTCCTCTTCATTTTATATTTTTGGCTGAGCTGAGGACCTTTCCTGGTGCAGTGACCTTTCTGGTTTTAAATTAAGCCCCACTGCGGCACGTCTCTCTTCATAGATTGCCAGTTACGAGCCTTCAGAGAACCGCAAAAAAATAACGATTCTGATGAAATGGCCCCTTTAAAAAGCTCTTCCAAATTCCTTTTACATTTTTCTTTGCCTCTTCCCCCCTTTCTGGTTGCATTAATATTCACACTAATGAGGAACATCCTAAAGAGCAGACCATGGAAAATGTGAGAAGAGACATATGCATGTGCCTCCCGACATGCACGTCATACACATACTGTTGCTCATTGCTAATGGGGTCTAATTAAATGCCACATATGTTTGAAGTGATTTATGAAATCTGGGCATCCAGGGCTTGCATTATGATTGCTTAATCAGAAAGAGACCATTTTTCAATGAATAACACAGTTTGTGGCCTTTTAGAAGAGACCAATGTTTTGCATTATGTGATTAATAGGCCTCTAATAAATTTTTTTTAAAATGATAAATAGTTCTTACTGCGCTGAGGTCATAGTTCTTTTACCTGGTAGTCCAGCATTTGTCTTAATATTAGTGCAGAATTTATAGTATGATGTCAATAGGCTTGGGCCATGTTAAGAAATCGGGTTATCATAAACCACAATGCAATACAGTCACGAAGAACCTCCCAGGTGCTGAGTAAAAGCACAATGACTTGTTCAGGACCACCATCCCCTGGAAATGAGGAACCAGAATAATTTAAATACAGAAATGGCTTGAATTTAAACATAATTGGTCACAATCCAACCTCACCTGTTCACTGAAACCTTCTAAAACTCAAAATAGAGGGAGTGATAGCAATTATTGGGAGTAATTAAAGCATTTAAACTTTTCAGTGAGGACTCAAGACTGTTTTGAGCTACATTAAAAACTATGGTTTTAGTGGCTACTGGCAGAGATCAGTGTCTTGCACTGATAGGTGAGAAATTGTAATGTTTACTTTTGGTACATATACAGATTCACTATAATGTGTTACAAATGTTTATTTATCTATACATATCTAAATAACCTTTGTGTAAATAGTTCGAGACTGAGGATTTTTTTTTAAGCAAGAATACAATGGATACAGCAGAGAAAAGCACAATAAAAGACAACAATTACAAATATTGAGTAGTTTAAAAAATGATAGTAATGTGTTAAGCAAATCCTGTAAATTCTTTGGAGGTGCAATTTAATTTTTTAGAGCATATTGTTTTATATTGTTTGCAGTATTCTGTGCTGTGCTGAGATCCAAGCAAATAATTTTGTATTTTAGATGAAATGTGATGATTAAGACATAGGCTGCATAGGGTCTATATAAAAGTGGCAGCTTTCTTAGAAGACCTTAATCAACAGAGATTGTAGTGTGTGAGGTTATTGTTTTCGTTTTGCTGGTCCAGCTTGTTGCTCCTAGTGTTCAGTTATTATTGTACTGCTCATAAAATTAAGGTGTCCAAAATTAAGTTGGACATCTGAATGAAATATTCATGGTGAAAATCTTTACAGACATACTCAAAATGACACTAAAATCAAAGGTTAACCAAGTGTTCTCTTGTTTTGAGCGCTGTGCTTTGAGCACAAAGCACAGTGGTATTTGCAAACTTGCATATTTCTTTTTTCTGGAAGAGGTTAGGGCATGCTGGAATTATAGCATGGGAAGATGGCGGAATTTAAGCTCCCTAAAACTGTGCTTTTTCCAGTTACATATTTCATGTCATAAAAATTCCACTGACACCCTTAGCTGCAGAGTAACCTGTGACTTGATGTGGAAATATGCAGAAAGCATCACGATTGGTCCTCTCCAGTAATGGTGAGCTGTGAATGTTAATCTTCACTCTATATGGGCTGCATCCAGCAACATGCAGAGATTATTTCTGAGGCCCATCTCCTAAGGTGCTCCTTGTAGCCTTGGTAACCCTAATGAATTATGGGCCAGCCCAGTTAAAACATGTGTGGTATTACCCCATTCCACGGTATGTCCTCCTGGGTGTCTATGAATCACTGATCTCATCAAACTGGGTTTCTCTCTCTCTTCCTTTCTTTCTCTATCCTTCCCTCCAGATCGCCCCGTGTGCTTCCCTCCCCCATTGCTTGTCACCGTCCAGTCCCCTGGGGCGTCTGTCTGGGATCTGCCAGGCTCATCAGTGAGGAGAGGAGAAGGCTAACTGGGAGCCCTTACTGGCTGTAAATCCAGAGAGGGTGGAGAACTTGCAGCGGCCACACGTCCACTGCAGCCCAGTAAGTCCAGCAGCCACCTCTCCTCCCCCCAGCCCCCAGTACACTTAAGACACTTACAATCCGTCTGCATGTGCAAATGCATTCACACAAGTACTCAACAAGGGTTTGTTCTCCTACTGTTCAAAGTTAACCTAACTTAATCCTGTTGCAACCTGACCCAAGGAATGGGATTTTAGACACCAGGTATTTTGATGCAGACATTCTGTATCTTTATATAAAGGTTGAGAGGATTAACATGTTACAGAGTGTCTGTGTTTGTTATTGTTAATATTTTGCAATACTGTCAATTTTGCCTCCTGTTAAAACAATAAATGGCATGATTATAGGCCTGTATCTGTGGGCAAATTGTCTGTGTATGAATAAGCATATCGTTGGACTCAAGAAGAGTTTCTATTTGTGCTCAAGTGTTTATTATTTCCTTGAAGGAGGATGACAGCAAATGTTTGCTGCTAATGAGGTGATCAGAGTTCTAGTTGTGTCTAAGAAGTGAGACATCATTTAATCCATGGTGCTATGCAGAGGTAATTTCAGTCTCAGAGTAGCCATAAAGTGCTGGAAGCCTAGCACAGATCTCGACTGCAATGCAGTGAGAGGGGCCCTTCTCTCTCATACATACATTTAGCTGGGTGTGATACCATTCCATACACATAGACACACACCCTCCCTCTCCTTATCTGAGAAATAAGCATTTTTACAGAGTTTGAGCTGTAAAAGGAGAGGAGCAGATAGCCCATAAATCTAGCCATAAAAACGTTAAGTTGTCAGAGGTGCCATCAGCTATCAATCGTGTGCGGCAAGCTGATGAAGGGGAAATAGGTGATAAAAAACAGCATTTTAGGGAAATTATGTCCAGTCTTCCATTTGCGAAGTGCTGCAGTCGCATCACTGCAGAATCTTAATCACTGGCTGGTGTGGTCAGGGACTGTTCCTCGCTGTGACAGTGAGGAGGAGCACACCCTAGTGGGAGGGTGGGATATGGAGGAGGCAAGAAGAGCCGTAGCAAGGGGGGGAGGGGGTGCATTGGTGTGGGGGCAGCATTGTAGAAAATTATACAACTACCATAAATCACTTCTACACTACCGTTTTTTTCCTCTCCCTCAATTTCTCACTTCCCCCATCCCCACACTTGTGCTCTGCCTCTTTCTCTGTTTCTTTCTGTACTTCAAGGCTGTGCATCTTCTTCTCCTCATTTGCACTCCCACCCTGACGGTCCCCCTGGCTTTCCGCCCTTTATTCTTCTTTCAGTCCCTGGCGATGTTCTTTATTCGAAGCACTGTTGGTTACCCTCACTTCCCTGTTCTCTATCTGTCTCAGCTTCATTTACACTGTGGTTTGTTTACATGCTTTCTTTATTGATCTGCTTTTTGTTGCCTAGCAGGGATTTATCTCCTGTCCATGGGACTGTATTAGTAAACCCCGAAATTGACCTGTCTCTCTGAGATGGTTCCGATATAGTCTGTTCTTGAAATAAAAGAAAATGCCATCTTGTCTGCAGCTTATTTCACATTTTATCAGACAGCACTGTGACGGGATTCCTGGTTGCTTCTTTATTGGGGATTTTTTCCAAATAGAAAAACAACCAGTGATGCTTTTATATGCTGAGGCATTCTAGTACAAGTCATGTCTTTATTGAAATGGTCGAAATCCAAAAGCAAATTATGCAATATCCTATAGCTTCTTTATTTAAACTATATATATTGAAGAATGTGTCTTATTTGCACCAGTATGAAGGAGTACGTGCCTTTAGTGCGTAGAAATAATATAAAGGCATCCTGTGAGAGTATCCATGCCTATTGAATTGATAAATGCCTCCATTGTGTGATCTGTGACTCCCCTGTAATCTAAGGTCATTTGTTAATTAATTTGAATAGCCCTACAGGCTTTGGTTCTGCTCCAGTGGTCTTGGATGAGTGATGTCATTCTGTACTGAGCTGACTTTAAGCATTGTGAAATGAATGCAGTGAAGCATGTTCATCTGCAGTGGCCCCTTCAGTATGTCCTGCCCTGTGACCATATATCACGGGAAGGTGTTGCTGTGCATGAACCACTACCTAAGAAGTGGAAGTTGTCATTTTATTTTTCACTTTGTAATAATTATGAGGAGGAACTACTGTACAGACTCTACATATTATGTATAAAGAGCTTATTGTTGTTGTCTGGACGCGTTTGTAAAATTTCTTATATTTTCAGAGAAGACTTCTTCACCAAAGTCGCTGATCATCTACAGTGGATCTTTGTGGTTCTGGTGGGTTTATGCTCAGACATTAAAGATGTACTGATGGTGAGCGGTTATCCAACTCTTGTGTCAGGTGCTGTGCTGCCACCTTTAGTTAGCCTGAGGTACTGTAATGCAGTACCCATTTACACATCATCTCTCTACGTGGGCTATTCTGCAGTTTAGTCACACAGCATCTTTTTGTGACAGAGGGTAGTTTAACAACACATCTAACCCTACTGCATTACAGCTAGTGTACCTGTGAACATGCAGACTTTGTTTAAAAGGGGCTGTCACATAGAATAAAGTTGTTCCATGCTGTGAGTGTGATTTAAAAACAACTAACTTTGTAAGCAGTGTTGTCTTGCATCATGTGTGTCTCAAGTATTGCCTTGTGTTAGCTAGGCATTTTATTGGCTTTTTAAAAAAAACTCAAGAGTGTGCATTCAGATATGTCATGGTGCTGCTGCTAAAGCTGTGAGCCTGCCTTTTTCCATGCATCGTTAAAACACCGATCCCCAGGACAGATTTCAACCTTTTTCTGTTCATGTGTAGTTTTTGCATCAGCACTAGCAGTTATAGGTTTTGACATTTAGACATTTCCAGACATGCTACTTTGAACACAAAAGACTCTAATCTCAGCTGGATGGCAGTAGATTTCTTCCATGTATTAATACACAAAGTCAGAGACTAGGGATGTATGGGTTTAATTTACGCGTATCTACGCTAGAGTGAGTCCTAATGTAAAACTTGTGAGATGTAAATTGACATGATCTGGTCTCCACTTAAGATTTTTCCATTTTTGCAGTGCTCTGAATCCCATTATGCGTCATATATTTTTTATTCAGAGTCCCATTCCTCATAAAGAAAAACTTCTCCAAGTTTCAGACGGTATGTTTCTTTCTATCTCTCCTGAATCATTAGATGATTAGTCCTGACGTGGTCCCCCAAATAATGTTGATGGCATTAATTGCTGGGTGGGTATGGGTGAGCGCAGTACCTTCTTGTGGAATACAGTTTTAGGGAGTGGTTTTTCTTCCTGCTGACATGTTACTGCAGTGACAGCTGTATCTGCCAGGGGGCAGGCAAGCACACACATCAAGGCAGCAGAGAGCCACATGCAGCCCTGCCTTTGCAGAGCTTCACTCCCTCTTTTGTGGTAATATTGCTGTTTCTGTTTCTGAGTCTGAAGGTATTTAAATAAATATGCAAACTTCTTCATATTATTGCTGTTATATGTATTTGACTTGAATTATGAATATAATTTTGTAAAGCCTATTTAATTATAGACACTGTGGTTTATATTACCTATTCATGTTCGCTTTATTAGAATTAATTATATCTGTCAGTTTCTCTATTTGAAGGTCAGAGGAGACAATATGGTGATGCAGTGGTGATATTACATGTGCATTACAACAAATTTATGTTCAAACGTTCAACAAGAACATATTCCTTCTCATAAGTAAGCTTGCCAGCTACAGTTCAATGAAGTTAAGTTGGAGAGCTGTAATTTTGTACCAATAAAACTGTTGAAAGAATTTTATTCATTTCACTACCACTCATTTTCCTACTCAGCTATTTATGAGCAATAAGAATAGATACATTAATGTTACTGCATATCTGAATAATGGTTTTGCACTAAACCTCCTCTTGAGCATTCAGTGTTTTCCCTTTATTTTTAACCAAAAAAGTAAAATCAAGTTATGATTCCAGACCACTTATAATTTAGTTTGGAAGTACTTTTCATTTTTTCTTATTATCTATATTTATTGTAATTCCTCATTGTATGTTTACTATAGAACATATTAAAATAAAATATTGCAATTGCTTTCATGTTTTCATTCAGAATTAATTTGTCTACTCATCAGCATTTCTGCTGTTATGAAATGTCAGGAAGTGTTTGCTGTGAGTTCATAGTAGCCTGTTTAACCTTATTTGTTATTGTGCTATAAATGTGATTACATCCTAGGTCTAAACTTGGTTTTAAGCCCAATGTCGCTGCTGTTTCCTTAGGCCTCCATAGGAAAAAAAAAGCCATAAACCTTTTTTTCTTCTTCTTCTTTTTTCTTTTTTGAGTAGCCGTGTTAAAAAGAACACCTGTAACTCGACACACAGACCCCTCTACTAAAATGCCAGGGCCATGACTCATGGGAATGGGCACACACAGCTAAATAGATAGTTTGTGTACAAGCTTGTCTTCCAGGTTGAATATTCTCCTGGTTTCAAACAAAACATGCATTTGGACAACATCTGAACGGAGGCCATTTTGGTTTGGCTTTATGTTTGCACAGTCCTGGGATTGTGCAGTTGCAAGTGGGGGATGGGCGAGCTACTGCGCTACCATGAAGACTTCTGTTAATGTTTTAGTCATTCTGGTGCCGCTGGGCTGGGAGACAGATTCAGTCAAAAAGCATTTGAGTACCCTCAGGTCCTCGGAGTGATTTACTATGTATTTGGACATCTGCAAAGAGCTCTTGCACCTTGAAATTCTCTCTCTCCTTTTCTCCCTCTCCCAATCGTTCTTTCTCTCTGTCTCTCTCTTTGCAGTAGTAAACCCTTAGGAATGATCTGTCATGCTGAGTCACCTTGAAGATATCTAAGGTACTATCACTTCCTGTCACCTTTTCCTTCATCCCTTCTCCAATCCGCCCTCCCTTCCACCGTCTATCTTACCTCATCTTTCTATCACCTTCAAACCTTCTGCTCAAGTCTCAGCCACATCCCTCTTATCTTGACAATGAGACTTTGTATGCAATGCTCCTTCTGCTCAGTCTCTTATCCTGCCTCTTGCTCACCAGCTGGGCACATCAATCCATGTGACAGGTGGTTGTCAGTCAGTGCCTCACTGGTCAGCACCCTAAAAAGTTTTAAACATTGCAAGGTTGCCAGTGCTAGAGAAATTGCATCAGTTAAATGAACAAATCTATGGTTTTCATCCTCACTAACAAGTGTAAGTAAGTGATAAGCAATTATCAGTAAGTTATGTTACCTTGACAAGTTGTATTTACTGCTTTGTTGCCTATGGCAGCCACCCTGAGTCGAGTGAAGAGGAGAGCTGTCAGTGGCCATCAATAACACGTCTGTGTGGTGTGGGTGGTGCAGGCTGTGTGGCATGTGTTTTAGAAGTGATGGCCAGAGGCCCTCTGTCTATGCAGTTCAGAAAATATGGTGTCATTAGCATCTGTGTCTCCATAACTGGCCGAAGAGGCCCAAACATATCTGGTATGCAGTGTTTAGAAGGCACGCAGACGGGATAATTGGTGAGCAGAATGTGTCCGTAGCTCCAGACTTTCAAGTGCTCATTGCCTTTGAGTGTTTTACACCCCAAGTGGCTCAATAGCCTAGGGGAAACAAGGTCTGCATTGATTTATTGCTGACCCTTAGGTCTTTTGTTTCTTAGAGCCAAGGACAACTTAATAATCAACCGAAGTCTCAAAGTTGAATTCCTATAATGAATTTCATTTGATTATGTTATCTTTATTTGATAGAAATCATAATGCTGCAGGAGTATACATATAAATGAAACCTGTATGCTATGCCTTTGCTGCTGCATTCTCTGGCAGGTTTGGTTACTGCTGTGGATTTCATAATCACAGCAGTCTCTCTGTCAATGCTGGTGATTAAATGCAAGGAGAAAATGTTCTTCGTGAGGTAGCTTTTAGGGTTTATTTCAAACACTATATTTAATTAATGTTAGTTATCTATTGATTGCTGCTGCATAAAGTGCTGAACAGTATACTGTAATTGTAGGTCCATATTATTGTTTATTCTGTTACATTGCTTAATCTTTTTTGTGTAGAGTGCATAGATGAGACATTGCAAGGTAACCTAGAACTAAAGATGATCTCATGCTTCCCTCCTTCTGTATCTCAATTGCTTCCTGCTTATCTCATCAATACACAGAGAAATAATTCACTTAGTTTTCCATTACCGTTTAAATTTTTTGACCAAGACATATTTGCTGTCAAATGCTATGTCTTACCATGCCTATATTTATTTTTATAAAATACTCTAGTAGATATGGTTCAGCGATTGAAACCACAGTGAAGAATAAGAGTAAAAAGTCTGTGTGTGACTTTTCACAACATGAACTACACCTTTGTTACGATCATCTTCACCATGTCAAAAAAAGCATTTTTATTTTTTGTATTTTACTAACATAGTATATACATTTCATTGTATATTTCAATATCCAATTCCTTATATTTCAAATAGGTTACAAAACAATCTGCAATTTCTGGACATTTGTACTAGTATAGGCTTAAATAAGTCTGTGTATGAGGATATTGTTGCTACCTCTGCCAATCCAAACTGGGAAACTTTTGCCTTGTCTCAGGATTTCACTTAAATTAGAGCTGGAATATCTGCTCATTTGAACAAACCCCTGCCTAGCCCTCTAAGGTATGGCTTGAAGTATGCTAAACTGCAGCCAGCAGCAATTTCTTGCCAGCACTATAAATGCCCAGATGTCAGTACCTAAGCAAAGCCTGACATAAGGAAAAATGATTAAGACAAGCAGAATCTCCAACACACACACACAACTATAAAAGCTACTGAGAGATAAATATTAGCTTGAAGTTTTGTATCAGTTTAATCCAACTGAAGAGACGGAGCAGTCAATACATTTTCAGACAGTAGCTGTAAATTATGAGTATGTTCGTGGGAGATTAAGGACTACTTTCAAATATACTTACAGATTAGGTCGGAACTTGGGAGTGACAGTTGGCAAAATGTATACATTGACATGTAACCCATGCAGTCTATTGCAAGAAAATGAATAGTGACAGAAGCATTTTGGCTATTTAATTAGAGACCACCTAATCGCTTCCATGTTGCTCTGCAGTGGTTATTCGTCATGGTTGGAAAGTGTTGGAAAGCAGTAGTAAAAAGAGAGTGAAATCAGCATACGTAAATGGAAACACATGAAGTCTAATTACATACTATCTGTATTTACCGTCATGAAATTGGAGATTTAGATGTCTAACTGAAAGACGGGAAACATTTGTGAATGATATCGATGGAAAAATCATCGAAGATCGTGGCAGGAAAGGTTTTGGAGGAGACATGTTGTGCGGATGCATATTTCCTCCATTTGATCAGAAGTGGCAAAGAAATACTACACCCTTTTCTGTCGTGGAGTTTGGACTCCACCTACATGACCAAAGATGTCCAAAAAGCCATGCTATACTTCACCTTTCTTTACTACAAAGCCAAGGCTTTTGTGGTCTGGTTAAAAATAATACTGTTGTCCTTCTGCAAGAATTTTATGACAATGGTATATGCATATACTTGTGTAATTATTCACAGGGACACATTAAGTCACCAGACAGGGGTGTGTGCTCATGCACACATGGAAAACTCACTGAAGTCAAGAAAAAACTGCTTAGATGAAGAGAATTAAAGACCATGTCAAATGTCCGTTAGTGGTTGCACTTAAGAGGTAAAGCAGTGGCAAAAAGTGATTTTGATTCACAGCTTCTACAGTTTTTGATGACTTCATTTGATTTGATGTGCCAAATCCTCTCATAAATAAACAGACAACCTCCCACCAAAAGTTAAAACAAGGGATTGAAAGTAAATTTCATTCCTAAATTTATAGCCCGAGTTTTTTATACAATAACTGACAGTAAGTGACTGTTAAACAAGATAAAAAAAAAACACTTTACTGACTGTTAAAGGTCTAGTAAAAAAAAAATAGAGCTTTAGTTTTAAGTTACGATGTGATGAAAAAACTGAAAGCTATGGCTCATGAAGTATCTATAAATACTCAGAATGTTGACAAAAATGTGATAAATTTTGTTGCACTTAATTTTAAATGGAGACACAAACTATAACACATATTCCATATTATTTAATGCTGGTAAAAGACTTTTCCAGGAGCAGATCCATCACTCAGCTAATTTCTGCAGTAGGAATAATGATATACAGATAAAGGCATGCTTAGCTTCTTTACTTAAGTACAAAGTGTCCAGGTGTAAAATATTAAGAACTGTGTATGTATCTCACAAGTATGTGTTTTTAAGTAACCATTTTCTCTCTTTCTTAAACACTGTATTCACATTTGATGTCCAATAAATACGGTTATGAACTTCCATCCCAGTTTGTTTCTTTATGCATTCTTTTTTTATATATTGGAATTTACACTTAATATAGATAATAAACTAAAAACACTTTAGACATAAACTAAATTAAAAATAATAATGGCTTTGTCAAAAACCCTAACCCTAAGCGATCCCTTCAATTTTCATACATTCTGTGTGGAAATAGCAAAAGAAGCCAATGCGAACTAACTTGTTAGACTTGCGCAGTTAAAGCAGTTCAAGTATCTGTATCTATTTATCTCCCTCTCTATCTCTGTATGTCTGTTTATCTGTACTGTAAACCAATAAAAACCATAGAAATCAGTCTTGTTGATTTATGCTTCTCTGCAGCTGGCTTTAGCTCTCTTATGTGCATTTATAGTCTTCTTGCTTTGTGTGTGTATTGGCTGGATGTGTGGTTTCTATATCCTGGCTTTGTTGTGAAACCTGTCACATCTTCATTGGCTTCGATATAATTTAGCTGCGCTTGGATGGATAGATCCTTTTGATAGAATGGCATATGTGGCCCTTACTGTGATGGTCCTTCGGTACAGTTGTGTTTATAAGGATGCCGTAGGAAGACAGGATGTGAAGCACAGATTACAAATGGCTGTTCCTGGCTGCTCTACAGACAGCTTAGGAAGATCTGAGCTGAACTAGGACTGCAGTGTTCTGATACATGTTGTTGTGGTCGACTGACTCTACAAGCGTATAGACTCTTTTGAAAGATTTGATCTGAACCTCAAAAAATTATGTTTCAGTATTTACTATTCTAGTTCATGGTGAGGTGATTGATATTTTATGGTTAAGTGGTTAACCAGGTGGTAAGGATTATGTTAGAAAATTGCAGGAAATATAAATTTAAAATTCCCAAAGTTAGTGAAATTAGCTGCTGTGTCATCTAGCCATCAGCTGGTGGCTATAGGCTCATGTGTTAACACCCAAACAAATAAAAATCCACCCCATACAATTGTAATGAAGGGGAAAATGTGCTATAAAGACGAAACCTGTTTTTTTGGGGTTGGGCTATAAAGATGTGTTTTTCTTTCTTTCTTTTTCTTTTTGCTCTAAAGTAGGACATCTTAAAATGGGACTCATGGTGAGCTTTAAGTAAATGTTTGGGGATCTTCAGATATTGAGGCATGGGGACTGAAAGGCTGCTATAAACGAAGTATTGATAAAGGCAAAGTTTAAAGGTTGAAATGATCATTTCAATTAAAAAAACACATTGTATCCTTTTGTGTATTTGCTCTTACTGATTGTACAAGTATTCATGGGGACATGAACAAATGTGAGAATTATCTGCAGATCTTGAAATGAAAAACCTGACTTCTCTGTGCATCTAAAGTTACGTTCTGGGGCTGAATCGGAGAAGCCAGGCATAACCAGTCATTGTTCAAAATCTATTCAACAATTAGGTGATTTCTTATTACTTGTTGGTAAATTTGAGGTTTAAATAAGATGGGTTCCACTGCATAAAGAGGTTGTAATTACAAGCTCGTAATCTGAAATCTTGTATGGAATTGGAAGCTAGTGGGGATTGTGTTCTCTTTATTAATCCTGACTGCTGTAAAGAAGATTACATCTTTGTTTGTCCAAAAATATTAAAAATACCCTTTCTTTAACCCCTTTTCTCTAAGAAACAAGGAAGAAATATGTCTCAAATCTCTACATATTCCTCTAAATTCTCTTTGGTTTTTATTTTAAATAGATAGATGATAAATATCATGTATATTATGTATGCACATTTAATCAAAAGTACATAACTGATGAATTTTAACTGGATTTCTGCATTAGAACTGTGTACACAGCTAAGTCAGAGTAAATTATTTACAAAGATTACACTTTCATTCTGTCCATTAGTCAGTATACTTTTCTTTTATTTACCTTTCCAGTCCAGACTAAAAAAATCTCAACTATTTGAAAGATTGCTGCTACATTTTGGAAGAGAAATTCATTGTCAACTTTGGCAACTCCATTTAACATCACAAGTAAGTTGAAGGTTCCAGTTTAATGTGGCATATATTTTCAAGAGCACCAAAAGACTTTGATGGTGGCTATCAGGGGGGCCTGGAGACAATGATTCTTTTTTTCTATATTTGGGTCCACTATGAACACCCTGTAACACCCATTTTCCAAAGAAGATTTTGAAGTAATTTTTCTTGTGTATACATAAACAAAGTTCTTGCTGTCTATTTGATTTTACGGACAGTATGATGGTGGAGTGGTTAGCATTGTGGCCTCACAGCAAGAAGCTTCCTGATTCGAATGCCAGTTGGGCCTTTCTCTGTGGAGTTTGCATGCTCTCCCTATGCCTGTGTGGGTACTCCTGCTTCCTTCCACACCATATGCATGGTAGGTTTAATGGAGATTTTGCCATGGATGTGAGGTAGATAAAGTACTCGAAGTGCATACAATAAGTGCTCTGTGAATGTAGAGTTAAAATTTAACTAGTCTAAATTAGAGATGGACCGATCCGATATTACCTATCGGTATCGGTCCGATACTGACGTAAATTACTGGATCGGATAACGGAGAAAAATAAAAAAACGTAATCGATCCATTAAATATCAAAAAGCACCTCACAAAACTTGCGACATGACGTAATTCGGCTCATAACCGTAGCACGTCGCAGCAGTAGGCCTCACGTGATAGAGCGGCTGTGTGTATTTGTAGCCTCGCTACCAATCCGGCATTTCATCTCAGAGGAAGTGATCCCAGAGAGAAGTAAAGCAAGTGTGTAAGTTCATCTCTGAATGTTTGTAAAGCATTCCCATGTTAAGCTTAACAACCGATATATGGAGCGACTGCCTCTCTCTCCCTCTCTCTCCTGCTGCTACTTCAATCATGAAACTGATCAATGATCAGCTGATCGTCTCTCTTGTTTGTTTATTGCTCACTTCGCGCCAGAAAGAGGAAACCAGCGGCTGAACAACAGCAGCACATTTAAGCTTGATAAGCTGTTGTTAGAATTTATTTACTTTCTACTCGAGGATCTTTTTCTACGTAGCTGACGGCTGGTAACTGTGCAGGGGCGGATCTAGCAAAGTTTAGCCAGGGGGGCCGATAGGGCATTAACAGGGAAAAGGGGGCACAAAGACATCCTTTTCTTTCTTATTCTCATTTAAAATGTCGAGCTTTTAATAAAAAATTATCTGAATCTTACACCCAAAGTTTTAATCTGATGTAAATAGTTACTGTATATAGTAACTATTAAGTCTAATATACCCTAGTAAGCTATACTACTTTTTCCTTTGGGAAGGTACCATCTGTGCAGTCTGCAGTTCTGTTGAAGAAAGATGTTGAATCTATTTAATTATTCTTGGCAAATAATTTATTTCGGTGCATTTATTTCACACTGCATCAAATTAAAGTTGATTACATCAATTAAGCATCATGAGGTGGAGGGTGGGGGGTGGTTCCCTATTTTTTTTTTTGCTGGGTGTTTTAGAGCCCTATTTGTTAGGTTGCTTACTCTTTAAAATACTTTAAAATACCAGAATAGGGAGGATGGAGCAGGTTTAAGTTCATTAGATTGATCAGTTTTGTTGAACTATGAAATATTTTGGGTGCAGTGTATTTTTTGCATACAGATATAACTGAATAGCTTTAGTGTTTGTTTTTTTAACTTGAGAATGAACTTATTCAAAAAGCAGCAAGATATTAAAAAACTGTGTTATTGATTAAAAAACACACTATATCGGATTCATATCGGTATCGGCAGATAACCAAATTTATGATATCGGTATCGGACATAAAAAAGTGGTATCGTGCCATTTCTAGTCTAAATTGCTTCAAGTGGTCAGTAAGACTAGAAAAGTGTTATCACACACATTCTTACATATTCTTTGAAAAGATTAGCATTGTGTTTACAGCTGTGCTAATTATTCTGTATTAGTACTGAGCACAACGGCAATTTTAACACACTTGTGTTTACTGGGTAAAATGTACACTGTTTTAGTTTAGACAGAAAATACAAAGTACAACTGAAGCTCATGGAAACATATTTTTATGATGTGGTGATTGCAGTTTGATTGCTAGGTACCATTTCTGGTAATTAATTACTACTGCTTGTTATGGCCCCTTCTCAGTGGGCTAAGGAAGGACACAGTAGCACGTGACGATCTAAAATTAATGAAAGAGAAGGTTGAGGGCAAGTGTAAAAGACATGCAGTGTTTATTTACTGCATGTTAGCACAATACTCAACTGGATAAAAATTGGGTGAGGGGGGAGGACCAAGTGGTTGCGCCAAATAAAAGAAATTAATAAAATACAAGCAGCCTACAGCCTCTCTAAGGTCTAAGTCAAACAAACTCATAATAAAAAGGCCTATCTAGCTGGTCTACTAAAAGGTTAGCCAAAACCCATACAGAAGTGGCATCAACCGCATAACCTTGTGTCTCTAACGTGTGTCTATGTGTTGCGTATGTATAGGGTACCACAAAATAAACCTATCCAGCCTCCCACCACAAACACATTACCCATCCACAGAAAATACAGAACACTACTCAGACAGCGTTAACAGCTGGCCAGCTGGTCAAGGAGCTGCCCCATTTGTGATGATCCCTGGTGAGTGATTGGTCTCCTGTGCCCAGATCAGCCAATAGGCATGTGCTAATAAAGTTTGAATAGGCCAGTAGGTGGAAGCTTTACACCTGGAAGAGAAAAGAGAGACAGAAAAACAACCGTGCCACCTATCCTGGCATGTAACACCCATTAAAAACCAAACCCAGGGTTGGGTACAATCTTTAGACAGCACAAGAGAGAGCGTCTGCTACAATATTCTGTGAACCTTTTTTGTAATGGATGTCTGCGATATGGGGACATAGCTTTGCCCAGGGACTTGGGCAAAAGTCATTGGTTATGATTATATATCCTAGACAGGAACACCAGAGGCTTATGATCTGTGAAGATCTTAACACATGTAATATGTACCATGTAACGCTCATTGAGAATTTTTAGTCAGGATCAAAGTTTCACTGATAAAAAGACATTATTGAGACTGTAATTGTGCTATGATTTGATTTCAGGGTGCAGAGACACGCTGTGAGGTTAACTGATGATTCTAAAGGGGCCAAAGATGTGGATGTGAGTGTTAATGTTATTTTTCTCTCTTTGTGTTAGCTCTGTGATAAACTAGCAACCCGTGGGTGTTTTATGCTTGCATGTATTAAGCAGAAATCTTTTCCTAAACCACACCAAATGGTACCAAGTGCAATAAAGAACAAACCACAAAAACAAAGGGTGAGTGGAAACAAAACATCAGTCTAAAACCAATGGTCATACATGAACTCCAGTCTTCTTGGTGAAAATCCTGACCACCACTCCTAAGATGGAGTGGAGCATGTATTTTCCTCTATAATTACATTTGTGATTTCATATCCAAACTGTTGGAAGTAAAAGGAGAAACAGTCTGTTGACAAGTAAAATATGAAACAGCTAGTTACTTTCCATAATTATGGCGTTGCATTAAAGGAAGGATGGCAAAACACAACAATGCTCAGCAGTTGTAAAATTTCCTTTCAAATTTCATAATGTCATTTTTATGTTTGTCTTTTTGTCTGAATCACTACTCTTACACAGACATTTGTGGCAAAGAGAAATAAACATTACTCTTCAGTATAACCAAAAAGTGTACACAGTAGGAAAAAAAATCTTAAAAAGACTTAACATTTCTGCAGCCGGGATGCCATATAAATGCTGTACAGTAACAGACATTTACCCACAAAACTGTAAAATACAGTTTAAGAGTTTTAAATTACGCAAGTTCTTGTGAGTTTAGCAGATAATATATGTTAAAAAAGGTGTATAAATATCTTTATATTAAAAAAAAAATCAAATACTTTTGTAATACAAATAATCAGGCTTAATATCACAGAAAAAAACACTGTTATAATTTGTGTTTTGTATTTCATTTTATTTGAACATTTTTACATTTGATCCATATTTAATTTTATGGCTGTTAATGTTATAGATTCCATTAATGATTTAATAATTATAATATGTAGTTTATATTACTATATAGTCATGAATATATGTAAGAGAACATGTTATGGCAATTATAATGTACTCTTAATTACAGATAATATAAAGTGAAACTTTATTTTGTACCTGATCTATAATTCAAGATTCTTTATTCATCACATGCATAGTTATACAAGTATAACACGCAGTGAAATGTAACCTGACACGCTCCTCGACTTGTGCAAAGGGGGGAGAGAGGAAGAACATTATATATTATATACATTAGGTGAATGTGCAGTAGTAGCATTGTATGCAATGTAATTAAGCTAATGTCAGGTAAAGTGATATTTTACAATGGCGTCTGGACTTCTTTAAGTTGCTTCAAGCAACTTAAAGAAGTCCAGATGCCTTTCTTTCCAAGCTCCTTAGACTGCTACTGTAAGACTGCTTAAGTTCAATGACATTTTTTATATAGCACCAAATCACAGCAACAGTCACCTTAAGCCACTTCATAGTGTCAGGAAAAACCCTACAATAATAGAGAAAATTCCAGCAAACAGCGCCCTTTGAGCAAGCACAGTGGCAACAGTGGGAAGGAAAAACTGCCTTTTAACATGAAGAAATCTCTGGAAGTAGCAGGTTTAGGGTGGGGGAGTCATCTGTTGTGATGAGTTGGAGGGGAGGGAGACAGGACAGAACACACTGTGGAGAGATAGAGATTAATAATAATTAATGACTGAATTCAGAGTGGTTTATAAACACATAGTGAGAGAAACAGATGAGTAAAGAAGAAATACTCATTGCATCATGGGATGACCCCAGCAGCCTAAGCTTATTGCATCATAACTAAAGGAGGATTTGGGATCACTTGATGTGTTTTATGTTTTATCAAAAAGGAACATTTTAATCCTAATCTGGAAAGTAGTGAGAGTGTCTGTCTTCTGAGTCCAAACTGGGAGCTGGTTCTACTGAAGAAGGAATGAATTACAATAGTCCAGCCTAGAAGTAAAAAAATGCATCAACTAGTTTTTCAGCATCACTCTGAAACTAGATGTTTCTAAATTAAAAATATTGCACTAGAAAGCAGTCAAGGACTTCTCCTGGTTAAAAGATTTTTAGAGCAGAGTACAATTACCTCAGTTTTATCTGAGGAAATTAAGAGGTCATCCTGGTCTTTGTCCTTAAGACATTCCTGCAGTTTTACTAATTGGTGTTCGTCATCCGACTTCGATGACAGATAAACCTGGGTATCATCTGCATAGCAACAAAAATGTATGCTATGCCTTTGAGTTATAGTCCCAAAGGTAAGCATGTATAATGTACACAGAATTAACCTTTGTGTATGAAAAGGACTCCACATTTACATTAACAAGTTGAAATCTATTTGATAGCTATTATTCAAACCACTGCAGTGGAGTACCTTTTATTTCTAATACTCTAATCGCTGTAATAAAATATTTTGGTCAACAGTATTTGCTGCAGATGATCAGTTAACTCTTTACAAGTACTCTTTCAAAAAAATCTTTTAAGTAAAAGAAAGATTGGCTATTGGATTATAATTGGCCAAGATAGCGGGGTCAGATGATAGCTTTTTAAGTAATGGTTTACTTACTGAAATCTTAAAGACCTGTGGTGCATATCCCATTACTAGAGAGAGATCGATCATTTAAGGCTGAAGCAGTAATTAATGGTAGGACTTCCTTGAGCAGTCTTGAAGAAATGGGATCTGGTAGATTCATCACTTTGCCTTCATCTTTATTTTTACTTATTTATACAGGGAGATATTTCGCATTTGAAGCTGTGGTTGAACTAGATAAATTATTGAACAATGAGATTTAGTTTTAGGGTGACCGCTCTTATACAGTTTGGGCATAATTACTTCCTGGTCTTAGGCTGGAACGCTAAACTTTGAATCACATTGAATATGACAAGTTTCCCTGTGCTGCCTATACCGGAAGAATTCTGGCCACTTATAGACTAAAAACTTGTGCTTCACCCCAGGTACAGCTCACAACAGGTACAGCGAAGGTTCACAAGTAAAGTGAATAAATTAGATTCAGAATACTTTATTAATATCTAGGGAAATTATGGGGGTTACGGTTGTGCCAGGACACTAACATTAAGAAAAACAGAAACAAAAAAACCCAACAAAAACAGACTAGACCAGTCTGTCTCAAAGTGTGGTACGCGTAACACTAGTGGTACGCGGGAAAACTCCAAATTTTTTTAAGATTAAATAATATACCATTGTGGAGGTATGCAAAGACGACACGAGAGTTTCCGAGGCTCTTCTGGGAGCCGGAGTCAACCAGAAAACGTGTCCCCGAGCTTGAGTTCTCTATAAAGAGTAGCCTTTCCTTATCATAAGGCGTCGTGGCCACTACGGAGCACTGGCGGGTTCGTTTCCCTGCAAAGGTGCCACAGCGCTGTCACGCTGATGGTTAAAACACAGCCATCATGCTGCGATCCCAGCCACCATTGATGAGTTGGAGGCCCCCGGGAGAATCGATGGGGCCGTCGGTGAGTCGGGAACTATCGCCTGGGTGCCGAAGCCCCTAGTAGTCAGGAGAATGCGATCTGCTTCTTCTGCAAGTGAGTGGTTATCCTTTGTGGCCAGTAGCGGGGAGTTGTCGAGGCCAGCTCGCACCGGCAACTGTCGGAGGAAGACGTGAGTGAAGAGGAGTCTGCCGTCATCCGTTCCTAGCAAGGACAGTGTGCTCTCCGTGAGCTCGAGTGCGGTACCATCACCCAGGCCCGAGAGAGAGAGGAGTTTCTTGGCCACTCTGCATCAGAGAGGGAGTAGCGCCACAGCAGCAGTGCCTTGAGAGCGGGGTATTTCTCTTGGGTGAGAAGTGAAGCTGGAGGATGAACGCTAACTTTTATTCCACTCAGTGAGGGTTACCGATGGTTAGGAACAAATGTAACTGCATGGCAGGATGCTGTTAACGGACCAAACTTCAGTCTGGAAAACAACTGCAATGTAAGGTTAGTCATTAATTTAGTGCTGCATGGGCTGTAGTTACATCGTAAGGTTTTAAAAACGGAGCTTTAAAATGAATAGTGATGATAAAAACCGAGAGGCCGACAGTGATCACTGACCTTTATGGGGGCTCGTTCAGATTAAATAGAACAAAATAAAAGCATTAATAAATGCAGAGTAGTTTGGACTCAGAAGCAGGTTTCATCAGGTCATCACTTAAAGATTGGATATTCCACCTGTTGTGAATGTTTTAATGCAGTACAGTTGTTATTATTATCATTTGTCACATCCTGTTTATGATATTAAAAATAAATAATGTTTATACAAGAAATAAAATTGACTCATGTAAACTGTAAGTAGAGTTAAATATAGGCCTATACTACTGTACTTTAATGTCGGTCATAAGGGTGGTACTTCAAGAGACATATATTTTATGAGGTGGTACTCATTGTGAAAAGTTTGAGAACCACTGCACTAGACTATTAGCAATACAATATGTCAAGATATAAGGAATAGTACAATATATACACTATAAACAAATCACCAAATAATAAATATCCGGGGTTGACAGATGTGATTATAAATGAATATCAAGAAAATAGACAGCAACATTATTAAGTAGAAAGGGAGATGGCCAGAGGCAGGAATGATTTCCTGTGTCCTTCAGTGGTGATTTTTGGTAATCTCAGTCTCTCACTGAACGTGCTCCTGTGGCTAGCCATGTGGCTAGTCATGGACTGTGTGGGAGGTATCCAGCATTGTCCTTATCTTGGACAACATCCGCCTCTCCGACACCACTTTAAGAGAGTCCAGCTCCATACCCACAACATTACTGGCCTTACGGATCAGTTTATTGAGTCTATTGTCATCAGCAACCCTCAACCTGCTGCCCCAGCATGCAACAGCATAGAGGACAGCACTGACCGCAACAGACTCATAGAAAATCCTGAGCATTGAAAATCAGGATTTTCTAAAACAGATAAAACAGTTTGCCATCCTTGAGGAAAGGTGGCCAAACATCATTGCTCACTTCTTATCCCTTCTATTTTTTTTCCTTCTATTTATTTTACATTTCGTTAGTGTCCTTGTTATGACTAGCATCACGAAACAGTAGCTGCAGCCCATTCAGATTGCTGACCTAATCCAGGTCCTCTAGAATAGCCTATTCATATGTGGTCTTGCCGTGTCTCCCAGTAAAGAGTGCGGTAGAGAGACCAGCACACAGACTGCTACACGCGGAAAGGAGGACAGGGCTGTAGAAATGCATCAACCCAGCAGCAGGATCAGTATCTCCTCCTTTGTGTGAGGAGGCTACTCGTGCATGTTTCTGACAAAACTGTCAGAAACCGACTCCGTGAGAGCCCAACTTCTCTTAGTGAGACCTGTGCCAATAGCCCACCACCGTGGAGAGCAGGCTTGCGCAGTTTTTGTTAGCACCGAAAGACCACCAACTCTCTTTTTTTTAGAAGAAAAAAAAAAGAACAAGTAGAGAAAAAACAAAACAAACAACAACAATAAACCAACAATAAAGTGCTAGTGCTTATCCTTATAGATTAATATTAACATTAATCAACATTAGTTAATATTAATATTAATGACTACTTGCTCCTCTGTTGAAGCAAATTAATAATGCTGGAATATCTTAAATGAAGTGGAACAGCCACTTCCGGCAATAGCAGGAAAATTTGTGCACGGTCATATGGTGGACTACGAAGAGATTTCTCGTGCTGGTAATTTTTCTAAGCATTTAAGTAATGGTTTCCAGTAAGTAAAAAGTCTATTCGACGAGCCTCTGAGGGAGAATTCTATCTTCTCCAAATTTAGAAGTCCTTGGACATAGGGGTCAAACTCTGGCCCCAGCCTAATTACATTTGGCCCGCGAAGCCATACCAAATTACTATTAGAGCTGGCCTACTGGTATTACACAGCTACTATATATATATTGTTTAGTATTAAGCTTTGCTTGTTCCATATTCAGTTTTTCAGCAAAACTTGTTTGAGTCCATAAGAAAAGATTCATTCTTATATCTGGAGGAAGATTTTTCTTTCAATAAATATTAATGTTAGCCCGCGACCTTGTTCCAGTTTTGAATTTTGGCCCACTGTGTATTTGAGTTTGACACCCCTGTCCTAGGCTGTCATGTAACCAGACTTTGATTAATGGTGGCTGAGATGATTTCCACAACAACAAAATTCATTTTCGGGCAATAAGAGAAGCAAAGGCAATAAGATTATTTTGGATAGCTGTGATACTAAGGTTATTTGGTGGTTTGCCAAAAATAGCAATATGTGGAGTCGGAGTTGGATTTATACCTAATATATCTGAAATTGTTTTGAAGAATTGATGCCAAAATTCAGACAGCCTGAGGCACGCCCAAACATATGAGTAAGGTTGCAAGGTGTCTGTGAGCATCTATTACATTTATCATCAAATTTATCTGGATATAATTTTGACATTTTTTCTTTACTGCAGTGTAGTCTGTGGAAAACGTTAAATTGTATTAATGAAAGTCTGGCACAACTAGAAGACGAATTAATGGCCCCTACAGCTTCCTCCCAGAAAGACTCAGAAAAACTCATGTGGAGTTCTGACTCCCATCTTGGTCCTACGTAAAAGAAATTCACGAGGTGGAGAAACTAGTTTGTAAAGGTAGGAAATATGGCCCTTTGACAAAGTATTAGCTCTAAGAACCAAGTCTATTCCTCTGGGAGTTTGGATTTGTGGGAATAAAGTTGAACACTTCTTTGCAAAATGTCAAAACTGGAAATACTGGAAAAAAATCAGATTTATTGAAATTAAAGCAAGTAAATAATTCATTGAAACTTGCAAAAACATAATTTACGTATAAATGACCTAGACTACAAAGTCCTTTATCTTCATCTTTGCTGGAACGAATAAATGATTTTGCAAATCTGGGTTGCTGGAGGGAGGGTGAGCCATCCAAAGTGGCGTCTTATTTGTGACCAAATTTTTAATGTTCCAGCAACAACTGGGTTGGAAGGTAGGCTTAATAAGGATGATTGTAAGGTATCGCATGCTAAAGCACATGATGACGAGGAACAGGAGGCCGCTTCACTCTGACACCAATTAGTATGGGGAGACGTACACCACGATAATATTTTATACATGCTGGATGCCCAATAATACCCAATTAGATAAGGCAGTCCTAATCCTCCAGCTGATCTATCTCTATAGAGAAGTGAACGACTAGCCCTTGGATGTTTACCAGCACAAATGAACAATGATATAGCGTCATTTATAGTCCTAAAAAATGTTTTAGCTTTCATTGTAAGTAAGGTAAAATTCTGTTCTCGCATTAATCGCAGAGGTCATGTAATTGCAATGCCGAGATATTTGAACCCTGACTTAGCCATTTTAAAGGGTATAGTTGATGTAGGTATGTCTGCAGCCATTTGGTTAACTGGAAAGTATTCGCTTTTGGAAATGTTAAGCCTATATCCCGATAGGTATCCGAAGGAGTTTAATACTGACAAAATGTGTGGGATATTTAATAAAGGATCATTCACATAAAGAAGCAAGTCATCTGCATAAAGCGACACCTGATGTTTTATACCCCATCTATTAATCCCTCCGAATCTTTCCACCATTTTTAAAGCTACTGAAATAACTGGTTCAATCGCTAATGCAAATAGTAACGGGGATAATGGGCACCCCCGTCTTGTTCCCCGAAAAAGTGGGAAAGGAGTGGAGCGTTGATTATTTGTACAGACAGAGGCACAGGGAGAGGAGAAGAGTAGTTTGACCCATGAGACAAAATTATTATTAAAACCAAACTGTCTTAGAGAGAAGAAAAGATAGACCCACTCCACTCTATCGAAAGCCTTCTCGGTGTCAAGAGATATTATGGCTTCTGGAACATTAGAAGATGATGAAGAAAGAATGACACCAAGAAGTCTTCTTATGTTGGAATGTAAACGTCTTCCCTTTGTTATCTTCTGATCCTCTGAAATATTTGAGGGCATGATTGATTCTAATAGCGGGGCTAGAATTTTTGCGAGAATTTTAACGTCTACGGGAGGAGTGATATTGGCCAATAAGATGTGCAGCTCAGTGGGTCTCTGCCTTTTTTTAAAAAAAATTAGGAGAATAGTGGCTTGCATGAGTGTGGTACAATCCTCTTTCTTGAAATGTTCTTCTCTTTTGATTGGAGTACATCTTTCCACATGTTAAACTCAATGCAAAAACTCAATCAGCAATCAGTAATTAAATGTAGAATCCACTACATACTTGACTTACTTGTTATTTCTCTCTGTAAAGTATTTTGTGAATTGTCTGTGAAAAATTCTATATAAATAAATTTTACTGAGGTAATTTTTTGGGGGGAATTTAATCAGCACATAAGCTACGCCCATTAAGCGCTAGTTTAATTGCTTAATAGTTAGCTGACTCTTCTGTTAACTATATGCAATATGTCTGGTCATAGATGTTTAATACCGTGCTCAAATGAGCTTTGTTTCTTATATTAGCCAGCTAATGCTACTCAGTGCTACTCGAGAAATATCTGAAAAGACCCCCACGACAAGGAATTGGATAAGCATAGAAAATGAATGGAAGTATCTGAAAAGATGCTATTAATTGTGTTTTTACTTATAGGAACTTAATTTTTACAGACATTTAACATTTTATTCTTCAAACTCTTAACCTTAAATATAAATCTATGTAGAAGACCCATTTTCTGCTTTTACTTTAAATCAAATCAAAATCAAATCAAATCACTTTTATTGTCACATCACATGTGCAGGCACACTGGCACAGCACATGCGAGTGAAATTCTTGTGTGCGAGCCCCACAAGCAACAGAGATGTGCAAACACAACAACACAAACGAGCAAAATACAAGAATGGCCAACCTGAAACTAATAAATATATGTACAATATATAATAGTGTATGCATTTCTGGATGTGTATACTAAATATTTTCCTACGTGTGTGTGTGTGTGTGTGTGTGTGTGTGTATACACATTTTTACAAATTAAATAGTAAAAAAAATAAAAATAAAATAATAATAATAATAATAATAATAATAATAATAAAATATATAAAATATACAGAGTTGAATGTGTGCAAAACAAGTGGCATTTATATACAGTGTGGAGTGCATAATGTTAAAGTTCCAGTAGTGAAGCTGAGGTGTCTATGACGTGTTCAGCAGTCTGATGGCCTGGTGGAAGAAGCTGTCTCTCAGTCTGCTGGTACGGGACCGGATGCTGCAGAACCTCCTTCCTGATGGAAGCAGTCTGAACAGTTTATGGCTGGGGTGACTGGAGTCCTTGATGATCCTCCCCGCTTTCCTCAGGCAGCGCTTCCTGTAGATGTCTTGGAGGGAGGGAAGCTCACCTCCAATTATCCGTTCAGAGCACCGCACTACTCTCTGGAGAGCTTTGCAGTTGTAGGCGGTGCTGTTGCCATACCAGGTGGTGATGCATCCAGTGAGGATGCTCTCAATGGCACAGCGATAGAAGGTCCTGAGGATGCGGGGGCTCATGCCGAATCTTTTCAGTCTCCTGAGAAAGAAGAGGCGCTGCTGCGCCTTCTTCACTGTTTTGTTTGTGTGTACTGACCACGTAAGATCCTCAGCCAGATGTACTCCAAGGAACCGGAAGCTGCTCACTCTCTCCACAGCAGCGCCGTTGATGGTGATGGGGGTGTGTACTTCTCTGCACCTCCGGAAGTCCACTATCAACTCCTTTGTCTTTGCGACGTTGAGGGTGAGATGGTTGTCTTGACACCAGTGGGTCAGGGCGCTGACCTCCTCCCTGTAAGCCGTCTCATCACCGTTGGTGATAAGACCCACCACTGTAGTGTCGTCCGCAAACTTCACAATGATGTTGGAGCTGTTAGTGGCTGTGCAGTCGTAGGTGTAGAGTGAGTACAGGAGAGGGCTCAGTACACACCCCTGTGGAGCACCAGTGTTCAGTGTGATGGGGGATGAGGTGATGCTGCCCAGTCTGACCACTTGGCGTCTGTCAGACAGGAAGCTAAGGATCCAGCTGCAGAGGGAGCTGCTCAGTCCTAGATCCTGCAGTTTCCTGTCCAGCTTCGAGGGAACGATGGTATTGAATGCTGAGCTGTAATCTACAAACAGCATTCTCACATACGTGTCTCTCTTCTCCAGGTGTGACAGGGCAGTGTGTAGTGTCAGGGCTATGGCATCATCAGTGGACCTGTTGTGGCGGTATGCAAACTGTAGAGGGTCCAGTGAGTCGGGTAGTGCAGAGCAGATGAAGTCCCTGACCAGCTTCTCGAAGAATTTGCTTACGATGGGGGTCAGGGCTACAGGTCGCCAGTCGTTCAATGAGGAGATGGTGGAGGATTTGGGTACAGGGACGATGGTGGCCATTTTGAAGCAGGCTGGGACTACAGACAGAGAGAGGGAAAGGTTGAAGATGTGCGTGAACACTCCAGCCAGCTGAGCCGCGCATGACTTGAGGACGCGGCCGGGAATCCCGTCCGGACCAGTAGCTTTGCGCGCGTTCACCTTCCTGAAGCACTTCCGCACATCCTCCTCAGACACAGTGTGCGCACTGACGTCATCCGCGGTGCGCACACTGTCCGGTCTCATGGTGTTCGCTGCGTCGAATCTAGCGTAGAATACGTTTAGATCCTCACACAGAGAGGCCGTGGTCTGCGGTGTGCTGGTTTTCCCTCTAAAGTCTGTGATCGTGTTGAGTCCCTGCCACATACTCCGCGGGTTGTCAAACTGTTGCTCCACCCTGTCCCTGTACTCACGTTTGGCTGCTTTGATCGTCTTCCGGAGTTGGTAATGTGCGTGTTTGTAGTCCGATGTGTTCGCGGAGGCAAAGGCGGTGTTCCGTGCCGCACGAACATCTCCGTTAATCCAGGGTTTTTGATTTGGGAAGGATTTAACTGTTCTGGATGGGACGACATCTTCCACGCATTTCCTGATAAATCCACAGACTGAGTCTGTGTACTCATCAATGTCTCTGGCGGCCACGTGAAACATTTCCCAGTCCGCGTGATCAAAACAGTCCCGCAGCGCAGACTCCGATTGGTCCGTCCAACAGTGCACCGCCCTCCGGGTTGGAGCTTCCTGTTTCAGCTTCTGCCTGTAGGCGGGCAGGAGCAGGATGGAGCAGTGATCTGATTGGCCGAATGGGGCGCGGGGGAGGGCTTTGTACGCATCCCGGAAAGAGGTGTAACAGTGGTCGAGTAGCCGGTTTCCACGTGTGTTAAAAAGGATGTGTTGATGGAGTTTTGGTGAGACTTTCTTCAGGTTTCCCTTATTAAAGTCTCCGGCTGTGATAAACGCTGCCTCTGGGTGTGCGGTTTCCTCGCTGCTGATCGCGCTGTACAGTTCCCTGAGTGCACGGTCAGTGTCGGCTTGTGGGGGAATGTAAACAGCCGTAATAATCACTGCTGTAAATTCCCTCGGTAGCCAGAATGGCCGGCACTTAATCATCAGGTACTCCAGGTCCGGTGAGCAGAAGGATTTGACCGGGTGCACGTTCGCATAATCACACCAGCTGTTGTTGATCATGAAACACACACCACCGCCTCTGCTTTTCCCAGTAAGATCCTGTGACCTGTCCGCGCGATGCACGGAGAACCCCGGTAGTTGTATTGCGGAGTCCGGTACTTTGTCCGATAGCCAGGTTTCTGTGAGGCAGACCACGCAGCAGTCCCGCATCTCTCGCTGGAATGAGATCCGTGCCCGAAGCTCGCACAGCTTGTTCTCCAGAGACTGCACATTAGCCAGTAATAAACTGGGTAACGGTGGTCTGTAAGTGCACCGTCTCAGTCGAACCACAGCGCCAGATCTTCTCCCTCTGCGTCGGCGTTTGCGGCCTCCAGGGCCAGAGAACAAAGGCGTCTCAGGTGAGATGAATGGGGGGTCTGCAAACGGAGCATCCGTGTTGCAAAACTTGAACTCCGGAAAGTTATAAGAAAGACCGTCTTTTATGTCCAGTAAGGTTTGTCGGTTGTACACAAGGAGACATGTGCTACTCGCGAAAAAATGAAGGAAAAGTAAAATTAAACACAGAAGAAAGCCGTTGCTTGGGGGAGCTCGTGACGAGGCTACTCGGCGCCATCTGTGTCTTTAACTAATTTTAACTTGTTTTGTTTTTAATTTTGTCTTAGTGAATAAAAAATTTGCATATATATTTACAGTATTTATTATTTAATTATCTGTTTAATAAACATTGCATATTTGTTAAAGTACAGTACATTTTTCAAAATGATAGGTTTTTAAAATAATTTAAAAACAGTAGATTACTTGTGTATTTTTGTAATTTTATTGATTTTTCATGTATTGAAAGATAACAGCAAAATTCTCTAAAATTAATAGAAAACATTCTGTTAAAATACCAATATATATATTTATATTTTTTACAGTGTAGACCTATTCCATTACGTCAAATGCCTGTTTTTCAGACTTCACATTCATTACTTAGTGATTGATGCCCGTGAAAGCAACAGACCATGGCTCATTCTCTGATTGCCTGTTTACAGGTCTCTGACACTTTTATAGCTCTCCTAATACCATTACAAAGTATTACTTCAACAGCAGAGCCTGCTGCTTTCCTGTAGAAACAGATACAAAAGGTTGTTTGCTTTGATAATTTCAAACACTCTAGTTGTGAAAATTTGCTTTCGTTGAAGCTATCTAAGGACTTGTTGAGATTTTGACTTCCACTTTCAATAGTGATTTGCAAGATTTTTTTTTTAGTCAAAAACAGATTTATATTGGTGAAAGCAAGGACGGTGAGGATGTTGTTCTCTTTGTCTAAGGAGCTTGGAAAGAAAAGCGTCTGGACTTCTTTAAGTTGCTTGAAGATGTTTCATCTCTCATCCGAGAAGCTTCTTCAGTTTTGTTGTTCTCTTTGTGTTTTATCATCCTGGCCAGGTAAGGCCAGTGAAGCAGAAGAACATCATGTCAAGAAGGTCCTGAATAAATGTGGTTATCCCAGCTGAACATATATCAAAGCTGGGAAAGCAACTAAAGAATGCTCCAGGTGATCCAGGTGAGGAGGACAACTGGTGCCTATGCAAAAACCCTTAGAGATCCTGTATGTTTCAGGACTATCAGAACAACTGAGACACATTTTCTCTAAACACTACATCTCTGTGGCTTTCAAACCCTAAAACTCATTGCACCAAAAATTGGTCCACCCCAAGGATCCGGTCCCCCGGCACAGAGTAATATAGCCAGGAGGATTGCCATGATTTATATCAGGGAAACCAAACAACCTCTGGCTAAGTGGATGGCACAACACAGAAGAGCTAACTTAGTCTATTTACACCTACAGCCCAGTGGCCACCCATTCAGTGATGAGGAACTCTGGTTTGAGTGTGGAGTCAAGGAGGCAATATACGTGAAAAAGGAAAGACCATCTCTGAATAGAGGAGGGGGCCTAAAGGTAGATCTTTCAGCATCTTACAATGCTGTGATTGCAGACATTCCCCAACTCTCTGTGAATGGTACTTATGTTCATTGATCAATAGTCTTTGATCAGCGATTGTTGATCAATGGCGATGACAGTTTGCATATTAATGATCAAGAAACCAACCTCACAGCCTCACATTGCTCAACAGTGGTGCTAGTTTCATTCATTATGCAAATTATATCATTCATTATGCATTATGCATTATACAGTTTATAAGGGGGGGGGGGGGGGAACCTGCAGTCAGCTGAGACTGAAGAAGTCACTCGGATGAGTCACGAAACTTTTCTTCTGCTAAAGACGTTATGTCCAGATGAACAGGATCAACTTGTCCTTGCCAGCCCATAGTGAACAGTCTGAAACTATGCAGTTTAAAACAGCAATAAATGCTGAAGGTCGAAGGTTCTGAAAACGTTTAAGGGCAAACTCATAAGATAATCAGAGAGCAATTGGCATGCACATATAAGAATTGCAATGGTATTTCCACTTGGTGCAATGGATAGCTTTGAATATAATGCCAGTCTATGCAATATTTGTGGTGACATTTCTCTAAAATCCAATCATGTATGGTGCGGCTATAGGGAAAGTATCACTAAAGTCACTATTTTCTGTACAAAAATATTAAATGCAATACAACATCTAATAGAGTTGTAAAAACAAAACTCCACTTAATTTGCAGAATTAGAAAATACAAATGTTCTGACAACCAAATGTAGTAAGATTTCAACAAATGAACAGTTTTTTTTTTCATTGAGACGTGTACACTGAATCAGCACATTTCTGGTGACAGAACAGCCTGGTTGCATCCAGAGACATTTTCTATGCTGTCTCCCTTTGTAATTATGTTGGAAAACCATTGTTACCTCCTACTGCTAGGGAACAGCTGAAATGCATATGACTGTGGAATAGCACAGATACAACCCCATAGTTTTAACTTATAGTTTGCAAGTTAATAGTGCTTTTTTTTTTTTAACATAAAGCGATGGCTCTTCTGTAATTAATTGTATGAACTTGTATGCTAGTAATTTGTAGTGTACTATAATATGCTTAAAGAACTGTAAATACAACATGACCATCGTGCTCCAGCTGTGCTTTCCATTCCCATTCTTCTTTGCCCGTTCTGTTTTTGCCCTTTTCCATGGTTAAAATGATGTTTGTGATCTCAGTTCATTTCAGTAGCATGTATATGTCCTCATGGTTTGCTTCACTTTAAAAAATGTCCAGTAAATCAGTATATTCTGTCTAAATGTTTGATAATGTTTTTAAGCTGCTGCTCCTGTTGTTACTGAAGGCCTGGGACAAAAATGTTCAGCTGAGACATTTCACCTTTGAACTGCCCCAGATCGGCTCAAAGAATACATTTTTTTATGGTTCTGAGTTGTTATTTACACAATCTTTTATCTTACATTATTTATCTTCTGAAGTGTTTGAGAGTCTGATTTTACACTTGATTTTTTTTTCTGATTTCTTATTATCCTACTATTGTCTGGATCTTCTTCCATTTCAGTCTTTGCTTATTATGTTTACTTTATATCAATTCCAGAGAGGTTTCTTGCATTTTTGTTAGTGTGTGTGTGTGTGTGTGTGTGTGTGTGTGTGTGTGTGTGTGTGTTCACTAGAAGTTGCCTCTTTGGTTTCTGTTACACATCCATTTGTTTCATATGCTGTTTGTACCTTGGTCTCTTTTGTTTCCTTGTCTTTACATTTTGTTTAGTGTTAGTGTTCATGTCTCCTTTGACTTTTCCTGTTTTACTTTGAAGGTTTATTTTATTTTGTGGCCTGTGTCAGTTTTATTTCCTGTATGTGTTCTACGGATTCCCAGATTAGTTTCACCTGTTGTTAATTGTGTTCATGTGCGTTCCTCTCCTTCCTGTTTTTATTTTTATTAGTAATTGGTCTGTCTGTATATAGCCCTCTCTTCCCTGTATCTGTAGTCAAAGAGTCTGCTGTCGTTGCTTCCCTATATCCTGCAAGGGTCAGTGAGCTCCTGTGTTTTGTTCTGTTAGTTTCAGAGTTTATAGTTTGCTTATTGTGTACACTGATATAAGAGTATAAGAATAAAAGGGCTTACCTTTAGTTTTTTTGTTTTTTTCAGTCTGAGCATTTGTGTCCACACCTCACCGTCACAATCTCAATTTGCTTCCCTCAAGTTAAAGGTACTAAGAGACGCACTTCAAACACTGACCAGCGCACTGGAAAAGATCTTTTTTTTAAAAACAAAAAAACAGAAAACAAACTTTCTTTTCACAAATGCTTTATTGCTAGAACTGCAGTTTTGGAGGCTTTGGAGTGCACTTTTTATAAATCCGCTACTCATAAAGTGAACCCGCTCAAACTCACAGCCCAGGATATCAGTGACAAAGAAGGCAGACTACTAGACTTGTTTTGACGTCTGCACCTAACAGGGAGAAGAAACAAAAGCATAGAAGACTGCAAGGTAAGGTAAAGAAGGGGGAGAAAAACCCAGTCAGGATTTATTTGTCTTTGGACCATAAAATGGATGTAAAACCTGCTGTAGCCACTTGGAAGGCGTTGTCAGCGAAACTGACTCAGCTGGACTTTGAGTACTAAAGGTCTGATGTAAATTGTTTAGTTAAGTATCAGTTTCACAGAGTAGAAATTATCATTAATATTTTCTTTAGAATATGCTAAATGATGATGAGAAAAATCTAATAGGAAAGATAGGGTTTATTGTTTGAAAAGCAATTCATGTTAAAAATCCTGAAATGTAAGAGAGATATAAGACACACTGGAAAAAAGGTTGATTCTAGTTGAACTAGAATCAAAATATGATAACATTTTAAAAATGATGCAGATTTTTTAAAAGCTTAAACGTTTTTCTTTTGTTACGGCACTTACTGTAGCGTGCAGTAAATCGGCTAATATGAAGGGATTTTATTTTGGGTTTGCAGGGTTCCTGTACGTGCATTAAATACTTGTATAGGTTTGCATAACAAAATTGTACACATAAAAACTATCACTATATTAAATAGTTTGAGAAGTGAAATACAGGATGTTAAAAGATGTGAAATACATCTTTGTTTTAATCTTCTTAACACATACAAAAAGAAAATAGAAGTACAAGGAAAAGTTATAGCTGGCAAAGACTTATGTTTATTCTTTTAGCTACTTGTGTTTTGGTATTAAGGTGAAAGAACATCCTATACAGAATGCTTGACGGGGGTAGATGCAGACAATGGCAAAATTGTGCTACACGAAACAAAACTGCGACTTTTGAACTTTTTATTAAAAGTGTTACATCAGCTGTTTCTTTTTCTTGCCACATGTTGAAAAACTGTGGGACTTATTTTTCTCCTGAATATTAAACATGCACCCTCATGTAGAATGAGAGCACGGCATTGTCCTTTTCTGAGTTGATTTTCAGAAACATACATGCACAGTATCCATCAGGGTCCTTTAGACGGCTCTGTCATCTCAGGGCATTCACACACAGCAATACCGTGGCTGTAAGAACTGTGTGGATCTCCATTGTGGTCTCGAAAATTGCTATGTTTTTAAAAAAATATAATTTGCTTTCTTTAGTGTTGTGCTGCAAATCAAAACATTCATTCATCAAAAAGTATGTGCCAAATGTCATGTAATTTTGTTTTATCCCACCAAGTTCCTTCCCCAGCCGACTCTAAAATATCTGTCATTATTGTTGTAATAGTTTTTTATTTTAGCAATACGAGTAAGGATGGAATGTGGAATTTTAATTTGTTAGTTAAAAAAAGCACCCCCCCAGCCTTCTTTTCTAAAAATAATCCAGACCTTTATTTGAAAAGTTTATATGTATTTGCAAATCTTTTTTTTTTTCAACAGAACATACTTATATAATGAATACAGCTTTTTACAGCAGACAAAACTGAAAACAGTACAGATTTGACAAATACTATACCAACAGTCTTTTCACTCTTTGTAATATTTGGTAACTGTTGTAAATTCCACAATTTACTGTTATTTTTTATTTATTTAGTTTGTCACACTGAAAATAAGGTATTTTGGATTTTCAGACATGTACTGTGTCTGAAACAATGTTTTTAGCGTTGTCTAAAATGTGTCACTGTTATTTATTGATTGTCCATTTTCATGCATAAACAAAATACCGATGTAAGATCTGAAACATTCTTCTGCTGTAAGTAATGTCAGAGGACAAAAACTACTAGTAGTTTATGATGTTGCTTTCCTCATTACTGGATGCGTGGCATTAATGATGCAGTTTTTCCAAGGGCAAAATAGGGGAATTATTAGATTATTCAGAAATGCCATAATTTTCTTAATTTTATAGTATTAAAGATGAAATGCTGTTGCTTATGGCTCTTATTATATTGTTTGTTATTGTGTAATCATCATAGTAACAGTATTACTCAAAGACTAAATAACATAAAAAAGAAAAATGGTGCACTAGCCCTATGTGTATACAGTTTCTAGTTATTCCTGTTGTAATTTAAACATTGCTAAAGGAATGATATGAACAAAAAACTGCATCATATGAGGACAGGGCAAGTCACAGAATTAAAACAGTGAGGCTCGTTTAGCTGCCTCCAGGGCACATCTGGCTCCAGCTTAAAACTGAAGCCTGGACCAATTTCTTAGCTTTAAGGGCTAGCGCATGCAGTCAGTTAGCTGTTTTAGGAATGCCAGTTAATTGCAGTTCCTATGGAAAGGTTGGATAAATAAACACTGAATTGCCTCTGATGTGTTGTACATCTCTACAGGTTCTTGGGATAGACTTCTTCGCACACTGGCCCAAATTCAGCCAAACTAAATGGTCTTTTTGTGTTTGTTCTGACCTTGAGCAAGGCTGTGACCAAATGTTTCTACCTTGGGTCATTTCCAGGATTCCACAACAGTCAACGTAGGCTTGGGAGAACCATTTACACACGGGAATGTGCAAGGGAGGTGATTCAGTGAGGTGTTTTCACCTGGTTTTACTGAGAAAAAAAAGATTTTTGAAAACATGTTTTCCAAAACTGGGGTTAAACTCCTGGTTATATTGTGAAATTACATTTGTGGGCTTTAGGAATCCTGACTAAAAAGTTCCATAGATGCTTAGATATTGCAATTAAATGTTATTATATGAAACTATAGGTTGGTGTGTTGATGCAGTCACTCAGGCTTTACCAGATTTTCTCTTCTGGGGTGCTGTATAATAAAGAGCTGCTTAATATGAAAGCTGTAATTGTAGAACAATGAAGGAAAAAAAAAAGCTGGAAAAAAATACATTCAAAAAGTCAAAAAGTTCCATCAACAAACAAACAGCATCGATAGCAGGTGCAACAGGGATACATAATTCCAATTTCTTAAGTGAATATGACCCCCACCCACGATCCTATTGTTAAGCATGTTTTGAATGCGTTGATTTTCAATTGTTTATTTGTATTTACTATTTTGACTGCATTTATACCACTAGAAACAGACTTTTTACATTTTACTTCGTATGCCATGTTTTCCTCTTAGTTAGAGATAATATCAGAACTAAATGTTGCCGAAGCGTGTTTTTGTTGTTTGCGTTGAACATTGTTAGTCAACTGTTCACAGTCAGTCAGCCGGCCTGATATTTATATTAATCTGTACGCTGTATCCGACTCTCAAAATAATCACCATAACAACATGTAAAATGCTCTCACGCATTTAATATCTTAGCGATGCGGATTATTTTACAGCTTCTCCGGTCGTTAATTGTGCAATTAAATTAAAAATTAATTAAAGCCCTGAAGCCGATGCAGTCCTCTGGTGATACAGAGGTGCAGTTCAAGGTCCGAAATTTTGGAATTTGCTGGTTTCTTCATAAAAATCCCACGCGAAGAAAAGTGTGAGAATGTGGTCATGTATCCCTTATATTAGTCCTCGAATATGTTAATAAAAGTGTTATAAACTCTTCAGTTTGGTTTGTATTTCGTGATTTGTATGAAGTAATTCGTGTCTTAAAGGAGGCACACGTTTTTAAGCCAAACATTATAAAAGAAAATGGCAAGAAATCAGCGCCAAAGAGATCTGGTTGCAAAGTGTTATTATTATTATTTTAAATAATTTTGGTTTTTATGAAAATAGAGCTCCTTTTACTTTATTTGTATTTTCTTTTCGTTTATTTACGTGGGTTACATTCCACAAATATCTTGATATCGACATATTTGATAAATTTTATTTTTATGCACGACTTTTTAATGGGTTCAAACGGGGATAATGAATGAATTCCAGAATTAATATTAACACCACAAGGTTCAGAAGGTTTGGCATCCTCATCTGCTGAGATATGATGCCTGACAAAGTATGTGCTTTGACTTTTGAAATATTAGATGAGGACGTGATTGGACAGGTGATCAAATTTGCAGATTTAAGTTTGATAACCGGTGTGTTATTATTATTATTATTATTATTTTAATTTTAAGTAGTTGGGTGAAAGGGGTGACCCAATTCAGCCAGAATTCGTAATATCATTCAGACTTAAAAAGAAAACCCGAGTCAATAAGATGCCCTAGCACCGAGCTGATAAGAAGACATTCTCTCTACAGCCAACAGCTTTAAAATATCACTACAGATAAGATAAAAGCGAGTCAAGGACAGATCAAAAAATAGATTAACCCCTTATGACGGGGTTGATAAGACTGTTTGCAGTTTCGTTTCCTTTTTTATATTTTATTTTTATTTTATTATATTTTTGACGAGTTATATGAGAGACATTTCTTTCTCGAATTTGGACCCTGTTTATGCACACGGCTACTGTTTTGGTTTATGAGAGAGGTGGAGTGTCCTCTCCTGAGCACACACAGCTCTGTCTGAGCACGGGGACTTTGAACTTGAACTTCGCCTTGCTCATCTTTATGTGCGCAATACACCGGAACAAATGAGCCAGAACTGATTTTGGTCCATGAATTGATCTGCCTCTCTCCTTTATCCTTTCCACCGCCCATCCAGGCTATGTACTTGAAGCCGAAAAACGCACCTAGACAGTGAACGACATAGTCAATGTGTAACTCCATCAATTATTCTTTGGTTATCTATGGTTTGCCTTATAATTTCTTCTCTGTTATGCTCCAGGTGTGGCTTAATGTTAGTTTTGCACGAACAACCATTCTCAGGGACAGCTATGTTTATCTCTTAAACGGTCAAATGGACCAGTATGTATAGAACGAGGGTCAGCGGTAGTTCTGCAGAAAAGATCATTTGACTGAGCAGAATTCAAATAGTCACACTTGTGACATATTCAACTTAGTATCTGTTTATCATAAAGAGGGAGCTGTGTAAAAGATTTCCGTCATAATTAAAAAAAATGTCTGTGTTCATTACATGTTCACTATTTAGATTTCCGAGCTGTTTTCGCCAATATATCAGCACAGCAAAGTAATCCTGTTGATGTAAAGACAGGGGGTAGGTTGCAGGTAGAAGCGATGAAAGAGATCGCACGCACTCCACACAAAATCTTTTCTGGAGTTATTTTAAGCAATGTTATTTCAGGTATAGCTCATCGAAACTGCGGCAGTTGTTCAATTGTTCAATTTTTTTAATTATTATTATTTTTGTTAAAAAGGACTGTTCAATATTTCAAAATTCACAAATTAGCTATTGGTTTAACCGCAAATAAAAAGCACTTTAACCCCTATAAACTCTACTAAGCTACCCCCTTCAGTGAAACTGAAAAACTTTGCTTTGTATAATCAAAGATAAATGATTGATTTTAGAGTAATTTTAGTAGTTTAATGTCAGTTTCTCAAATTCAGATGACAAACTTGGGCAAAAATAACCACCTCTGCACATCTAATCTGTTACCTCGGCATCAAAAACACACAGCCGCGCGCTTCTGGTGTATTAGATTATGATTCACTCCTTTCATAAGAACTCATAATTAAACTAAATCTATATAGTAGTTACCTACATACATATTTGTTGGTTTACACATATGATTCCGTTTGGTTTCAAGTGCACCGTTTCACTTCAAGATTTTCTTCATCACAACATCATGCAGGTGCTGACATCATTTTCCAGTCCGCAGCTCCTCCAAACCAACAGCCTATTTGATTTTAAGCTCTTGATACAGTCACCGTTGAACTGCTGCAGACTAGGTGAGGAAGTTATTCTAAAAATCTCTTCCAGTAAATTTCCCGCATTTTTATTTGGTGTGCTAGAGTAAAGTGAGCTTCACAGGGTGGGTTATCCAAACAAGCCGTGTGCATGTTACAACCGAGTCCACTGCTTACATTTTGTACCTCAAAATGCAATCTGCATGTTTCGCCTTTTGAAAATAAGTAATACTACAGTATATAGTGCATTTCACATGTTGCATGGATTTCACAGTGAAAATGATAAGGAACGTGTGGGTACATTTAGGACTTCAAATTAAATATTTGCATCTTAGTCTGGATACTTGGACTTTAAGTGGAGCAAAAAGTAAAATATGTTATTTTAGCTACATACTTATAAAGAAACACTTCACGCAGAGTTGGATCTGCAGTGTTCTGTTCTTTGTGCACGTTTCCTCACTAGTTACTGATCAGAAAGCGATTATTTTTATTCGGCTTTTCTGTATAAACTTTGTTTAGAAACAGTTTTTAATTCAACTGGCAGCCCTCTCAGTAGTTGATATAGTGGCGTCTTAAGCTCAAAAATATTCCGAGCGCGTGTCCGCGGAACTCTGTTTGCATGCTGACACATAAGAACTCTTTGAAGACTGCATAGTGTTAGAAACTGTAATGAACTCTGGTGGCACAGAAACTAGGCTACAGAAACTACTACAAGAAAAACCGCAAGATATCCTTGAAGATTATTTCAATACAGATTTCTATATCTTAAATGGCCAAACATATTTTGGATCAGTTTCGTCGCGATAAACACTTTCGAAATAAACGTGCTTAACCTCAGATGACTGTGTTGTTCTTTTTTCAGACCTGCTGTTAAGGAGAATAGCTCTTCAACAGAAAAATAGCTTCTCAAAGATCTTTTTCGGCAACAATTGGGAAGCTTCAAACATATTAAACACACTTCTGGCGTGGGTAGAACTCATTTAAGGGACAGCTTGTGTAGTGAAAGTCTGAAATGTGCAGAAAAAAGTTTTAAGGGCTTTATTCTTTGAGAGAAGGAGTGAGGTGATTAATGATGAACGTGTGTGTCTTTTGTTTTGCTGTCTGGACAGATGGAGCGACGGCCTCTCTTAACTTGAACTTGGACTTCCGACGAGACGCGTCAAACTGTGGATTTATTTTGCCAGCTTTCTCACCGGTCCACCCTCTAGACTGCAGCAGGAACACTAAGCAGTGACTCTTGCAAAACTTGATTTACCACTTAAACAGTGGTAAATCAAAGATTTGGCATATACAAAAGAATATTTTATCAACAACGGCGCACATAAAGGCAAAACTTGGACAAAATTTGGGCCTGCAGTGTTGGACGAGATAAGACTTAGTAACGTGTTGGTGTCATGTGTCGTTATAAAAGTAAATATCAAATCAAATAATGCATTGCAGAAGTTAAAATAAAAACCTAGTGGCAGTACTCATTTTGTGATGAGTTTAAGAGATAATTGCGCAAGGCTACGCTAAACTGCCTTTATCCACGTCAGGAAGCCTAATATACAGTAAGATATGTGTCTAAAATCATAAATTGTTGTGTCACTACACCAACCACCTTATCAGATCTATTTATCCGTCTGTTTTTCTGGTGATGCTGGTGTAGCTTGTCATCTGAATTGTGCGAAATTCTACAAATGTTTGCGGCTTACATGCTCCCCATTAAATCGGTGCTGTATTCCTGACGAATTTATTGCATTTCAGAAATACACTTTGCATTGCAACTTGATGACCTGCACAATTTCTTATTCTCGAATTTTGTAAAAGACCCTGTTATCAGTTCAGTGCAGTGAACGAATGATGAACAATGGACAATGTAATAAGAATATGATAAGTACACTTTTAAAAAAAGGTTGTAAAGCCTGCGTTGTATTTTGTAAATCCATCTGGCCTAGCTGGAGCGGTGGTCTGCCAGCCATACCCTCTGTTCTGTGGGCGCGGCTCTGCTTGGCCTCCTTTAGTTTGCGGTTAGTCCACGGCCATGCTCTCATAGTCTACCTGCTTTGGGTGAAATTAAAAGAGTCAAATCTGAAGTAAATTACGCCTAATGTATATGTATGTGTATGTAGTCCTTTTCATGCAGCGTGTTTGAAAGAGTCATGACATACAGCCACTCTCTACACTGTGCTATCCCTGACGCGTAAAATGGCCAAACCTGTCGGTGATTATCCTGAAGATGACCAACTTCAAGCTAAACGTACTAATTTTCAAACGTCCGCCATATTTTGTTACTTGGCTTTGCAGTAGTTTACATCTTTAACCTTAAGTTGGTAAGAGTCTATTTAAGAAAGTATTAGTGGTTTGAATCTAAAGGGCTGGGACACTCCCTGCACCGTATTGTCTAAACTCAATACACTTGTGTCTTCTGTTCACTGTGTGCTGTTTCACGAATACTAAATGTAATTTAAGTTTGCCTGGCAAACATGTCTTCCTACCACTGAAATTAGACTACGATTTTGCAGTAGATTTATCTCCTGAAAACGTATAGGCGACTGCCACGTAGTTTACATTAGATTGGGGTCACAAATGCCTTATCCAGGTTCGGCTGCTAGTATCAGCTGCTCATCCTTATGCGGCAAGACACAGAAAATGCAACAACCAGGCTAATTTGTTGACCTAGGTTCTAGCAAACTAAAAGCTGTACCCTGATCTATTTACGCATTGCGTTTAAATTAACATTTTTTGTTACTGTCTTGAAAATTCATTCTTTGTCACGCACCAAGCACTGCACCGCCTAGTTATATATTTCAGACCTTGGCAAAAATCACATGCTGCCCTATGCCCTGACAGTTGGCATAGAAAGTCAGTGATGATGGATATATGCTTACGAACTCTTCTGATCGTAAATTAAATGCAGCTCGGAGAGGAAAACACCAGATTGAGATGCTGTTTTGTAGGAATGCTTTCATGACAGGAAAGCATTGTCCTGCTTCCAGAACAATAGTCCACCTTCACACAAGCATCGCGATTCCTAGGAGGAGGAGAAGTGCTGTATTTTTCAGATGAAAATGTTGCACGAACAAAGATTAATGCAAGCATGGAAGTACATGTTGCGACTCAAGCAGTAACGTGTGACTTACACGATGCTTTCAAGTTAATATGAGCCTCAGTTTCCTGTCATGTTTATGTATCACAATCCAGTTTGGGTCCAATTGCTTCGTCCATATACAGTATACTTAAAGCCGCTAAAAGTCTCCATGGGCTCCTTACTATATTGCGCACATCTATTTGGTTTTTTGGTTTGTCTACGTGTGGTTTTCAGTTGAATTACCAGTGATTTTAACTTCATTATAACATTGGTTCAGCCTGCAGCTGATTGGAAACTCTTAAATATATCCAAGGATTTGCATCATAATGAAACTGTTAAGATACTATTTCATAGATAGATGAAAAATAATTCACTTAGGCTTAGCTTTAGGTTAATTTGTCTCTACCTCAAAAGATTAATTTGTAGGTTATGATGGCAGTGTCATTATTATTTGAATAAGATATGGGCCTGCGGGAAATGGGATTGGGTTGAATGGGGCTGTACAATAACACACTACAGCCTTGTACTGCAGAGTCAAAATGGCGCTCGGTGCATGATGTAAACGCATATTCTTCTGGCTTAATAGCCATCGGCTAAGTCTTGTGCATATGCAGTGAGTTGACAGCGGAAGCTGCAGGTAGGGAGCCGTTGTATGAGGATGGAAGGTTCCCCTCCCCCACAAACCAATGCACCAGACAGGCGCTCTCCCCGCCTGACAGGGCCTGTCTGGCAGGACGTGATGTCTGGTTGTCAATGTATTTACTGCGAGGCATCATTGCTGGTGGTCAGGATAGTCGTTTCTATTAACACTTCCCCCGCTTTCGCAGTGAAGAGTATTTGATTCATCCTTGCAGATCATTCTAAGTTTTTAAACAAAAGTTTTAATATTTAAGATGGATGAATGTTTGTAAAATTACATGTTTTTTTAAATTTTCTGGTCGAAGTTCCCATAAACCGAATAAGGAGAAGTATCCAGAACCTCTCTAAAATACTTTGCTTAAAACTGAGCAGTGAGAGTTTTTCACTATTGTCTCTGACTGCAAATGTATTTGCGTAATTTATTTAGTCATTTATTTTTTTGTAGTTTGGTTAATACCCCTTCAAGCATCGCGACTTTGATTGAAAGCGTTTCCTTCTTTCTTGTCATTATACGCAAATTTAAGAACTATAATATGCGGTGACAAAAAAAGTAAACCCACTTAGGCGAATGAATTTTAGTCTGATTTCCCAGCATAAGAGACAAGTTTGCGTACTTACCCAGAGCAACTCATTTGAACCCTAAACTCAAGTTCAGGGTTCAGTGTGGGCAAGAAAATAGCAATCTTCATTTTACAATTAATTATTTATAAATCTCGCTGTGAATGGGTAGTTCGGATGATATTAATTTGAATTTTTAAATACAATGTGAAACTTGGGCATGCGGAAACTTGCGGGAAATATTTATAAGAATCTGTGTATCTTAAGCAGGTTGAGGGTTAATGAAAGATAATGAATTCTGAAGTTCACGTTAACATATTTTCTGTGGGGCTAATTAAACACTATAGCTAACATGGAGTTACTGGTATCTTTGCTACTTTTCCTTAAACGCCTACATACTATCCAATCTATATATTTTTTTTGCTTTTTTCCCTCTCCTAACCATAAACGTGATAGTCATAATACTTACTTCTACTTACAAAGGGTTAAAGAAGGCAAATTCAATAGTTACCCGTATATTTAAGATGTTAATCTGTTGTGATAATGTAGTGTAGTCTAGTTTTTCAGAAATGATTGATAAAATCAGAAACGGACATTTCCAGTCTATTTTAGAGAAATGTACAGGTCAGATTAACACGTGATTTATATATTTGTATACGAAAAAAGATAGTGGATTGCAATTTTCCTTCTCTTTTTTTTTGGCTTTGCTTTGTTTAATGTTAAACTATCAGGCTGCCTATTCGACCAACGCTACATCATCAGTCTGGAGGAACTGTTTCTACAATCAGCAAGAAATATGCACTTGCATCTGTTATAGTAGACAGCATTGATTAAAAATACTAACAATTAAAGAAGATTTTTAATATACGGTCATTAATAATAAAAAGGAGCTAAATTCTTAGTTTGGAAGGTGCCGGTTTTCTGCCGCGCAAATGTTGTCAAATTCCTGATTTTCAAGCAGAAACTAAATAGTATTTGGAATTCTTTCCCCCTCTTCGCACATAGCAAATATTTTAGAGTAAGGGTCTCCAAATAACTTCTAGTTTGCTGCATACTTCAGTGTGAAGTTCATTCTTGCCTGTCTAGACTCTGATTACGACCTTGTTTGTCTGCGTTTTTTTACCTTGACCTTGGACTTCCGTGCAGCTGCCGCTTGGATGAGCTTTTCGCAGTTGTAATTTCCTTGAGACAAAAGAGCTAAAGTCTCCGTCCGAGGAACAACAGGGGTCCGGCTTCCCCAGTGCTGTTTGCAAATGCGCAACGGTTGCTCGATTATTCCTAAGACAACTCAGAAGAGCAAAAATGTTGATAAACTATCCGCCCTTTACAGGGTAGCTTGTAGCCTGCTTTATGAGTGACTCATGGAACAGGCATTACAAAAAGCCTTTATGGATTCACTGTGGGCCTAGCCTATCGGCCATATTTGAAACTTGAAAATACAGTAAAGTTTTATATATTAGCTCAGAAGTAATTTTTGAAATGCAGAACAGAAGAAAGTGTGTGTGCGTGCGTGTGTGTGTGTGTGTGTGGGGGGGGGGGGGGGGGGGGAGGGGGTATAGAACCTGGTGGTAATAAGAAGAACTAAAACTTTTTGAATAGTCTTACAAATCTAAAGGAAGACGCAGATAAAACAACAGAGGAAGAGTTGTTGGAAGAAATAGGTCCGCATATCTATCATGGAGTATAATTAAATAAGCTCTTTAGCCAAAATACAGTCCAGCTCAAAGCGGCCCTTGTTCTTATTTTCCCCTGGTAGCGTCAGCATCCACTTATAGAGTATGAATGAAGTGCACAGTGAAACGGAAACATCACATGAATTCGCTTAATGGTGACTTTGATTGTCTTCTTGTCGTTGAAACTCACTTTGGGCCTGAGAGTGAATCTTTAAACTAAATATATCCTTACTTAAACATATAACGGATTAAACTCTATAAAAACTAAACGCTATCAGTCAGTATGGGCAATTACGGCATTTATACATTTAAATACCAAAACACTGTTCGCTTATTTTGTAATGACGGCGTCTTACCTGCTATGACTTTCATCTCGTCCTGTGGCGGCTGGTACTGCGGTGCAGTGACTGTCATTCAGCACATTCACGGTTGATAATCCTAAAACTCAGCCTGGTAGGTCTGCATCACATACACACGGCGCGCACACACCCGGCCAACCTGTAGATACTTACTTAATTAAGAACAATATGCTGCAAAAAATAATTACCTCATTCTAAAAAATAACTAAATAAAAGAAAAGAAATACATAAAATGAAATATTATAGTTTTCACAATATCAACATCTTAAATGTAATATTAGTAACATCCTGATTATTCCCTGCTGCAAAAAAACAAAACAAAACAGAATTTCTTCATTATATTGATGTGCGAATTAGTAGAAGATACGGATCTAAATGCGCACTTCTAGGAAGGAGCCTTGATAAGAGGTTTGAATATGCATATATAGTGTCCCACATATACCTAAGACCAGTGTGCGATAATAAAGATTAAGTTGACTACATAATTAAGATTCCATATTACATTATCGTTCTGTAATATTATATATTTTTATATTTCAAACAAAACCCCAGACGCAACATATCCACCACAAAGTAATGGACAGAGATAAGAGTTTGTGTCATATGAAGCTGAAAATACTATTCACAAATGTAAATACAAATACTTTATTTTAATTTTTTCTTTGCACAATGTTATATGCCCTGGCATCTTCAGAAATCGGCTAAACTTCACAGGTTGCTTTCGTTTGCTCCAGATCGTGAACGTATCCAAACTCCCCTTTAAGGGTGTGGGTCTAGGTGATTTAAGCCAATGATATGACTCGGTGTTCTGCAGGAAAAACGGTGACACTTGAGGCAGTGGGTCTTTAAAGGGCTGCTCTGCTCCTGCTCACAAGCTCAATCTCGTAGGACTTGTTAGCGTATCACGTGCCAGATTCTTAATGAAGTGGACACACAAGAGCACTATGTGCGCATGCGCTCGGTGTAAACTGTAGTTGGAAATGAGGTGTCCGTCTTGGAGTAGTCGACTTTTAAAAAGCATCGGCAGCCCGTGATATGACGACTTCGCTAGTTCTGCATCCACGCTGGGCGGACACCTTGATGTACGTTTATGAAAAAAGCCCGAATGAAAACAACCAGAATAAAAGCCAAACAATGGAGGGACTGAGCGGTAATTGCCCTGCGACCCACTGCAGGGACCTGATGTCGCACCCCGCGCTGGGACGACATTCTGGCACCATAGCGACCCACCAGGGCTCCGTCTACTCGGATATTTCCTCCACAGACACTGGCCGACAGTGTCCCGCTTCTCAAACATCATCAAGTGCATCTTTGAGTTACGGTTATCCCTTTGGAAACCCATATTACGGCTGCAGATTATCTCACTCGCACAACGTGAACTTGCAGCAGAAGCCTTGCTCGTACCATCCCGCAGAGAAATATGCCGAGCCCAGCACAGCGCTGCCTACGGAAGAGCTGTCTACCAGGGCGAAAGAGTTTGCCTTCTACCCGAGTTTCGCCAGCTCGTATCAGGCTGTTCCCGGATATCTCGACGTGTCGGTGGTGCCCAGTATCAGTGCCCACCCTGAACCGCGCCACGACGCCTTGATTCCCATGGAGGGCTACCAGCACTGGGCTCTCCCTAATAGCTGGGATGGCTACAAAGAGCCAACACAACCAACTCATATTTGGAAATCACCTTTCCCAGGTATGGAAAAGTATAATGATTTTTAAAGTGTTCCGGCAGATTGGAATTTCTGCAGCATTTTAATACGCATTAGGGCTATTAAAAAGCAGGCAGATAGTTTACTTTGCTTTCGTACTGTGGTCATCTAATTTTATTGTGTTAAAGTCTCCGTATCAACTTACCAATGAGCCACGGGAAACTAAATCTGATGAAAAAACACACAACTGTAAATTCCCATGTCTGTCATCACGTGTAATTTTCCTGCATCTCTCATTTTATGCGGAGATATTCATATGGTTTGAAGTTCAACAAATCCCCATGCATTTCTTTGAAATATGCATAAATTGAAAGTAAATTGGAATTCCACGTTAAGGTGGGTTTTCTGGAGCCCATCCTTTCTGAGTATTTGCTTTTGACAGTCATATGATGACAATAGTTAAGTTTCGTCACGTAGAACAGAGAGGAACAGCACTGCATACCTTTGCCCCTTGTATGACAATATAGTGGCTTAGCTAGCCTGCTGCGTTTGGATGGTGCCAATAAATCTTAGCGCCCCCGTGGTGCGTCTTTTGCATATATTAGGATTCATTTATAACATTTGCATTACATACAGATCTTTGCATCATGTCGTATAAATGGTTCAAAAAGACGGACAGGCTCACCTTTTACGTTGTTTGCCATCACACAGCATGCCTCATATCAATAGCATGCGCCAGTATGCACTTTACAGAGTGTTTAGGCTACTTTGTTTAGCTTATGACTTTATTATCTTTTTGAAATCTGTAGCTATTTTTAATTTCTGGTAGGGACCCCATTGCTTTTTAAATGTTATAAATGTTACAAGAGCAAGCCACGCAAGCACGGGCACGCAGACAGTTACGCGCGTACACATGTACGAACACACAAGTGCGCGCTGCCTTTCTGTGCTGTTTCAGCCACACACACAGACTGACGTCCTCTCACGCGCATCAACTGATTTTCTTGCAACTAAAAACACATGCAGTGACTCTCATATCCAGTCAGTTATCCTCAATTTAATGACAAGATATAACTGAATGCTTGAGGACAGTGAGTCAAATAATAGGACATAGCTTTAAAATCCTTTAGCTTAAATAATGTGGATTTCCCCCCAATTTCATGTTTAAACAAGAATAGTGTATCGTAACAATCTCTTGCTGCCAATTATAGGGGGCGAAAAACTGCATGTATTACAGCTTGCCAGTATTTGTGTTAAGATTGCCATGCTTGTCCTGTCATGTTTTTGCACGGCTGTTTTGCATTTAGCTTTACTCTTGAAGAAAGAGACTAGTCACAAAAGTTAGGTTAACTTAAAAAAAAAAGAACTACGGGGAATTAACAAAAAAAGTGAATAGAGTATAAAAAAGAAAATTGCTTTATATTATGAGTAAAACTAGAATCTTTCAAGAAAGCCTTTAAAGAAAAGTATAAAATATGTTAAACATGTATAACTTTATTGTAAGAATTAAAAACTTAAAGTTGCCAGCTGTCTTCAAGTTAGATGCCAGATTGTGATTCCTGTGTCTTACTGGTGACTGGTGTGTGGCACACACAACCGGACCAAATATAATTACACTTATCAGTCTTACCCCACAGCTTGATTACATGTCAATGGGAGATTCGTTTAAGATAACAATAACCGCAGTTACGTTGGTCCACAGATTATCAGTGAGATCAGATAAAGTGTTAGTATGAACCATAACTGTCACTTGATATTGAAAGATCATTTACAACAACTGGAAGTTATTCAGTCACCTCTCCACATGTCAGGTGCAGCACACCAGAGATTCTGACTTCCAGAAAATTTTAACTCTGTAGCCCATTCCCGTCACCACACACACACACACACACACACACACACACACACACACACACACACACACACACACACACACACACACACACACACACACACACACTCAAAGAGATTGTATTTTCCTATTTTCACTCCAGTAGAGTCCATCCAAATTTGACCGGCCTTGTCAAACGCAGCATTGCTGGTTTTGTGAAATGAAACATTGTGCTATTTTGCACAGCGACTAATATTTTCCTGGAACTGTTCCTATTTTCTTGCAGATGTTGTGCCATTGCAGCCTGAGGTCAGCAGTTATCGTCGAGGGCGTAAAAAGCGTGTCCCTTACACCAAAATCCAGCTCAAGGAACTGGAGAAAGAGTATGCAGCGAGCAAGTTCATCACCAAAGACAAGAGAAGGCGGATCTCGGCCGCCACCAACCTTTCAGAGCGTCAAGTCACCATCTGGTTCCAAAACCGACGAGTCAAGGAGAAGAAATTTGTCAGTAAATCCAAGAACAGTCATATGCACACCACTTGAATGGATGAGCGACTTTCTTGAAACTGCAAGTCACACTTTCCAAATCATCTTGCCATATATTTACCTCTTCCAATCGTAGTTGAAGAAATTTCTTTTGTATTTTTAATTTAAGTTCCATCATCAACTCCACCGACCACGCAACCAAGGTCTCCGATTTCAATTTAGGGATAATGCTCTAAAAACTGTGAAAATATAAAAATTCACTTCACATTTTGTTTTATAGGAATGTACATATATAAATATATAATATTTAAAACGATATTAGTATTTCAAAGACAAGTATTGTGTGTTTCTTTTCCTGTTTCCTTTTTCTAAGATTTCAAAAGGACTGATGATATTTCAATACTTGCAACTGATCAAAACAGAGGACACGGTTTAATGTCATTTTTGAACTGTAGTCGCCGCATGGACAATGGTTGCGGTGGCGAAAAGACATGCTGAACTTGAGACTTTATCGTCTTCAACAAAAGACTTTCGGAAGAAAGAATAATTTTCTAAATAAAAAAAGGAAAAAGAAAGAAAAAGAAAAAAAATGTTACATCTGAATTTCAAAAGCTATGTGTGTGGGATATGTAAAGCCTGGGGTAAAACAAAGGCTGCTATGTCGTTAATCTGTACAGTGCAATGCCTTTCTTATTTAATTCATATTATCTAGTATGGCGGAAATGTAAACTGGAATATCCCCCAAACCTGTATTTTTTCCTTTTATCAGTGAAGGATTCTGTCATGCAACCGGAATGATTGTAAACCATTAAAGTCAGTGAGTATTACACATAAATGCACAATCGTTTCTATCTTGTTTTGACTTCGTTGGTGTAACATTGGAGATGATCACACGCCTTGTACGACGCCTGTAATTTCTACTTTGGTGCAGTATGTGAACTGTTTTGTGGTGTTGAATTACGTACTGATAACGTGTTTCATAAATAAATGATGATTATGAAAATGCTCAAATATCCAAGTCAATCAGCCACCCTCCTCGCAGCATTTCCTTTCGTTTCAAGTTACACCGGTGCTACTAAGTAGCAGAGACCCAGACCTCTATCGCTTTTCCTCTACAACATCCCAGCAACGGATGGGCGAGTCCAGATTTTTATTTCGCACAATACTCGATTAAGAATAACTGGGCAACCTGGAGTCATCTTGTTGGTAAGCAGGGATGATACAGTGATTAGTCACGATTAGTGCGCAACAAGGCATACTGGCACTTGCAAAGTCAGAAAAACATAAATGAATAACTATGCTGGAATTTACTTCTTTCTTCCACAGAGAACTACAATGTTGAGACTTACAGGACCCGTTTATTTACATAGATCACCTTTGAGAAACGGAGAAATGTGCTCATGAAGTTTGTACCGCAAAATTCCACCGCAATTTCCATCAAAGTTAAAGGCAGTGCATTTTTTTCTGTTATTTAGCATTCGTTCAAGTTTCAGAATAACTGGCATTCAGCGAATCAAATGGCTTATCTACCCGCTCTCACGCGAACATTTAGCGGGTTATTATTTTCAATCCTTATTATTTTCCATCCACAGGTACAAAAGTGTTTTGTTGTGGGTCTAACGGAAACGTAAAAACCGGCAACCTTTAAGAGGGCAAGAAACATTGTCTTAATTAGACACCATCTGTACTGAGAGTATTTATTCAGAACATATTTTGCTGATTAATATTTTCCAACATACTGACAAAACCTGAGTAGATTTAAAAGGCAAAGCATTTGCTTTGGTAAATGTAGTTTTAGTCCTTCGCTGGATTCGGTGTACAGGCTCGAGCCTGTTGTAATTGCAGTACGGAGTTGTTCCAGGTAAACCTATACACAGGTTGCAGTTGTATTTAAGTTGAGAAGCCATTTCACCCACCCACACACACACACACACACACACACACACACACACACACACACACACACACACACACACACACACACACACACACACACACACACACACACACACACACGGTCTATCTGCGTCTTAATAGTAGGTCAATTACGTGTGGTTTTGTTTATGTACATGTTTTTTATGTGTTTAAAGAGAAGGTTTTGTTGTATTTTACACGCATCCACTTGTTTCACATTCAGACTTTAGTCATGAATTTCTCAAAGGTAAGTTAGGCTAGGCTACTTGTGCAACAGGAAATGACGGGAGAAGAATAATACGCGGACATAAACGGTTAGACACGAGTGTCCTGAGAATAATTGAAGATGCGGTCAGTTTATTTTAAGCTCCTGGTGACTAGCCCACATCAAGTCTGTGATTAAATGTTTTATCTGAATTAAAACCCAGGTATATGACTCTTCGTGTGAGATGTAAAGCGTGAAAACGGTTTCTGTGCCTTTCTTTAGTCTTAGCATTTTACGTCTGAGGCCTTTCATATTAAATCTAACGTTAAAGCTAATCCCTAAAAAAACAAACAAACAAATCCAACCAAATTGATCATTAGTCTAAGTTTTGCTGTGCACTTTCATTTCTTTATGTGCCAATTTCTGGCGCGCTGTGTCAGACTTGAGGCTCTAAGCCGCCAGATTTCAACTTTTGTTCGTTCGTTTCCTGGATTTTCAGTCCCTGTAGAAAGTTCTGGCTCCTCTAATTTACCCTTGACCATGACTATGCAGTCACTTTGACCTTGACATCACAGCGGATTGTGAATAATAAATAGGGGGTTGGACACCACTGCTGACGGTTTGTTTGTAGGCAAACAAGGTGTTATTTCCCAGTCTAGACAGACGGGCTTAATGACATGCCATAAATACATAAAAAGGGGAAGTGTAGCGATATCCTCTGACCTGCGACTCTGACCATCTCTAAGAGCGGTGCATTAACATTTTGACTCAGTTGTTTTTTTCTTTTCTTTCACCCCCCCCCCCCCCCCCTCTTTTTTTTAAGAAGTCATCTAAAAGTACTTGTTCTAGCCCGTACCTCCCAAACCACCAATGGTTTCATGCACTCATCATGAGGTGTGTGTGTTATTGACCACGGAGGACAGGTAGAACTTTTGACGCCTCACACCAACATCAGTAACCCTCAGCAAGCAGCCATACTGCCTACACAGCAAGAGGAAATAATTATACGACGTCGCCCACAATAAAACAATTAAAGGTACGGCTGTTTTCTTCCTAATATGGCAGTAGGCCTACATGGACTTTGTTTTAGGACATTTTGTAGCTTTCAAAAAAAAGTACACTGAAAAAACAAAAGTAAGGAAGAATATGCTGTGACAAGCATAACCTTAATTTTTAAATGTGGTTTATTTCTGTCGATGAGCTACACTTCGTACAGCGACGACGTGAACGTTTTCATATGTAAAAATGCACAGCTGTTTATATGTATTTTGTTTCAGAACAAAAGTATGCGCTACGTATTTTTTCTTTAGCTGTGTATTTAAAGTCCGACCAGTAATTTGCCACATAAATTGGCTAATCTACACCAGCAAAATGCAGTGAAACGAGCGGAAAATGCGCTTTAAAACATACGCGTGTGTAATGCTGTAACAACCATGTTTTTAAAGCGTTTTACATATACATATATGAAGAACGAGAAATGGTACAGTACATAAACTCATGTGTAAATGTATCAGCGTCGCAATAAGCTACACGGTTCCCCTTTTTTCATCTGCTCAGTTTTAGGCCCAAATCGACATCTATGCCAAATATGTTAAATAGCCAGATTAGTAGTTTATGTGCCAAACGGGGAATTATGCAGCATATTAAACCATACAAAACTGCTTCAAAACTAAAAGAAAAAAGTAGCCCTTGCGTTTTGCTGTATGTGGAGGTGTGAAAGCAGCAGGCCACCGTCAGCTATGAAAAAGGGGGCTGATAACCTCTGGTGGTGACCAGAGGAAAATATCAGGAAGTGTTGCAACAGCATTTTTCTTAATGTGTTTTCGTTCATGTCTAGTTTTAGCGCCTGGTTGACATTTTTTCCAGTGCTTTTGACAATATTTGCGGAACACGGAACTTACCTTTGTTTCATTTTGTCCAATTATTTTAAAGTAAAAAAGATTTTTTAAAAAGGAAAGTTTTCTGTCAGCATTTAAAGTTGAAGCCTGACGTTTAAAGCTGACAGAATGCCATTTTTATCTTAGTTATTTTGCAAGGGCACTGCTGTCTGAATTAAACCTTATATTATACCATCAGTGCAAAATTATTTGATGTCTGTAAATGTGTTATTTGATGTATTCTAGGCATAATATGCTCGATCAATGTAAGACGCAGAAGGCTACCGAGACTTTCAGCGTTTAGTTGTTTTATTTATTTATCCATTTATTTGTTGACCTCACTGGAAAAAAAGGCGACTTCATATTTTTTAAAAGTTGCACACTGTTCAAACATGTTACAAGTGAATTAAATCTTGCTAGGCATACAAGCCAAGTTTTGTTCGAAAATTCATACTCTAATAGTCATAAACAGCCCTAGTTAATTAACACTTTATAGTCAAATTTTTTGATTAAACATTTTACTATACAGGCGCACAGGATACTAAAGTTGTCAAGTTTGGATTAAAAATTAATCCAGCTAATAAAATAAAGAAATCAAAGAAAAAATATTCTTGTCTAACATTTTTTGACAGTTTCTTTCGATACAGCTGAGCACAAAGTGACGGTCAGGTTCAGATATTGATTTCTATAAAGTGAAGCTTTACTATTGATCCTTAGTTTGCGTATTTGAATTTTTGAATTTTTAATTTTTACACAACAATCTCCGGGTTAAATTATAATGAATACGTATTCTATTTGGGTTGTTTTTTAGCTTCCTTAATTTGAAATTCAAAATAATAATAATATCATTTTCCCTCGGAATGATATGCGCTGTTCTTAGAGATATAAGTAGCAGAATTCGTATTTTATCAAAAGAATGCATATAGTTATTTTTGCAAGAAAACCGCATAAAACATAGTGTGTTGCTGTAAACAAACAAACAAACAAACAAACCAAAAAAGCTCTTCCAAAACATTTAATCTAAAACGTTACCACTTTGTGGTTCCTTATACTTCCCTTGGTGGTTAGTTTTTCTTGAAGGAGGCTTTTAAGGGGTTGCACATAGCTATAACTGTGGCAACCTGCCTGCCGAGAATCAAAGAGAGAAAAGGGGAAGAAAAGCCCTTTGTTTAGGCTATTGCCCTGTCTGGACAGGGACCAGGGGATTGCACGAGACTGTTTTCAATATCGAGCAGACAGTGTACTAGACAGTGACCTTGACAGTGCTATATGCTTTAAGTTCTTTATTTTAAATAATAGATTTTCGTTATGCTAGAGCACAAGGCCTATAGCCCACGGTCACATATGACATCATCGTCGAGCTAAAGATGCACAGAACAGACGTGCAGTTGTTTGCACGTGAAATCCGGATCTGTGGGATACTTTGGATCAGAGGCGTGGAGAGACGAGGCAAGGAGGCGCAACACATGGCCTCTTTCTCCGAGGTAAAGTGGCGACTTAAGCCTGCACATTACTTAACGCATGGACGTCCGGGACATTTTGTTGTAAACATCACACTGTGCTGTTTTGCTTTTGTCAACTGTTATAATAACATGAGAAGCTGTGAAGTGATAGCGAGGCACCCAAATGCTTTTCATAAGACCGAGGCCTAAGATATTATACTGGATTGATGTTGTGCTGCATTGCGAGACTCCCTAACTAGATGCAAGAATGTGCAGTGATAGGAGAGGCAGTGAGACCAAGGGAGAGAGATAAACCCCGACAGATCCCCAAGAGCTTCTCCAGTTTAAACATTTGATATTTGTTCTTTCTATTTAAGGCTAGAGCGAGGCCCGGTGCCTTTCGGTTAGATTGGATACATGGTCACAAGTTACGGACACAGCTATCAGATATCGGCTGACTTGCAAATCGTTCCCAAACCAGTGTTTAGGTGAATGCTAATGTTCTCACATAACACCTCATTGGCAAATTTCTAATTGGCAACTAGCGACATTCAGCACGCATGTGCAGGCTTCTGTAAGCCGGCGCATTTCTGTTAATGCATAAATTCATAGTGCTGCTGTCAATAAATAAAGGGAATATTAATGTATTTTATATTTGGACCTTTACAACAGATTTTCTTTTCTTGGTGCTATGTTAACAAGGCTGATATTTTTACATTTGTTTTTAATAAGCAACATGGAATTCGGTGCATTATCAAATATACGGATTATATATCTTTAAATTTAATGGAGATATCAACTCTCACAATACATACTGCAGTTTGCTGAACCTCATATCTATTCCTTTATTTTAATGGAGTATTAAAGTTCAACATCAAGTTCATCCCACCTTGTGTCGTGAACTTGAGTAGGCTGACGATGACATAAGTGGGCTATGTTATAGCTATGATTTTTTTTTTAAATATATGTCGTCGGACTTTTTAAACCACCTTGATTGAAATAAGCGGAGACTGGATTATGACAACTTTAGTAATTATATAAATTGATTTTTGGTAGTGGTGGTGGTAGCAAAATTTGAATTTGCAGGGCGATTGCAATAAACTGTTGCTGGACTCGTATAATACTGAAAGAGTTTAAACGACTGTGCAGTCTTCTTAGATTTATTTATTTATTTTCAAGAATAAGAAGCCTGTGTATCCTTGAGGGGAATGCAAAAGCCATGGATCACTTATAAGAATATGTACGAGGATTATGGTCATTTGATGACCACGGACCACATTAGAAATAGTTGGGCCAGCTGTTTGCAGAATACCTAAATCACGTGCATATGATAGTGATTTTTTTAATTATTATTTTTGAAAGAAACTGCACTTTGGCGGACTCTGAAAAGTTTGCGTGTGTGTGTGTGCGTGCGTAAACAGAGCGCTTTTGTCAGAAAATAGGATGACGGTATCACAGAATATCTCATATTTGTTCAGTGTCTTCCGAGCTGCATCCACAAATCAACTAATTAGTGCGTTATAAAGCAGAGAGACTCTCGGCTGATTGAATCAGCTAAGGGCCCTCTGATATCTTGTAAAATTCATATAAAAGAATTGTGAGAGGTATAACAATCCCACCAGAGTTTGGCTGCGAACGTTTATTGGTGGTATCTGTTAAAGTTGTTCGTGTGAGGTGTACTAGAGAATATTATGTGAAATATACCCTCTTAAAGTAACCTTGTAGAATATCGTCCTCCTTTACAGAGCCAGTGGCTTCAACCTGCTGACCCCGTTACTGTAAATATGAGTAGAGTGCGGCAATGAGCATCAGTCTTTTCTTAAAACAAGCTTGTAAAATTGGGACATCACAGCTTTATATGACACGGAATTCGACCATAATTTGCTAGAAAACAAGATGTCATATGCACCCTCTCCTTCAAGAAAAAATAGTTTTCATAAGAAATAGCATTTAAAAAACTTTTGCCAGCTTATAAAGATATTAAACGAGGCCATGGACAGTTCCACGAGTGTAAAAGGAGAAACAGTCTGGGCTCCTTTTGGACGCGGCGTTGCTCGAGTGAGCAAAAACAAGATTCTACATTTTTAATAAAAGGTTTATAGTATTTTTAAAAAGCATATAAACCTCAGTAATACAGAAGTTAATGTTTTGTTTTGTCTGAGATGGACCAAGTGGGTGGTACCATGTGTAGCAGAACTTAGCCTGGACACGTGGTCTGAGAATGACCAATCAGGCGCTCCTCCAGGTTTAACTACGTTAAATGTCAGATTGCAATAAACTAGAAGCTGTTGGTCGGGCCCGCGGAAATGGGCGAGCATAATCTCCTTAATCCAGGGTTTGTGGGACCTTTGGTAAACATCCACACTGGAGACACATTTTACTTTCCGAATTTTAGAGCCTCAGGGGGACAACTGGCGGGGCTACCGTCTCTCTCGTACCCGAGAAGGGACAACGTTTGCTCCCTCCCGTGGAATCCTTCGGAGCCGTGCAATGGATACTCTCAATCCTACTTTAGCAGCCCCGTGTCTATTAACCCTTCCTTCAATCGGTCGTGTGAAATTACCAGACCAGAGGAAGGCAAATGCTATTACAACAATGGCAACGGGAATAGGGAGACCTGTTCAGGTGGCAGCAGTCTCAAACGAGAGGATAGGGCGAGAGACACATCATCCCTAGCATCTGACCACGGGATGCACAGTGGAATTGGCAGCACGGCTGCCTTTTCTAAATACGATTATGGGACCGAGCAGCTAACGCAAGACCCGCCATCCTGTCAGTCAATGGAGTCCGATTCCAGCTCCTCTCTGCTCAACGAGGGCAGCAAGCCTTCATCCAGCGACACACAGACCCTGGTGTCACCGGGAAGCCATTCCAGCAACATAGCCGCAGGCGGAGGTGAGCGTATTTTGTTTTTAACCACAGTTCTCACAATCGCACCTTCACATTATTTATAAGAAAGAACAGGCTGCGCACAGCGTACATTTACCGTATTAAACCGTCATTAGAGCTCGTTATCTTGATGCACAACATGCAGCTTAGATTAGCCTGCAGGGTACTTGCGTGGTGTGCAAACGCCACTAGGGGTTGCCCTAAAATACTCCATGCGCCATGTGTGTGTGTACAGTTAGCGATAACCCCCAACAATCCATATCACAAGCAGCGTTTGAGTAAACAATTCAGTTCCGCCTTCTATTTTTTATAGCTCAGGCGAGGTTCTGTTACTTAGACATATAAACGGTTGACTTTGGTCTATTTTGTTCGCACTCACACAGATCAGTGCAGTGATTTAAAGAAGTGAGTCGCTTTGGTTGACTGCATCGAATAGAGACAGTTTTCTTTTTAATGACTCGTAAACCGAATTAATCTCTGTCGCTGTAGACTCAGGAGTCATTTAATATGCTTTGAAAGTCGCAAATAAGTACGGGGTATTTGCAAGCACGGCTCAATTACCACGTTAATGCTGCTTTAACTGCAACAATAAAACTTCCTGTGACACAAACCGCGGTATATTGGTGGGCTCCATAAAGGTGGCTGATTTTTTTTTATACGTGGGGAACAAAAATGAAACGAAACTGGACAAGTCCTGATTTACAAATATTGGGATTTGAGTCAGAGACCAAAACAAATTCGTGGTACATGTGCAGGGAATGACAGCTTCCAGGGGCATTCGTTTTCTCAGTTTAAGATAAAGCACAAGCCCCACATCATGGATGTTTAGCAAATCACATCAGCTTACTCCAGCTAAACCAAAATAATACATTTATTTACATATACACATATTTAGAAAAGCGCCTTATCACAATGCTATTTAACAGGTTTGCTCTAACATGGCGCATTGCATACTGACTTAACTAGAGAGGCAACTTGACTTGGACAGCTGATGCCCCAGTAGGTTCCCCATAACCTTGGAGGTGACCGTGATTTTGCAACCGTGGTGACTAATCCACTGTGTGCTCCCCTCCTCTCCCCTCTTCTCCAGGTGCCCCGTGGTACCCGATGCACACTCGGACCAGAAAGAAGCGCAAACCTTATTCCAAGCTTCAGCTGGCTGAGTTAGAAGGTGAATTTATGCTGAACGAATTCATCACCAGGCAGCGGCGGAGGGAACTCTCCGATCGTCTGAACCTCAGTGACCAACAAGTCAAGATCTGGTTCCAGAACCGCAGGATGAAGAAGAAGAGACTCATGCTGAGGGAGCAAGCTTTGGCCTACTTTTAGAGATGCGGCAGAAGGTCAATCGATAGGCAGTAAAAAAGAAAAAGAAAAAAAAAAGAGAAGAAAAAGCCAAGCCTTCTACGCTCCCTTAGGTCTTCTTTTAGTGCATGCAACCATCTACCCATCTTTTACATTGCAAGCATTTATTACCCTACTTTATTTCTAATATTTTTATATCAAAGGTGCGGGTTGCAAAAACCCTAAACAAGCCGCTGCCTGGCATCCAAAGCTATACACGTCAGTGAGTCTTCACGTTTTGGTATAATCGCACAGAAGAAGCTGTGAGAATGTGTTTGTGTGCGTGTGTTTTACTTTATCCCGATCTGTCATGACATTAGTGTACGGCCTAAATGTGTCTTTAGTGTAACATCTTTTCGGTTGACACATAGTGACGACATCAGGATTGTTACCGTTTTAGTCAGAGAAAATAAGGCGGGAGAGTCGGCGAGCCCTCGAAATAGGCCTAAAAATAATACTGAAGTCAGACAGGGAAGCCTGACTGGGGCGAATCAGTGCAAAAAGAAATGTCTGAAGTTATGACGTGATAAAGAAGAATCTCGGTTTCGGTCGCCTTTACCTCCACATGCCATACTTTGTTAGGCAAGAGGAACAACGCCTTTATCTTGTCTCCATAGTTTTCGCCACGTTTATGGGCACGTTCACGGTCACGGGCGGCAGATCTGGAAGTCTGGGAGTCTGCGTGAGGAGGCGAGAACTAAAACCGCAGTGTAATTCATATCAATGTTTTTATGACTGCGCATTGAAAATTGATTGCCATGACTTTGTTCATGTGCAAATAGATTTCTGAAGGTATTTTCCACTTTCACCCCTACTTTTATTGCTTTTTTACGTGTCTTAACATCAACCACTGAATCCTGCATGGGTTGCGTTTCTTTCGTTTAGTGAGGTCACCGTTAGAAAACGGGTTTGAGCTGCTATAAAAAGTTTAAGTCCAGACTGTACCAGTCAAAAAAAGTGTATTTTACAATGAACTAGCGAGGACCTGTAATGGAAAGATTGAACAGTACTACACAACTGTGTTCAAGGCCAACTCGGTTACAGCGAGGGACCCGCCTAAACTCGCAACAGCGGGAGAATAAGTTGTTTTTTGGGGAAAGCGCATTTCAGAAACTCGGTGCTTATGATTTTTTTTTAATCAATATGTAGAATAAAAAAATGTAATCATAGGCTTATGTGTGTGCTCCCTTAATTCAGAGTGAATGCAGTGCATTATCCGTCATGTACAACGAGTAAGCTATAGCAGTGAAATGTTCTCAGCATGTTATTGATGTGAAATAATCATAAGTCATGTTCTGCAGGATACTTTTTCTGTAGGTGACTTTTATATTTTTTCTTCCAAACAAATGCCAACAAACTAAAACTTTTTGGACTCAACGTCTTCAAAGAATGTATTAGTATTATCATTATTATTATTAGAATTATTATTACTAGAATTATTATTAGAGAGGGAGGACGGTCTATTAGACCTATTAATGTACTTGCTTTTTGCAATTTGGTCAGTGTTGCCCCTTTCTTTACCCTGTACTTGTGTACAACTTTGTTCAATGAAATGACATATGTTGGTATTTGCATCCTATTTGAGGAGGCCTTATCGCTATGTAATAGGCTAGTGCTTTATGTTATTGACCGTCTTGTAACAATATCGCATTCCATAGGCTATAGCCTATTTGTGGTTGTAAGGGCTGGAAATGTAGGCCAAAAGTGTATAGTGTCAAGAATGGTAAGAAATGGTATGTAAGGTTTGTTTAATTTTTTAAAATTTTACAAATGTTTTTATTTTTTTAATATTATTATCATCATTATTATTATTATTATTATTGTTTTACCATTCATGACATTTAAAAAAACGACGTTTCAATGTAGTAGTTGTTTATTATCGTTATTTTATGTCACTCCGATTGCATTCCTTTCTTTGCGCTTGTAAGGATTGCTACGTTGTCTTGTAAAAGTAATAATGATATGAATGTATATGCGTAAGGTCTTCAATAAAACACAGTATTGAAAAGGTTACTGGTATTAGCCTGTTATTATGTTGCTTATCTGAATTTTCTGCTTCAACACCAATGATAACTATTTTATTGGACGTGACCTGTAACACGGTTTAAAAGCTACACGCGTCCACCACACTGAAATAAAGATTTGAACATTAATAGGACATTTGAAAGCATTTGAAAGAGTGTTTTGTTGGCACATTAATTACACATGCTGTGAAACGTAAGAAAATAGAGCCCATTTATTTATTTATTTATTTATTTTATTGTTGCCGCAACAGATGCAAAGGTAGGTTATAGACAAATAGGTAAAAATGCAAAATTGCATCCAGGTGCATATTTTAAACTAACACTGAATATTGTGTTTATAAAGCCTGGGACACAACAACAACTACAAAACACCTAGACTGGTTTAAAGTAAAATTCCCTTTTCCGTCCTTGTGGTTTCTCTTGAAGTTCGACCTAATCAATGTCACTGGTATGCTACAAGCCTATAACGGCGCAGCTAAACACGCAATAGCTCTGTAAAGCAGTAATGGGGTTACACCCCAGTGCTCCATATAGTCGAGCCCTTTGGACTGCCTTTTCCTTGTGTATCCCATCTTCTGCCTTGCAGTGCGGATTTATAAGTGTGATAATTATATATCAAAGTAAAGTTTAATATAACATGCACGCAGTCTTCAACAGTTTGCAGTCTGAGTTATGGTGAAGTAGGCTATGTTCACTGGAAACTGCTGTGCTGTCTGCATTTGGAATCAGATGTTGCCATTTCAGTGAACTGTGAACGTCTGCTCCTTGCAGCCGCCTGACTGAATGACATTCCTGACTTGGTCTGTGCGTGATCAGGCATACATGTACAAATGTAAGATTGCGTGAGCTCATTGCTTGGCACAATCCCCTTGGTGTTCGATTAACTATTGCCTCGGATATTTATGATTTAAGATATATCAGCGAGCTTTTGAAATTTCGAAACGTTTATTTTGAGTTGATAAAAGTCTTGCAGGAGTGTTACCGGAGCTATATCATATTGCTGTTTACGCAAGTAAAAGAAGCTGATATGTGTGTCTGTTTACCTTAATACCGACAACCACCTTCCTTAGTTAGGCGGATCTTAAACCGCAACAAAAGCCTTTCTAGTATTTTCATCAATTCAGAATTATTTTTGTACTTTTATGTGCTACATATGATTTAATAAATATAACGGCTGTACGGTCCTCCGTGAGGTTGTCTGTACACACTGCTTCAAAAACGGCACGATGTATGTGCGGATACGAAAACAAAAATCTAAATGCTGATTTTTTAAGTAACCCTAGTAAATGTAATTAACACTTCTCCAATTGTTTATGGATTTAAATACATGACACTTCAAGGGAAGGCGTAAATGAAAGACACATGCTGGCATCATGTTGATTTTGCTTTGGCCTACCTGATAAAACGGTAGGCCTAAGCAAAATCTACATTTGAAATCGTTTCGATATATCACGGCAACTGAATTTTAATCATTTCTTTACCTTTAAAACAAGAAAGCAGTGCGTAATATTCACATATTTTCCTTTTTACGCAGCGATGACAACACACATGTGTCCGTGTATGTTTTAATGAATACACAGTGCATCATATCCACAAAGCGACGCCAATCTGATGCAAAACATTACTCGTTAAGCGCACCTAGTATTTGTTGCAATAATTAACTAAGACTATGAAATAATGCCAGGCGATCTTAAAGTGGCTTTATTGAATTTGATCACCGAGAGGACGTCGTTCATAACAGCTCCAGCCTTTTCAGGTCATCAAACGCGTTGTTGACCATGAAAGGAGATAAAATTGTATCTTATGTTTGTGCGTTGCCTTGTTAAATTGGTAAGAAGAGAATGGCATACGGAAAAAGCACAATCGTCTTTCTTGCTTTTTGTTTAATCGCAAACCTCCGTGGCCATACTATGTTACGAATATACAAATATATATTTTAGAAGGAGTCAGAAAAACCTGTCATGAAGCGCTGACAACACTGGCAGAAACTCATTAAGGTTCCATGGATCTGCTTCTATAACCCGCAAAAGAACCTATTGACATGAAAACGAGGGCGAGAAGCAATAGATATGAACCAGGATCCATGGTTTGTAACAAACTGCGGTAGATTAACGCTCACTTAACAAAGAAAGAGTAAAGTGCAATTCACAGCAGCAACAATTTGCATGACACCTTAATTCGAATGTATTTTGACAGCTACGTAATTAGACTAAGCACCCAAACAAGTCTACTTTCAGCACAGCGTGAATGCGATTAGTGTCATGACTAAATGACACAAACACTCGTGTGTATTTAGAGGCTAGTTCAATGCGTCATTTGTGAAATGGTTGGATTTTTTTGGGACTCGTTAACTTGACAATCAAGCCTTTGAACTGTGTCGAATCAAATGCCGAACACGGAATTTTAACTTGAACTTCAAGCCAGAGTTATCTGTTAATATTATTTATTACTTTTTGTAACTTGTTTATTTAGACAGAGGATCTTTGCTTCACTTTATCATTGCTTGGAAGGTTTTCCACGTCCGGAAACACCAGTTCACGACGCCATTACCTGCCACTCTGTTCTTCTAAGGCTAAAAATGATTACTGCGTAATATCTAATTTTAGTTTGCCTTTACATGTCTTGTCTGCATTCTAAAGTGATCGAATTCCCTTTCTACAAAATGATGAGTTTAAAAAACCAAAAACAATCAAAGATATGCTTTGCGTTTCCAGACAATCTGGTGATATTTGGCGTTGCAGGGTTTTACAATAGGTCTTTCACAGCTCTTGAGCACTTTTGACTTTGAGACTGGCTAAATCTGTTTATGGCAGCCTGTCTCCGCGTCCCAAAGGTCACTGAGCTTCACAGTGCCCTTCGCAGAGAACTTGTGTGGAGTGTGGTCTACGTCCCCCGTCACCCCACTGTCGTTTATGGTACAAAGCTGGCCTGAGAAATAGAAAGCTCTGTTATTCCTACTAAAGTGTGTGGCAGAGGGGGAGTGTGGAGTGTGTGGACGTGCGTGAGTGTGAATGTGTGTGTTTTAAAGGAGACTGTTAATGTGATAAAGAGAAGATAGGTAGGATGCTCAACGTAAGAGATCTATATCGTTTTACGTCTTTCAGAACTATTATATATTGATTTTGACATGATTTGAAATGAGTTCGCCACTAGCTGCTTTTTTTCTGAAATGCACGCCCGTATCAATTTGTTTTTCAATAGCATCGCGCCTCCAACAGCCCTTAATACGGGGTGTGAAGGTTTCATTGCTCTCTCAAAAGAGCCGAATTCCTTTTAGACCAGTTGTCCCTGGTGTAAAGAAAGGCAAAACATTTCAGAATCGATTGAAATCATTGTAATGTTTCTCGATCAGCCAGTTGTATTATCACGGCAGGGCTTTATGTTATATTTTCGCAATAATATAAAGAATGTAAACATTGTGCACAGCGCTGGTCAGCTCGTGTTTATGCAGTATGGCGCTATATAATGCCGGTATTTTGATTGAACTTTCTTTCTTTTTTCTTGACAAATTGTTTGATTTTCTCTCTGACGAGGACACTTAAGGCGTTTTTAATTGGCATTCCGTATTTTTGATAGAGGACTTGTCTTTCCAAGGGCGACTCTTTCCAAGGGCCTTAAAGTGCCCACTGAAGGTCAAGTATGCAAGCATGGAACTGCATTAACTGTTTCATACATGGTGAAAATTTTTGCGTCACCTGTTCAAGTTTGATCAGCGTTGGTTCAAGTCATGTGTGGTGTAGCTTCAGCTATATTACCGTCTATTATTTTATATGCATTGGCACGGTGTAAATGTAAGGGCTCCTTAAAAAGCAAACATATATCAGAGCTAACACAACATTAGCACTAAGTTTAAGCAAGTATTTCAAGCATATCTGAGATGACAGCAGGAAACTCGTCGCTTTTAGTTTGGGCATACTGAACCATTTTTCGCAAGACTAACGCAAACAAAACCGACTTTTGACACCCACGCAGAAATCAGCCACCAGTATCTCAGTTTGCATTAACGTTCAAAACTTTATCACGATTACCCTGCTGTATGCGTGGATATGTACATTTTCTCATTTGGGCTTGGTAACATCAGAAAAGATTAGATCAAATATTAAAAACAAAACAAAACAATAACCTCAGGAATTTCCTTGTAACGCTTGAAAAAAAAGAAAAGAAAATAGTATAATTATTACACTAAAGTTGAGTTATGTCAAAATATGACGAAACCAAACAAAATGCATTATCTCTAAGTTGGCAAATTCAAAATAAACACATGCGTCACGCTTGGGTCCGTCCAATGCGTAATATCGTAAGCGCGGTAAAAAAAAAAGGAAAGAAAAGAAAACGTATTTATTCATTTCTTCACCTTTTAAATGCCCCTTCTTATTATGTGATGTGATTTAAAAAAAAAAAGATAATTTAGGTATTTTAGAAGATTAACTCTAGTAAATAGAAGATTCCAGTGCACGCCGAGCCTAAAAATATCCTTCTAAATACATCAGCATGTGACAGACCATAGCCTCAAGTAGGCTCTTCAAATAAAATGCTCTTTATTCTGACTTTTGTAGAATAGTATTAACCGTGAAGCCGAGTGTCCCTCTAGCAAAACACAAATAGAAGCTCACGTTTAGTTCCTCTAGAATTTGTTCAGATAGACTCGCTTCACTGTTCCTCTGCTTAAATGGTTTCCAGGTCTCTCTCTCTTTCTCTCTCTCTGTGCTTTTTAGGGCGTCGAAATAACACATGGGAGCTGAATCCAGTAGTCACTATACTGAGCGATTTCTTGTGATGTGCAATCATTTAATACTTCTAATAAAAAAGAGCGTTAACACATTGTTGTGAAAGCTTTATGTCCTTGTGGTTGAAAGTGAAATACACTCTGGAGATTGCTCTAAATGTAACAGCAACACACAGCCTTATCTTGTCAGCTATTGTTGTCACCACAAACGCTTTACGCTAGGTGCACTCACGAAGATCTTAGTTTAAAAAAAGAAAAAAGAGTGAGAGAGAGAGAGACAAGAAAAACAAGCCTCTTTAGTGTTGCCTGGAACTCTTCACAGCTCATACAGGGAAGTTTAACTGCCCGGCTTACATCCAATTAAACTTATCTAGGCCATGAGGGGACAGTAATATGATTACGCAGGCTTCCCACATTTAGCCTTGACTTCAGCTAACTGTAGAGCAATGTCCTGGTAAACTGCACCCATTGTGTATTTGTGTGTGTGTGTGTGTGTGTAGCTCTGTGTCTGTGGTGAAACTTGTATCTTTTGGCAATGGCTTTATCGACACTTTGGCGCAACCCCTTTCTTTCTTTCTTTCTTTTTTTACAAGAAGGTGACGCCTAGGCTAACAGCTGTAATTTTGGTGCTAGGTAGCAACACATAGCTTAAATTCCTCAGACAGCTAACAGTGCTTTGACAGTGATATTTAAGGGAGTATTAGCAAAGCACCAAACTGAACATTGTGTCTGAAGACTACTGGAACGTGCACTTAAAATGTTTTCATTGTCTGAGTTATTTTTAATTAGAATTATAAGGAGACATATCTGGGATACAGGCCATTTTGCTTTAAAACTCTGCATACGCTTTGCCTGCTCATTTGGTGCAGCCTTATCAAACTTTCCTGGGTCCTACTGCTAGCGGAATTTCTGCTCCGGCTCCCACATCCAGTGAAATAAACACATGGTAAATCCTATTCTTTCACTTTTGTTCCTTGCGCACCAAGGTGAAAGCAGTCAGTGTTTGAACCCACAGGAAGCGGATATTGCCAAGTGATGTACGCTGGCTGGTCATATTTTTCCATATTATGACAATTACCGCAACTTAAATGCAACCAGGAGTGCCATTTTCCATTTGTTTAAATGTAGAAATACTTCAGAGTCCAGAGAAGCCTTTCAGTGTTTCTGTTGTCGAGATCAGCAGCTTTAACCTTTAAATTTCATTAGTGCATCGCTTATTCATACCCTCGCATTACTTATTTATGCCGGGCTATTACGCATCATTGAAATGATTATGATGAAGAAATGAATTGCCAGTATTGTTTTGGACTGTCTGCCTCGATTCTGTTATTGCCCGCTGAAAGGAAAGTTTGGAGTTTTTATTTATTGTTTTTTTATTATTATTATTTACTCTTTATTTCTTGGATGATATTATGATCAGAGCGATGCTCACACAAGGATGCATTTTAAATATCATAATTCAGAACCCTTATTACAGCCAAGGCCAATTAGTATGGCGGTTTTTCGGGTTTTAGAAATTCAACTTCAAATGCAAGTCTCGGGTTTATTTTTATTATTATTTTTAATCACACAGTGCACTATGTATTTCATAGTGTTAATATTGGCAATGACATTTTGATGCGGGAATTATTATTGTTGCTGCACAGCAGCACAACAGTAATGGAGCAGCATGTGTCAAACATGTGTCCATATAGGCCACAGGGCCAGTGTGTTTACACAAATATTTCCAGAGCTGTCATTGTTAATGAGAAAAACAAAATAAATAAATACAGCAGCCGGGCTTCACGCATCACAAATAAATTCTTATTGTCTTTTTCTTTTTGCTTATCTCAGTATATTTTATTCCGAGTAACTTTGAGTAGATATTTTGCCTCGCAAACGTCCCAAACGCCAGATTTGAAACTTTTATTCCGATATTCGTGGAACAAAAGACCAGATTTCTTAAATATTTCTTAAGTGCGTTTGACGGCTCGAAGTAAAAAAAACAAAACCCCAAACATAAATAAAAAATCAAACTGAAATTAATATCGCTGCCTCTTTGTAGAAAGGTTGCACAATATCCACTTCCTGAAATCCAAATTCCTCTCATTCTCAGCGTTTATGGTTTTCTATGGAACAAAGGGATTTAGCGTTACTACAGCCATTCGCAGTTTTATGGTGGACGTAGAGAGGATTTTAGTGGTCAAATTCAAGTGCTGTGTCTGGACAGCTGTCTGCTTTCTTTGTACTTGGATTCAGGATGCATCATGTGAGGCAACCTTTTGTCTGTAGGGGTAGTAAACAAGCTAATGCCATTGCCACGTTTTCACAAATTCGCCTGCAGTGGAATCTCACTTCCAATGCTTGAGGTCGGATGATGTTGCTTCTTCTTCCCATTGCTGTCGGGAATCACCGAAGTCACTAACTTTCTTTGAATTTATATATGTATAGCAACACAGGTGTCCCCGAAGATACTGCAACAGGACGATATTGTGTTATTGGAAAATTGGGTAATAATTTGAGAGTATATTGCAGCGTTTAGGAAGCAGCCTATAATCATAAACAATGGGCCATCATATTAATTTCACCTTGAGATAGTATCAGTTAGTCTATAAAGATTCTGAGATGGCCCTCAACAGTACAATTAAAAGTTTACAATGACGCAGGAAATCACACGCAGGCGCATCTTTTCTCCAAACAATTCATTTTATTGGAATTTTTTTTAAAGTTCGAGGAACACGTCCCTGTCTGTCACGCACGGATGAATGTCGACATCCTGGTGAAAATAAAATAATCAGAGCAGCTTGGACCATCAGCTGGGACTTATTTAATTTTAGAAGGAAACGTCGGATGCACTCCTACTACTCGGTCGATAGGCCTTTAAGTAGCGCAGCGCATTACTGAAAGGACTAATACTTGCTCTGCTCTGCATCTTATAGATACTTATAGAAGGATTTTCATGCCAATAAAGTCCAACCACACCTTTTCCAAACTTATAAATCAGAACATTTTGAAAGTGTAAGCTATTCAACACATTGAATATTCTGAGGAGTGTTGCCAATAACCACTCCAAACTGGAGTAATACTAAAGCCAGTCATTTGAGGTACTAATTATTTGTGTGTGTGTGTGTGTGTGTGTGTGTGTGTGTGTGTGTGTGTGTGTGTGTGTGTGTGTGTGTGTTTATATATATTGGGGCACACTTTTGGTCTGGGTTAGATGCATGGCCCATGGTTCTGCAGGGATTCCAGGATCGAGGTCTTGAATTGTCTGATTGTCTTCTATGAACTCTGTCACTATCCAGAGTCAAATGGAATAATTAGTGTGGACCGAATAATTTGCTCAACCAACATGCTTCACCTTGCAGTGTAATTACGGTTTCCTTCCCCGTTTTTCATTTGATGAACCCTAAATAACGTAACGGCAAAGTAATGCAATAGGCTGCTGCATAATTTTAAAAACATAACTATGAATGATTCAGACATGTGTTTATTAATCACGATTTTATGTGCAGCGAACTCGGATAAGCACTTACGAGTGGAAATGCATCAAAAATAAATAATAGCTCATAATCTTCTTAAAAAGCGTAAAAAGACGAGTCATTTGCTGTGATTTGTGCAACTTTTTATAAATCCTGAAGCGCTGACGGAGCTCATGGGGCTGCTTTTTAACGGGCTTATGCTTTATATGGGCTATATTCTCTGTGATTGCTAATCACTATCCTCCTTTCTTTTGTGTTGTGTGCAAGATCAGTATTCATAATTTGCAATTCATTGGTCAACACTTTTACATTGCTAGTAATCCAGTAGTACTCACTCGTAAGAGTGAGCGTAATTATTGCAATGATAATATTAATTGCAATAATCTTACCTGTAAAACCATAACACTATGAAAATCATGCCATTGAGTGGACTCTGCAGTTTGTGCTATGCCTTTTTAAGGAGCTGTAGCTGTTTAGCTAGCCTACCAGCAGCCCATAAACATAAACATGCACAGCACATATCTTTCTAATTGTCATAAGCCAACAAACAGGAATCTGTTACTGGTTTTCTTAGTGGTCCCGTGGTGTTTGGAAATTATTCATTTGAACCTCCTCGATCTTACCTAAAGCCAACCACTCCTACACATCCAACTCTTCCAAATTGATATATGACAATATCTACTTTCGATCACGTGTCTGCGGGGCGACTTAGACGGATTGCGCGTCATCTCGCCTTCCCAAATTTTCCCCTTCTGCTGCAGCTCCTATCCAAAACATCTATCTATAGTACGGAGCACGAGAGAGAGAGAAAGATGTTTAACTCGGTGAATCTGGGCAACTTCTGCTCCCAGACGCGCAAAGACCGGACATCCGAGTTTGGGGACAGGACGGGCTGTGCGTCCAATATCTACCTCCCCAGCTGCACCTACTACGTCCCCGAGTTTTCTGCCGTCTCCTCGTTTCTTCCACAGGCCCCGTCCAGACAAATCAGCTACCCCTATTCCACAAATCTGTCTCAAGTGCAGCCGGTACGGGAAGTTTCTTACGGCTTGGACCCTGCTAGTAAATGGCACCACAGAAGCAACTATGCGTCGTGCTACTCGGGAGAGGATCTGGTGCATAGAGACTGTCTTCCACCATCCACCATGACAGAAATGCTTATGAAGAACGAGAGTGTGTACAGCCACCACCATCACCATCACACCCATCCGGGCTCCAATCACCCTTCCACAGGTTTTTATTCCGGCGTGGGGAAAAACAATGTCCTCCCGCAAGGTTTCGATCGCTTTTTTGAGACGGCGTACTGCAGCAGCACGGACAATCAGTCAGACAATTGTTTACAAAAGGGCGAAGGGGAGAAGCTGGAAAGCGACTCCCAACAGCAACAGCAACAGCAACAGCAGCCCACGGCGTCTGTACCCGGAGCCGCGGAGCAGGAAAAAGACCCAGAAGATGAGGAGGAACACACAAATTCAGGCTCATGTACGTCTTCCTCTGCAACAACCAAGGACGGCAACGCCAGCAAGAGCAGCCACTCGAGTAGGTATACCGAGCTGTAAAATGGGGGAAGGTTAAGGGGACTAACCCGGTGTTTTGTCGGTCAGATTTTATGTGGAGTTTTATAAGCATTCAAACGATTTTATTATAACCCTACAACGCTCTTTCTTGCAACGAGAAGAATTTTTACGATGGGAAAGCGCTTTGAAAAAAAGGGGATGTTATACACAGACGCCTCTATGGTGAGAGTCTGTGAAATTTTTAAGAGAGAGCTATTGTGACAAATGTTAACTTTGATCATGAACTTGCGTTGGGCATTTTAAGGGATTTTCTCGTTGGGCTGTCGAGAGTAAAAACCAATTGGGCAGAACATTGCTTTTGGCGTCTTGTGAATTTTCTTTTAGTACACGGTTTGCTCGCAAAACACATGCTGCGAAGAGTATTACACACTTTACGGTTAAATGCATCTATCTATCTATCTATCTATCTATCTATCTATCTATCTATCTATCTATCTATCTATCTATCTATCTATCTATCTATCTATCTATCTATCTATCTATCTAAATGAAGCGTTTCCTTCATTTACGAGCACACTTAATCGTGTTTTCCCTTGTATGTGGAGATTGCATAGGCTGCACATTATTCCACTTCCCCACAATCCGCTGAAAAAGCTTAAATTCATTAATGTGCATGTTTCCTTCCGCACATTAGGCTTCTTTTCTCCTATGATTTGTATGAGGTCGCCTGTCATTTCTATTAATGACTAACTTTATCTAAAGAAATAAATAAAATAAAAAAATCTAAAAATGGATTTTATTTTTAAAAGGAAATTTTAGAGATTGGGTGCTTGTGTTCAGAACATATTTAGCCTCATGTGCATTGTTTTAGCTCAGCTAGGGAACAGACACAAGCTGAGACCGGTGTTTAGCCCTCTTTCACACACACATAAAAAACAATAAAAAACACACACATTTCCCTGGTCACCTGTTTGATAAGACGTTACAGGGCCACAGAGGTCTTGGTATGGCATTGCAGGCAAGGGCAGTGCATTTAAACCCACTGCCAAAAGATTGTGTAAATTGTTAGTTTAGCTCCAGGGGAATGTGGCGCACATAATGCGGTGAAATACTTTTGTTGTTGTATATTTATAACAGATAAACACGTACTTAAAGGCTGTAAGTTGATATTATTTACTCCAAGCGATTCGGATATTTAACACTCTTTATGGTTGGTTTATCTGATAGCTTCAGCCAGTTCACTAGATGAATGCTGACTGAAATGTTATCAGTACTAATGCCACTGAAACTGAATTCTTAGCATCTGGCGCCTCTTCAGCACTTAAGCTCGCTGTGACCCCCTTTAAAAACGCATTGCTGTTGTTGTTAATTAATGTAACGCCGCTGATCATTTTCCGTGGCAGCTCGACTTTATTTTGAATTTTATTTTTCACTTTTATTTCTTCTCCAGGCGCTCCTCGAACAAGGAAGAAGCGGTGTCCATATTCCAAGTTTCAGATTCGAGAGCTGGAGCGGGAATTCTTCTTTAACGTTTACATCAACAAAGAGAAAAGGCTTCAACTTTCCCGAATGTTAAACCTCACCGACCGCCAGGTTAAAATTTGGTTTCAGAATAGAAGAATGAAAGAGAAGAAGCTGAGCAGAGATCGCCTCCAGTACTTCTCTGGAAATCCCCTATTGTGAGCAGGAGCAGAGAGTGTCACAGTGTGGGACGGTGGCATTTAGGCCCCCTCTTATCTCACTGAGTTGTCACTGTGGGCATACCTATTTTCTAAGGCAGCCCACATCACCAACAGTGCAATGCTAAAGTGGACAGTGGCAGAAATAGGCCTGCATGGGATAAAAATCGCCATTTTCTTATAGCCCTACGGGCGGCGTTGAATTTCTAGCTGGTCCCCAGAAAAAGGCCTACACGATTAGAATAATCATTTATATGCTGTTCTTGAATATGTCCCTCTATTTATCATGATTCTTCATTGTGTTTATTCTATTGTTCACATATTTGTTAAAAACAATATGAAATATAACAAGCATTTTGAATCCTTTATTGCGCAGACAACTTTTAGCTCTCACCCCCAGCTCTGGTCTTTGTATATAGCTTATTCCCATCTAATTATTTCTTTACCGGAGTACGAGCAAATTATACGAAATCTTTAATTAAGCTGCATATTTCGCCATTGAGAACTGTGACGTCCAATCTGTGAAAAAAAAGTATATCCAACTGTACAGAGTAGCCTATGCAATGTGCTATCATGACTGTAAATAACCGTATGTTGAATTTCCTTTCCGCTATCCCTGCTGCTATTTTTCAGTACAGTGCCCATTCAACTCTAACAGCTTTAACGCCAACACTTGTTAAATTATTTGCTTAAAGCGTTGCTGCTTTCGATTCCAGAGAGCAGATTGTCGGCCTGTGTATCATTAACATAATACCTATGAAATAAACAGAAAATCTATAGGCAAATCACAATGACTTTGTGCTGTTTGTCTTTTTAATTACTACCCTTACCAGTGGTTCTGTGTGCATTTATTTGTTACTTTGTGTTGGTCGTGAGTCAAAACCTTTTGGAAATACCAACTGCTCATAAATGCGTGTATAACCTAACGCTGCTGGCTTGCACACATAACATGTGCACACTTTAAACCTCTGTTAAATGCCAGTTCACGAGTCTACACGCATTTGGTGCGGTGGATTTGGTGTCGATTGGGAAAATAAGGAATAGTGGCTACACTTGAGGGCTTTTTGACAATTTTAAGGTTACATCGGTGTAAAAAGGATTATGTTTGAATTTTAGCACAACTGTTAAAAAAAAGAAAAGAAAAGAGAGGTGAAGCTCAGATCTTAGAAATGTAGAGAAGAAGGGTTCAATGATATCCTCTTTTAGTGCCCACTAAATGGAATCGCCACTCTTGTAGTCTAGACACTGCCATAAAGACACAGGCACTAAATGCCTATTTTTTCTCTTAATTGCACCGTCTGTTCGGGGGAAATGGCGTTCACTTCCGCAGTAAATAGTAAACAAGCAGGACTACATGTCCGAGGAACGTTGCAAAGAGGTTTCGACATGAGACAGACATAGACCGACTGTGTCTATATATATATATATATATGCGGGTGTGTGGATTATGTGTGCGCATGTGTGTTTAGTTTGTGTGCGCGTACGCTAAACATATGCGCATGATGATTGCACGTGTGCATTAAGTACAATTTATAATTAAATGTAGTCTTTGAACTTCCATAATGTCAAGGCCTTCACCTTTAACCCGATGCAATAAAGTGGAATCAAGGAGCCCCTTTAGCCCGGAAATGTGTGCAGCGGCGGAATGGGCCAATAAGAGTGAGTGGGAACAGAAAATGGAATGTGTACAGAGAACAACTTTGACCCCTCGCATTAAACTACAGCAGGTAACTTTACCAGCTTTACCACGTCCAGTAAATACACTTTATTGTCCTTGTAAAATGTATACGTTTTCACGCATGAGGCGTTTTAAAACATTTTGGTGTAAACTGTAGATCTGGATTTGTATTCTCTAAGAAAAGAAAACGTGCTGGTGTGTGGCTGTGCCAGTGTATTTGTCGTAATGGGAGGTTCTGTAAGTGCAAATATGACGGTTTGTGAGTGCGTGGGTGTGTGGTCCTTGTGAGTCAGTCTACCCTTTGATTCTTGACTTAACAAAAGACTGCACGGGCTGTTCTGATCAACAGAAATATTACCGCACCGTTTGCACGTTGTTGTGTTTCCTCCCATTGGTGTGAATTTGGTTATTTTCGGAAATAAGGTTTTTCTTCAAGTTAAACGGTTTAAAGTGGGAAAAGGGGGGGGGGGGGGGGGGGGGGGGTAAAAGGGATGACCGGCGCTTTTTTGTGCATCTCTTTAGAAGGTCATGTATTTTATCTGCATGAAGTGAAATCAGACTTAATCTGCCCGTCTTAGTATATCATCAGGGATGACAGGGGGCTGTTCTGACTCAAGAAAGACGAAGCACGCTAGCCGACCAGATCAAGGCTATACCAGCCCCTCGTCGCCACACCCACCAACCTTGGCCCTGGGACAGTGACGTGGTAATTTGTAGGTTTCTCCAACACCCAACGTCACTAACAGAGAGTGCTGCAGAGTCTTCTGCAGATGTTGTCTCTCAGCCACACGGGGGCCAGGACTCTCCCGGCCTCTGAGAACTGCTTTGTTTCCTCAACGGGATCTTGAAAACGTTTCCTGATATAGATGCCTCGGTGACATCACTGTAGTATTATTAGGTGTAGTAGTAGCAGACATCAGTTTTGGCGATGTGTGACAAAAGGACCGTCCACTGTGCTGGAATGCGGCTCTCGCCATGCGTCAGTCTGGCTTGTGCACTTGGGTGTTGCGGTGATGAAAAACATGGCGGTTTGTTTCATTTAGAGCAGAGGAAAGAGAATGGAGACGATGTAGCCTGGGTCCATTATTATGCACGAGGAAATGTATTTAATTCGCCTACATAATAAGTAATATTTTTGTGCCAGAAAACTGGTAATAAGATCATGTTTTTATTTATTATGCACAAAAACTAAATTATAAAATAACACCGGAGGGTGTCTTCGTCTTGTGCGTGTTTGTGTGTGTCTTTTCCCCTCATAAACTTAGAAAAAAGAAAACATTTCACACCAGTAAAAAACTAAAAAGTTAATAAAAAAAAGTTAAATACAGGGAAAAAACGGTTACATTTTCCTTTCTGGTTCATTTTTTTCTTCCATTTTGTTACAAATTTAAGGCAGACATTTGTTTTTTTGTTGTTGCTGTTTTCATCTCTAAACTATTCTGACTTTAAATTTGCTTTATTTTTCTTGTAAGTATACTTGGCGGTATTTTGTTACCCGCCTCCTGCAAATTCTAATCAAGTGATTATAGGCTATTGAATGCTTTTATACTACGATGTTGTACTTACATCTCAGCACCTAACCGGTTCTATTGGGCCATAAACCAGTTCGTCGCTGTAAAACGAGCACCTATTGCTGCAACCAACTAGCTTGCATTTACATTAGCGCTTTTGTAGGCTGCCATTTATGGATTGTTGTCACCAAAATTAGTTTTGGTAAAACTTATCGAAAGTTTAAATCCCATGCACATGGCATCTGGTGTAAGGTATTCGGTAAAAAGGTAATAATGTAATCCTGCTGTACTTTGATGGTGGTTATCGCTTTGCTATTTAATTAAGCGCTTGCGTGATCCTGGCACCATAAATTTGAAGTTAGCCACGGAGTGGACAACAGCATGAAAGAGCTCACAAAGCACAGCCTGCCTACTTGCAACTGGAAAGATATTTTAAAGTGGCCGCCAGGAGCAAATTAGTTATGTCGCCCCAGTGGCTCCTGATTAGTGCAGGAAACCCACTACCATGTAGGCTGTCTCGCAGCATTCACCACCCATACCTGCTGGCATTATCATAACAACCTCCAGGTTTGCAATAATTTATACGATAAATTATTGCAGTAGTGTTGGTTGCTGGCTGAAATTTAGACAAGTGTAAAGACCATGGTAAAAACAAAACAAAAAACAGTGCCAGTAAAGTGCGTGTGTGTGTGTGTGTGTGTGTGTGTGTGTGTGGGGGGGCAGCTTTTTCTTCAAAATGTTTAGCCAGACAACAAAACCGGCTTTAGGCGTCTTGCAAAAAAGAAAAAAATTGAAAAAAAGGAAAAAGGAAAAAATCCAGAAATTTTCAGGGACCACTTATTGGGAAATAAGGTGGTTCTCGCGTTTCCATGGGAGAAATGGATCTGTATAAACAAACAACATTCTGTTATGGAAGCAGAGAAGAATGAATGCCCATTGAAAGTTTTCTTCAGTTTCTTTTTAAGAAAAGCATAAAGGTGGGGATAATAACCCTGCTACATAGCTTTGCTTTAACTACCGCAATCTTTGGACTCTACAGCAAGTACAACAGTTAGCTCCCCTCACTTCTAGCTTATGATAATCACAGTCACGCAAATCTGATTGTTTCAAGTGGAGCTCTTCTGCCATCATGTGCAGGGTGAATGTGCATTCTGCTGTAAGAAAAATATAAACAACAAAAAAACAATCAAGTCATACGCTCGTGTTTTTCTGTTCTGAAATCACTGCACATTTTCCATGCTGCTGGCAGCTCTGCAACAGCACATTACTGTCCCATCTGTGGCATCCCAGCACACATTTTGGGTACTACCATAACAACAGGCGTTGTGTCATTTTACTTTATCATTTCAGATATATCACTCCAGTATGCACTTTTGCCAGGTTTGTGAGGTTTCTTTGCGTCTTTTGTGAAATGCGTCTGTTATTAAATCTAACTAGTGCGCATATAATTTGCTTTTACTCGTGACTGTTTCAGGCTTTGTGCTGAGTCGCTGTTACCCTGCGGGCTAGGTGGGAATGTGTCATAAAGCATTTTTGTGCGTGTTTGTCAGTGGTGTGACTTTGTGAAATGAGCTGACAATATAACGTGTGGGTGTTGTGTCCTTCTATGAAGCAAAAACCTGCTTTTGTTACACAATTTTTAGGTGTGAAAATTGGCTACATTTCTATTCGTTCTCTATGTTGTCTATATTGTCTCCTCATTGCCAAACACCAGGGTATTGTTTATGCTGTGGTGTTTGATGAACACGTTCACTACAGTAATGTATCCACACGGCCAAGATTGTGTTCGGCGCGTGTTTGGAAAAAAAACAACACACAAAACAACCATCATTTACTCTGAGTATTTATTTCACCTACATTGACTATGTATGTATGTGTGTGTGTGTGTGTGTGTGTGTGTGTGTGTGTGTGTGTGTGTGTGTGTGTGTGTGTGTGTGTGTGTGTATTCATTTTATACACATTACACACCGACACATAACCAAAAGCGCAAAGTGATACAAAATATGTTGCCCTTGCCTTTGGAAATGATTCTGAACTGGAAACAGCCTCGCGTGCATTTTCTTTCACAGAGTAAACAAGCAGGCTAACCGTCTCCGTGGTTAAAGCATTTTAAGAAACATTTTAAAGCGTTTAAACATAGCCTGCTTTAGCAGCCAAGTTTTACAGTTGCTGAAATACAAAATATGCTGAGGTCTAACTCGTTCTAGCCAGCTTTTCTATGTTAACGAGGAAAAGTCAACAATTAGCTAAACTACGGTTCAGTTTCAATCCAGTGGGTATAAAATATAACGCTGTTGTTCTTCTGACTTTTAATGTAGGCTTTAAATTACGTGATATGAAAGTTGGACAACAGCCTACATTTATATTTGTTTTATATCCGTTTTATTCTACTTTGTTGAATAAAACGTTGTTTGTTTTTTCCCCATGTTTTTATGCTTTTTACATGATAACTGTTATTATAATTTAGACATGATCTAGCGTTGAGGACAGAAGAAACAAAATCACATTAAAAAAACTTTCTGTGCGTAAACACTTTCAAAGCTCATATTGAATAGAGGAAATTATTTTCAAATCCTTGTTTCCACTGCTACTCCGCGTGTGAAATAATGATGACAATAATAATGGTAATAAAAACAAAGCAAAACAACAAACTATTTTAAAAAAACAGTTAAAGTACTAATAATAACACAACCAAACATGTGCAAAGGAATTGAAACATTTATAGAAATACTATATGTGCTCAAGTAAGCAAATACCTATTTATTAGGCTATATATACGTAAAAGACACTTAATATAATTCTGTACACCACAACATAAATATCCTTGTAGGCCATCCATTTGCAATTTCCCCGTACAGTTGAACACATTATAAGGCGACACCCCGTTAAACAACCAAGTGCTGCTTCGTTGGTTATTTCAGTCTACTTGAAGTTGACCAATTGCTTTAAAAAGATGTGGCACTATTATTATGATTAGTCTAATGAATTCTGGTGCATTTCAGCTGGAGCACAATGGTAATACAAAACAAATCCAAATTAATAATCAGAGAATACAAATTATGGTGGTAATGCTACACAATCAGTCAAAAAGCCTTTTCCCAAAAGATGACAGTTTTATATTAAGCAGATCAAAAGGAAAAAAAGCAAAAAGAAAAAGATTACTGGCCAATTACTTTTTGGGCTGCTCCACACATTCATCTGTACTATTTCTTTAAATTTCCCACCGTAAAAAAATGTCCTCATTCCTGCTGAGGCTTTGTTTAAGAAAACAACACATCTTCTTTCCCGCTTACAGCTTTTCTCGCTAAACCTGTGACAACAACAAAGCGGTTGGAGTTTTAAAAAGAAGAAAACAAAAAGAAAATACACAAATTGTACCATTTGGATCAAATCCAGGCGGCTTCGTCTCCACAGCATAAGCTCCGAGGCGAACAGAAACTCGAGGCATGGCTGAGTTAATTTGCTTTGAAGCATCTAAAAGTTTGTGCTGAACTAGAAATAAAACATCCAAAAGCCACGTAGTAAGAGCCTTTAAAATCACTGCAGCAAGAGCTGCCGTCCTTTGTTCTTCCTGGTATGGGCCTGCTGGTCTGACCCCCAGATGGTCACTAGGTGGCGCTCTTGCTCTACCAAAAAACCCTTACTCTTCCCAACTTGACCGCGCTGACGTCACGTCAGTCTGGAGCATCAAGGCCACTTCCACGCAGCCATTGGTCTGAAACTCACATGACATGTCTCCGAGCATCCATAATTATGTTACTGATATTTTTGCACCCCCCTCCAAAAGATGTCAGCATCCTACTGTCATTTTTCTCCCGGAGAATCCCGTAGTTTAGACCAGTGGAACACACCAAACGATTACTGTGTTACCAAATGCAAAAATGTCATGTCCGAATAACATAGCTCCCGGTAACTTCCTCATGGATTCCTTAATGGGAGGATCATCTTCCTTCAGGGGTGACAGTTATTCCAGCAACCCCGGAATGTACATCCACTCAGCTGCAGAGTACGGATATTCAGTGATGAGAAACAGTGGGAAGGTTGGACTGTCTTCACTCTCGAAAGGAGACGAGATTCTTACTCCGGGCGGTGTGTCGCTCAGCGGCTTCCAGGATGAGGCCTACCTGTCAACACAACTGGCCACATGGACCCCAGGCTCCAAAACCTCCAGGGACGAGCAACCTGTTGCCCAGTGTTTACAACCCTGCTCGTTTCCAATGGGTAGCGTCAAAGAGGAGGCGTTTTGTTGCCTCTACCAGGATGACAGCAATAAGGGGAAACAGACAACAGAGTCAGCCACTTACATCCGGCTTGGGGACAATAGCTGCCGGCCTCAGCAAACTGCCTCCTCTTCCAGCGGATGTTTCAAGGTGTACAGCGGAGAGAGGCCGCCACAGGATGGTCGGCAGTTCCCCTCCAGTTTCTCTCTGACCCACTTGGCGACATCTGTTGAACCATCAGCAGAATCGACAATAAGTCGCAGCAAAGCGAAGGAGACAGCGAGAGAGCTTTCCAAAACAGAGGAGAGTCAGAGCAGGAAGGAAGAGAAGGCCAAGAGTGACAGCTGCACAGATATCTCGGACGGGGAATTAAAAGGTAGAAGGCTAATTTACGCCCACCCCCACCCCACCTCACCCCCCACCCCCAACTTTAACTCAGACACGTGCATATGTGTCAGTACAATGCTCACGCGCACACGCAGGCGGGTTGTTGACGGTGTTACTAAAAGGATCGCACAGATGCAATAATTAATAACTTTAATGTAGCTTTGTGTTTGATATCAGTCATATGGTCTGCATGGGGATTTGATAGCCTGGCCTAGGAGGGGGTACGGTGCTCGTGGCATTTAACACAGTTCCATTAATGTGACAACGTGAGATGGGCAGTTATCATTAGAATAAACAGCCCCCCCCCCTCCGCCGCCGCTCTCTCTTTCATACAAGCTCTGGTTATTTATTGACAGAAGTAACAGCACCATTTCATACCTCAAAATTCCGGCATTGAGGCAGTATTAAATTGTACGGGTTGTCTCCAAAGTTTTAAACTTTTCGACCCAAATTATTGAGGATATAATAATAATAATAATAATAATAATAATAATAATAATAATAATAATAATAATAATAATAATAATAATAATAGACAGAATGTAAGCTCATGAAAGGCCACTAATTGTACGGTGTACGTAAAACAATTAAAAGAACACGTTGGACAATACTTTTGCTTTTTCAGGAAAGAAAGCTGACACGTTATATTTGACAAAATATGCAGAGGTAAATTAATTCTGTAAGAACACAATCTGTTGATCGTTTTTTGTATTTCTAGTTATTATTATTATCATTATTATTAGTAGTAGTATTAGTAGTTATAGTAATAGCAGCAGCATTAGTATTAGTAGTATTAGTCGTAATGGCACTGGTATAACACCCGTAATGAATCTTAAAGTTATTACATATTTTTCATTAGCTTATTTAAAGTGAATTTCACCTTGTTATTTATAGATGAAGATCAACACTATGCTTTTATTTTTAATTTAATTGGACAATGCTGTAGGGTCTGTGTTTGTGTATATTTGGATTTGGGAGGGGGAGAGTGTGTGTGTGTGTGTGTGTGTGTTTGTCTGTGTGTTTGCGCGTGTTCGTGAGAATTAAATTACGGAATTAAATGTTTTGGTAATGATTAAATGTTGGGCACACAGAGACTGTTCACATTAGGGTAATTATTAAAATAATCTGCCTGTGTTTATACGTGTGTGGCGTTGGGGGAGGGGGGGGGGTTATTCCCTAGAGTCTGCGAGCTAATCAAGAAATTAAGTGAGTGTGCAGCGCAGCAGTGTGATTTTTTCCGCTGCTGGTACTTCGATGCGTTGTTTCTTTGTCCTTACCCCCCCCCCCCCCCCCCCCCCCTAAATCTGGTATCATGCTGCAGAGACCGCCTCTTGTTTTAAGATGAAGCTAAAAAAAAATAAAAAATATATCTGGCTCCGGTGTGCAAAGGTAATAAAGTTTTATGGGAGTCTGAGGTCCAACATAGACAAAGGAAGTGTCTGCACACCCTCGTTTGATTCCATCTAATTATAGTTGTACATCTTACAGAAGCAATTTGCAAGCAGTAGGAGTTGTTAGAAAAGGTGCGATGCTCGATGTAGTTCATTTGTTCGAGTAAGAGCGGAGGTGAAGCACCCAGGTGAAGCTGTTCTCTTAAACTACTAATTTGGATTTCTTTGAACGGTATTGAATGTGCATTTAGAAGATGTGGGCGTGTACCTAGCATCTACTGTACTGATCAACGCCTTGAAGATCTCCGCGCAAAATGTCGGGATTTGGCCGCCTGTTTTCTCACTGTCTTATTTCTCTCGCTCCGCTAGATGATTTGTCCGCGGAAAAGACAACGGGAAGCTGGTTAAAAGCCAAAAGTGGAAGGAAGAAGCGCTGTCCCTACACAAAGCATCAGACGCTGGAGCTGGAAAAGGAGTTCTTGTTCAACATGTATCTGTCTCGGGAGCGCCGCCTGGAGATCAGCCGGAGTATCAACCTGACCGACAGACAGGTCAAGATCTGGTTCCAAAACAGACGCATGAAGCTCAAGAAGCTAAACAGGGAGAGCCGAGAAAGGGAACAGAGCGCAGTCTACAACTACTCCTGAGCAGATATTTAACACACACACACACACACACACACACACACACACACACACACACACACACACACACACACACACACACACACACACATCATACATCACATCCATTACATCCAAATCACGCACACAGACAGCCCAGGCAAAGATATCAACAGATATGCATGTGTCTATAAATGATACACCCAGCAATTATTTAGTGATCTTTCTCCTTATGTGCACACTAAGCACACGTGCACACATCGTGCCTTCCTATATGAACGATCTAAACGCTGCAACTTGCAGACCAGACCTGAGCTTTCCAGGTAAACAGTTGTAGCGGACAGTAAGGTGCTATTAGCTTGTCATTTTAATTGTAATATAACATGAACCAAAGGAAAAGAGGAGGCGACATTCACGCAGTCTATAAATAACTAGTGGCATGTAAGCGGTTTCATTTTGCTGAGCTTCAATGAATGAAATGCCACTTGTGCTGCTGCTTCTTCCTTGGTGTGTAATGTGCATGCACGCGATGATATTAAACTATGTCATGGCGAACGATTCCAAAACAATAAAAAAGAAAGAAAGGAGGGCGAATTAGATAAAAAGCTATTTCCAACTTTGTCCTTCCCCTAGCATAGCAATGAAAATGAGAGGGAGGGAGAGACACTGCGGATGAGAGAAGGAGATCATGGCAGTTTTAATAGAAGTGAGAGACCATAACGTTGATTTAAATATTATCCAGGTGACCACAGTAAGTCAAGGTCATAAAATTCTAATGTCAGGTTCGCCCTGGAAAGCGTTGGGGGTGGATTTTATGATCTGCAAATATAATGTGCTGCAGCAGTAAAGATGCGTTTAAAGGTGTGTGTGGAGGAGGGCTAATCCACACAGCAGAGACTGCAGTGTGCAGGACCCAGCCGAGAGGCGCTGGGCTGGCAGGAGCAGGCGCCTCCACCCCGGGGATAGTGGAGCTTCATGGGCGCAGGAGATAAGGAGGATGGTGGATAAAAGGACAGCGACCGCGACGGCTCCAGTGACAATAATAACAAGCGTCACGGCAAACACGTGGATAACAAAGCGCATCTGGAAGGCGTCTACCGAAGGCAAGTGAAGGTAGGACCCGGTTTTACGTAATATTTTTATTTCCTGTTTCGGGAAGTGTGGCGCATCTGTCAGAGAACTTTGCCTGACAGCTCATTTGGCACGCACGGTGCACGCCTGCTCGCGTCCGTAGTTTGAATGAAGTTGTTTCAGCGTGCTGCTGATTGCTACTCAGTTTCTTTCTCGAATCACGATGCTGGTTGCTGATTGTTTTCTTTGTTTGTTTGTTTTTTGGATTAGCTCTGGAGATTTGCTGGACTGGATTTTTAGGCTATGTTTACTTAACGAATGGACTAAATTTACGCTGCGCTGACACAATAATATTTATGAATTTAGAAGAGTAGCAAAATTAGATGGATGCGGTTTTTGAGACGATACAATTAAAAGTCATGGCACATCTAATGTGTCTACAGGCAGCGTAAAAAGCAGCATGATTGCAGACCACAGTGTGTATCATACTCGCCTTTTCCCTTAGTGCTGGATAGTGTTAATCCCCACTTGGCTTTTCATGCATTGTCCTTTCCATGGATATTTTTTGTAAACCCCTTTGCGCGAAGCTGAAGCGTGGTTTAGGTAGTTTCATGTTGTTGGGGTTGGCTTCCTGGCTCGGCAACAAGAAACTGCCTTGATTACGTCAGTTCGTCTTCATCAAGGGCACAATTTCCGCCGAATTACCCCCTATAGTCACACAGGTCCCCGCAAATGGCATTGTAAATGAACTGAGTTGCAATACCTTGGACAGAGACGTTTTCTTTCTTTGCTGTTATTTTTGTGGTGGGCTGTAAAACCTCCCAGAGGCTCTCAGAAGGAGAATAGGTTGTAAACAACATGGGGTAAAGTTTTAGACTGCGTAGTGGTGCATCTGTCATCACTGGCTGTCCGTTTAGGTTTCGTTGTTTCAGCTGTTTTATGATGAGATAGAAAGAGACATGGATACATAGGTGGCTGGATATGTCGCGGACTTAACTAATTAAATGTGTAACAGGACATTTATGCTAATGACACTTCTATGACTTCATCTGAGCTCTCTCTTCTGCTAATGCACAACTTCTTTTAAGTGTTTAAAACCAAAAGGCCGTTCAGTTCCAACTTCCAATTTGCTGGGAGGTTTTGCAGCGATAGGCTCCCTAACGTCAACACAAAAAGCTACTTTGTCATTTCCAGCAATAGCTACTGATGACTGTTTACTAGAAAACATTAGAATACACACAAACAACAATCGCTCCGTTAGCAACATTTTGCATTGAAGATTCAAAATGTTACATTTTTAGTACAAATTCCTACAAAAATCTTTGTGTGTTTGGGTCTTTTATGTCTTTCAGTTGTGTTTCCTCTGGTTCTACTTAAATGTTTGAAACTTTATTTTGTCTTTCCACGGACCACTATGCGGAAGAATATCCTGGGTTTTACACGGTTTCATCTGTTATGTGTTGTGGCTAAGTTTCCAAAACATAATGGGCACACATTATATCTTTATTGGAGTCGACCCGCAACACTTTCAGTGTACATTTTTGGACTAATGGCACTTAAATTAATTAAATTATCAGAGTAACCATTCATTTCTAGCGTGAATTTAGAAATGAATGATATTTATGTTTGAATCTAAACTCACTGACGGTCACCGATAGTTGGCAAAACTTTATGTCTTGTAATAAACATTGTTTTATCATAGTTAAAATTAATGAAAAGGGGAGAAGGACAATAGAAAAGAAACTCTCAAAAATGACTAGATATCTGTCAGGAAAGGGGTTTTAGCTTACGTCAGCGGTCAATGAAACACAATAACTTATTGATGAAAGAGCTGCTTATTCTGCAAGCACTTTTTTTTTTTTGGAAAGGCAGTCCAGTGTTTATGCTAGTCACTATCTCCCCTTGTTTTCTCAGCCCCCTCCTTGTAGCGGTAGCACCAGTGGAAGAGACAGTCTGGAATCCAAAGTCACTTTCATTCAGCTCAGTGAATGAGTGTCTCTCTTGGAATGCACCACTGACAAAGACTTTACAGCGCCGAAAACAGCCCCGAGAGCTGCACAGATTCACCCTAAAACCATATACACATAAAGTAATTTATTCCACTTTGTAGTTGCGCACAGGAACTGAAGCCTTTACACAGCCGCTTCCTTTGGGACAGCTCAAGATGTCTCACTGCTGCTGGCATGATCAGACATGAACCAAATATGCTAACAGCTTTTCTTTCTTTCTTTGTTTCCCCCTTTACCTTTTTTCTACTGTCATTTTCCACATTCATTATGTTTATTTTATGATAGAGAGGAAAAAGTAGCACTTCGAAATTTATTTTATTTTTACCATTTTACCAAGAAGATTGATTAGGGTTTGAATTCAGAAGGGGTGTTATCCTTCTTTCTTTGGAATGGAAAATGTGAAGACTGCTCTATTGCCAATTTGTGCGGTGCAGGAATGACTCTTAAAATGCGCCTTTTTTGGATTTGTTGAATGACATTTAATAACTGAGAACGCTTTCCAGCCTCAGGATGGATTATAAAGGAAAGCCTCAATAAGAATAGAATTTTTCTGTAAATAAGTGACACTCGTGGCCTTAGAAAAAGGGGGGGGGGGGGGGGGGGGAGAGAGAGAGAAAGCGACTTACGCTGTTTTATATATTAACTGCGCGAAAAATTCAAACTGTCACAGGCCTGCTCACCAGCACTGTAATTGATCAGCTTCAGAACTGATCACTTTACGGGCTGTTTTGACACAAAATGCGTTTGAAATACATTTTTAAAGCTAATTTATTAGAATAAGAATGTCATTTATTGATTCTCTGAAACACTGGCGTGCAGCGGTTATCTTGGGATTTCCATCCAATACAGGAGGAGAAATTATTATTGTAGTTTTTGGCCTTTCAGTAGATCATAGTACAACTCTGTGGTCCTTAATATTCAGCGTTTGGGGCGTTATGAACACATTGTGTTAACGTTTCTTTGAATTATCTTTATGTGTAGTTTAAACAGATAACATAGCCTAGATGTCGTATTTGAACGTGACTAACTAATTTTGGAAAAGAGAAATGAGACGCGTTTATTTCGTATTTGTGTGTGTGTGTGTGTGCGCGCGCGCGCGCGTGAGTTAGAACTTGTGATGTCTTGTGATGTCTTGTCAATTTTGCAGTAGTTATCTTGCTCTTACCATTCATTTGACAGAATAATTACTTTCAGTATCTCTGCTCTAAACAGGAAAAATAATGCGCTTCCATTCTGGCACTGGCATGTCTAATAAAAGAAAGTCATGTTCCAACGCACACCTCGTATCCATGTTTATTATCTTCCCCGGACCGGTTTTGCTGATAAAAGCAGACTCAGATACAGAGTTCTGACTCACTTGACAATCAAGATGAGTCAGTTTATCTGAATAAGCATTGGGTGTGATATCAGCTTGAGTAGCCTTGCGGGTTTATAAAGATACACTTACAGAGAAATTCGCAATCCGCACACACGGCGATTTTCATGCAAGTGTACTAATGATCTTAGCTGAAGTTCCCCTTCTAATATTATCACGAGAAGCATGTTGCTGTATTCATCTACAATCATTTTTTACGGTGAAAGGTGGCTGCTGAATTAAAAACGCGGGCGCGAAGATTATTTTGACGGAGCAAACACTGATTACATGACTGTGAGTCCGTATTAATAAGAAGCATCAGTGCACTGCAAACACACGCTTTGGTTCATGCGGCACAAATAGGCTTTTTGAAAATTGCTACAACACCTGTATTTGTGTGTATTTTTGTCCATGGGAAATGTGTGTAAGTGATACATGTCAGAATCTGACGTACATATGTTGGCGGAGTTATAGTTAGTCTATTGTCATCATTGATTCAAGAAGCCGTTTTTTGGATAAATTATTTTGCATGTCAGAAGGACAAACGACTGTAGTAAAATGAAAACGTAGACTCCCTGTAATAGACAGTGTCATATATTGCATAGATTACAAATCGTTATTAGACCAATATGAGATTTTTTGAAACCTCAGATATAAAACCAACTGTGCCACAGACGACTACAAATCCCATAAACAAGCCAAACAGACGGTTCTGTATTTTTCTCCAGTTAAACTTTTAGCCGTATACTTTTGATTTGTCAAGTTTCACTCTTGATTTGTTGATTTTAGAGTGCACGTGTTCAACAAAAACAGTCACTTCTGCTACACGAGGTTGTGTTTCTCTATAAAATGTTATGGAACTAAAGTAGGACAGTGTTTGGTCATGCAACAAAAGGGGATTTTCTGCGACAGTATATTATCAGCTGGTTCAGCTGCAAGTGTAGTTGTGCCCTGGAAGAATAGAGATTAAGGACAGACATTCATCAAAAGAAAAAAGAAACGACGAACAACAAATGGTTTATATAAAAAATACTTTTTTATTTATTGCAAAATAAGACGGATACAAGAGTGAAATGGATGATGGAAGATAATTGAACAGAAGTTACTTCTCATTAATGACACATACACACACGCACACACGGAAACAAAAGCACACTTCAAAACAATAAAAATGATATTAGTGCATTGTTGCAGACATCGATACAGGATATATTCGAGTACTATTTCATTATACTGGGAATATCTGAAATCAGCAGACTGCAAATGTTAAACCTCCAGAAAAACAAATGAATAAAAGAACTGATTAGCACATTTGGTAAATTTCTTTGTCTCGATTAACCTGCGGGTGAACAATAACTAGGCTCAGAGCTGCGCATTCATCAGCACACACCAGGACACCGTTTGGAGTTATCCGGGTTAAGGTCCGCCGTCTGGTCTTTTAAATTTCATGGTTGAATCTGAACTCAGCAGCGAGCACAAACGTAGGACTTCCTACTGCGTATATGATTTGATGCACGTTGTTTTACACCACGAAGCCAAAATGTTGAATATCATGTCGGTTAATCAACAAATGTAAAACTGTATTTTGACTCTAGCTGATCTAGGATAATTACCGACATCGTTTATTCCTTAGCCTGGCGCTGACAAAGGCCAAAGGCTCGTTTTTAAACGCCAACGCTACAGATGTTGCAAATTGGGATAATTATCATTTTATTACAATCATTCTTTTCGCTCTTTTTTCTTTCTTTCTTTGTTGTTAAACTCTTGTTTCGTATATTTCAGTGCATGAAACTGTATTTTAGCCCAGTTTGAGATAATGTTTGCCACAGTGAAGTGTGACTTGTTCTTCCACACCACATATTTTCTCGTTTGCACATAACTGTCAGCTTTGCACGTCCCAAAATGGATTTCTTGTCTTAAAGGTTGCAATCAGTTAACCTTTTTTTTGCCAGTTCAATTCCTTTTATAAACAACTAGTCCACAGCAGAGACGATATTATCTGAAACATTAAACCTGCAGTTGCACATAAAAGAATAAATACTGCATAAAACAGATTAAATAGTCCAAATACAACATATGGGCAAAATATAACAGTGTGGGTACACACACACACACACACACACACACACACACACACACACACACACACACACACACACACACACACACACACACACACACACTGGAACGTGTGCAGCTTTTAGGAATTAATAATTCAACATCTATACTATCTACCTCATCCACCCTCCGCAAATGCATTATATTTTCTTCTGTATGACGCCGGTGGCTACTTTAGTTGCTCCTGTATCACCGTATAGTTGATCCTCTTCTATTTGCTGTGTCTCTGCATCTCTATTTAAGAATCAATTCTTGTTTCACTGCCTGCTAACTGACAAGCTACCCATGTGCATTGCAGGGCAAAAACAGCAGACTCATGCCACTGGATACAACAGTAACATTACCCCTGTCATTAAAGCTTTCACAGTTAGCCTTTTAATGAACCATTTTACCTCTTCTGCTTCCAAAGTCCGCTCTGCTGTCTTCGGCCCTTCTTGTTTCATATGAATTGTTTCAGATACTCATAGTGGTGGTGGTGGTGCCGGTTTAATGTTGAGCGAGGAACTCGGATGCAGTCTTATTAACGACACATTTATGAACAATCAAATGGTCCTCGTTAAAATTTATTGATGGGCATAAAAACATGAACGGTCACTAGCCGAATATAGCGCGCCGTAGTGGGCTGCTTGTCAAGAATCTGAATCCCCACCTCTCCTATCTCTGCAGATCCCATTTAGGAAATGTTTGCTGTATCCTCGTTAAAACAGTGCAAACTTTATTAGTGGCGTATGCTACATCCTCGTATTTTTGATTCAGTCTCTCCAGTATCCAATCCAGCTATATCTAGCCACCGTGGAGGCTTTTCTCCTAAGAAATAAACCTCATGCCGCAGGAAACTCTAACACCTCCGCTTTATCAAACGTGCTTTAAAGCGTGGTTTGATAAAGATATAAGAGTAAACGATTCGGTAAACACTTTGCTGTAATACTATCCCTTGCAACAGCATGGCGCTACGGTAGATTTTGCCAGACAAAGATTGATTACACCATCAAATAGTGCCTTGCTCTTAGACGTAATGTGCGCAGGTCTGTTGTGCGACTAGAGGTAGATCCACTACTAGAACTACAAATGCGTATTTTCTTCATGAAAGAACATAGTTTTTGGAATTGCCTCTGTGCCTCCGAGAAAAAATAGTAAAAGATTATATTCTTTAATCCGATTTATGTGTACTGGTATCCCAAGATAAGTGGCGCATTGATCCACTGTACAATTTTTGTGGGGGTAAATATAATCACGTGTTGGTGAGGCAGCCAATAGCAGCCCGGGAAGCGTTGAGAAATAATTACCTGCCTTGATTGTTCTATGGCTAGATAAAAAAAAGTACACATACACTCCATATAATAATCGGATGCATGTAAAAGAGTCGGTGAAGCTTCGACATGTCGACCACGGGTCCCATAAGTAATTATTATGTGGACTCCTTGATCAACCATGAAAACGACGATGTCCTTACTGCAACTCGTTTTTCGGCGCCCGGTTCGCACCCAGCCGGTCCTCGTCCGACGTCGCTAGTACCGGAGTGTGCTGACTATCCTTCCTGCAGCTTCGCACCCAAGCCACCCGTCTTCTCCACCTCCTGGGCCCCTGTACACTCCCAGTCATCAGTGGTTTACCATCCATACAGTCACCAACCTCACTTAGGCACAGACTCGAGATATGTGCGGTCATGGCTGGAGCCGATATCAGGCGCCGTGCCTTTCCATGGCTATCCGGGGAACAACAGGCACTACGGGTTGAAGCCCGATGCATTTCAAGAACACAGAGCCGGCGAGTGTCTCGGCTCCAGCGGACGGACCTACACGGATTATCTGTACTGCTCATCCACTGACACGCGAGACAAGACGCAGCAGAATCTCCCCTCTCCTGAGTCGGAGCTCATGGCTTCAGGAAAACATAAAGATGAGAAACCGGAGCTAGATCCGAGTAAGTTCATGCGCCTATACGATCTTTTTACAACCCGGTGGGTGTTTTTTTTTTTTGGGATAGCTTTAAATATGCTTTTGCTCAGAGCCATTTGAACGTCCTGCTTAAAAGTAAAATTATAAACTGCTGCATTCTTCCTTTCAGCTCAGCTCTGAATCGCTCCTTGCTATAGGGAGCAAGCTTTAGGAACTATAAAAGACAAATGCTTCTGGGCTAATATTGGGGCAATAAAACCAGACGGGGTTGTTAACATGGACTCAAACCTACAGGAAGACGTTGAATTTGGGAGGATGTTGCATAAGCTTAAAACACATGCAAGGTGTTCTAAAGGTGGCCTAAACTCACTTAAGAATCCATATTCGTCATATGGTGCATTGTTACGACTTTATGTTGACCCCGTGCTATTAAAGATGGCACAGCAAACCTTGTAAGCCGAATTTAAGTCCTGTATTGTTAGATGGGCCCTTTCCGTGTGGAAAAGCCACATTCTGGCTCTGTTTGACCCCCAGATGGAATAAAAGGAAATAAAAACGGTTCTCACATAGTGAAGAGATGCATGCATATGACTATCTGCTCTCTTCTCTGGGTCCAAAACAAATTCACATGACTCTTTTTTTCAGACAACTTGAGGAATGTAGGGACATACTCGAGGACTTTCACCACGGACCTGTAAAGGCTTGAACCACGGGCCATTTTATGGGCCAATAAAGTGAATAAGCGCATTGAGTATTTTACGACGGTGTTACTCACAAGTTAAGGGGACAAGGAAGCAAATCAGTGGAGGCTTGGAAAGTGTAAGACTGAGAATCTTTCCTTAAAATGTTAACTGGCAGTTTAGCTTTAACGACGTACACCCAAACTTGTGTGTGCCTTGGCACTGTTTTCAGTTTGTTGCACTTTCTGATGAGTCCACAGATTTCCTATAAATCCAGGGGCTCATTCAATTTATTTTTTTTAAAGGCCGAACAGTTAATGCTGATGTCATCTGTTTCACAATTTAGCTTTATATTGTTATTCTGTCTTTATCATTGCTGTTGTTTGTATTTGCAGATAACCCTGTGGCAAATTGGATACACGCCCGCTCCACAAGGAAGAAGCGATGTCCTTACACAAAGTACCAGACTCTCGAACTGGAAAAGGAGTTTCTGTTCAATATGTACCTTACAAGAGACCGCCGATACGAGGTCGCCAGAGTGCTGAATCTGACTGAGAGGCAGGTCAAAATCTGGTTTCAGAACCGGAGAATGAAGATGAAGAAGATGAACAAAGAAAAGACCGACAGCAAAGACCAATAATGTGGACTACAGTGACACAACAACCAACAATAACCACTAGTCTAATGGACAGCACAGATGCACCAAAACACACGACAAGCGCCCCTCTCCTCCTTATATTTATCACCTTTGTTGGATTTTTTTGTATTAACCTTAACTTCCAGACTGTTTGATGCCGAATATTATTTTTTAGTGTACATTTATGTGTCGAGCGTTTAAGTAGGAAAAAAAGAAAGAAAAAAGAAAACGGAAAACCTCTAAGGAGAGAATTACACTTTGCTTTCACTTCGAGATATGTGGTTTTGTAAAAGAAATTAAAGAAGCGCAGTTTGGATACGCTTAAACTGTCCGGAGAAAGAGAATACTTGAATTCCTTTGAATTTCACAAAAACCATAATTTATGCTGTGAATGTTTTCTTTCATGTTTATTTTCTTTGTACGCTGTTGTGCAGGTGTAGTATTTTGTACAGCAACATCTGCGGTCGACATGTCTGTCTTGTATTTTTGTGATAGTTGTAGCTGTATTTGTGCACATTTTCTTTCTCCTTTTTTTGACTGTAGCCTACGAGTTTAATTATAGAGTGTAGATATAGACCTCTGCAAATATAACCATAATCCCAAGCTCTTGTTTTCTGTGTTTATTGTGGCTTTGCAGACTGTATTTGCGATCGGATTTAGCAGACTACACGGCTGTACAGGGGAATCCAAAGCAGTATTACCCCGTACTAGAAAATAAGTAAATGGATACAAAAATTTCTGAAATTCAAAACAACAGGAAAACGGACCCAACCAAAACTACAAACGCAAAAGACGGTTGATTTATTAATAAAAGTTCCTTCACATTTTTTAGTACGCACTGTTTTGGCCGCTGAGTGTGCCCCCATTACATTAAAGGCCTAAATGAGCTCTGCTATTACAAATAATGGCGAAATAGAAAGTTTGGCGTAGCCTATTTAAAGCTTTACTGGGACAGCATTGTTTTAATTTTGCTTGGCATCGCTTTGCACTTGTGTCTTAATTACAGCTTCTTAGTCGCAAACATTCACATTCATACCGTTTTATACGTTATCCATTTTAGGAGAGTAAGTAGACCTGAAAAAAACTCTCAACGCAGAATTGATTATGTTTTATATCAATAACAAAATACATAGTAATTTTTTTTTATATAAATTTCTCCCAAAAGCACGTCTCTTTAAGGTTTTAAAATGTACCAAAACATTTTAAATGCTGGCTTAAAATAGGCGATCCTTTTTAAATTGTTCATATAATATTCTTATAGGGACAGAGATGAATGCACGAGGTTTTTACCATATTTATTTCTTTATTAGGTCAATGCCCTATATGAGTTGAAAGTAGCCCATCAACCACATTTGTGCAGTTTCCGAAAGAGTACTAAAAAAGCCATTAACCACCAATTAAACACAATTTCTAACTAAATGTTAATTGCATTGCCAGGCTCATTGGCGATCAGAAAATCTGAGACCAGATTTGAAAAGTTTCGTTTTAAGCGAGAGACAGTTTCCCATGTCTCGCATTTGTTTCCTGGGATAGACCTAAATTGCCTTTTTGTGGTGGCAAACAATACGGGCAGGATGCTGTAATTTCAAAGCCCAATCCAGTGCATTTCCGCTCTGCTTGGACAAAAATGCCAGTTTTACAGCCCCTGTTGGAGCTCGGCTGTTTGTCTCAAATGCAGACCAACAAAGCAAACTCGACTAACTGGCTAGACGTCTGGGCTAAATTACTTTATGGTTTTAATGGACGCTGGTGGTGGACTCGTTCAAAGGAGAAGCATGCGCACTGTTCTGGGGACTTTTGCCTGACTGGGCCAGCCGCAAAACCCCCTGCACTTCATCATATGAGTCGTCTATTAGTCTACAATTAGATGGGAAAAGTCAATAACCATTGTGCATAAATGTGAGTGCTGCAGAGCGCTATTATCTCTTGTATAAAAGTGATCAGCTGCCACGACAGGAAACGACAGCACAGCAACTATTTCAAGTCTACAGACAAGCAAGACGAAGACAGAAGGCGCGTGTTTTATAGATTCCACGGTAATTAACTGCTTTAACTTTATTTAAAGAAAAATACAGGGTGCACACATCCTCTATACATTCAACCCTTTCTGGCCACATAGCAGTTGTCGCTGATTGGTGGAGTTATTCAGGTTTAATGACACATTTCGACACTAGATGACGCTGTATGTCCACGTTTTGAGGAGTGTGTCTGCGTTGAAGAGCTTTTTTACAGCTCTGTGGTTTGGCTGAAGAGTGAAGAGTAACCTATCGATGACAAAATGACAGATATGGCCACCAACCACATTTTGTGTAATAGGCCACAGAACAGCAATCCGGAATGCAGCCAGCTGGTTGTTGTGCTGGCCAAACAATCTGTGCAAATATAGTAATCTTTTTTTCACTTCAGAAAAAAAGATTATGCTTTTGTTATTCACTCGTTTTTTTTGTAGCTTCTTTCATTGTCTGTGGATTCATGAGTTAATACGGCTGTTTTGTGGGTGGTAGTTGTGTGCTCAATTCTAAAAACGCAAAATCATATCTGCAATATACATGCAGTACATGTTCATAGCCTTTTACAAAAACTTAATTAAGCATAATACATAATAATGCATAATCTGTGTGTTTTTTATATTTGCTGCCTCTGCTTTTCAAGCTGTAAATTCAAACCAGACTGAGACACTTTATTTAAAAAAGTATTTAAAAAATCCACAATTAATAAAGAGCCGAAAATCACATTCAGCCAGAGACTCCTTTATTAGCAGTTTTTAAACAGTTGCATCTGTAACATAAAATCAGTGCAATAAATGAATGGCAACAAAGCAACACATCGATAACAAAAGCAGCAAAAGCATAAACCGCTGCATCAATAATAATAATAACAATAATAATAACAATAATAATGATAATAATAATAATGATAATAATAATATGTCCAGTAAAGAAAGGGCTACCTGTACCATTTTAGTCCTCAGTCCGTGTCGGTTGTAACGTCTGTACCAACAATTCAAATTCTCCAACAAGTGATTAGCAATCTGCATATTTATAGAGTGTGAAAGGTCTATAAATTCGTCCAGTGCGCCTTTCATATTTTACGATGATGTGTAGAAACCGTCAGTAACCCCACAAAAACCCACACAGGCATAGAGACCACGCGAGTACTGAGCTGGGAATCGTGCGAGTTGATTGCACCTAAACATTCAATGTTAAATTTTATGAACTCCCCCGTGTGAGATTTACTGCCCATCCTCGTCGGTTTTACGGGGTCAGTAAATGGCACCTATAGCATTCATAGGTCGTGTTTATATTTGCGTGCATCGGTGCTTTGGAGCGCCTGGCGGAAATCTGTCGCCTTGGCCTCTACACGGTTTTGCATCGAGGAATGTTTTGTCTTCAATTCGGTGTTTTGCTCGGGGGACTGAATAGCTCCGAATCTGTGTTGTTTTTATTTTTAATACCGTTTTAATGCTGTTGATAAACTCCCAAATATCATCCCGACCCAATGGAGCCCAAGAAAGGCCAACTGTTTTCTGGGAACTTGTATATAACCTTCAGGGCTAGATAGAAAAAAAATAAAAAATAAAAATACCTCATCACAGCAGCTTAATCCGCTTAGAAAGAGGGGAAATCCTCCCTGCTCATAACCCCCATACAAAGAAGCAAAACTATAAATTCAGACTACACAGGAAATGTATCATGCTTCATCGTCTTTATATCGTAACCATTTCACAACTGAATTGTTCAGCTTGTTAGAAAGGTTTTTTTGTGTGATAAACTTAACATTGATCATATTTACAGCCTCTTAGATTGTTGGTTATGATTAGTGAAGCCTTTCTCAAGGTGGATATACGCAGGGCCCACGTCTGACCGGTCATGGAAAGATGAAGGGGTGGGGGGGGTGGGGGGGTGAGGTTGGAGGAGGGTGAGGGAGCCTGTGGTGGGGGTGGTTGGGTGGGAATCTAAAAAAAGGAAAAAGAAAGAAAAGAGCAGCGCCTGTGACTGTGCCGGTCGAGCGAGCCAGCTGTAACCTTAGCTAACACACATCCAAAGCACATGCCATGAGCCGGGTTTGAGACTGCAAAACCTGGAAAAAAAACCCACTCACGACTGCGAGGAGAAATCCGATGAGAGGAACGGCTCAGAGAGAGTGAGCTGCCGTAGATTGTCCAAAGGGGCAGCGTTTCTCCTAGTTCCGGTTTGTCTGCTTGTGTGCGCTGTGCGAGTTGGGACCCTAAACAAAAGGCTGCCATCATCCTAAAGGAGATATTCTGCTGCGAGAGAGCCCGTCTGCTTGATGCTAACTAAACATGAGCTCCTATTTTGTTAACCCTCTTTTTTCTAAATACAAAGGCAGCGAGTCACTGGAGCCAACTTACTACGACTGCAGGTTTCCACAAAGCGTTGCCCGCAGCCACACGCTAGTTTACGGACCCGGAGCAGCCGCACCGGGCTTTCAGCACCCATCCCATCATGTGCAGGACTTTTTTCACCACGGGACCACGGGGATCTCCAACCCCGGATACCAGCAAAACCCCTGCGCTTTGGCTTGCCACGGAGACGCAACGAAATTTTATGGATATGAAGCCCTTCCAAGGCAAACGCTTTATGGTACCCAACAAGACGCAAGCCTAGCGCAATACCCAGACTGTAAATCGTCGAGCAGCTCTAACCCCGGAGAAGGACAAGGCCACTTAAATCAAAACTCCTCTCCCAGTCTTATGTTTCCTTGGATGAGACCCCACGGTCAGAATCATACAAATTTTTCCTATTCTTTCAGTGTTGCCGTGTAGTGCGCGCGTGTCACTGTGTATCCGCCTGTCTGTGCGTGTGTGTGTGTATGTGTGTGTGATTGTGCATGTGTGCTAAATACATAGGGTGTACAAGAGTATGTCTCTAAACTATAAAACGAAATAAGTCAGAGAACATGATGGGGCACATAGAACCTGAAGTGCAGGCTGCTGTTACTCTGCAGCACATGCCCATACAGGGCTGAATGGTTGCTTTCCAAAGTGCCTTTAAACGCTGAATTGCTGATTACAGCCACATGACACGCTCTTTGAAGTCAATTATCGTTCACATAAGATATTTCACAAACTCTAATAGAGCTATGAGAATGGATGGATAAGTCGTAGTCTAAAATACGATAATACCATGCACACTAGCAGCATGCAGAGTGACAGGGGGGTTAGCTAAAACACAACATACCACGATTATCCAGAATCCGGGTTTTAGAGTTTTGGGGGTAATTTGACCCACAGGCCCACTGTAGGCTCAGACACATACAGCCATAATCATAAGGGCTTTGTAGATATTACCCCTTCCATTCATGGATCTCTCTGTCCAGGCTATAAGGCTACTTTAGCTCCACACAGGTGTGCGCTTCATTTTTCATTTCTGCTCAGAGACATGCATCCCAATATCGTCCCCAACTTTATCTCTGTCTTCTCATACTTTTACCTACCTAGTTATTGTCCTCCTGTATGAGTATGAATGAAAATGTCAGTCAAGTTTATATGGGCTCTGCTGCAAGAGGAAACAGTGTAGTTTCTGTAAACACCCCTCCCAATCTGACATGGAGGAGTATATAGATTTTGTTCGTAGAGTTTTAACATCATTAAATTGATGGGGGATGTAGAGCAATTTTACCTTCGTGTACAGATTAAAAATTGAACTTCAAAGTAATAATACTATATCCTACTCCACTAACTCTTGGGGGATGTGGTTGTAAAGTTGCATCAGACCTGCAGAATGAACTGTAAATGAAGCAGACATGTGTGTAAATTATTATTACTTTGAAGACATTTATTTGCAGATCCCAAGCAAACTACGGACTCTATTGTGGGTGGTCTGTGTGTACACTGATATATGTTCCTGCTAATGGAAAATCTAACTTACCCAGCTTAACACTGCAAGAAGACATCTACTCGCTCTTTCTTTTCATTGAGTGTGATCTGGCATGTGTGAGAGCTGAAATGGGTTAGTGATTGTGCAGAGGAAATGAGTAAATTCAGAAAGAATTATCAGCCATCTGAATGTCTTTATGGGGAGATCGTGGTGAGCCCTGTTAACCTCTGGCTTTATTTCATATTTCAAGCCCCAGGAAGACGGAATGGGAGGCAAACCTACAGTCGCTACCAAACTCTTGAACTGGAGAAGGAGTTTCTGTTCAACCCTTACCTGACCCGTAAGAGAAGGATCGAGGTGTCTCACGCCCTGAGCCTCACCGAGCGACAGGTGAAAATTTGGTTTCAGAACAGAAGGATGAAGTGGAAAAAAGAGAACAACAAAGACAAGTTTCCGGGTCAAAGAGGAGAGGCCGAAGCCGAGGCCGAAGAAGAGGGGAACGAGGACGGTGAAGGGGAAGAGGCAGAAGAGAAAGAAGCGGAAGAGAAAGAAGAGACCAAGGAGTGATTTTATGGTCCTTTTATGGTTATATGGGTGAAAAAGAGGAAAAAAGGAGAGGTCCCATAAACAGACGAAGAGTCACAAGGAGGCAGAGAGCGTCAACTTTATGACCACCCTTCTATTTTGTCAAGAGGGATCAGGAATCCCACCAATATTGCTGTCATAAATAGACAAAATTCTCCATTCTTTCGTTTATCCTAACATGATGCGCATTACCATTTGGATTTTTCTGTAGAAGCTACAAACGCTTGTAGCGTTTTTTTTTTCTCCATAGAACTCTGGCCATTGTTTTAAAAAAATAAGGGAGGGTAAATTAAAACGCATGTTGGATGGAAAATGGCTTAGCTATTTTTTACAAATTTGCTTTTAATAATAATTGTATCAAAAACGTAGCCAAATAAGATCAAAACATGACCAACGCCGACCTGTGTTGTAAATAGATTATAGCCTACATAAAAAAAAGACATCACTTCAAAGTAGCCTTTCTGAAATTGTAAAAAAAATGTAGGCCTATAACTTAGTAGTAAGTGTTAAAACATCATCGCAACAGTTGCATTGGCTAGCAGCCTCTGTATAAACCACAAGTTTTATTATTATAATTGTTACTGTTACTGTTTTACTCGTTTTCATGTGACAGCCATTAGCTCCTCAGACATCTTTCTCTAGGATTACCAGGGAAATGCAATCGTTTGGAATCCTTTGATGCTACCTAAACCTGGGGAAATTGCAATAGAGATTTCTGAATATAGAGATTTCATATGGTTTTAATTTTAAAGTGTTCTATATCGACCTTATATTATTAAGTTATGTATGTAGCATTTACCCAACAAACAGTATACACTTGTTGAAGACAATTTGCGAGTCTTGGGAAGACACTTAGCTCAAAGCCAAGTAAACACTTTTGAGATTGTACCACAGCACTACCTAAAAACTCAGAGCTTTGCCTTTGCAGAATTTACAGTTCCACATTTATGGCATCGCTCTGATTTGATCGCAAGCTATTTCCCCAACAACTAAAACTGCCTATAACGCACATGTACTGTGTATGATAACAACAGCTACAATTACAACGATTTTAAAGTAAGGGAATTTTTATTTTAATGTGCTGGTGACATAGCGTAGTTGTTTTGCACTGAATATAATCTTTATGTACGTCTTGTTATATATTGATGTTAACAATATGCTCGTTTTCTGGTGTTTCTCCTGTGAAAGACGGAATTGTGTGTCCCCGCCATTGTTGATGTAAAATCACGAATAAACAAGATGGCTCACTATCATTTCTGGTTTTATTAAGACTGTGCACTCTGTTGTTAGAACAAACATCATCACCACCCTTTCTCCGTGTACACAAAACAAATGCATGCAGACATAGGTGAAGTGAAAATATGCAGGGTAGTATTTTCTTTTTTACACACTGTAAAGAGTTCAATATGAACCCCTGTTTTCATGCACGGACAACAGTAAGTAGATAACGTGCAACAGAAAAGCCCCCTGAATAATTCAAAACTGATGATTTGATGATGCCTCGATTTTCAGCCTGTGCATCCAAAAAGTGCTTCGGCAGGAGGGAAGATAGTGCAGAAGCCTCCTAAATAAAGTTTTCCCAATTTAAACTTTCAGAACAGTTCGATTAAAAAAGCGCCAGACACGCGTTTGCGGATGTATCCCTTTACCTTTTAAGGAAAGACAGCGAATCCCATTCACAGCAGGCCTACTCTCCAAAGCCTGAGTCGTATTTGATTCATCCTCTTAATAAGAAACTTCCTCTCTTCGGGGAGGACACGAAGCTTTCCTTAATGAATCTCGGGATGACTGATTGCTGTTTGAGAGATGAGATGAGCAAACATTTGACGTGCTATGTTAATAATCAAACAAAGTAATGGCAGAGCTTGAGGGAGGCTTTATCTGTCAGAGGCCATACATTTGCAAGGTGTTGCGTGAATCTTGTGTCCAGACAATCCGCCGGAAAAGCACCAGAGCGCTGAAATCAAAGCGAACGGGGGAGGCCAAGTGCAGGTAACAGGTAACATCTCTCTTCGGCAGTCCAGCTGGTTTTCATGATGACGGGTTGTAACAGACAGAGGACGTGAACAGACAACGTGAAATCTGAGTAACACACTCAAGTAGGACTAAACTGCGATAAATATCAAACGGTACACCAATGTGGGTCTCTGAACGTGCTGTTAACGGGGTAAAATACCAGTACTTGCTCTATCATATTAGCCCTCAACAGAAATTTGAACCCTCTTTTTCAAAACATGAAATTCGACCTCACCCTTCTCTCGGTTTGATTCCCCCCTCACCCCCCTTTTTTTAACCGGATCTGAATTTTTCAAATTGAGAACAGAATGATTTTCAACATATTGTTTCTTTAAAAAATGCATTTATTGCAAGTTTAATGCAATATTAGACGTAATTTCAAAGTAAATAATAGTAGTAAATACACCATAACATGACCCGGGACTTGAATAATTTAGCTGCCGAATTTCAGCGTTAGGCAGCTAAATTATTCAAAGTCTGTTGCTTTTTATTTGCTCACTTGTAAACGGTTCAAATAAGCTTCAGTGCATATATGGAACATTGTGGACACAAATGCAATGCCAAGGAGTAAGTGTTAGGGGATTTTATAATGTGTAGTTAAAAAGTGTCCATATTGAAATGTGCGATTGAAACTATTTATATTTAAGCCCACACTCGTAATTGGAAAATTATCCTCATCTAAGAATTCTTTTGTAAAGAAAAGGAAAAAACAAAAAACGAACTAACCTCTTGTTGTGCTTCAGACCTCTTTTATTTGAACAAAATGAATTAATAAATATAAATAAATAGTGTTGAAGGGTAACAACATAACACAGCCTAACGAAGGAAGACAGAACGAAAGCAGTGTTCAAGGCTTTTTATGTGAACATTATTCGCAAAAACGCAAACTTATCCACATTAACTGGAAACTTATTTTTCAATCAAACATTCCCATTTCATCTCAATCCAGACTGAGACCAAAAGATGTCGGAGTCTTTCACGTCTCCTCTTTTTATGGCTTTCCCCCTAACAGTGACTTTTTCTCTCTCTCGGATCAAACAGTGTTGCGCCAAAGCGCAACCTTTTAATTCAGGGTGTTTATTTCTCTGTTTACGTGCGCTTTGTCTCTAGAAAATTTCCGGAAGTGTCCCTTAGTCACAGCTATCCAGCATCCCGTATTACCCCTTTGTGTGAATGTGTGTGTGTGTTTCTCTCTCTCTCTCTCTCTCTCTCGCTCTCTCTCTCTCTCTCTCTCTGTGTGTGTGTGTGTGTGTGTGTGTGTGTGTGTGTGTGTGTGTGTGTGTGTGTGTGTGTGTAGTTTTAACAGAGGGTTGACATTACCAATAAAGTTAAGTGTACCTGCTGTAAACTTTATTGGCGGTGGTAAAGACGCGGCTCGGCCTGCATCTTTTGTGTGCCTCAGCTCCGTGTGGCGATGACGGCCTGCAAGGACAAGATGCACCACTCAAACTAGTAAGTGAGGGAAATTTTGTTAGTTATTTAGCTTGTAGAGAATGCGCTTTACTCGCCATCAAACGACACATCAGGTGATTATTTCAAGGCGAAGCCAGAGGACTTCCTGTAAAAGGATTTACGAGATACAAAGCTGCGTGTTAGTGTTAAATTAAATAATACGTCTGCTGTTGTTCTCATCTTGATCCGTGTCTCTCTGTTATTACGCAAGTATTAGGATACAGTATATTTGCTGAAGGTCAAGAAAAAAACACCTAACCTCCTAACTTTTTATGCGTGAGGAATTTTACGCGCAGCGATTAGATATTTTGTTTTCTTTCTGCGTGTGCTGATGTTAGCTTTCGTTAAAGGTTTGCACAACATTTGCAGTGTATGTATATTTCTTTTCATAACAGAGTGTTCTCTTTTCCAGCTCAAATCTCAACTGCTTTTTAAAATGTATATTTTGTTACAAATGACTTGCAGCAGGCATAATTTTTGATATTATGCTTGCACCTGGTGTGTCTGCGTATTTGATATTGGATGTGAGGTGCAGACTATCCTGACATCTGTTTGCTTCCGTATGAGAAGCACAGGCCCTTATATGGAAGTAGAGTTTAGCCTAATTGAAGTTTAATTAGTTGCGTCTCCGTCGCTTTCTGTCCTTTTCTTACTCCCCTACCTCGCCTTCGCACTCACACACTTTTATTTCCACGTTCCCAACTTGTCTGGGGGACATCTTGGCATAGAGCTCATCCACCAGGGGAACTGTCATATTTTGACACATGTCTGATATGTGACATATGGGGAATTTCGCTGTCATGTATTATATTATTGGTGGTTTAGTTTTGTTCAATCGAAAAAAAGAAGAAGAAAAAAGAGAGGAAAGACAAGATGGGTGCAAACATTCCTGGTTGTTAAAAGGAGAAATTTACAGCTGAGTAATAAAAGTTTACGACTGAATCCTTTCTGCCATTGGCTGAAGCGAGCCACGTGGCACAGGCGCTATGAACATGAACTTTATGCTGTTGTCTATTCTCTGGTCCTTCCCCTGTATCAGCAGCAGACTAAGCTGGGGCGTAGAAACATATTATTTCCCTTTATTGTAATATTTAAAGAAAAAAAAATGCTGCACAGTCATCTTGGCACTGCCGCGCGTGTTATTCACCCGATCCCCGACTTCCTGACAGTGAGATCTTCGGGACAGTCACCGCCTCTACCAGCCGCTGCCTGCGTTTATTCCCCCACCGGAGGCAATAAAACCACTGGGACAGCAAATGGAAGAAGAAAGCCTGCTAGAAAAGACTTTTCCCGGCAGACACCCTGTCTCCATAAGCTGCTTATCGCCGGAATGTGAACACAGCCAGCAGCACAGAGGAGATGTGCGTTGTGTTGATATATCCCACTCGCCATCGTGACCCTTCAGCTGCTTTGTTGGACCACAGTGACGCTCGAAATTGTGGAGAGCCTGCTGGGGGTAAGATTATACACTTTACTAGCTGCTTTTCTTAACTGTTTAATGATCTGTTTCTCAATCGGCTGGTCCTTGTGGCGTTGAGATGATTGTGAAAATTATGAACGTGTGAGATCATGAGAACTGAAGGTGTCTATTCAGTGTAGTTGTGACCTGACCTGTAGCCTGGGAGGGTGCTGAAGCCCGGGGCGGTTGTCATTATTTCTTTCTGGCTGATGTGGCAGCACCTGTGTGGGTAGTGGCTGCTTCAGCCTACATCCAGTGTGTATTTTTAAAGGCGCTGTGCCAACCCGATGTAATTGATTGCCTTGTGATAGTAAACTTTCTCATCACTCACATAGGCCCTTCTCACCAGGCAGTGACGAATGATATTAATTTCTGGCTGATGTTCTCTAATTATGGTTTGTTTTCACATCTGCTGCCACACGTTTAACCCAGTTTCTGCCAGAAGCCTGCATAACATCTATAAGCAATTTCACACATCCCTATGTCACACGCACACACGAGAAACACATAGGCTCACAGTATGTACACAGTGACACACTGGTGTCTCCCGGCAGTGCCCCCTAGCGACAAGAGGCGTTATATGTGGAGGTGGGCGGGTGTTGAGGCTTGATGTTTATGGCTGCTGGTTTTCGGCGGCGGTTCACTGCGGATGTCAGCTGATACACTGCTGCCAGCGAGTAACTGCTCGACCTGACACCGAGGAGTGTTTCTGATTTGTTGTTGTCACTTTGGAGAATGAGATTCGTCTGTTTTATTGTTTTCGTTTTAGCATGATGAGATGAAGTGATTTGTAGAAGATATTGCTTTGTCACATAAGCACGCCACGACATTCGTGAGAGTTAACATTTCATTTTATTTACACCACCGGGAAAAAAAATAAAATAGGACGAGTAAGTAATAAGTTCAAAATTGTATCAAATATGCACAATATCAACAACACCAAGAGCAACAGCAGTGGACATTTAACAGTAGCAAATGTGTCGTCATAAGTGAGACAGAATGAGTGTATACAGTGCATTGTTTATAGCATATTGTGCATGAATGGTGGGACATTGCATCATATACATTTCACTTCCCCAAATTTCTTTCAAACACGTCTAAAAATACTAAAACAATTAAATAAATGTATTGATTAAAATAAATCCAGATCAATTATTTTACGTTATTCTGGACTTCATATGAAAAAAAGCACAGAATGAGGTTTAAACTCGTCAAGTGTGTGCGTGTGTGTGTTTGTGTGGGAGAGACAGAAACCACGAAAGCCTCAGTAAAAAACAGAAGGATAATGAATTGGAGTATCAGTGTAAGACAAAATATATACGAAGTGTATCCATTGCACAAGTATCCAAAGACATCTTAAATAACACTGTGTGTGTGTGTGTGTGTGTGTGTGTGTGTGTGTGTGTGTGTGTGTGTGTGTGTGTGTGTGTGGGAGACTGCAGGCTGTGCATTTGAAGTTTGGCGATGTTGTTTCATCAAAGCTTAGCTTGAGGAATTGTCCTCTCTTCTCTGTGTAGAGACTAAATATTTTTTATGTAATAAAGCGACGTGATCTGTTTCTGTCTCAGCAGTCCAGCGTTTCAATCTTGTAAAATACAATTATTGGCAAAGCCTCGTTGTGAAAGCCTTTAAATTCTTATAACCTACTGTTAAACACGTTGTTTGTTTTTCCCTTATGAAACATTGCTGTTGCAATGGATCGTGTCCGCTGCTGCCCAGCACTATGCCTGCAGAAGAGAGAGAGAAAGACAGAGGGAGAGAGCGAAAGAGGGCCCATTTAATAGATGCCATTTGAGTTGTTAGGTAAATCTTGGTTGAAATAATAAGGGAAAACCACAGCCCATTGTTTTGCCCTGCAGTGTTTTTTAAACCCAGAGATAGGCTCGCATTAAACTCCATGAAGTCATGAATCTGTCCGCATCACCACATTTAGAACCTCACTTACAAATCCCGACAGGACCAAAATTTTGCCTACTAATGGCCATAATTTATGATGTGTGGATCAACATGCGCTCATTGGGCAACAGCTTCCTGAGTGCTTAACGAGCATAAAGTCGAACACTTCCGGACATTAATTGGGCTAGCCAGCGATGGTAAAGTGCTTATAGAGGGCTTTACATTGTTAGTATGTGAATTACTCCTTATTAGTAAGGTTAGAAGCGGGGGAGAGGAAAAAGCATCAGAGGATGACCAGACTTTGCCCCTCTTGCTGCGTTTTTAATCATGGCCGATAATGTAGAAATTTTAAGGGTCCCGTATAACTAATGCTGAGTGATGTTGTGATGTTGGATATTGAAAGCTGTGTTTAAGAAAAAAATAGAAGCAACCGTAGATGTTGATGGGCCATGTTGTGCTGCAGAGCGCGGGCTATCAAAGTTAGGCCTTCAGCACAAGAACACATCAAAGCGTAAGAATTCAACCAGTAATAATAATAATAATAATAATAATAATAATAATAATAATAATAATAATAATAATAATAATAATAGCTTAGTTTATGCCTTGGTTGCGCATCACCATATAAAACTACAAATTCAGGGCATATAACACTGAGGAATTAATTATGAATGATCTTTATTAATTCCCATGGTTAGAAACAGGATGTTAGGGTATTGATAGTATTTTATATTTTTACTTTTCCTGGTTCACGCATTCGTCGCTGGACATAATGTTCTTTTAAAAATTGTGGAAACGCGCACCAAACGGTTCCTCTCCTCCCTGCATCAAATGCCGTGCGTGTAATTTGCCTCACGGGCCGCAATAAAACACTAAAACACAAGGGAAAGAATGACCTTTCTAATTCTGCACTCTGACACAAGCTCTCCTGCATTCCAGTCTCTCCAGTCCACACATTGGCTTTACTGTTCAGCTTTTATTTACAACCCAAAGTTTACAGACCGCTCTGTTCTTCGTGTGTGTGTGTGTGTGTGTGTGTGTGTGTGTGTGTGTGTGTGTGTGTGTGTGTGTGTGTGTGTGTGTGTGTGTGTGTGTGTGTGTCTGTAAATAACAATAAGGAAAATCTGTGGTTGAGAACTCAAATAATTCGAGTGGATTTTGATGGAATAGAGATTGCTGAAAATTGTGTTAATCTGAAACACTTTGCAGTGTGGAATAAATTATGCCGACTACTTGGTGACGACAGCAGAAATGGTGAAACAAAGGAAAGCTTTCACAAATCTATTGCACATTCCGTTTCTGCCACCATGAGGGCGGATTGACTAAAAATATAATATCACAAACTTCAATTTTATTTGCGTTTTGTTCATATTTACTTTGGTGGGATTCAAGTTCCAGTCAAAGTGGGGGAACTGACTTTTTTAATGTTTGCAACAATTTGGTCTCCTTTGAAATTACACCACACTGAAGGGTAGAAGTTCACTAAACAAACTGGGACCCCGAGTAGTTTACTCCTGCTATAAGTGTTGGTTTAACCTCCGTCATCAAGTGATTTCGTTTCTGGATATCAAAAAGAAGAGGGGAAAAAGAACAGTCCCAGGACGGAAATTTAGGAAAACTGCAGGCTCCAACTTTTGCGCTTTATTTGCCTCAAATCTGTGCGACGCGGATGTCACATATGGTCACAAATAGTTGAAGGGAAACTTTTACTGCACCAGCTACTTCCTTCTCTTTGTTCTTGTCTCTTTTATGGGCTATTCAGGATCCCAAACAACAGACCAAACACTGTTGCACGTTTAGGCTGCACGAATTCACTCCATTGAAGAAATCAATGAGGTGAACCAATAGGCTGTTGCAGCCAGTGGGGCTGCGTTTAACAGACTTTTTCAATAGCGTTATTGATTGTTGTTGTTATTATTATTATATTGCTATCTGATGCGGCTTGTTTAAAAAAATTTTTTAAACAAAGTAAATTAAAAAACAAAACAAAAACCGGCCACATTAATTTGGAAAACTACTTCGAAAGCACGTGTGGCGTTTTAGTTTTAATTCATCTGAAAAGTTTTTCTAAAATGAAAATGAAAATTAGCGCACTGCGATCTCGTCTAATGCAGATTTTGGAGGCAGCTCGTTTAGGTCAAAACACGTGATCAAGTTTTTCTAGAATTCTACAAAACGCCTCTAAAGTAATTTCCAAACCCATCATTTGGTGCTGAGATAATAATCGGTTCCCGTTTCCTCTGTGTGTGTCACAGGAATGTCAAAGCACGATCACAAGGAGAGAGAGAAAAAAGAGACTGGAACATCTGCATAAGCATTTTAACATGTTGCCTATTACATTTTTTTGCTTAATTAATTTGAAGTAAAGTGTTCTTTGTTGTGAGTTTGAACAGACTATACCTGAGAAATAGCAGTGAGCATTGATGAGCAGGTTTGCACGATCGCACAACTGATTGGATTCTTTTTTCAAGATGGTGGCAGAAGTCATCTTCACAGGAGCATTTTTTTCATTCTTTTTTCCCCTTTCTGTGCCATACCTGTCCTGCACGCGATTTTGTCTTTGCTTTGCCTCCACACGCTGTGCAGTGCTTTTTTGATTCTTAGCGGGAGAGATTGCTGCCTGTGTTTCAAGGCTTTGCTGCAGAGATAGTTGTTGGTGAGCTGGGGAACGTCACTTGTTTTATTGCCCTCACAGAAGAGAGACCATAAACGCATTCTTACCGCCGACACCCTCCCCCAGGTCACTGCAAAAGCATGGAAATTGGAAAGTTGTTGATATGGCTGAGATAAACAGCAGTGTATGTTGTATTATGGATTAAAACTGGGTATAGGACACACACATGCGCACACAAGATCACTCACACGAAAACTTAGTATGACAGTTCATGGCTTTGCATTAGTAAACAGCTTTAATATCCGTGTTATTTTTTCTATCGGTCACTATTTAATAGGCATTTTGTATAATATTTCACGTGTTTTTCATTAGAATTCTCCATCTCCTTCCTTCCTCTGAATGTGGTCTCTGTCCTGAATGACATTGGCCACGCTTTCCATCTTGCTTTCTGCTTAAACGACACATGCTCATAAACTTCAAGCCAAAAACTTCTCACTCAGCCAAGCTGTATAGTGTGCCACTCCAAGTCTACGTTGTGTTTATCGACATTTAGCCGTAATGTTCAAGCTCTGAGCTAAAAGCTACAGTTTCTCCTCAACTCCTGCCTCTCAATTGGTTGAGAATGGTCAGCTGACATTGTCATATTGTCTCTCACCGAGCCAAGCCTCGGCTATAACACTCGGGTTTGTGCGTCTTAACCGGAGATTGGAAATTAATAATATTGAATCCTCAAAGTAGCTCACGTCCAGTTACAGAGGCAGAAAGTCGAGGAAAAAAAGAAGACCTTGGAGAAAGGTGTGGTTGGTTGACACAGAGATTTACTGAGAAGGAGATTGAAAAGAGACCGATAAAGAAGTGGGGAGAGTTGGAGAGAGGGTTACAAGCAAGGTATGAATTCTTATTTCGCGAACCCGTCGCTCTCCTGCCATTTATCCGGTGGTCAAGATGTTTTGCCTAACGTACCCCTAAACTCCACCACCTATGACACAGTTAGACATTTTTCGTCGTACGGTGCCGCTGTGACCCAGAATCGGATATATGCACCTTTCTACTCTCCTCAAGATAATGTGGTGTTTGGGTCTGGCAGGGCACAGTATGAGTATGGATCAAACGTGTTTCTTCAAGACAAGGACGTGCTTCCCAGCTGCAGACAAACAAATATGGGACTCAATACACAAAGCCACATTGCTCAAGAGTACAGTCTGGATCAAGGAAGAGCAGCAGCTCAGGAGCAGAAAAGTAACATCCCGATCTACCCGTGGATGCAGCGAATGAACTCACACGGCGGTGAGTTTTACTACGACAAATAAATTAAGGAAATGGGCCAGTTTTACGATATGTCTTACCAAGAGAGCAAGTTACTTTTTATGGCCCCATAAAACATTACTGTATCCCCTCGACTTGTAGATGGGCCTTAACATGTGCAAACAAACAGCTTTCATTTTAAGAATGATATAGTAGCCATAATCAGTAGAGTGAGATAGAGAGACTACTTAAGAAGCTTTAATAATTTTAGATAATACAGCAAAGATATCCTTTGAGATATATTTTCCCCTTCCAGTTAAAATGCGTTTATTTTTCTCTGTGGATTTAGATTGCAATTATGAATCTAACAACGAGGCAAAAAAAAATAACCAACTTATGCTCAGTTGCCTCCAAGTATGAACAGACTCCAGGCAGAGGCACGTTTTATTTGAAATCCAAACGTGACTTCGCGCTGTTAACGCTTAAATGAGTGACTTTACTTTGTCTCCCAGCAGGAGTCGGCTACGGGACAGACAGACGCAGAGGACGACAAATATACTCTCGTTACCAAACGCTTGAGCTGGAGAAGGAATTTCATTTCAATCGCTACCTGACCAGGCGCAGACGCATCGAGATCGCGAATGCGCTTTGTTTAACAGAGCGGCAGATCAAAATCTGGTTTCAGAACCGACGCATGAAATGGAAGAAAGAGAGCAACCTGACCTCCACGGTGACAGGAACTGAACAGACAGGAGCGTCTCAAGAGCAGGAACGCAATGGCGCAATGGAAGAAGGGAAGGATGAAGACAAGAAGAAAGAATAGCTCAAAATAATAATAATAATAAAAAATTATAAAAAACCACACGATGACCATTACAAACCAACATAACTACCTAAAAATCTACATGGACTCGAGAGCGACTTCACCGCATGATTGCTACCACGCAGCTCTCACCAATTTTATTTCGTGTTGGACCACAGGAGTGTTGATCCTTAGAAATCCAAAATTATTTCAGCCACAGTTTGGCCGCTGTGTTGTGTGGAGAACTGAGGGTTTTTTGTTTTTGTTTTGTTTTTTATTGCAAATATCACACTTGTATTGTGGAAATAAAAAGAAGTATTAATTTCTACCTATCTTCCTATGCCAGGAAATCTGTATATTTACCTACCCCCCTCTCACACACCCCATCCATCACTGTGAAACTCTTTGATCACCTCACTATAATACAGTGTTGATCTGACTAAACTCATTACTGTACATGCACATTCCATGGAGGCAAAAGAGCGGGCGGACACTTGATCACAATGTAATCTATTACTTGAATCGTCCGCAGGAAAATGGGCCCTGCATCAAACTAAAAGTAGTAGTCTCCAGTCCGAACACACACATGCACACACAGACACGCACAGACACACGCACACACACACACGCGCGCGCAAACACACACAAACAAACAAAAACCATAATGTCTGTACATGATAAAAGTAACGGTATATAACGTAAATCCCGTGGAAACGTAATGTGCATTTAGCCGCTTTGGTAGACGCTGCATAACATAAGATCATTGACCATTTGACACAACATGCTTCCTCGTGAGATAGATTTGTACACTAGTAATTCTTCACCTTTGTTTGAGAGTCAAACATTAATGTTTTGTCATAACTGTGTATCACGGAATAAAATGTTTGTAAAACTTTCACCTTTGTCTTGTCTGTTTCATGAGTCAGATGAAGACAGATCCCTTAAATACGTAATAAAAATACGAAGAGATTTCCTAAACGTGGACTGTGAAAGTTTGCTATTTCTTTCTTCTTATGCTTTTCTTTAAATTTTAAAGATTTTTTTGTCGTGGCCTGTTTGGTCCGGAGGCTGTGTAGGCAAGAAAGGGAGGATTTGACGTTAAACATATATTTTTAAGCAATTTTTGTTTCTCCAAAACATGAGACCTGTTTGTTCGACGCCGATATTGGTATGGCACAGGAATTAGCTACTGTTAAGCTACTGTTAAACACGATAACATCCCCGTAGCTGTAGTAATATAAACTCCCAACAACGTTCACGTTTCAAGTCCATCCGCGTAGATATATTTTAACCTAGCTTTTTATTATTATTATTATTATTATTATTATTATTATTATTATTATTATTATTATTATTATTATTATTATTGGTGATGGTGGACTGGCAGCCGGTCCAGGGCACAGAGCTGACCGGTCTTGACCGTCTTGCCCCATACCAGACACCAGATGACGCTCTTGTCTTACTGTCCTGCCCTTTTTGCGCTAAAGATCCCTGCCTGGTCCTCAACAACCAACAGCTCAAAGTTTACCGGACACGTTTCTCCTATTCATCAATATCCCCATTGAGTATCAAAGCCAATTTATGACTGGCCAACATGCGCACGTGATCCCGTACAAATACCCCATATTTGGGCAGCCCACGTCGGATCAAGAATTAAAAAAAGATACCAAAGCCTACTCCACCTATAAATCCTGGATTATTTTTTAGGGCAGACAGCTGTGAATTTTCCAAAAGCGGCAACAAAGAAAAGCAATGATCAACAAAAACAAGGAAATACCCGCAACGTGTAGCCCGCAGCCCTGTCTAGTTTAAAAAGAAAGTGTCGGTGGTAGTTTGAAATGAGCTCTGTTGACAGCTCCAGTCTCAGGCAAACAAGCGAGACAAGTTCTCCTAACACTATGTTTAGTTTCGATCTATCTGGGCGCGTGTCCAGCCATTATGAGGGTGTTAATGTGAACGGGATATTCTCTTGTCCCGTCCCCACGACCTCTGTTCAACGGGAGGAGATGAAAACTAGCCTGCGTGGCAATACGGATATTCCACTCCCGTCAGGACCACAAATAACCATGGTCTCCAGTAGCTCGTCTGTGGACGCCAGCGGGCTCAGCTACGGCAGCAGTAAGCTGCTCGGACGTGGGGCTGGCAGAGACCCGGAGAGAAGCGCAAAATCCGGCGGCAACATGAGCCAGGAGAGCGACAGAAACGCGGATAACACGCAGTCCGTGAAACGAAACACAAACGTGAACCAGCCTGAGGATAGTGAGCAGCGACCACAGATTTATCCATGGATGACAAAACTGCACATGAGCCACGGTAAAGTTTGCATATTTTCTAAAGTGCAGCTAAGATGCTTTCCCTTATTCACCCTTAACGCTACAACACTTCTTTTTGCCCGTTCCAGTGTCCCTCTTGAGTTTTATAGGCCAAACGCAGGAAATAATAAAAACTCGCGGTCATAAATTTTATGACAAAGGCATCCATTGCTCGTAAACCTGCTCTGTTACGGTGAAGATGTGATCTGCGCTGTGATTTATGGTGGCATAATTGGATAAGAGAACAAAAATGCGATAAAACTATGGAATAATATTACAAATGCAGCATTAAGTATTAGTTTTTGCCATGCTTCGTTTATAGACTTGGTCTAGCTATGTGTTTTGCATCAGCACACACACTGTGAGAGAGGAGCTTTAGCCTTAAATTGAACTCTGTCAAACACCAATGCCCTGACCCAATCATGAACTTTTCACCTCTAAAAGATCTGAATAGGCATGCTTCTTCTCTATGCCTTCAAACCACTGGCGTACTGTTGAGGCAGCGAGACGTACAGGGAGCACATTTGCTGCAAAAGATGCTGTTTTTATTATGAGCCTCCATATGCAAATATCTAGAAACACACTGCAGGGTTGTTGAAATTATTTTATTTTTTCCAAAAGCACAGCTCTGTTGCTTTGCACGCATGTACCCACGGAAATCTGAAAAAAGTATCTGGAAAACATCACTTTCTTCAACCCACTTTTTCTCCCCCCCCCGCCCCCCTCTTTTTTTTTTTATAGTTTACATATCTGCTTCTCCCCCACAACATCCTACTCCAGTGCATCGTTATTAAACCGAGGCCAGGGTTTTATCGAGAGGCCCACATATTTTTAGTTATCAACTTCTAAGCATTAAATCATGATAAGATGCATTAAGTAATATTTTGTATTTTTTATGTTTTGCTGTGAAAGGATTAAGTGGGCCCTCTTCCCCTGCACTGAGCATATTTATATTAAGGGTCTAGTTAACCATCCTTATCTGCATGAACATAAATTTTTATTGCACAAGTCCACAGTAAGTAATATCAGGTTAAAATTAGGTTATATAAAGATTTTTGATCTTTTAAATGGGGGTTGAAGGGGATTTAAATTAATGGATCCTTGCTTGTAGTGCTTATGGGTATCCAGGCTTTGTAATAACATGTAATAGTAATGAATGTAATGATATTATTAGCCTATTATTTATATTCCACTTATTTTTTTCCACTCTAATGCTGCTGAAAGCTAACTTATTTTAATACCACTTCAGAATCGGAGGGTAAGCGGTCCAGGACCAGTTACACCCGCTATCAGACTCTGGAGCTGGAGAAAGAGTTTCACTTCAACCGGTACCTGAGCCGCCGCAGGCGCATAGAGATCGCCCACACTCTGTGTCTAAACGAGAGGCAGATCAAAATCTGGTTCCAGAACAGACGAATGAAGTGGAAGAAGGACTCAAAAATCAAAGTGAAGGAGTAAAAATGGCATCAGCGAACGCGGTGCATGCAGCACGTTTTCAGCCCCTCACTGCACAATGCTGGAGTGCCGCCTGACCTTCGGATGAACTGCTAGGAGCAATGACATCACGACACCGCTCTGTGTGCTTCATCACCAATTATGTGTCACTTGCTGCAGTTTGGGACCTAATGTATTGAATATCGCTCACTTTGATCAATCGGTTTACATTTCTAAATTAATTTGCTGCCCATGCGATGATAGCCTCACTTTACTGCACGAGAGGAACAGGGGGTCGAGGGTTAGCTGGAACCGTCCCGCTGCAAAGCTTTGGTCTGCAGTACACTGAAAAGGTGCACACAAACACTAAAAGAAGAAAAAAAATAAAATGTTTTTAAATTATGTAAGCGAGAGGTAACCTGAATAGCTCCCATCTTTATATCACCATGCATCAAAGGGGTCAGTGAATCAAATAAAGTCAAAATAAATACTAATTCTGACTTATCTGAAAATCCTTAGCAACAGTTAAGTTGTCTTACAAATACTACTTCTCTCCATTTTTTTCTTTTTCTTTGAAATTTACTCTGTGACATGTTGCATTTAGGATGCTGTTGAATGTGTGTTCAATAAGCAATGTCCTCGTGAGTGGATTTCGTGTGAAGACACCATCCCTGTTGTCTGTCATATTCTTGTGACTCTTGAATCATTATGTACAATTCAGTGGCTGTTTGTGATAATGTTGTAATGTGCAATGGAACAATTTCTCTTCCCTCCTTTGTAAACTTAAGGTGCCTGATTAACACTGGGCCTACAATAACTGATAGATGGCCTGTTCGTTGATTGTAACCAATAAAGACTCATTAAAAGTAAGGGAATTCCCTGCTGTCAGCATGCACGTTTATTATTATTTATTATTATTATTATTATTATTATTATTATTTAAAACACATTTCGAGGGTTGGCTGGCGGAATTCAGTTCACTATCAAAGCCATTTATAAATGCGTTGTCCCATTTGAGCCACGAAATCAACAGATTTTCATTGACTCACAAACGCGCTCGGAAGTCTAAGGCCCCCATAAAACTTTATTGCCCCCTTCTCCAGCACTCCACCACACGCACACTCCGTTTCCTGTTTTGTCAGGGAAGGAAGGGACGCACTTGCCTGTGATAACACTCACCCACGACACAACGTGGATGCAAAACTTTGGTTTCCTGTGACCGCACACTGGCGCGTCATCACCGCTGAGGCCATATGGCTACTTTTGTCATGTCGCCTTGCTCTTTAATCCTGCTATCATTACACTGCTGTTAAAACATCGCTATGTGGTAGCGCTGTAGCATAGCGGACATAAAATCACGCCATTGTTGAATGTAGCGGCAGTTTTAGTAGAAGAAGTGGCGTGACGCAGAATAGCCCAAGGTTATGAGGTAATTCTGTCTAGCACTACTTAAAGAAAATAAAAATCAACTCACCTCTTAAACTAATAGCTTCCTATTGACTTCCTTGACGGTTATGAGAACCGGTCAGCGCAGCGTCCACTTTCTCTGCGCTGTGTTGGGCCTAACCTATACATGGACAACGCATTCAATCCCTTTTTGTATGTCTTTCTTTTAGGGTATTTTAAAGTTTACAAGGTTACATATGCCAATTGCCTCAAGCAGGGCCTGTGAATGGTGCATAGGAAGCACGTGGTGTCATTTAAGTGGGTTTTATGGCCTGGAAGAGCTGACAAACCTTCGATATATACACATCATATATAATCTTAACTGTCCGGAATCGCAGCTGCCTGCTTCCCCTTATCGGAGGAAGAAAGGGCTTTGTGGCAGTGAGGATGCAGTACCTTTCTTTGGACTGTGTAGTCGAGTGGTGCGGAGGACTGAGAGCTGTTGCAGTAAGTTGGTTTTTACTTTGCCTACAGGCCTGCGCGCTGTGCCGTTAGCTCACTGAACTGCGTAGTTTTTGTTGTATATATATTGTAACTGAATGTGTGACTGTTAAACAGATTAGAGCCTAAATTGACGCTATGTACTAATTCGCAGCGAGTATTTATGAAACTGTGCCATATTTTTAAGCACCCGGAAAAATGATTGTTTTCACACGTTTTATTGTATCTTTGCTCTTTTTTAATATTCAAAAAGTGTCTCGTACGGATATATCGATCACTGATATTTTGTGTTAAGGAGCCACGTTTTAAACCATTATTAGCCTTTTATTTGAAGGCTGTTGCATTTTATTCTTGGCAAATAACAGAATATAGGCCTACGCACATTTTCATGCGGTGGATGTGATTTGATTCAACAGTTTTCTTCTTAATGTCAGAGTGAGAAAATAATATATATGTGTGTGTGTGTGTGTGTGTGTGTGTGTGTGTGTGTGTGTGTGTGTGTGTGTGTGTGTGTGTGTGTGAGAGAGAGAGAGAGAGAGAGAGAGAGAGGGAGAGAGAGAGAGAGAGAGAGAGAAAGGTGACTGTGAGGAAAATGCAAAGTTCAGGCAGAACTATCAAAAATAATCTGGCGTCCCGTCTCACTAACCACTACACCCTCTCTCTCCCTCTCATTTCCAATATCCCCCTCGTACTCTTACCTCCATGTGACATACGGAAATTCTAAATAAAAGCGCCGTGGTTTCAGACGCTTGGATGGAAGAAAATGCGCTTTTTTGAAAATATACAAAACGTTTCGAAGCATATTTTGTGACATTTGTTCTGTGCTGTTCTGTGTTGTGCTAAAAGGTGGCTCTGATGGTTAAAAGAATGCATTAGTCCACAAAAAGAGGCTTATTAGTGCAAAACCACCTGACTACCATGACTCGAAGTTACTGTTTGCACTCATCATCATATTGTTTTAGGGTCATGTCTGGGCCAAAGGAACCGGCTTGAGTCAAAGGCATTTTTGCAGTTCAAATATGCCATTATCCAAACTGAAATATTACGAAAGGCAGCACTAGTGTTAGCTCGAGGCGTGCATGTGCATGTTTTGCAGAAATGTGTTATCAGTCTTAAAACTATGCGATCTTATAACCTAAACGAGTTTCTGCTTTTCTTTAGGCTACATTATTTTAAAAACGTCCTAGAAAGTAGTTCAGCTTAGAAAAGCTGCTCAGTGTGTGAAACTGCGAATGGATGAATCTAACAGTAAGACTTTTTGGGTGTGTTCAGCTATGCTGTTAGGCACAAGGTGAATCAGGAATTTACAGGCTGTAAATGCTGCATAATGTGAGAATTAAAAATCACAAAACAAAGTATTTGAGTCAGCTTTCTTCCAAATGAGGAGTTTCGAGGCTTTAGGTTGTGCACAAATGCACTGAAGGCTGACCACTTACCGCATCTCTCCAGTCCTGGCTTTACAAACCTATTTTTAATATTTTCTTTATGTGGAATACGTAAAGTCTGTCCTGGTTTGCTTTCAGGTGTGCAAGGGAAAAATTATACACTTTCAATAGGGGGCACTGTATAACACGCTGCTGTGTGGGTGATACACTGCGGGGGCAACATGTCCAAGTCAGGGCATTGTTAGTTCCTCTTTCTTCTCATTATTATTTTTTATTTCCTCCTTTTTTCAAAAGCAATTTCGTTGCTTTTTTACGTAATACAGACATTTGTCATATCCCATTAACTCCCATAAATCTCGCACTAAAATGAAACAAAACAAAAGGAAAATATTTGTTTTCCTGCAGAAATGACTAGTAAATATATTTTTTCTTTTACAATAAATTAGAAACAAATATTAACGTGTGTTTTGCCACATTCATGGGGCTACAGGGCGCTTATTACAATCGAACTAATTTTACTCTCAGTACTTTTTAGTCACTTTGAATTAAAGACCTGGTTTAACCTCACAAAAACTAGGACAGACCTTTCCAAAAACACTCTTATAGCATCGCAATAAAAGTGAAATGGCACAAACATCCGTTTTCACTGCCATGTTCTGAGCTGTCGTATTCCTTTCTTTGACCTGTGGAGCTGACATTGTCATCATTCAAACCTCGGAGGTCATTTCCGGGTGAACACAAACATCCTTTTGTCTGAGCCCAAATAAAAACCATAAAGTCCTATTACATCGGTTGTTTTGTTTAACTCAGCAAGAATTGATTTACAATGTGAAGACAAACTAGTTGTTTTGTTTTTTTTGAATTATCATTGACTCTCCGCCATAATTCCACAGCGCTCTGGAAGTCCTGGGATTTCTATTCTTAGAAAATTTGCCCAAGGAAATACCAAAATGGTTGTAAATTTACTTTTACTGTCTGAAAATGACCCGTCCTAAATTTTCGCCCTCGGTCCCAGTTCTGCAGCAGCCCTACACATGTCAGAGCTTTTCTAGGACAGCCTCGCTTAAGTAGATAGCAGAGGATATGAGAGGCAAAGGGACGGACTGACGGGTCATTAGGAAAAAAGGAAACACATGCAAACAGTTTCTTTCTGTATTTGAACTTTGAGTGATTTACTGTAGGAAACACGAAGGGAATCATTATAATGAAATACATTTGTGGCTTTCGATTGTATTATATAATCTCCTTTTCATATTTGTATGTGGCCAATTTATATATTTAGATTTATTTTTAGATTATACAGTGGCTTTTTAAAATTGGAGCAAAAAACCGGAAATATGGTACGGACACCGCATATGTTTATGCCATCTTCAAATGCGTGACAAATAGGTTGCTTCGTTAATTTAGAGAACACTGAGTAACATTTTCTTTCTATTCTTTTTTTTTTTTTTTGAGGGGGGGGGGGGGGTGTCTAATACATGTTTTAAAAATAAAATATTAATTGAACAAATTATAAAGCTAATTTCTTCCTCGAGAATTTTATTTTTGCAGTTTGGGTGCAAAAATTCATTTTGTCACTTAATGAGGACATTTTTTATGGACCTTTATGAACCATTTTGTCATGATTACCCTTTTAATTCTTTTCGTTCTTTCTCTCTATTTTTCAGGCATTTCAACGAGCCAACGTGAGTGAGACTGCGGATTTAATAGTAAGTGTTACGCATTGCCCCACGCTTATCTGCCTACCTTTATTTGAGAGTAAAGCTTGTCTGGCGGAGTTGCTTTTTCAATGACAGCAACCACCTTAATATCTGCACTTCCACTTAATTTATCCAGACACTCTGGCGTTATGTTCTGTGTCTCGTTTCTTACGATTTCCAACATTGGACGCCTAAACAAAAACTTAAGATGGAATTACCATCCTATCCTCTCAACTTCTTGCAGTGCCAGTTAGCCGGATTTAACTGCGCAGTGAGTCTTATGAACCACATCATTGCTTCGAAACCAACCAACTGTTTATAGGAGGAATCTGGTTTCTGAAACCGCCTCTGCTCCCTTGGCTGCTGCTTTTTAAAGAGTATTCATATCCAACTAGTCTCCAGTCTGTCTGCACTTCATTAAAACTTTTTATTTTAACTGGACGATACAGCTTAACGTTATTACACCTGGGGAGAGTAAACGTGGAAAGGCTATTAGGTTAAGAGTTTGATTAAAAGCGCATCGTAACCGTTTTCATCAGGGAGCACAATATTGCTGCACTGTCTGCATCCAGGTCAGGTACTCGGCCACCAAATTAAAAAAAAGAAAAAAGAAAAAGAGCAGCACTGCGTGGACAGAACGACCTCCACATAGTTTTGCACAGATTTATTTTGTTTACATATGTACATGTGTGAACACGCTTGTAAGGCTGTTATTTTGCAGGGGAGGAAAAGGGAAAGCTTAATTTCTCAAATGAACAAATGAAACATCAAATTAGTCTGCCTGAGGGCCTCATTTTTTGTACTTCTACATTATAACTAGTTATTGAACTAGGTGCACGATCTGAAAGCCATTTGTGGGGAGAAAGAATTCATTGCTGTCTCTCCATCAATAATCCTTGGCAGTGAACTATTGGAACCAGTCAAACGCGAGGGGTGAAACGCGGGTCAGGCTGTCTAACTAATATTAAAATGCGTCCGCCAGAGCGCATGGGGCGAGAGGGAGTAGGTGGTGTGTATGTAGCTCCTTTCACACTGGTTGTGTGCACGACAAACAGCATGTCTTTTGATGAGAATATGAAAAAAATCCAAATGAATATGAGTTAGATTTTTTTGTTACCACTTCTCGGGAGTTCACTGTGTGTGTTGGGGCGGGAGGCTTTGTTAATCAATTTTAAAAAATCAAATTGATGCGCGGGATGCTGGCGGAGAAATATGTAGATTGAGATGTTTTTTGACAGTGTTTGAAGCACCCTGTGCATCACCGCTCTAATCAATTCCATTGATTCACAATCTGAGCATGTTTGCTGTTTTTAATAACCCCGAAACAGGTCACATGTCTGATATTGCATTTTTCATCCGAGGCTTTTCTCATTAGCTTCCAGAGTGGCAGCAAGAAAGGTTACCGAGCGGTCAGTATGGTAATAGCAAGCAGAAGAAATGGTTGGGAACAATAGAAACTTATTTTTCATGTGTGCTGTCACGCCGTCCCTTTGTATCCTTCGTGTTTGTAGCTGAATATTCATATAGGAGGCACCTCAAAGGCAGAGGCTGAATGTTGAGAAAAGAGACCCTTTCTGTTCTCTGCGTACGGCGTCTTTATGCTTTGTGTGTGTGTGTGTGTGTGTGTGTGTGTGTGTGTGTGTGTGTGTGTGTGTGTGTGTGTGTGTGTGTGTGTGTGTGTGTAGGCATACGTGTGCACTCACGGATATTTTATTTTTAGAGAAAGGACCTAAAATGTGTGTTTTCCCTTGCTTGTAGATGTATCCATAGCAGGAGTGGGGTTGTTTGTGGCTTTGCTTCTTGAATCCTGATAAACAGAATCCGCTTTGACGCACGCTTTCTGTGGTATTTCCACTCTGATGCTTCTTGTGACACGACTGTGAAATGCACGATAACCTGCTTGCCACAGATATTTGCCCGGCAGATGACCTTTTACAGTGTCTAACCTAAAACACATTAGTTGTCTATATGTATACCCTGTAGAACCGAATTTGTGTGAAGTACAAGCAGTCGCAAATACGTCTCTACAGGAATACATGGGCAACTGAAATACCACGCCAGTCGATGAATTGTTCTGCATCTGCTTCCCTTCACGTCTCTCTGGCATTTTTTTTCTTCCTGCTTTTGCATATACAAGCATCAACGATGATACATACAGCCTGCATCCACCCCATCCACGGGCTCTGGCAGTGCAATAACGCTGTCACAAAGTGTATTCATAGCTCAGACAGCCACAGATTGTGTAGGTAGGCCACAGAGAACGTGCAGTGTGCGGCTACTACTGTGTCAGACCCTGTAAAACACGTTAGGAACCAGGGGTCGTTTAAAAGTGACTGATTTACGGCTTTTATTGCTCTATAAAACGCCTCTAACATCCTCACTAGGGGTAATAGAAATGTCGTGCGCATTCTTTACAAACAGTACAGCCGGAATTACGATAAGCAATTTCACGTCGTTTTTAACCGTATTATTTAACTGCTGCTGTGAAAATAGATGCTTAACTTGTAATGTGATGGTTTGAATGGAAATATATCATTGTATTATTATTATTATTATTATTATTATTATTATTATTATTATTATTATTATTACTCTCCACCTGAAGACATATATGTGAAACATGGGGGTGTTGAGGTGATAGGGAGGTTAACTTCACTCTGTCTGCCTACAGCTGACTCTGAGAAAACAATGGGAAGCTTCCAGCACATGACAAGTTTATACACCCAGGCAGTATCAGTTTACAATAAAACAACAGACCACCAGTGCTGTATGCCTTGGCTCATGGTCATGCTTCAGCCAGGGTTAGCATGCAACATTTTCAGGGTGGATTTGCCTAAAGGCTGCTGAACAAAAGAAAATGTTGTAATACTTTCAGTGTTTGTATTTTACTGTTTAAATTCTAGTTTGAAGCATTGCGTAACCATGTTTGTTTACTAATCATCGGGATGTTTCATTCTGCAGTTCTTCTTCAGCACTTCTTGTAGTTTCAATGGCCTGTCTCATCTGCCTAACAGTGTTGTTTTTCCTCACATAGATGCTGTTCATTGATTGTTCCTGCGCTTTTATTTGGGCCATTACAAAGCTCAGAAACATGTGCACCAGGTAACAGATAAGGGCTTTTTCAAGCTGTAAAACTGCAGTCAGAAGAAGAGGGAATTAGCACCACTCAAGATCACAAGGACTGGTGGCTGATTTCTATTTACACGTGTCATGAATTGCTATCCTGCATTTAGGACAGATGTTCACTTAGTCAAGAGTGTGTACAGCAGACTCTCTTGTCTGCAGCAACTTCACAGTGACACAATACTGGTCCTGCAGTTAAATCAGCAGCTCATTACACCCTCTGCTCTGTGACATAATAGTGATGTAGTTTCACTGCTGGCTGGTTTGTGAGCTCCTGGTGAATGCTTCTCTGCAGGGTTGTGTGCCCCTGATCTGTGACATCATATTAGTGATATTATGTAAGTTTGATCAGTTGGATGTTTGACGCCTGCTTAGCCCACATTTGTGTTGCAGTTTTGTTGTGTCTATGACATTTTCGTCTGTGGCATGTCAGGGTTTATATTCAAATTTGGATTTATGCAATGTTTTGTTTTCTATGGTTGCTTTGTTGTGTTGTGCCTTATGGAAGCAAAGGTTAGAGATTAAAAGAGTTTAGCTTTGTCTTTCTGTAGGATAGAATAGAAGCACCATGGATGCACTCTTAAAATCTTTTATGTTGTAAAGCATTTTGCAGCTTTTGTTCCAACAGATTTTGGCTACTGTGACTTTAAAGCAGCAACCTCAGATACAGAATCCTTCTGTAATTCAGTCCCAGTCTTAATGCTATATACTGGGATATTCATAACTGAGCCATTTGTATCTTTTAAATCTTTTTTGTTATATTTTGTAATTTTGTAATATACTGTATTATTTAATTTAGTTTAGTTAGTTACTGTTCTTACTGTCTTGGAGCTACTGTGGCCACATAATTTCCGCAGGGATTAATAAAGCATTCTGATTCTGATTATTCTTACCAATTTTCATTTAAAAGCTGAAAAAATCCATACAAGTGTGTAGTTTTAAAGAAATTAATATGGATTCGAAATAGATAGACCAAAATTTCTCATTGTTGAAGAACCTGCCACTGAGGCAGATTGTTTCTCTCTGTCCACTTCTGTCCAGCACCACAAATGATCAGTCTTCATCTCCTCAAAAGCTGGAGACCATTCACCTCTCCACTGACCTACCTATGTTACTGCTGAAATGTTTTATAGGAGAGAAAGAAAGAAAGAAAGAAAGAAAGAAAGAAAGAAAGAAAGAAAGAAAGAAAGAAAGAAAGAAAGAAAGAAAGAAAGAAAGAAAGAAAGAAAGAAAGAAAGAAAGAAAGAAAGAAAGAAAGAATTTATGTGACACAACCCTGGGCTGTGTCACAGCTGAAGCTTTGTTGTCAGAGACAGTCTTTGTTAATCAGGTGTTATAACTAACACAATGACTGGTTTGTTGTTGCACCTCATCCTTGTCCCTTTGAATAATTGAGACCACTGTATTTGCCTGTTATATTTTTTCCTTGGTCAGCAACTAGCTACTAGTTTTGTCCCCAAGATCAATTGCCTTGGTAACGCAGCCAGAGAGAGAGAGAGAGAGAGAGAAAGAGAGAAAGAGAGAGAGAGCGAGAGAGAAAGATTTGTGCCCACAATGGCGACTGTAGGTATGCTAAATACCTCTGGTTCCTTATCCGGGAACTACCTCTTACCCTGCTATTGGGCCATTGGGTCACGTGGTAAAAGTAACTTTACAGGGCTGCTCGCAAGTAGGAGGGCTTTATGGAGCAGAAAAACGACAAAGCTAGAAAAATTATTTTCCACTCCAGAAATTAATGATCATGAGCTCGTATTTGATGGAGTCTAACTACATTGATCCGAAATTTCCTCCATGCGAGGAATATTCGCAAAATAACTACATCCCCGAGCATAGTCCAGAATATTACAGCCGCGCAAGGGACACTGGCTACCAGCATCACCATCAGGAGTTATATCCTCCGCGGGCGAGCTACCAAGAGCGCCAGTTTAACTGTGCAAGCATCCCTGAACCTGACACGCCAAGGGGACATGGAATACCCCATTCTGCGCATCTACTGACAGGGAAAGGGCAACCTGCTTCATGTGAAACCCCACAGTTGTCCATGTCCCCCGCCACCCCACCGGCCGCAACCTCCGCCTGCAACCAAGCTACCCCGGAGCATCCAAACAGCACAGCCTCCTCCAAACAGCCTGTGGTGTACCCATGGATGAAGAAAATTCACGTCAGCACTGGTAGGCAACTTGTGTGTTTATGTTCCCTGCACTCCTCATGCTCCTCTCTCCCCTTCCCTCCCTTTATCAGTCCCTCTGACTCCCATCTCGTTGCCAGCCCCTGCTCCGATAGCAGGGAAGCCTTTGAAATGGCACAATTGAGGCGGATTTACGACTCGGCATTGGTAATTACACCCACCATAAATTTTATAGCCGAGGTATACTCAGGGCAGCCGTATCACCATGTGGCTTCTGCTGTTATGTATTGCGCGATGGAGAGAGGGGGAGAAATGAATAAGAAAAAAAATCTGAGCTTTGTAATCTTGCATTAATAATTTAGCTCATAGTTGGATGTGAGTGTCCTCTCATTACGCTGAGAAGTTCTTAACTTCCCATTTAAATTTCTCAAACAGCTAAACATTCATAACCAATAAATCTTTCCAGCCATATCTCAGTTGAGGCCATTCTTGTTTACCCCTCCTTTCCTCCGTTCTCTGTCTCCCTTTCTCTCCTCTTCTCCTTCTTCCAGTGAACTCTGGTTACAATGGGACGGAGCCCAAGCGGTCTAGGACAGCATACACCCGGCAGCAAGTCTTAGAATTGGAGAAGGAATTCCACTATAACCGATATTTAACTCGGCGGAGGCGCATCGAGATCGCACACACCCTGGTTCTCTCCGAGCGGCAGATTAAAATCTGGTTTCAAAACCGCAGGATGAAATGGAAAAAGGATCACAGGCTCCCGAACACCAAAGTGAGATCCTCCTCCTCTTCCTCCGGGTCCAACACAAGCTCAGCAGCCGGCGCTGTTGCCGCTGCCTCGGCCACTAACACCGGGGCCCCCGACGAACTTACCGGAGCTCAGCATGGCGAGGATATTACCAGGTTATAAAACCACGAACCATTACTGGGGGTAGAATAAGAACTGGTTATTTATAGAACACTTATATATTTTGTTTTCGTAGCTATCTTGTGCGGTTTCCTTTAAGTCCAAAGTTATATAAAATGCATGTTATATAGCATGGATTACTGCGAATACCGATGAATTATTTTTACGTGACACAGGGTTTAATTTATTTGAAGTTCAATTAAAATGATGTTTTTTATTAAAAAATGTTTTGAATGAAGGATGAAAAAGTAGAAAAAAATATACATTTTATCAAAATGTTATTGTGGGCCATTCTTTTGCCCTGCTGCCCAAGGTGAAATGCACAATCTATTTATTTCAAACAACACTGGAAGGAAATCACTATAATAATAGTTATTTTTGGTATATAAAAAGAAAGCTGGAACACACCATTGATCTTGAACTTGTATGTTTAGGAGAATAACAATGTGTGAATTACCTCGTGTATTTCAGAAACAGGATTTTTCTTTTTCTTTTTCAATTTTTTGCAATTTAGTTTTGTAGTGTTGATGTTGTGTTTTAGACCGTTCAAAGCAGATTATTGTGAAATGCAATAAACGGAGTTTAGTGTACTTGTGCTAATCATATTGGTCAATAAAACAGTGAGTGTCTACTAGTTTTAAATACGTTTGTTCCAAGTTCATTTTAGGTAAGGTGAGGTCTACTGTTGCAAATTGGAGGAGATCCTTAAAAGTGTACAGATGTGTGAATACTGGACATTTCACGAGGGAAACAAAAATCACTGTGTTTTTAAACTGTGTTTGTCAATCCTGCAGCTCCCTTTTTTGCGTGTTTATATTTGCAATGTGTACAGACACTGTGTGTGTGTGTGTGTGTGTGTGTGTGTGTGTGTGTGTGTGTGTGTGTATGTGTGTGTGTGTGTGTGTGTGTGTGTGTGTGTGTGTGTGTGTGCGTGTTAAAGCTTCACTCATAATGGATTGAAGTTATTTCTGAAATATGAAAATGAAATAGTTTGCGCTGTGCAGTATACGTGCAACCTCATCAGTCTGAAGGGCATTCAATTAGACAAGCCACTGAGGCCCTCCAGTCCACACTGCACTGCCTCTGCCAGTGCTACAAAAGAAGCTACTCGCTTCCTTCGTCCTGACTTGAACACAAAGATGCATGCGTTTAATTTAGAGTACATTTGCAATGTGTTAGAGATTTTAGATTGTTGTGAAATTATTCATTTTGTAACAATAGTGGTTGCCCTGCTTTTCTATAGTCCTCTGCGCCATGCGACTGGGTTTTCAAATGTGAAATGAATAAAAAAAATAAAGTCGTGATCTGCCGATAGATTCAGTATAATGCGTCGTGTGGTCTTCGTTAAATATCTGAGTGAAGATGCTGATGAAGTACACTAGTTTACCTTTGGTTTTGTTTTTTAAACATTTTTTTTAAAATTGATCTAAAGCAGTGCCCTCTCCACAAAAAGGAATGCTGTTGTTTTCTTGTCTGCTCACTCTTTGACTCTTGCTTGTATAAACACTTTGGCTCATTTGTCTGCTGACTCCCCAGTGGGCAGTTTGCCTCCGTAGTATGCTGCAGCTCGCGAGACTGTAGAAACTTCAAAAACGGCGCTAAGGCGTCTCTGTGCAACGTCATCGTGCGACTTTCATCTGGCAGGGGGACCAACTCACTGCAGGACTCTTTGCTGCTGAAAACCTGCTGGACTGATGCAATAATTTGAAGAAAGTCTTTTTAACTGAATCATCAACTGAAGTGCCTGAAGTGCTTTCATTTTGTCTCCCATTTTTCCCCCCTTTTTCTTTTTCTTTTTTTTTTTGGGGGGGGGGGGGGGGGAAGAAGGATTTCGGTTTAAAAATGGCTTGAGTCCAAAGACGCGCAAGAATTTGACAGATTATTGAAATTGTGACATGAATAGGCCTTATAAAATGCCTCGCGTAGTGGGAGGCAAAAGAGCACAAAAGGATGAGGTATTTTCCATCATCAATCTTTCCCCATAGAGCTTTGTGCTCTGTTCTGGAAAACAGCTCTGACAACAACCAGTTTTGATCTTATCAAATATTATGTAGACGGGGTCGCATCCTATGCCACTTTTCTTTTTATTTGACTGCTTTTCCCACAAATGTGAAAGTTAAGTTGGACTTTAAGCTGGACCAAAGAGGTTCAAACCTACTTTTTGGACAGGGCTTTGGATAGGCAGTAGAATAGTGGTGAGACGGCGCTGAAAAATGAATCCAGAAGCCTTTATGTTGCTGGACAGATTAGAGAAATTAATGTGCTCGCCACAGTCCCAGCATCCCTCCAGCCTCTTTCTAGGCCCTGTCGCCTCCATGTCGCGAAGCTGAAAAGGTACTTTATTGAAGTTTGGGGGCGAAATGGTAGAAGGCCGAGTTCACCTCGGGGACACATTTTCTGTCCCATTAGGCTCATTTCAGTCTGGATGGCCGACCTCTCCAACCCTGTGACCCAACTCACTCTCTATACGTGTACCTTCTGTGTGCGCCCTCGCTGGTCCCCTTCGGCCTCGGCTTTCTTTTCTGCGTTGTGCCGATAGAGAGGCCTGCTGCGGGGGATCACTCAATGTGTTTCTTCTTTTGTTAATTTGGCGGGGTGGGGGCGACGACACTGGACAGGGCTGAACTCTCGGACGGTTCTCTTCCTTGCATCCAGCAGAATTGCAGGATTTCCACACAGACACCTTCTTCTTTAATTTAACAATCTTTCGATCTCCCGTGAAGTCGTTTCCAAATCAAAGTGGCAAAGTTTTGTGGTAACCTTTACTGCAGTTAATGGAGTGGCAACATACATATATAAATATTTTTTTAAGTCTGTCTGAGAAAAGAAGGAAAGGAAGAAATATTGTTTTGTATACGTATTTAAAAAGTTATTTTTTAAATTGAAATTATAAATAAGATGTAAACAAAACTACCCTTTTAGTTCCCTGAAGACCCCATACCCAAACAGGAGCATTTAAAAAGAGTGTCTCTTGATGCAGTCACATGACTCCTGTGTGGCTTAAGAGAATAGCTGGTCTCCGGTCAGCGCTTACATTCAGACGTGAGCTGCCAATTATAGATGTTTCTGACAGTACTGGGACAGTTGGTCATTTTGATTAGTTTATGGACAAAGACCTTCAAAAACCTTCAAACTTCCCATGGAGGCTCGGCACTTCCCCAAACTTGTATTTTTAGCCACATGCATTTTTTCCCTGACACAGAGGAGAGCGAACTTCAGAACAGATTACTAATTAAGTTTTGTTAGAAGTAGAAGATGCTCGAAAATATAAGCGATGATGTCAACACTTGAGATATTATTGATGGGGCAAATCACTCTTATCCGGTTTTGCAGGCAGATTTCAGCGTGTTAGAGCGCTTTGATCTTTCTGGTGTGAACCAAATATTCAACGTTGATGGAAAAATATTCAACAGCCCGTCTTCCAGGATGAACAGTTGACACTGAAAGCCAAACTAATCTCACCGTCTGTCAGTTGTTTATGTGTTAATTCATCCTCCTCATCGTGTCTGTACAGGTGCAGCTCGAATTACACTTCGAACAATGACGACATGTCCCTCTTTGTTTGAGCTCTTGTAACTGAAGATTTGCGTTAAATGGAATGAGAGTGTATGAGGCACAATTTGACTTAGCGTTGCCAGGGATTTAACTAATACACCTGTATTAGGCGTTGTCTGATTTATTATGGGAATAAACAAAACGTGCGGTTTAATATTATTGCTATTCAAACAAAAGGCCAGTCAGTCATAAATCAGTGTCACTCTGCTGCTTTTTGTTTTTTTAACTTTGTTCTTATACACAATGGAAACTTTTCCTCATAGCAACACAAATGTTTAACTGCATTAAATTTAACGATAGAAAATGAATCATCGCGTACACAAATATTTTCGTTTTCTCTTCTCACGTGATCCAAGAAAGAGAGTAAACTTCAAAGTAATACGGCCTTACCTGTGACAAGATCTACACGAATGGATAGCAGTTTAATTCTTTAAGTTTAGAATGAAGTATTTTTGGTTTCACTCCATTCAGCTTTTTAGGTCATGGTCTTTTTTGCCTTTATTATTTTGCCCCCGCCCCCCGGGCTGAATCTGAAGAATTCATTTGATATGAGTTATTGTTAAACTCACCGCCTTTCACGGATCTGGTGCATTTTGTGTGTTTGAAGTTGAGTGTATAAATTCCTCAGTCTCTACTCAGCTAACTGGTTTCGTCTCTGACTTGAGACTGTTGAATCACACATGAATTTCAGCTCACATTGCACTGCTGCAGGCTGCATGTGCTTTACGAGCACCTCGGGCGAGGACTTTCTCTGTGAAGATATATGTATGAAAAAAGAAGAACTTTGCACACAAACACCAATCGAAATGTTTGAACAAAACCAAATATGAAACACGGAAGCGCCTGTGTTGTGACGCTTGCGCGCTTGATTGCCTGCTTTTGTTGTCTGCGCCGGGTTAAGTGCAAACTGTTTCAAACTCGTCCCAGGTGAGTGTCTTCTTCAGTCACTTTGGTTTGTCATAAAAGGTCCGGGCCGGTGCATTGTTATCCTGTAGTGTGTTTAAACGGCAGCCATGGCAGCTGCATAAAGGCTGAGAGTTGAAACAGGGGTCATGCTGCTATTTTCCAGGGATAGAGAGGCTGTCTCACATTGACCAGCAGTGGGTGTGTCATAAATCCGTAAATCTCTCTCCTATCCGTTCACTCAAGGGAGCAAATGCGTCGGCCTGGTGTGTGCGCGCATGCGTGGTGGAGGTAGAGTTTGATTAATTTACATAAAACTAGATTTTAAAAAGCCATCAGAAATGTTAAAAATGATTTAGTGTCGGCGCTGGAAAACATTTCAAGCAGGAGACGACGAAGCAGCTTGGACTGGTGTCCCACTGTAGAGTTGACATCGCACAGGAAATGATGGCCTGGATAAACTTACGAGTATACTTTCTGTCATCATAACGCCTCGCTGAGAAATATTTAATTAGCCCATTTGCTGCATCGTTGAGGACCTTCGAAATTACAGTCATTTTCTTCCGTTAGAGGTGTCACAAGGTGCCCAGACAGTCACTAGATTGAGTTATGATTATGTTATTCGCTTTTCATTAGCAAAAGTGTTCTGAATATGCGATCCTGAGACTATAGATCCATGATTATGCAGAAGTTTAGCGAAATGCGGTTTTTATTTGATTTGTTCTCTGAAAACGATTATCCGGTGTATTTGCGTGACCACCAGTTGCATATCATGCAGAACTTTGAGCACTTTGACAGCTGCTGCTGCTGCTGCAGTTTAACTTTGTGTGTACTGTATTTGATTGGATGTTAACGCGAAGGGTCATATGACCTCTGTTATCTAAGATGCAGGACTTTAAAATAAACTATACAATAAGTAAACAAATAAATACCGCGTAAAGCATGTATATTTATCAATTAAAGGAAAAAACAACATAAAATGTCTTAGTAAGGTACTAGTCGCCGGAACAGATTCTATGCAACTTGGCATCGATCCTTCAATTCTCCTGAACTCTGCTGGAAAGATAAGCCCAGTTTTTGATTTGAGGATGATGGTGCGGTGGAGGTCACTAAAATCTCCCATAGGTCTTCAGATGATTTGAGCTCTGATATGATAAAGTTTGAGTCAGACCATTCTCATACCCACTAAACCATTCAGTGACCTTGTGCCCAGTGGATGGGTGAGTGATCTTGTTGGAAGAGACCCCATTTGGGTAGAAATTGTTAATCAAAGGATAAAGATGATTACTTAGGACAACTTTTGCACACTTCCTTCTAAGCTAACAACTGGATCCAAACAATGTCAGTAAAATTTACCCCACAGCTTGAAGCCACCTGATCTTCTTACTGGAGGGGTTAACGTTCAGGTTTTCCCCTTTAGGTTGTTCTGTATATAGGTTTAGATAGATAGATAGATAGATAGATAGATAGATAGATAGATAGATAGATAGATAGATAGATAGATAGATAGATAGATAGATAGATAGATAGATAGATAGATAGATAGATAGATAGATAGATAGATAGATAGATAGATAGATAGATAGATAGATAGATAGATAGATAGATAGGCCTAAACACTCAAAAACAAGCAAAAATATTTTGAGTGTTATTTTAATTATTGCACTTTTAAATTGCACCTTTTCAGTACGGTACTGAGGTTTGTCTCTATTCTCCAGACTGGCCACGATTTACATCAGAGTTAGGCCCAAATTAATACTTCATGTTAATGCACATGCTTATAGGAAAGTCGGGACTAGTTTGGGAAATTGTCATTGTCTGTCTTTTACTCACTTATGAAGTGCAGTCTGCAAACTCTAGTCTTTTCATTTCACTCTGCATTGTTTACAGCAATATAGGGCACCGGGCCCATAAATCTTCTCCTTGCTCTGCCAAGACAGCGCCATTTGTATGCACCGTTTTAACCGACAGCATCCTCTGCCCATTAACGTCTTCTCCCCAGCTCTCTCTCAGTCTCCCTTTATCTGCGGAGCTCTGTCCCCTGGAAATACATTAACTGATCCGTGCTTCCTTTGTGCTTTGTGAGCTATTTATAGATTTTTTTTCTTATATGGAAGATATATATATATATATATATATATATATATATATATATATATATATATATATATATATATATATATATATATATATATATATATTTGTGTGTGTGTGTGTGTGTGTGTGTGTGTGTGTGTGTGTGTGTGTGTGTGTGTGTGTGTGTGTGCACTTTCCCGCGTGCCCATATATATGGGGAAAGACAGAAAAGAAAAACGTAATTGTGTTGCATCTGCCGGATTTCACCGTTTGTGCGCAGCTGCGGATATTCTGCAGTACCATTTTCTGTCTGCGTTATTGTTGTGAAAAATAAAAGTTTATAGACAATTTCCTTGGTTGTTTGTGTCAGCAGGCGAGAGAGCGGAGAAGGTAAGGAGGAATTGTAAAAGGGTTGACACCCAGAGCGACCGGCGCGCTTTTGTGTGAGAGAGAAAAATGATTTATTGCCACTGAGGCGGTTCAAACAGAGTTCACGGAGAATTGTGGTGGAGGCGCGGAGGAGCTAAATTATGGTCTTGCTGAGCTAGTATATCATAGATTCTATCTCCAATTCAGAGAGTATGTTCAAGGGTGTGAGGTAAGGAAAACAAAACGAATTTAATTACTTTCCCCACTTTCAGTCAGTCCTGATGTACACTGCCTTATTCAGCTGATAATAACACTAATGCTGCTTTTACTACTAATAATAGATTTATTTATGCGTGAGACGAAAACACAAACATATGTCAGGGTTTTATCAGTTTATTTAGTTTTGCTGGCCCACATTTACCTCACAGTGGAAATGACAAATTTAACCTTTAGCCAATTTAAATTTAAGTACTAAACCTTTCCACAGACTTTATTTAACTGGCTACAATTCAAAAGGGCGGAAAAGAAATATCAACACTGTAGTTTTTAGTGTCAACAAACATTTTTAATGCCTCAGCAGTCAAATTGAAATTATATTAATGTTGTAAGCATTGTGCTATGGCAGCAGTTGTTTCGTGTCCTTGATTTCATATAAAATATTTCATTACGTAAAAATAAATTCAACTAATAAAATAAAATAAAAATAAAAAATCTCAGGATGTGACACCACTCTAAAGGTTCAGGTAAAACATCGGTGATAGTGGCAGCAGGGGTGAAACGGAGAAGGAGGAAGGCTCCTCTCTTTCCACGCAAACCCTGAGTGCATAATCCATCACCTCTGAGACATCTAAAGAGGGTTTTCTCGACAGCTTTGCAGCTTTGTACTGAAACACCAGAAGGAGCTTACATCCAAAACATGGTTCAGCTAAGATTAATACTGGCTTGGAATATTCAGTATAGTCTCCCAAACCTTCTCATTTAGAACATGTTTTAGGGAGCACTATTTATAATTTTGTGATAGATTCATTATTCTCGTTATGTGGCCGTTTTGCATAAAATTGCGCATTGCTGGAATTAAACAAACACGTTTTATGAGTTCTTTTTCCCTACAGTATAACTCAGTTAGGCCACAATTGATGTAGCTTTTATACCAAATAACTTCTCCTAGAAAAAAATATTTATTATGGGTTTTAAAATGAAGTTGAAAAATTCATATTTTATTTAGGTGTTTTACGCCTTCATAGCTAAGTCCCAGTTGTCTTGGATGTTTGACACTGTGGCTGCAAATAGGCGCGCAAGAGCCTTTAACTGAGCATCTCATGTTTGGGTTCACGCCTTCGTGCAGAAGGAGGAATTTAATTCCTCCAAAAGATGTCCATAGTGTTTGAGTGTTGCCTCCTGGAGCCACCGTCAGTGGACTCGATGCTGTACAGTGATGCCTGATTAATGCAAATGCGTTGAATTGTCCTGTAGAAAAAAAACATCTTTGACGATTGCCTCCTTTGTCTTTGTGTGGCAATGACTGTCATGTCTTTGTTTGACCACTCCCAGTGAATCCCATTAAGCCAAAGCTACACTGTTATAAACACACGCTCTGTGTGTTTATAAAACCCGCCGATTTATAATAGGTATTTAAATGCGTTTCAGACTAAGTTATCCAAAATAAGCGTAATGATTTCGTTTTACAGACTTGAAACAGATTTACTCCAGTTAGTGCCCCTAGTAGAATGAAAATACGCGAATAAGCACCATTATTTATAATAGCGTTTGACTGGGGAAAAAACAAACAAACAAACAAGCAAACAAGGAGCGCAATTTCTTTTTTAATAATTTTACACCTAGAAAAGCTTCAGCAGAATAATGAGCTGTGATCTATAACCAGTTATTAACCATCTCTTATTCCACCTCACAGACGCGTATTGTAGCGCAGAGGAAAAAAATCCTCGCATCGTATTTGTTCAAACCTACCACCAAAAAGTTCAGGATGTGTGGCTGCGAGCGGCGGTTCCTTCAAAAATAAAACGAGAAAATGAGTCCTGTCAAAAGAGTAACAATATTACAAGAAATCTGCGCCCAGTTTCTAATGAAATGCTCCTCACCGCGCGTGTAAGCTTTGTCTGTCTCCCCCCCTTTCTCCTAATGTTTGTTTCTCCGTTTAAACACATCTCCCTCTTTCTCTTACACTGATTACACAGTCGTTTGGCGTCTTTTCATATTCCATTATATATATTTTTAATATCCTAGGTAAAGAAATGCAGGCTGCTCATAGAAATGTCTGAAGAAATATGGCAGAAGCTTCCTCTGGGTTGCAAGTTGCCGGCGGATTACTTTCCAACTCCAAAGCTCCGTCATTGGAGGACTGCCACACGTGACCACGGCGCCCTTCTGGTAAATATTATTCAATTGTTCCAAATGGTTACTCAAAGTGCACTTTCCCGCGTGCCTTTTTACATTCAGGTTAATTGTGATCGAATATTAGATAGACACACGTCCTCGCCTTTTACTGCTGTTGAGGGACTCCTGGTTTTATTTGAAACAGTTTGATGAGCTGGGTCCATGGACCCCCAACAGTTTGCCCTCCCACTGCAGCTGCATGGCAACAGTTTTGCTATGAGCTCTGGACAGGTGCCAAAATTAAGCGCGGGATACAATGAAGGAGGAGGAGGAGGCCAAGAAGCAGAACTTAATCAGCAAAACATGACCTCCTCTTCTCGTGTCAGTTCCAGGTTGAACCCAGATGAACAATCTGAGTGCCCACTGGAGCCCGTGGTTCACTGCCATGGCAAGGGCAAGCTGGACATCAAGAGCAGGAGCTGCAGTCTACTCACCATCTGCCGCTCAGAAGTAATTTTTCCCTGGATGAATCCACGGACCACTGGCTCTGAACAGTCTGGTAACTGGTTTTGTTCATTATCTGTGCCTTTTTAAAGCTGACACTGAGTGTTCAAAATATTTGTGACACAAGAAGCTTCATTAGGCTCTTTACAAACACGTTTTTCCCTCTTTTTAAATGTTTCTTTTTTTCGACTGATATGTAACTCAAACACTCACTGTCTTTGTTACCTTTCTTTGGAAGCAGAACAGCTACAGCAAAGTAACTTTTCAAGAGTGGTCAAAGTCATCTGCTTGATCACACTTAAGAGAACTTTGTTCTAATGTGAGCGCTCTTTCTGCTTTGTCAATGAATGAGTGCTGGTGTTACTGAACAGTTAACCAAATGCCACTGTCATGCTCACAGCATACGGGGCTGTTTTTCCAGTCCTGCAGGCAAAGTGATGTTCCAAACAGACAAGCTGCAGCACAAATGCTGCACAAACACTTCTTTTAATCCAAAAAAAAAAAAGAAAAAATCAGCACTCTGCGATCTGTCATCTCTTGACACGGTCTCAAAATGGATTGTATCAGTTCATTAATTCTATCACATCACGACTATAGAGGCGAGTGTGTTTATTTTGAGAGCAAAATCTCCATATATTTAAAAAAAAAAAAGAGAGAGAGAAAAACTTTTTGATTTTTTTTAATTTAATGTTGTAATCATGCTGGGTTTTTTTCTTTCTTTTTAAATCTTTGAAATAGTTAAACTTTGCTGTGTCGACATGCTGACATATAACAAGGAAGCAGTCCTCCAGTGCGGCAGATTATTGTTATATAGTTTTCACTATAGGTCTTATTAAGTATCCATTAACCCTGGCTTTGTTACATTATTATCAACAGAGCCTGGTGCTGCTCATATACATGTCAAATTGAATCCCTAATGGTGGTTATTTTCAGTGGTGGTCCCAAGGTACCTTTTAAGTGACTGAGATGAGGATTTGACAGGTCTGCTTCCGTGTGTAGCTCTGATTAATGTGTTCTGTCAGGCAGCCGTAGTGGCGTCAGATGTTTCCCCCAGACTGCTTCTTCGGGAGGTAACTTTCCCTGAACACATGACACAGTAGACAGCCAGTCTTGTATAGCGTCTCAACCATGACTGAATGTGCAGGAAGAGCTGAGGGCTCTTACTTGGTCACAGGTTGATTGTCTGAGGATTAACACGGGCCTCCCTGGCACTTGAAGTCTTCCATGTGCAGGTTATACATTTCAGGATAGAACTGTTAGATGTTTTCCTTTTAACACCCTCTCTTCTTTATGTGCTTCCTCCATCATCAGTCAGCAGTGGCATGGCAGCTGGTCTATCAGGTAGAGGAAGGCAAAGTGTGAAGAGGGAGAGGACAGCCTTTACCAACAACCAGCTGCTGGAGCTGGAGAAGGAGTTCCACTTCAGCCCTTACCTGTGTCGTCCTAGGAGGCTGGAGATGGCTGCTGGGCTCCAGCTCACTGATCGTCAGGTTAAGATCTGGTTTCAAAACCGCAGGATGAGGTACAAGAAGGAGCAGAAGTATGGAAAGATGACAAGTTTATCTCAGTTGGCCACCTGCAACCTGTCCCCCAGCTCAACCTCCTTTGCAGACCACCTGAATTTTCCAGATGCAAACATTGTTAGAACTTCCTCCTCCTCAGACTTGCACGCCTCTCTATTTGGCTCTTTCAGCAACAGCAATAGTGGTCAGTATATTCAGCCATCAGACCTGGCCCATTTGAACTGCATACTTCCATCTGTTGCAAATGGTCCATCGGCCTCCTTTACGGGCATAGATAGTCATCACCATGCTGGCATTTCAAAGTGGCCCTAGGGCCCCATAATGGCCAACTCCTCCTGTGCTCATCAAAATCTCAATATGATACATCTACTTTCACTTACTTATGAAAGACTGGAGGATGAGTCTGATCAGCAGGGTTGAAGTTCCCTCAACACACCCTTTCAGCATTCATGGAACATTTTAATTAAACCATATGAACACATCTTAATTAAAGGAAACCTACAGCGATATCTTTTGTGTTTCTCAAACACAGTGACTGAAGACTGCAGGGCCTCAAACTTGCTGTGCTTTTTGTACATACACACAGCATACACAAGACATGAAGTAATAATTACATGTTTTTGTTCTGTAATCTTACGCGTGTATTGCGCATGGTTAATGCATGCATGATGTAGACTTTTGAGTGAGTTTTCCATTGCCTTCCTGTTGTCAGACAATTGCTAAGTGGTTGTCATTTTCTAAGTGTTACATTAGGATTTTTGTTTTCATCTAAATAGCAGGTTGTGTGAAATATTAGTAAGTGTTAAATGGGCAAATTAATGTTCGTTTTGAATGATGTTATATTTTTGTTAAAACTATTAAATGATACGGCAAGTCTTTGATACTTCTATTGATTAATTGAGATGTCACCTACTGTACAGGCTTAATAAATGAATGTGGGAAAACTGTAGCTCTTGTGCAATGTTTACCCTATTCATCGCTGATTAGACTTACATTTTTTTTTCTCCAGCAGTATTTTTATGATTAAAGATTCCTGGATTAGATCCCAAATGTAATCAAATTAAGGCGTGCTTTAGATTCACTGAAAACTCCGTAGTATTGTGCATTCATGTTGCACAGTCCCGCCACATAAGCCTCTCCCTCACTTCTGCCTATGAGTTCCCCACCATTAATCACTGAGACAAGGCAGTCTTTCCAGCACTCCAACCACAAGCTCTGAACCCATTGGGCACCATGACAAGATCTCTTGCCTCCTCCTTCCCAGCCTTTGCCTTTTCAATAGCCAAATTGTAGTGCTGCAAGTTGGGGCTGGCCTCCCACTCAGGGGGCATGTTAGTTGTGTAGCGTAGAAGCCCTTCCAACATCCTATAGGGCTGCACCAGAGACCAGTGGCATTCAGTCACTTATGACAACATATTATCTTAAAGAACAATGAGAAGACTTCTTTTTTAAATGGCGTTGACTGTGTCACTGTGACATGTGGATTCTGAAATGTAAACAGAGTCATGGAAGGGTTATTTTTAATCATCTATTTTTGATTTTAAAATTGGGGGGGAGGGCGTTATGCACGCATTTGATAGAAGTGGGTCACATGTTCTCCTGAATCTCCAGAGTTTATCAGATAGATTGCAACTTCCAAAGGAGCAATTCCTGTCTTATTCTTGATAACGTGAGGCCTGGTGTCGATACTGCGCACGAGTTATAAGCATGCTATATGATGTATAAGAGTTGTGTTGCTGTAAATGAGCTATCACAGATGACCACTGACAGCTATGAAATGGGGGGGTAACAAGGAAGTTGATCCCCTAGTTGTTCTGGATGGAATGCCTTCCTGCTCCTAATTCATCGCTTCATCAGCTGGCATTTGGTAAATATTTGACACCATTTGCAGCACGCCTCAGTAGGTGTCAGGGGAGTTATATAGCACCTATAAGTCTATGAACATTTCGATCTAAATAAAGCCACGTCCACACCACATCTGTAGAGAAGAGGTGGTGACAGCTGGGTAATTTAGGAGAAATATAATAAAGGGCAAAAGAGAGAAAGACACATGGCAAGAAAAGTTCTCCTCGAAAAAATATGTTCATTTACAAAGAGGCAGGAAGAGGGGAGGGGAGTGTAAGGAAGAAGAAGCAGACAGCGCTGGATTCCTGAAATTCTTCCATATGCTGGGTGATTTATGATTTTAACAGTGCTGAGGTTCAATGGGACTTTTACCTCTGGTTCCTCTACATGATCTTTTTCCAGCCACTGAAAGCTGGAGGATCCACACACTGAAGTGCAGTAATTCTGTGGATGAGGTCAAGGAGGAGGGGGGGTCCCCAAGGGTCAAAGAAAGCCTCCCCCAAGGGCCCCAGTGCAAGGGCGAACAGACTGCTTCCATTTCAACATTAAGTTAGCCAGTTGTTCACACGCTGGGTCACTCCTAGTTAGCAGCATAAAGTCATTATTTCCTTTTCACTCACTTGACTTCTTTGCCCCGTTTGATCAGATGTGTTTTTAGGGGGCGAGGATCAGGAAAGCCAAAAAATCCTTACATGTTTTTCTAGATTCTGGGCTTTGCCTTAAGTAGATCTTTGAAGTGACAAATGATCCCAGCCGTGGTACCGTGAAACCAGCTTTGGTTACGGTCCATCATTAATTTCAAAATTTTGCATTATGTCCTTTACAGTGACTGATGTGCAACTGTCCAATTTGCAGCTGTTGTGTAACTGATTTGGGGTTTAGATTTGAAAAATGCTCCCTGCATCCAGACTTTTCTTAAGCTGCAGTGAAAACAAAACTGCTCTAAGTTTAACAAAGATGTGCTGCTTTAAGTATCTTTCACTATAATCAACAAATGCCAGCTGCTTCTTATTTTACCATCCCATAAGCTGCTGCTGTCCATTGGAGAAGTGATAATTCCATTCATTATATGGGGCTCTATCAAAGCAAATAAATGATGATGATAATAATTAATGCTTATGAGTCAACCCTTTCGTTTATTAGTATATATTTCCATAAACAGTTTATTTTCTGATTGGCCTGCAGCCTAAGAGAGATTCCTAAAGCCTGAAAGTAACTAAAAATCCTCTAAGCTCCATTTAGGAGGTTTTCCCCTCAGTTTATTCTTCATTTGCTAATTTGTTTTCCCATCCTTGGCCACGATCCATGCATGCGGTTATTTACATCAGTAATTAATGCCAATGACTAACCTGCTTTAAAATTTCATAAGCTGGGCTTGGTGTCCACCGAAAAGCACGATGTCTTTTCAGTACAATGACCTCCATTTATTTAGCACTGATTTATTTATGAGGTTTTTGCTTTGGCAAACAATGCTTTATCAGAGAACACAAAGAAAGGTAACCTCCTCATTATATAGCGATTAAAAAAACATCTCCAGGGGTAGTAACAATGGACATTATTTACATTTAAAAGTCATTAAACAAAAATGTTCAAATCCCCTTTTGAAATTATCACACAGTATCTTAGGAAAATATTTCTGTAGGCACAGTTTCTAAGTAGGCATATACCCTCAATATGTACTGAATTTATGGCCTTATTCAATCACCGATGAGTTCAGATCATAAGGCGAGCTCGAGCAAGGAATAAAGAATGAAAAAAGAAAAGAAAACAACAACACAAGTATGTGTGCCTCTTAAACAACATGAATACATGTGCCAAAGTCCTGTTCTTGATGCTGTTTATTCTGACAGAAAACTTTACAATATAAACATGAAACCAAGTTTGTGCAAAAGCGTGTATGCATCGATGTCCATCCTGCAGAAATAAAATTCATGTTAAAACACTTTTCATTGGACAACAAAACAACGCCTTTGGAATTTGTGTGAATTTGCTTTTGCTCCTTACATAAATGAGTTCAGATGGATGGCTGTACTATTTAAAGACATGAAATATCATCAAAAGGCTTATTTTTGTCATTTATGTCTTTCGTAGATTTCGGTGTCGATAATGTGGAAGTGTGTTATAACTGACACATATTTAACAACATATAAAAGACTCAAGAATAACAGTTAAGTGTAAGAAAATGCCACTCAGCAACAAAGATGTTATTGGAAAGGTTTTGGTGAAAAAAGCAGAGACGTAAAAACTGCTGCATGCAGGAGAAAAGCCAACAGAGGCCTAGAAGTCATTTCCGCTTTGGTGGGGATATGTTCTACAGACTGGTTTCTGTGAATTACTGCTTCATTAAATAAAATCTTTAAAATTTCTGGCACGCATTGCATGTTCTCCTAGTTTTCTCACAGCCTTATGGTCAGACTCTAATATCTACTTTTATAAAATAATTTGTATAAGCATAATGGTAGGGTTTATGACCAAACTGGGAAATCTTCCTTTTAATTTTTAAAGTAAATCAGTAAAATAAAAACTTGTGAATGTCACAAACACAACTTTGCTCAGTTCTGGTGTATAACATGGAACTTTTATGATTGGCCTTTAGGAGGTTTTGTTCTTTTTATGACCCGCTAACCTTCTTAGCTTTCTCCCTCCACAGTAGTAAGTGCTGCCCACCAGTCTCTCCAGGTGCTTGTTGCTCAAGATGATTGTTAAGTATCAATTTCCTGTGTCACCTTTATGGGTTTTATTTATTTGTCTGCTCCTTCTTGTGGAACAGTGCCTGAGCATCACTCAGGTAGATGGATTATAACTCAACTGCTACGACTCATCAATCTTGGAAATTTGACTTCCTGAATCTCATACAACTGTTACTGTCATATTATGGCACAGCATTATCAAGATCAATGGCATTTTAAATGCTTCCCAGTTAAGGATGATCGGTGACAATAAAAAGGTAAGTTGGTGATGAAACTGTCTCTGCTGTGGTGAGCTGCACTCAGCGCAGTGAGGGAGTCACCTACTGCAGCCCCAGACGAGATCTGCCTAACTGAATGAACTTGTAATCACAACAGTCACCCTGCTAAATGTCACATGTTGACCATTATTGATCATCCAAGACTTATTCAATACCCAATGACTTCATCAGGGTCTAATCAATTGCCTTTTTTTTTTTTTTGTTCACACATAAAAAAGCATTTTAATATTCACAGCATAAAAGGATTTGCAGTGTTATCAGAATAGTGATATCAGGCTGCTGGAAATGTGAACTGTATGTAAGCTTCAAATCCCACTGCTTTGTGTCTAGTCTCCCCTGGAGACAGGAGACCATCTGTAACAGCACAAGAAAATAAACATAATTGATTTTCCTTAATACTTTATAGTGTTACCTATCAGCCTGCACACACAGTTTGCAAACTGACGTAATGTTTTAGACCTTTGACACACACAGAAAGGAGTTTCAGATTGGAGAGACTCGGCTCGGATTCTCAGATATCAGCTACATCTGTAGGTGGTGTCCACAGTGGGATTTTATGCTGCTATATCCCAATTACATAATGCCTAATACGGACATACACAAGTTAAGGTAAAGTTCATTTTTAGGTTGTTCAGCTGAAGTACCTGGATAGCAACAGATATTCCAGACGTTTTACAGCTCCATTTCACTGGACTCTCATTAGCAAATACATTAAAATAGTGTAATAACACAGTCCTGTAAACAGTAAAATATTATTAACTGCAGCACAAACAGCAGGTTTCTAAAACAGTTTGAGCCAAAGGTTTTTTCAGCTTCATTTATCTTGTATTATTTCAACTGGGTTTCACTTGGAATACCTAATAAAGTGGCTTTCAGGTGTCCCAATTTAATGGCTATTTCCTGACTTGTGATAAGGAAAATTGAGTAGACATGTAGCTTGTTTAGTTTTGCAAACATATTATTTTTACGTCAGCACTGTGGGACAATGAAACCATCAGAAAGTAATTTTAATGAAACATTCGATACTTCAAAAAGACAGACATTCATTTTCACTGCAGTATTAATTTTGCAGTGTAATAATGTTGCTGATGTAATTTTCATAACAGAACTTTAAATTAAACTTTTCACATATTTCATGGTTACTGTTAAGGAAATTTGTTTAACATGATCCATGAAAATCCAAAACTGGAGCCACGAAAATATGATTTAGGTCTGAATACCTAAATCTTCTTAAATGCACGAATAAGCTGACAGACTGGCAGACATGGCGACACAAATTGTTTTCACTACTTTAAAACTACTTAATAAGACACAAAAGACATATAATGAATATATGAATATTCTAAAAACCCAGCATTCTTTCAAAGCTTTACGTTTTTTCCATTGCTGACATTTTCCTACTTAAGACTAAAAGAATAATCTATCTTTAACTTAAACAGAGGATTAGTGTTTTATTAATATGGCATCGCTGTTCTATCAACATTTTGCTATTAACCATGCTTAGCATGCACAGCAGACTACTGATTTGTGCTGTGAACAAGCAGGGGATGTTTAAGTAAAAAATAAATAAATAAATAAAAGCAACTCCTCTTTCCCTGCAGCTAAAACAATGCTGTATGAGGGAGAATATTACAGAGTGTGCTGCAATGATGAACATTTCCTCCTGTTTCATGTTTAACCCTGCTCATTTCCCACAGTAAGAACTCCGGAAACACACAAGTGTGCACAGCAGCTTGGGGGGAAGATGACTGATGGCTTGTTGTCATGATGTTTGGGATTCTGCCGACTCGAAGCCTCCTGGCTCACTGAAGCTGTGAAGCGCTGCAGCACATACTACAGGCTATAGTTGAAAAGTCCTGGTATTAGTAAGGTATTGCTTCATTGTCACACTGTTGAGCCTGTGCAGAATGCAGTTATCTGTAATGTCCCTGGCCATTTGCAAAGTAGTTGCACTGGATTTATGATTATGGCTCATGTGCCAAGACAGATTTCTGCTATTCAACAATGAAGCAAGAACAATTATTAGAATTTCACACTGAGCGGATGGGTTATTTTGTTTTCAGCTGGTATTCCCTGGATTGTGTGTGTGGTCTGGGTATACTCTAAGATAAACCTTACTTCTGACCTAAGGATTTTTCAAAATTGTCAATATTTGGGGGGGGAAAAGCCGACAGGCACCATCAATCACTCAGATAGCCATCTTTCAACTGGTCAGTGTGCCACGCTTTCTGTGTGTGCTTCTTCTTCAGTCCTTTCTCTGTACCTTGAATTATTTCTCTTTGTCCCTCTGCCATATTACAGCTCTATCGTGATGTCTGATGAACCTTCCCACCATGAACATGGCATAGATAGCTGCCATCTTCCCGTCTTGGAACTGCATTAACATTCTCAGCCTTGTGAGGTTCAAGAGCTGACACATAATGAGACTTGACAGTGTTGCAGGGCTACACAAGGGTCTGGTGTCAACTGCGGTTGCAGCATTATGTCAGCAGCAGCAGGATGAGAGTTCACTTCAAAACCAAGGAGGTAATCCGAGCACGGCCGCACTGATCCCAGGGCCTTGACTGCCTATTGACACACATCAGAACATGGACGCAAAACAAATTAACATCGGTCAATATTCTCCCCCCACCTCCTCCTGGCTCCTGACATAGCCACCTAAGTGTTGCCATGTTTACCTCACCTCCAGTCAAAACAATAGAGACTACGGGGATAATGATGGAAAGGAAGAAAATGTCTGCACTCAGGTTTAAGAGGGTATTTCAGGTGTTTATGGGCAGAATATTCCCATTCCTGGTATGTGTGTAAGACTGCAGAGTTTGGTTTGAGGGGGATTCAAATTCAGAATTGTATTTGCAGGATCCATTTCATTTAAACAGAGAGATTATACTCTTTCTAAATCTTGTGCAAAATTTGTGGTTAAGGGGACACAAGCTGTCCAGAGGAAGGAGTCTGAGCTAAACAAAATCATGCAACTTCTGTTCCACCGGGCAGTGATGTGGAACAACACCTCATATATGCTAATCAAGCATATGGCACTTCTAGGAATAAAACATGGGTAGTTGTTGTTGTTGTTGTTCTATGAGATTAAAAAAAAGGTTACTTGATTTTGAATGCAATTTGAATGCATCCAAAGGCTGCAATAGTCTGTGGCTGCAGCAAAAACAAGGGGAAGGAAAAAAATCATTTGCAAATGTAAAAACCGAGATTGCCCGCACCTGTTTTTTTCCCCTCTTCCTCTTCTTTTCCCCTCTCTGCAACCCTTTCCCGTCCCCCGCCTCCCTCTGCTGAAAGCCATTACAGAAATACAATTTCTAATACCTCCGCACAGGTCTTCGATCGACTGCAAACAAATTTATATTCAGGCGGTAAACAGAAAGCTGCAGAGATTTATTTAGAGTGTGGAGGAGAGAAACAAGCTAGCGCGTGAACCCTGAGTAACCTCCGAGCTGACATGAAGATGGATCAGTGCACCATGCAAATGCATGGAGAGAAGGGATATATTGCACTCAGTCATTCAGCACATCGCTGCCTGTAGAATCCCATTAACTCCCACAGCTGGGACCATATTTCTGTGTTGTAAGAATGCAGTTAGAAGTTGTTCATTACGCTGAATTATTTTGTAATTACTGCAGACTTAAAAGACATAGAAAATATAGTTAAAATAACGCGATAAGAACGGAGGCAGATATTTTATAGGTTAGGGTTTTAATTAAATGTTACCTGTTAGATAGCACATAATACTAATATTAATAATGTTAATGACAGTTATGCTGCTACTACTACCACTAGCGATGATAATAATAAAAAGGTAATATAACCGTGTAGTTACTATATTTAAGTAGTAATAAAATGCATATATAAAAATTTAATTTACTAATTAATAGGTTGGTTTTTTAACTAATTAAACTAAGAGTCCGTGGGAAACAAAAATACAGGTGTAAATAAGTTAAAATTATTAAATTTCTTTACACGTCTTCAACTTATTTGCAGGATCACAGCATTTTTTTTTTACAGAGATAAAAAATAAAACGATCACATGATCGTTGAAACTTAAAAATAACAAGCTAGCTATTTAATGTTTGTCATTCTTTTTTTCAACCCTCGCAAAATATTGGATATATAGAAGCTGTGAAGTGGGATCAAAGTGAAAGCGAAAATAAATGTGGTTTTCAAATGAATATTAGACGTTAGCACTGGCGCATCAGGGCATTATCAGCTCTATTAATTCCCATGGTTTTAAATGTATGCGGCCAAGCTGAGTGTCACAGTGATGCGTGAATTTGAAAGTAGGTCACCAGAAATAAATGCATAAATAAATATATAAATGAAAACAAAAAAAACCCAAACAGCTGCACTGTGGAGCTCCTTGATCTGTGAGCTGCTGTAGCTGTGCGCCTGTAGATCTGCTTTTGCACCAAATGCCTTTTAGGGCGGTGCAGACCCAGCAGCTTTTTGCGCTTCTTAATATCTAAATATATTTTCTGTCACTCTTTCAACTTTCAGCCATGTAACCCTGTTTACACATGCGCGAAAATTGTCCCACAGCAGTTCATTTCCGGTTAAACACGAGAAAAGTACAGTCGTAAAAGCAGCTGCTAACCCAGCTGAGGAGCACGTCAAACTTGAGCTGGACACGTCCTCTCTCCCACTTACAGCTTCTTGATCTTCACGCGGAGCCATTTTTTGTATTTGTTCGAGACTAATTACAAATCTGCTGCCACTGAACTTCTAAATACCAGCTGTCACGACCTCTGAACCCGTCAAGTGTGTCTTTCACATGACCTAAGCCCTTTGCTAAAGAGGGCCCTGGGTTTTTCAAGAAGCCTTGAAAAATTTACATAATCCATTAACTACATCAGTGTAGACTTATATTATGCTAATTCGACTTTGGACAAAAAGTTTTTTTATTGTTATCTTGAAAAATAACCAGTGAGGAAGAATATGACTTTGTCTAAATGGACAAAAACTGTGTTTTTTGGCGTCGTGTCCTACCTGTCTGAAGGTGAGAGGCCCACAGAGGTCCTCAGTGTGATGATGATTGACTTTCCTGCTGCTTTCTAAGGATGTTTGTAGTTTTGTTCTGTGGGCCTGCTTGTTGTGCTCGGACACCATTAAAAATGTTGACCTTAAGCGAGTCTCGCAACTTGCTTGCTCGGCTTAATCAGTTTTGTCCAGCCTGATGACAGAGATGTCCAGCTATTGGCCGAGAAGGGGAGGGCACGTCATCTCCATCAATCAGGGACTGCTGTTTCTCCTCTGAGGAATGTCCCCACGGTCGTCCAGCCGCCTGACCATGCATGAGAGGCCGGGCATGAAGTGCAAGCCCGTCCAATGATTATGCAGGGGAAAGGTGATAATGACTTCCTATCAAGAGTTAACGGCCGAAGGGGAGAATAGCCCTCTGTTAACGGGCTGCTGCCGAGCAAAAGAGGTTATAAACCAGGACCTGGGCAGCAGGTCTCATCCTGAACTCGGTGGTCGTGATGAGGAGGGGAAAGTGGAGGTGGAAGTTGCCTCGGGATTTTATTCTCCGCGTCTGACTTTGTGCACCTCTTCGGACAGCCCTCCTCCTCCAGGGTTTGAGGCTCTGGAGGGATTCTCGACACTGGCCTGCCCCCACTCGTCCCGTGTCCCCTGGCGGTGCAGGGTGCAGGGGCAGGGCTCTCCAGGACGTGGATACTGCGCGTCAAATAAAGAGAAGCCACAGCGCTTTGGGTCCCTTACGGAGGAAATTCAAATTTACCCTCACAATATCCCCGAGATTCACATCACCGTGGGAAGCTCCACGAGCCCGGACTGTAAAGGAGCTGATACGGATGAAAGGAGTAAAACTTTTGAGTGGATGAGAGTAAAGAGGAGTCAGCACCGGGCGGGTAAGTTTTTTATGTGTGTGTTCAGGGACACTGAGCGAGAGAGGGAGGGGTGAAATGACCGCGAATTTAATTTGGGATAATTTGTAAATTTGTTTTGTTCGGTTTTTAGCTTTTAAATAACTTCCCTTTATAGTTGAGAAAGTTTGATCGAAGTTTTCTATTCGAGCAGGAAAAGAAAAAAAAGGAGGGGGGGGGGGCTGACGTGTGTGATGCGTCACAGTGAACGATTTCCTCCGTCACCAACAAACAAAAGATGAATTTCAAAGATAAATGCTCCCACCTTAAAAAGCAAATCAAAACGCTTCGAAGGCAGCTATAGCTGTTCCTACTCGACGCCACATTTGAATATGCTCATGAGGAGTCGGGTGCAATTTTCTTAACGGTTTCATGTTAATATGTCTGTTAGGTTATTTAACATTTTTTGCTCCACCTACTGTTGCAAGCCGGGTTTAGACTGTGCACAGAGGGAGAAGGTGAAGTACAGTGAGAAGCCTGTTTAGCCTCAGTGTATATTCAACCCAGAAAACAATCAATTATTTACCCTTGCCCTTACTAACCAGCAGACTTTGAATAATGCAACAGACCACTGCCTGTCGAGGCTCACAGGAAGTTGAGTAAAACTTACTCCTGTAAGCTGAAGTGCTCCCTGAGTATTGATTAGTTGTCTGTTTGTAATGAAAGCCCTTGTGTATTGATTTCAGTTTGCAGCACCTTTACATGTGTCCACCTTTTTAACATAATTGCTGTCACAGATCACCATTTCACTGACTGATGAGTTCTGGGCAGAGAGCCCACAGAAGAATACATATCCCAGACTTTAAAAAATATATATCAGGAGCATACTAATGTGAAAAATGCCCATCAATCCTCAATTTTATGTGAGTTATAGTATCTTATGTAGATCCTTCATTTGATCAATAATGTCACTTGATTGACTGGCCACTGTACTTGGGCTGGGTTTCATAAATTTTACATGGAGGAAGATTTACAACAGCGGTGGTCCAGTATTGTTTTTTCTTTCTTTTCTTTTTAATAGTCTGTGTCTGCAGTAAGAATGCTGCTGACCCAAATATCCAGTGACCAAATCTGAAACAAACAAAAAAACTATTTGTGGTAGAAGGGCCCAGCTTGTCTTTTAAGGGACGCAACAAACAATCTGAACATAAAATGATGTCATAATCTTTCTGCTACCTTTGTATGCTCTCAAAAAAGGAGAGACATCACATTTGATTTTAATTTTGATCATTTTGTGACTCAACAAACGTAAAATCTGTAGAACCCAACTGTTTGCTCAATATTCAGATTAGTCCACCGGACGGTCGCAGAATAAAAAACTGTGTGGCAATGGGTCAAGCTTAAACTAATGAAATAACAAATACATTTAAAAAAAATACAATAAAAAAATCCTTGGTTACATTAGTGGCTTAGCTACTGATCTGCATTTGCAGATTCTTTTAAAGATGTCGCTGTGACAGAAACAGAAATGTGGCATAAACACAGCTGATTTATTATAAAAAATGAAATGGTGTAAGAAACAAACAAACCAACAAACAAATAGAAAAACCTACAGTTCATGTTCTTTAGACCGGATATATTGCCAAAGCGAGGAAGGTAGAAGGTGGCAGGCACACTGCTGATTGATCTCAAAGTCATTTTATCCATCAAACACATTAGAGACACACTCACATGATCCAAATCCATGTGCTTGGGAAAACCATTTGCTCACACCCACCCACGCAAAAAGACATTTCCTGCCAGTATTGTTTGTATCTCTGTAACCTCTTTCTGTTTCTCTCTGAAGGAGATCATCTGTAGGAGTAACTCATTAGGACTACTGTGTAACTTGTAAAAGAGTCATTAGTGAAAGTATGCTTTCCTCTGGAGGTTGTATTGGTTTTGCAACCCCCCCCCCCCCCCCCCCCCCCCAAAAAAAAAAAAAAAGTATTGCGTATTCTTCCATGTTGAAAGGCCTCCATAGACCTGCTGTAACCTGATCTCCTGGCTCAGTGTATATACTCCCAGTGCGTCATTCTTCAATTATGCTTTGACAGCACCTGAATTACTGTGGGCTGGATGCCCAGATGACTGAGGCAATGTGTATTGATCTATCCCTTTTCTTCTTCCCTCTCCTTGGCTTGGAAGGCCCTTCCATTCCCTTTGCTGGCTGGCTATTTTTAAGCATGCAAGTCATTCCTCAAATATTTAGTTTGATTCTTTTATGCCCTCTGGCCGGCATCAATTCTATTATCTTTGGAGCCATTAATCAGAATGTGCATGTGATTTGCACTCCACAAAGCTCAAGTTCTTAATTACGTACAGTTTCTCTGCATTGGTTCTTCATATTCACTGGCCTCAAATTCTCAGGCTTGGTCACCTTCGCATTCATTTTCTTAAAACACAGATGTTGACATTTATCCTATAACTGACCTTTCCATCTGCTATGCTTTTCCAAGTGGCTGGAGGCCTGTTAACCTTCCTCTCTATGAATTGTGGTGGGAGGCATTGCTCTACACCTGGCACACTGACTCCATTATGCAGAAGCAGCAGCCCATTTTCTCAGAGGCAAAGACACACTGACGACTACCCACAATGTCAGCAATGAAAAATCCAGATATAGCTGCACTTCCTGTCATTCATTGCACATAAGTAGCACAGATGATACTTTAATGTGTAACCCAGAAACCTCAGAGGACAAAAATGGAGACATTTGTCATTAATGCAGCGTTCGAAAGGATTTGTAAACTGTTAAACTGTCATTGACACAGAAAGACCCGAAGGCAAATAATTAATGATTCCGATGAATACAGTTAATGGACTGTAAATGCTACAAAGTTGTGTTGAATCGCCAAACATCTGACTGCTTTATATCAGAATATACGGCATATATTATTTTCTATACGGTTTTTAATGAACTCGCTGAATGTTTTGATGAACACGCTTTTAAAATATAATACTGCCCAGTAATACTGCAAAACATCCAAACTCACACTCAGAAGTTTCACTTTAAATCTGATTTCCAAGCTGTGAGCTTGTGGACTGCAATGTGCTGCACAGGTCTTTCTGTTGTTATGTCCCATGTAGATAGCACAACATTTCAAGCCTCTCTGCTTTACAGCAGTTCAGGATTTTGCACCCTGCCTATAGGCTTTTTGGTAAAGCTGATACTTCTGATGAAACATCTTCATTATACAGGGGACACTTTAAATCATTAGACTGGCACAGAGCCAATTCCTGTAAATGAGTTTTATATCATTTTATCCCCGGTGAATGCTTCAATACTGAACTACTCTTTAAGTAAAAAAATATAATAACGATTATTTATTTATTCTCCATTATCACTGAGATTGGACTGCATATCATTTATTCAGTAAACACTGAATTTATTTTTTTCTGGAAACAAAGTTATGACTTCACGTATAGCCGAACAAACTGAACCTTTCACGTTTTCAGCTTTGGGGTTCAGCTTAAATCGAGGATATGGGCGTGGATAATTTAATTCAGAAAGGTTTTGTGCTTCTTTTGTTAGTAGCCTCATTGATCTTGCTAAAGAAGGTTTTCATGTCCTCTCTCTCTCCCCAGTCAGGACGCGCATGACCTGTGGGTTCAGTATTGTTGACTCGGGCCTCGGTGTGGTGGAGGCTGGAAATCGCAGCATCTGCGCGGACGGCCATCCCACGATGAACGGAGCCCCGAGGATCAGTTACAGCACCAAGCAGCTGACCGAGCTGGAGAAGGAGTTTCACTTCAACAAGTACCTGACGCGGGCCAGGCGGGTGGAGGTCGCCGGCGCCCTGCAGCTTAGCGAGACCCAGGTGAAAGTTTGGTTTCAGAACAGACGCATGAAGGAGAAGAAATTACAGAGAGACGGGCTACTCTCCGACCCAAGGCCCGCGGCTCCGCACTCACACGCCGACACTTTGGACACCTGCCCCTTCCACGGACCGACCTAGCCAAAAAAAAAAAAAAAAAAAAAAAAAATCAAAACAAACAAACAAACACCTGCCCCTGAACTCCTGAACTGCATCGTGCGTTACACGGCAAGTCTGCAAATGTTTTGATTGGCGTTTGCATCGTTTTCAATCAGGCTTCACCTTTATTTGCTTACAACGACGGATGCTTAACGCAAGAAGCGCAAAGGCAAGTTTCTTCATGCAAGAACGGGCCCAGACGATTTGTCATTCTCTCCGGCTTCAGACTGGTGCTCTGATTTGAATATTAAAATTCAACTCATCCCATTGCGCTCCTATCTACACAATGTAAACGAAGATACAAACTCATATTAATTGCCCATAGAAACTGTGGAAGTCCATTTGCGTATTTTCTTTTTGTGTTTTTTGTGTTTCTTTTTTTTGTTTTTGTTTTTTACTTTTTTTTTTGGACAATTTATTCGGCAAACTTGAACACATTTTAACTCGTGCTTCCCAGTTTCTATGTAAAATGTATTATTTCTATTTATTGAAGATCTATTTATGATTATTATTTATTCTGATATTTTTACAGCATTTATTCACATTATGCCATAGCTGCCGTCTCAGACAAATTAAAGTCCACAATTATGTGGAATTGTTTCTGTTTAAGCTGTTTGCTTCTGACGGCTCACATTTGAGGACAGGAGGAGATACACCTGTTGTAGGCAGAGCCCACGCGTTATGTTACCAAATATTTATCAAGCTAATTTAGCTTCGCTTTGAATCCTGCCTTCGTGTCGTGTGTTTTATCCACTCCCACTGTTTCCTTTATCCACGGAACGATTAAAATGCCATGATTGATGGAGAGATTTATTGACGGGCTCGTATTGGAGTATTGATCCGTGGTGATCCATCCATTTGAGGCACAAATATGTGAGCATTTGCATGCATGTGTAACTGCATGTTAATGGAATGTAGAAACGTCGCGATCGGGAGCTGTTGCGTCTTTTATTGCTTCTATATATGCATCAGAAAATGATAATTTAGCTGAAAGACTCATGCGGGAGAAGAGACAATAAAACGGTGCCTGTGCTGTTTTGCAGATCAACCAATAAACTGTGTGGCCCCAGCAGTTCGAGCAGCTAAATATTCCTTCCAGATTCACATCTCATCTCATATAAAGTAAATGATGGTAAACACGGCCCTTAAACACTGTTATGTTTCCGGTATCACACTGCGTTTCTATCATGTTAATGTCTACTTTAATATCAAGATATGGGCCATCAGGCACATTAATTTTGTGTAAGGGAATATTTTTGTTTAGCTTTCAATTAGCGTGTTTGCACTGGATATGAAGGTTACTGGATCCAAAACGGATATTAATCATAACAAAGGAATTAAACTTGAGTGTTGGAGATTAGAAATAAAGTGCTAGGATAAAAAAAAAAGATGAAGAAGAAGAGGAGGAGGAGGAGGAAGAAATTGGGTCGGTTTCAAACCTCTGACGAGCGTTCTCGTTTGAATTTGTATTTGTATCATGTAAGTAAAATGCTACTGGTAATACTCATTTAAAGTAATACAATTGCGCCTTTGTAGGGCACAAGAGTAGACATGGAGGCTGCAAGGCCAAGCTAATATATGCAGTTACACCAGAGTTCACCTCTCACCTCCTGACCTTTGCCTTGCCTCGGAACAACGATGACCCGGTCAGCGGCTCTGAGAGAGCAAGATGCACCATTAATTTGGGTGACCTCGAAGTCTGAGCTTTTCTCTTCCTTTCTTTCGTTTTCTCTTCTTCTTTTTTTCAACAAGCAACTCCAAATGCTTTTGTTCTGGTGTGGGGTGTGTGTGTCCACACAACAATATTTCATGGAGCTGAATAGAAGGGCGAGTAGGCCATATGATAATTGTTCATATTATAATTCCATACCAGGCCAGATAATGGATTTTTTTCTCCTACACCTAGAGGTAACCTAATTTTTGCCCCGTCTCTTATTTTAATAAGCCAAAAAAATATGCTACTGGCTCAGTTTATAAACCGGATGAAAGAGTCTTTTCACCCAATAAGTTTTTGGATATAAACTACAGACCTATTTTTAATAGCAAAGTTGAAATATTAGAGTTACTTGAGCATGCTCAACAGTTAATATGATTCCATGTCAGAGCCAGCATAAACAATATTTGGAACAACTATTCATTAGAAGTTTGCAGTTTATATATTTTATGCATATTTGCTTGAAGAATTACAAAAAACCCCTACACACACCTATTTTTCTCCAACCCCCAAACAATATGTTTTTAATGTGCATCTCATTAGTGAAAGCCAGAAAAGAAAAGAAGTTTAAAGTTAAAGAAGAGGGGCCAACTTTACAAACATTTAAAAGTTTTCTTTTTCTTTTCTTTTCTCGGAATTGATATGAATGATTTTACATGCAAGCAGGGCCAAAATATGTTGAGCCCAATTTATCTAGAATTTGCATTTAAACAAAACACACACCATTAAGGCTGCCTTTCTCTAAACAAAATAGCACAAATTGGAATGTTTAACAAAACCATCAAATGTGTTTGTCTCGTTAATGCAAAGTGCGCGCACGTGAAGGTCACAGGGATAATGATGGGCACAGCGATGTTGGGATCATGTCAGTTTAAAGCCATCAACTATAAAAATGTCCACTGTTATTACAGCAATGTGTTGTTTATGTTGACCTTTTTAGGAACTCTTATCATCTTATCATGTAGTGACAGGGCTCCATGTAGCAGGTTGTAATGTGCACAGCAGACCCTTGCAGCACGTGTGCACTCTGACTTTTTTTTTAAAATCCAAACTTACTTAATCACATGTTCTTCTGCATAATAGATACACCTAAAACACAGGCTCAGTAATAAGGAGAGGGGAAAGAAAAGAGGGAAAAACCTAATGTAAATTAGAAAGAAGAGGTAAATGTAGAAAAAAGAGCTGCTTTATTTTGTTTGAACCATCACCTTCATTTCATTGTGTGGCAGCTTCAGTGTTTGCGTCTCAATTGATGAAAGCAGAACTGCATTGTTTGTTCAGACCTGACATTTAGTTCGAAAGCATTTGAGCGTGACTGCTCTGATGAATTTGTACTCTCCTGTAATTCCTTCCTGAAGATGTACGGTTGGTTCGGAAGACTGACAGCTGTGCTGTGCTTAGACACACGTAAACACGTGGCAAGTGGGAAGAAAGTTAAAGCCAAAATTACTCAAATCCAGATATATTGCTGCCACAGGTAGCACCAGCATCATCATCATCATCTTGGAGCAAGCTTTCCTCACCTTCATTTTTTTCCTCTTTAAATACAGTGGTTATTTCTCATGATGAAAATCAATCTAAAATCAGTTTTATTCTTCTCATTAATTCAGCAAGAAAGCTATTCATATTTAAAATAAGTATAATCATTTGTTTAATGAATAGTTCCACTTGTTTTGCTAAAGTATTCCTGAACAGAAAACACACAGCTGAGAATAAAGCAAATCCACTGATGTATTAGTGTATAATGAATGAGGCTATTGGCAGTCTCTCGTTTCTTCTCTTCTCTATTGTAAGCTGGCTGGTGTGGGCAGCTGTTACAATCCTCCCGAGGAACACTGAGGCGTGAGCAATGTGTGCCTTACAGAATACCTTACACTACTTTTTTAAAATGAACATATATAAGTGGGTTCTTTCTGAGCTTGCACTAATTAATGCTAAGTTAACCTGAAATTAACTTAATGCATAATATGCATGTAATATTTTCACCAAGCTCGAGGGAATAAAATCAATTGATCACGTTAAGCTTTTTCTAACTTTATGTGAAGCACTTACAGAACAGATAGCTTGGTTGTTGTTTTAATTATAGGCCATTTGAATGCTCTCCTCCCTTTAGTTTTTTTTTCTGCTTGTCTGATTTTACTGTTTTTCTTTATTTGCAAAGACTTTCATGCACTATTAGTCTTTTTGATCGGCGTTATTCACATATTTGACTACCAAACAATTTGTACATCAAGAAAAGTAGAAATGAAGCGCACCTGTGTGTGCACGAGCGCGTGCCAATGCATGTTTGGATGTTCTGTGTACAATTACACAAATATGTGTTTGGTTTCCTAGGTGCTGCTAATAATGCGCTCAAAAAAGATACAAAGCACCTATTTGAATAATTGTTCACTCGCATGCGTACACACGCGCACATACAAATCTATACATTCTGACAGAGCGGCGCTGAACAACATGCACACCAGTCCAGTCCTTGCCTCTCCTCTCGTGCTCCACTCCAGGGAGCAGATGTTTGGGGACAGCTTACAGCCTCAGCGAATTTCTGTGTACAAAGCAAACAGCAGCACTCAGCACTTCTGGCTGCAATGGGAAATGTGCTCTTGAAGTGGGGGGAGGGGTGGCCTTTGAGTCACTGTAAGGTATCATGAGGATGGGTGGAGAGGGGCAAAAAGAGTGAGAAGGAGGGTACACGCAGAGGTGAAACTGTGTCAAGGTTACAAGTGGCTTGCATAGGAAAGTCCCCCCAATTTCCCGAGACATGTGCTGCTGTGTGTCGAAGCAGTGCAGGGCAGCATCCTGGCTGGTATACTTAGTACCCCTGTGTGACATCATCAGGAAAATCAAGCTACATATCTGATTGTGTCTACATGACCTCTCCAGTGCAGCTCTGTCTGCTCACTAGTTTGGATTGCCCTTTGAAAAGTTGCAGACAAGCATAAAATGGAGGGAAAAAGGGGGGAAACAATGTAGTAAGTCGCCGCAAATATTGCTGATATTGCATCTAAGACATCAGCTACAACATGGGACCAGTTCTGCTAATGATGCCACCGATATAATGCATTGATTTAAAGGTGCTGGTCCTGTGGCAGTATGCTACCCGTGCTCTCTTTTGTTTGCCTTCTATAGAAAAGTAGCATTTTATATTTATTTCAAAAGATCACTAAACGTAAGTTCTCGAGATCGCTCATGAAAATGACAGTATTATTTTGCACTTAAATAAATATTTTGTGCCCTTTTCATCCATTCCAAAATATTTACAGTGCAGCTTTACCGCATATGCTCGTCAATATGCTGCACACAATTAGCTCAAACACACACACACAAGAATACACTTTTACTTGTGCATGCGAGAAGACACATTTTGACCTCTCATCAGTGTATTATAATCCCTAAACAAACCATCATAAATGAGCCCTGCCATGCTTATTTGCCTGAGCGAAAGTAACCCCCCACCACACCCTCCTCTTCTGCCCTTGGGGTGAGGTTGCCATAGTGACAGATTCATAGACATATGGAGAGAGAGGAGAAGAGGAGCTTGGCTGAAGGGGTGGGGCTGAAGGGGTGAGGTGGAGAGAAGACAGAGGAGAAGGGGATGGGTACCAGTTTGAGGACGCTGGCGCTCTGTCTTTCAGATGTCTTTGTGTTTCATCTGTCAATCAGCCATCCGTGGCAGTTTGTGCTCGGCGAGGGAGCAGTTCATGAACTTTTACTCTGCCAGACGCCATCTTGGCTGTATTTCACAGGGGGCGGGATTGATTTTCAAGCATCTTCACCCCCCCCCCCCCCCCCCCCCAAAAAAAAAAAAAGAAGAAAGAAAGAAAACATGATAGGCTACGTGTGGAGGCAGCAAAATGTGCATTATTAAATTGACTTGCAAATTTGTGTCCGCATATTGCAGTCTCTTGTCGTTTTGTTCCTTATGCTAATGACTAATGAGCATTAGGGAGACAAACATACAGATGTTTTTGCATCTCACTAATTAGATTTGGATGATGTTTTCGGCTAACCTGAGGACAGCTTGACAATGGACAAGGAAAGGGAGAAGAAAGGGAACTAAAAAAGAGAGAGTGAAAGGAAAGGGGTGTAGGTTTGCAGCGGCCATCAGGGCTGGCCTTGGTGCTGTAAAAACATATTTTTTCATCAGACATTTTATGCAAAAGGGAAAGACCAGGTGCTCAATCAAACCTCACGCCCACTGTTTTATTTTTCATCTTCACCCCTCCCAGTGCTTCTCTGCACAAACCTTCTGTGTGCCTTCCCTCTACCCTCACACCATTCTTCTCTTCCTCTTCCCTCTCTGTGTCATTCGTCTTCCATTCTGCCCCTCTGCTGCCTGCTCTCCAACTGATACGAGAGAGTGACCCTTGGGCCCTCAGGGGTCAAGTGATACAAGGTCATTGGCAGGTCATCTCTGCTGACTGGCTGACCTCTAAAAGGACTTCTGGAAGGAGCCAATCGGATCTTGCTCCTTCCCCCCTAAGGCGGATCCCCCTCCCCAGCTCTTCGGCAGCCTGTGTCACATGACCAGTGTGAGGCGTCAGAGGGAGGATGATTAATGATGCTTTTAGTACCTGTTTAGAATGAAGCTGTCCACACCGCACTGTAATTACCCACTCCCAGGCGGCAGCTGCCCAACGTAATTGCTTTTTGTTTGTTGACCTGGTTTATTGAGGAAAAAGATGGCTTTGGCTGGGTAAGATGGTGCTATGTACAGTATACAGAGGTGACAATAATATGTATGTCAAAATTTTTTGGTGTCATTGCATGGTAGAGATTTATGTAAGCCAGGAGAGAGAGGACGTGTACCTCAGTTGTGAGCAGGAGGAGATACAAATGTGGCAGGATACAAAGTCACTTTAGACTGGTTTTGTACCACAAATGCACTTCTTAACACAAAATAAAAGTGGAACGGTATTTAGCCACAAAATGTCAACAACAGATCTACAACCTTTGCACAGAACTCCAAAGACAGCCACAGACCTCCTGTGCAAGGTTACCGCATGCAACACTAAAATACACACACGTTTGGCATGCACAGTCACCGAGGAGTATGTTCTGTCATGCATAATTTATGACAACATCTCAAAGGTGAAAAATTAAAGCTAAGTTCAGAAGGTCAGTGGAATATTGCACCTAGAGGTCCCCCCCTGCCCTCCCTTTCCCTCCCATTTCTTGTTTGGCTACATGCCTAAAGCAAATATGAAAATTTCAGTACCTGCGGCGCAGTGCCACGAGGACAGTGACAATGAAACTCAGATAAACAGCCCCTCGTTTGACCTATGGAGAGCATAAATTTACCACCCATAAATCCCTGAGAGTTTCAGCTCTGTTTGGCGCATTTGCAGTGCCTCTCTACCCAGACTGAGAGAGGCAAGTGTCGGGTATCTGTGCTTCTGTATGAGCAGCTTTCATCCTGCTCCTGGTTCTCACATAACTCAGTCCTGCAGCCTTTATCACCGCCTCATAAATAACGAGGCTATCGCCTGATAATGTCCGCTTAATGCTTAGTCAATAAAGCCCACAGTAAGAGGGGCCTTTTTTAGCCTCTCTCTTGTACATAAATATAAACAGTGCAGTAGATTGATGTGATGGGCAGGCTCTTTCTGCACTGGGACAAAAAAGAGGCAACGTGTGGGCCCGGGAGCTGAAGGTGGGCTGTGGGGCTGCAGGTGTTTAGAGGAGATAGTGGGCTGTAATGAGGGGGCTGCAAGAGAAAGGCTGAGTGGATAGCCTTGACTGATCACCTGTGAAAGGCACATGCACACATATACACACAAATGACAGCACGCAGACACTAATGCACAAAGCCACATGTGCACATCGGCACAGTCATTCACACACCAACACACACTCTAATGCCATCATTAGTTAACCCATTGGTGTCGATGCCTGGTGCACAAAAAGCTCATCCTCCCTATTTGAAGGGCATTAGACCATTGTGATAAAGAGACCTGGTGAAGTGTTTTTGTATCTTGTTAGCATCTTTTCCTAATCTATTGGCAAATTTGGAAAACCAACCATATGCCCCTGCCACAAAATTACATCCACGGTTGTACGTTTCATTGTCTTGTGTGCACTTTGCACGGACATTTATCGACCATTCGCACTAGTCATCAGACCATCCAATTCCAGTGCGGCGCCAGAGGCAGCTGTAGCCAGTGTTATGACTAAAATGGGATCAGACTGAGCCCTGGGGAGACAGAAGAGACTGACAGGGATGTTCCTAGGTTGAACGAGGGGGCTGATTGTGATCCATGAGCTAGTCAGTGTAGCAGCACCTGGGCTTGGAGTAGCAGCGTACAGAGACACAGGGTGGGTTCAAACTGAGAGGGATGATACCATCAGCTCATATTGACATGCTTGGTGAGGTGTAGTTGGTGGTTTAAATTTTTAGACAGCTTTTTTACAAGCAAGGGTTGTAGCCAGCATTAGAAAATACAAATGTAACCCTTCAAACCAGGAATGTGAATTTTATGGAAGGAATAGTTATGTAGATTTCTTTTTCACAGCTTATCTTTTAAATATTAAAGGCAGCTTTCCAAATCTTTATTCATATAAACTATACCTTTCAGACACATTCATATGCAGTTAAGCTTCAAGACTCCATGAAAGCAAACAAGTCGAGAATAAATCAAATCTGAAAACAAACAAGTGTTGTGATCTCACTTGCTTTATTTATATTTATTTCAGTGTGTTTTATAATTGAATTATGTGTATGACTGTGTTTTCATGGTTTGAGAAGTGTGTGCAAGTTAAGGACACTGGGAAATATTGATGTTATGGTGTAGTCTAATAATGGCATCTTCTTCTGGAATTTTCCAGAATTGAAAGAAGTTGAGATAAATAGTACAAAGAGGTCTTGTGTCTTTCTGGCACAGTGTGCAGCTCTGTCTACAGCCTCACTGTGTTTGTGTAAATAAAGATGGCTGAAAAGCGGGATTCAGCTTACTGGGAACTTATTTCCACAATAAAAGAGACATTTGACTTCCACTCCTTATTTTCTGCTCTTTGACAGTGTAGTACGGGATCATAGCTATGAATTAAAATACATAAAAGGAAGAAAAAGAAACTATTCAGACAACATGACACTGGCAAGTGATAACAAAGGAGCTTTTTCTCAAGCCATAGTTAGGTTTACCTCAAACTAAACCTTGTGGGACATAAACACCTCAGAATGCAGACTCAAAGGACTGCCACTTTGAGCCAATGATTGATTTGCCAGATAATGCAGGTCAAATTTCAGTTAGAACTTTAGGGCCTCACACAGCAACTTAAGCAAGCTGAGTCATTCTCCAAACCCAAAGGAGTAAACATCACATAAGAAAAACCTGTTTATCCCCAAACTGTAGGACTTTTATTGCTTCCCAAAACAAGCTGTAAAATGCACAAAATCAAGCAGAGATCTGTGTTTCATCCACACCTCATACGAAACAAAAACAGCAAAACAACAAGGTAGCCTACACTCTAGGAATCACTATTCAAGAGAAAATAATGAACTCATAATTTATGCATAACATGTAAGGCTATGTAAAGCAAATTAATGACCGACCATCCAACCTTGAAGTTGCTGGAAGGACCATTTCCTCACTACAGGGATGAAGCTGCTCTCAGTGTAGCTCCCCTCTTAATATGCTAGGGAGTTATCGGCACCACAACAGCTATTTTTCTACAGAAGCCAAAGAGATGGGATTATTACAGATGAGTTTGTCTGACTCTGGGTAAGTAATACAATAAGCCCATTTGATAAAATGTTGTATGTACTTAAATGCATTACATCCAGCGTGTTTGGAAAAGCATCACTGTCATCTACCGCTCACACTGGACCTCATTTGTCAATATTTGCTTCAGCGAGCATTGCTGGGGTACTCTGAAAAGCTTGAACAAAACAATGAAGCTGACATGCAAAGCTTCAGTCTGCTGTCAGTATTATTATGTTCTCATCATGCATTCTGCAAGAAAATGGGCAATGGCTTGACTAAAATTTGTACTTCTGAGCTTTTAAAGCTTACCAAAGACACACAGGGGCATGCAAACTCATGCACATGCAGTCAAAAACCACAGAAACCTTTTAGTGCTAAAAGGCAAAGCAGAATTCAAACTACACATTCAAATATCTTTACTCCCATTTAATTTGAAGTTACTACATAGGAGGCAGCCATCTAATGACTTAAGCTCCTTGTATTTACAATTTCCACACAACCTCGGGCCACAGATTTGCTGCCTTCCATGTGCTGCACTAATGTAGGAGGTAGTCGCCCAAAGGATGACATGGGGCACGGCCCAGATTTTGGAGAAAGGTTAGCTTGGAGGTGCCCACAACTAGGGAAGGCACTGCTCTGAACACTGCGGCAAATGAATCTCCTGGGTAATGGAGACAAAACTATCACAAAATTAGGAGAGACATTAACTGGGGTATCAATAAATAAACCTCTAATTAGGAAAAAAGAAGCAGAGCGAAGCAGGAGCAGCAGCACGGGGGGAGAATATCAATGGGACGTTCACATCTGTATGCAGGCACAGCTCTCTGACGAGGGGCTGGGCCTCACAGGGGCTTCACCAATGGCACTGGCTCACCCATCCATTCCCATCTTGCCCTGGTGTAGAGCGTGCCCACTCTTTGACTGTGCAGTGAACCCAGTGTGCAACCTCCCCTCCTTCCAAGGCTTCCTCCAGGTGCTCCAGTGTTTCCACATTCTCTTCTCTTCTCTTCTCTTCTCTTCTCTTCTCTTCTCTTCTCTTCTCTTCTCTTCTCTTCTCTTCTCTTCTCTTCTCTTCTCTTCTCTTCTCTTCTCTTCTCTTCTCTTCTCTTCTCTTCTCTTCTCTTTAACCAGCTTATCTGCACAGTGCCCTGAGTGTGCTGCTGTGCTCTGTGACTTCACCATGATTGATTGTGGTGGGGGTCCTCCACTCCCTTGGTGAGAGTGAAAATGGAGGAGCGAAAACAGGAGAAAGCAAAGAAGCCTGGAGAGAGCCAGTGATGGGTAAAGTGAAACAGAAGCACTATTTGTGTACGCATGTATGTACATATGTGGGCCTATATATATAAATATTCATTAGGTGTGTAAAATGTGTTCTTGTTGGAAAGAATGAAGGTTAACTAAGTCTGTTCAGGCCTGGAGTCAGCATGCAGGTATTTATCCAGTTATAAGGCTAAAGACTAGTGATGTTTGGTGAGCACAGTGATGTGCAAGTGCTGCCTAGGTGTTGTGGAGGCTGGGGGTGCGTGGCGCTGACCGCTCCCTGTCTCTCTCCCCCTCTGTTCCCTGGAGGGTAATAAAGACTGATGACACTGATGCTGTGCCATCCGGCTCCACAGTCTCCACTGCACAACCATTTGCGCCATCATTTATCCCGCTCCCCCCTCCCCGTTCTAATTCTGCTTTAATAACCGCCAGCTCCATTCATCAGCGTATTGACAGGCATGACAGGCAGTGCGGCACACACTAACTCCCTGCCCTTTACTCGCTCACAGCCAGGGTCAGTGTGAGGTCACACAGTCAATAATCACAACACACCTCACTGTCACCTTGGAGCGACTACATGCCCTGCATATCTATTCTCATGTATGCCCAAACTGCTCGTTGACTTTACTGCCTCGTAACCAGCACTGTGCACAGTCGCTAAGGTAGAAGTTGTGGCCAGAGGTAAAGCAGTAGTGTAAGAAACATGCAAGGTAGAGGAAGAGGTGATTCTGCTCCACTGGTGAAGAGTGTGGACCCAAAGAACCTGCTGTTTAAATGAGTTGGGTAATAAGTGAGTTTGGACCATCCCCAAATCCAAAAGTATTCTTATTCTTACTCTGTAAAAGTCTGACATACAGAAGATCATATCTACTCTTTGCTCCCACCACTTTTTTCTTTTTTTTTTTTTGAAGGGGATGGGCTTTTTGGGTGTGGTGGCGGGGGGTAATTGTGGGCAGTCATTTGTTACAGGTGCAGAGCCTCCTTGTCTCTCCTTGGGCATTCACCTCTTCATATGCAAAACATGTCCTGCTGTCCTCCAACTCCAGCACAGTTTGCCGCCGTGACACATTTTTTCTTCATTTCAGCTTGACAGTGACATTTATGTTCATTTGCTCTGTGCAATTGTGAAGCATCTGGAGAGGCTGTATCCCTTTTTTCCCCTCCTCTCTCACCTCTTTCCTTTTTTTCTGTCCTGACAAAAATATTAATACACATTTGCATGCCACAGTGACTAAGCCCTTGATGAACAGTTGGATTTTTGGGAACACACAGAGGAAAAACTCCTCTGCAATTACACATGGCAAGAAGAATAAGGACTGCAATGGAGTCTACTGTTTTTAGATAGATTACATAGAGCAAGTCAGGATATAGCCAAGATCACTGGTACTGGGAACCTACGCCAGTCCATGAATCTTGTGATGCTGCTGAGTATGGTGGTGCTGGGAGTTGTGGTGCACTGGGGAGCTGAACATGCTGCACACAGAGCTGGGCCAGGTGGCACCCACCCTTCTTCCTGCTCCATGGTCACATGATTAATCCCCGCTCTCTCACAATTCCTATTATTTTTCCTGATCCTTCCTGTGTACACAGATGTGCAAATATTACAAAGGGACAAACAAAAGAATTTTAGATTTACTGTGAAACACGTACATACATGTATGCACAGATTTCCCAACCCACCCCAGCCCTTCTTCACCTTTCCTGGAGAGGCAGCAGCAGCAGCCAGGGGTGCGGATGCTGAGGGCTCTAATCTGCGGTGCAGGTCCCATCGGCAAGGATCATTGAGCTAATTAATAATGTGGCACAGAGAGGGATGGCAGTCATTAAGGAGCCATGGCTGTGTGTGCTAAGATGCTGTGGGCTTCTGCACGGTTGTTTGTGTGTGTGTGTGTGTGTGTGTGTGTGTGTGTGTGTGTGTGTGTGTGTGTGTGTGTGTGTGTGTGTGTGCACTCGGGGGGTGAATGCGTGCAGATAGAAGGGCGGGTTGATGTAGAGAGGGGGCACTGCAGACACAGGGACTGACTCCTGCGTGCAACCCTTTGATTCATAATTCACAGAGGCCAAGCAAATAGGAAGACACATCATTATACCAGACCCACAAGCACATATGCAAACACGCATACAGTGTGATTATAAATGCATGTACACCAAATGTGTCCCATAATTTCCTGCAGGTATACTCTGTGGAATTTCTTTAAGGGTCATCCAGAGTATGGTGAAGCAGGATTTCCCTGCCTCTTTTTACATCAATAAAGACAACTCTGCTCTCCAGTTAGACCACGCTGTAAGTCAGACACAAGTGGAGCAGCACAGTGCTTCATGGGGGTTTTGTTTCAAACACTCTACTGCACCAGGAGAGCCTATCATTTCCAGTTTACAGCCATATGTTAGGAGGCGCTGTATACATCACCAATATTTACTATAGACATGGGGACCAGAAGGCTAAGAGCACTTGGTTGTGTGAGGCAGCCCAATAGCTCAGCCTGGGCTAATGAAAGGAAACAACAGGAGCAATTAGCAGTGTAAACAAACAGCTCGCTGAGGCCCCAGTCTCCAGCCTCCCCCCTGACAGCAAAGGGACTGGCAGCCTGGAGTAGGAGGTAATTGGGGGAGCTAGGAGCCGAGACAAAATCAATGGCAACGCATGCACAGACACGGCGTGATTACTCACCACCACCGTCACAGCGCCGGGGACTCAAACACAACAAGGTATTACAGCAGGTTTGACCCTGCCAAGTTTACACTCACTTCAGGATGTGCTGAGTGACTGTATATCATTGGGGTTTACATGTGCATTTGCTCTTAGAGCCACAGTAAAGACAAATGCACACACTGGCACACTGACAGTTGACACAACACAGCATTCAAGCATCGCACTTGGACCACTAGCCATATAGGAGCCTAATGACCTTCCTCTCAGTCTAATTGATTTCATCTTGGTGCCACTTATGTGTCTGCCTCTACACTAATGTCTCCTATTCACTCACTCATTGGGAAGTATCAGCGTCTACAGTGCGACCATGTGGCTGCGGCCTGCAGACAGCCGTGCAAAACCCATGGCCATGTTTGTCTCCTCCCTAACCCTTAGTGGAGCCACAGGGCAGAGGGGCACCACTAATGCAGAAGGCTGGCTGGGATTTCTACGCTGCAGGGCACATTCTGCTGCAGGCACGGCACTTCTGCTGTCTGAGTGCTAGCCAAGAAAATAATCAGCAAGAGAGACTTTCCTGCAGAGGTTTACAAAAGTGTACCATGCATCCATTATGGAATGCAGTTTTCATGTGAATTAGGACTTGTTGACCCTCATTTTGGGCAGTTAGATGTAATAATGAGTGCCAAGAGCTTAGCAGGGGTTCATTCCTTCACTCATCTATAATTACAAATTCTTCCTTGTAAAAGATGCTTCATTGCAACAAAAGATCTGTGTCACAAGATGGTGGTGAGACGGAGATGGGAAACAGGACACAAAGTGGACTTGGAGATGGCAGAGCAGACTGGGCAAAAACAGAAATGGGTTACTGAAGCAAGGCTGAGATGGTTTGAATATAATAGTGGATATAGTGGACAAAGGATAGGAGAAAGCTGGAGCTGCCAGGCAGGACCACCGAGAAGCTTCATGGATGTAATAAAAAAGGACATTCAGAGGGTTGTTGTGACAGAAGAGGATGGAGAGGATAGGCTTAGATGAAGACAGATGATCCACTGTGATAATCTCTAAAGTAGAGCCTGAAAAAGAAGAAGAAGATAAGAAAAGGCCTGACTTCAGAATTTTCTACTCAACTAAATGTTTCAGCACCAACAGCAAAGCGCTCTGTTGAAGAGGCCTTCTTCCATAGGCTTTATGAAGTTGAACAAAGTTACTGTATATTTTATCACTAAACTTGAAGATTAAAATTCATGACTGACTAAATAATACCAAGCATCTGTCTACTGTTTTAAATGTCTAGTTTTACTCTGGGTATTAGTATAAATATAAATGCCTAAAAAGTATATAATTAATCATTTTTTCTGCTTATAGTTTTGTGAATATTGAAGTGTTCCAAAAAACACGTTTACTGTACTTTACCAAATGCACAAAGACACGTTGAACCTAAGGTTTTGTGTTAATAAACATCCTCTGGTATGTTCTTGTGCAAAGCACTGAATCCCTGCCACCTCTGAGATTGCTACAATCCAAGCAAAAATAAATTGTCAAATATTCAGTTTTTATAATCATTATTGCTTTTTTTTTACTCTTAGTGATGGCAGGAGTCAGCAAAATGCAAAAGATGTGAGGCAAACTGAAAGATTCAAGACTGTATTTCAAAAAGGATTCCACGTGGACATGAATTTCAAGCTCATACTGGAGCTTAATCTGGATCTGAGAGACTTATTCCATCATCTATGCTTCAGAAAATTGGGGGGGGGACACAACATTAATCACCTGCTTCAGCTACATTTCTGATTTAGTGGTCAAATGGATGGATATTGCTTCTATTAGTCCTCATTATTACTGTAAATTCGGCAATACCGCCAGGTCGGCTCAGCAGGGATTATGGACCATTATCAGCAGAGTGGAGACAGAGACAGAGATACCTTCTCTACAAGTTGCAGAGCAGGGAAAGTGGAGAGGCAGGGAAGGCAAGTGCAATCAGGCTCCACATAATGTTAATACAGGAGACAGAGCTCTAATTGGGGTGCAACACAGTCTCATTCAGCTATACTTAACAACATCCTCCATAACAGCATCCCTCAGTTTAAAGAGCCAAATGTCTGCATGGTGAAGATGCACACACTTACACATTCCCGGGCTCCAAATACCAGTGCATTACTGCCCTGCTGATCATTGACAGACCTGCCACTCACCATGGAGATGGATGCTTCTCCTGGGACATCTCCAAACCTTGTTCTTTGACTAAGCTGTTTTGCTGATCTAACTACCTTTGAAAACAACACTGAGGTGAGTGTGTGCGCTTTCAAAGAGGGGCAACGTCAGTGTTTTCATGTGCGTTTTTGTGCCAAACGGTGACTACAGCTCTCACTCCCTTGGTACCTGCAAAACACCCTCATGGGTGCTACTAAGTATTGGTACTGAATTAGAAAGCCTGGAACCAATCTGCCCCCCCAAACTGTTCTCCCTCTAACTAAAAAGCAAGTGATGTTTTCCCTCCTGAGATGCTCCACAAATAAATCCTGTTGCTCATTTATGCACGTTTCCCTCCAAGTTCCTTGATTAAAAACATGTAAATGACTGGTTTAACATCCCAGCTTCCCTGAGCATTATATTAACCTCAACAAGTCTTTAAAATTTGCATTTTCATTCAATTTGAGGGGGCTCAAGGAATCTCCAGCCACCACTGCCTATTCCACTTCACACCCCTAGAAATATCTTTATCTCCTATCAGTCTCTCTTTTTGGAGTGTGTCACTACCGCGGCCTACACACACATTTCACAGTCGCGCATTCATCACACAGTCCCAGCCATGTCGATAGTCGCCTGGCTGAGCAGGCTCATAATGAATTTGAAGAGTTGCACACCTATAGCAAAGTCATTTACTTTATCAGTCCGATAAAAGGAAGTGATAAGATAGTGGCTTGGCACTGTAAGAGTATCAGCCTCACTCCGCTATTCATCTCACCAAGATCTACAAATGGCAAAGCTCATCCCTCAAGGCAGCTGCACAGAATCTTTATCTAAAGAATTTTAAAAATGGCTAATATCTCATAAGAATGTGTGCTTATGAAACCCAGCATTTCCATATCATTACCAACCAGAGCATCTGACTGCCATACTAAGAGGCTTGTCTGGCCTCTCTGTCTCTATTCTGCTTCTGGTTCGGGAACTGCTCGGAGAATACAGGTGCAAATATGATTTTGGCCTGTTCCTCTTATGAAGTTGACCTCCTGTAATTGACACAGACACACTGGCAATTTGATTAGCTCTTCCTGCTGCTTGAGGGCCTCTGACCAGAGCAACCTCATCTGTTTCTTGTATATAGCCCCACCTATTGGGGAAGTCAGCGCATAACACATAAGCGAGCAGAACAAACATAACTTCCATGACTCACATTTTGTTTGGGATCAAGCCTCTGGGCCAGATCAAACAACATTTAACAAAGCAGACCACAGTTGAACCACACACCAATTCCCATTAATGCCGTACGCTCTTCTGTGCAGGTGAAAGGTAGCACGGTATTCATGGAAATTGCTGATACAATTATCCAAATGCTTTTCATTTTTGTCATGTGTCAAACGGGAAAGATTTAAATGGACGTATCTCATAATTTTTTTTTCTCATGCTATGTCTTAACATGCATTTAGATACGTGTGAGAAAATGCCAACATTCACTTACAATGATTTGCATAAAGCTAGAGGTATGCTGTTGAGCAAGTGAGTGTGTGTATGTACACAGCCAGCTTGTATGTTAGTGAGTGTGCGCGCGCCGCTGAAAGTAATTCATCCAGTTATTACAAAGAAAACTGATAAGAGCCTCTTGAAGCACTTGAGATAAGCTTGCTGGCTTAAGTGCGCTGACATTGTCACCAAACATGCAAGGCGCAGGAATGGAAGTCAAGAAAAATGGTGAAAAAACACGCACACTCACAGGCAAATGAGATTCACTCACAGCCCCCGAACAAGAATGTGCTCAATAGCAAAACAGTGTGTCACATGATGTGAAAATTACTGTATATCGATTCATCAAGATACATCATTTAAGCTGTCAAACATCAAAGGCTCTCTGATCACAGCTCATTCTTGAAAGAGACACCGATAGCCTCATTTATCATATTTGTTTGAGCAAGGAAAGAGAGAAGCAAGACACCAGAGAGAGAGAGGAGGCTGTGAGAAAAAGTTAGGCAAAGTAAATTAATCTTTAATGGAATGAAAATATAGAAAATAAACAGAGTGAAATACAGACATTAAAGACAGACGAGTGTACAAATATAAGCGACAGGCAGATGAGAAGAAGAGAGGGTGTGGATGTGTAAAAAGTAGTCGTGCCAAACGAGGGAAAATTAATAGCAAGCAGCAACAGAGATTCTTAACACCTCTGTTTGTAGTGGGACACCACCTGGACCGAGGCCCTGTAGCCCCCGAGGCTCTCCAAGCTTAGCATGTTGGTTCACAGCTTGACACAACTGCCTATACCAAAAATGTGCAGAAAAATGCTGTTTTCTTCTTCCATCGCACTACTTTTATTATCTGCATCGCTCGCCTTTCACCTTTATTTGACCTGCTGAGACTTCGGGCGTGCCATTCACTTCGCTCCAGATTTATTACCATTTATCTTTTTATTAACATGGGAAACATTTTTGGGGAGATCCAATCGCTAATTTCTATCCAAATAATGCTTGTAAGAGGACATCTTTAAAGTTTATGCGGCTCGTGATCAAATGGTTTTTATATATCCCCAGGCTCTTGTATTCTCCAAATTGCTTCAATAAATAACTTGTAAGTCTAATTATGCAGCAATTAATTGCAGCCAACATAGAAAGCCCATCAATCTTCCAACTTGAAAAAGTCTTTTCCAGCAGCACAGCCTGGCAGTCCAAATAAGAAATTTGATTAAATTTTGCAGGCACGTATGGGATTGTGTACGCATGCCAGTTTGTCATAATGTCTAGAAAAATATGAGAGTGTCTATGTGTGTGTGTGTGTGTGAACATGAGCAAGTGCCCATGGAGGTTACAGCCAGATCACAGAAGCGAGAGCTCCATCCCAGCGGCTCTCTGCAGTCTGCTCTCTCTGCCGTCTCGTCCCGTTGCTATGGCAGCAGCAGTGAAGGCTGTATCCATGGCCAAAGGAGGAAGCTGGCATCCCCCACTAACAGACCTCCTGCCCCCTCCTCTCTCCCTGTCTCCCCCCGCCTGGCTCCTGACCCGCTGGTGAACCTGCCTAGGGGTCGAAGGTCAATGGCTCAGAGCTGCAGAGTGACAGTGAGGGATGATGAGGGAGAGAATGAGAATGAGAGGAGTTACACCACACAGATGGGGATGAGAGATGAGAAAATGAAAAGATGAGACCAAATTTGATTAGTATCAAGAGGTGGGGTGGGTGGGGTGGCGATTCCACATTTTAGAAAATGACTGCTGTTTTTGCCCAGTGTCTTTGAAATGGAGTTGGAATACAAATGACGTTGAATTTTCTTGCTCTGAAATATACAGCATTTGTTTATTGTGGGTTTTTCTTATTAGTGTGCTCTGAGGTGATGGGGCTACAGGGGCTGGGGGACACAGAGAGAGGCGAGGGAGGGGAAGGGAGGTGAAAGTCTGACATGCTTCCACTTTTTTTTGTTTATTGATTCTGTGGGTGTGTTGGGGTCACAGGAGAAAGTGTTTCTCTCCTTGACTGTGCACAACCCGCGTGGGGAGAGTAAAGATATGCGGGAAAGGAGTCCTCTGTGTAGTATGTAGTCAAAGGGGTTGATATGGTTTGGGGAGGTCAAGTGAGTTGACCCCTGGCCTTTTTGCCTTTGAGAGGTCAGACAGGTTAGCTCAGAGCACCACTTCCTCACCTTGATGAGTTGTGTCCTTTCATACCTAGGGGCAGTTGTTTTACATTGCTCAACAGTGTGAAAAAATCTGCTGACATCATTTAACCATTTTACACTGAACCGGAAAACTTCCCTTGACTTACACTTATTTATGTTGACCTAAGTTTGAATGTGGAGGAATTCTTTTTAAAGAAACTTTTCAGATTTGGCATGCTGTTACAGTACAGTGCACACTGAACAGAGGACCAGAGGAGATGACCACTCCACCCACCACCGCCCAGGCGCACATCACCATATGCTGCAATATTGCCACCTGTGGTAATACATTTTCATCAACACTGCTGCCAATATGAACCAGGAAATCACTTCTGCCTCAGATAAGTGCCATGGTTTCACTGGAGAGCTGAGTGGTTCCTTTGAATACTGTGAGGATAACATTACCCCCCAGTGGCAAATGTTTGCAACTGCACTTTGAAACTCATGAGTGAATGTCAACAGACACCAGCACAATCAATCTCCATCCATAACACTTTGTGGTCCGTACAGTAGCTATGGAGCAGAGGATCTAACACTCTGCCTATTCCATCGGATAGATGCAATATGTCAATGCTATCAGGAGCAAGCGGCCTGTTTCATTTTTTGTCCATCATTATCTTTGGGTACCATGAAGCACATGAGCCTTTTTAGTACTGTCAATGAGAGACTTACACTGTTGCCTAGAAGGCAGGGTATGTTTGCTTTTCCGCACACTCACAGCGCTATGCAGACACTTCATGCAGTCCCCCTCTCTGCTGCATTCTTTTTCTTCTGCGTTTTCTCCAGATGTCGTGTCCTCTTCGTCACCCCGTTCCTTTGCTCCGCTCTACTCGGTTCCCCCGCCCGGAGACTTGTCACAGCCCCTAACCGCATCAGGAGCACTGCTAGATTGGATATACATGATCTGTCCATCCATCAATGGGGAGAGGGAGAGAGAGGGAAAGAGAGAGAAATGGCAGTCTATCTGCGAAGAGATGAGATAGAGACGCAAGGAGAAGGAGAAAAATTGGCATGGGTCGTCACTTGCAAACATGAACCTCTTAAACCAAAGGGGAAAGAGGCATTAGACAGGCACAAAGAGAAGAATATTAAAAACCTGTCTTAGACAGCACATGCACGTAGGCGGCTCAAGCACATGTTGAGGTTCATATAGGAATAAATGGTACTCTCTATGCAGTGTTACTGATGCGTATATACATGCTCCCTACTGTTGTTATCGGTTAGTAATGTGATTAGTAGTAATGCAGTTCTGTGATGAAGTGAACTGGATCAGAAGGCTACACATTTTTTTTCCTGCAGGTCATCCAGTGTGGCAAGATTATTCCCTCTTAGAAACCTTGTTAATCAAGCAAAACAAGATTCTGCACAGGGCTGATCTGTGTGATATTTCTTCCACAGGGTGATTCCAGTAGTGCTTTAAATGTGAACTTAAATGACAGCATGTCGTGCCAGCTATAGGTTGATTGTTTAATTTAGGGTTTGATACACGTGATGTAAGACTATTACATAGTCTATTATTATTTCCACAATCTTTCAAGAACCAGAAGAACAATAACTCTACGAAAAGCTACTGCGGTTTCAAATGACCATTTTTCTTCCACTGTGAAATAAATAAATCGAGAGGCAAAACACAGCATCCGACTCCAATAAAAGCACAACAGCTCTCACATTTTTACTTGTGCGACTGGTTCTTATAGCTGCAGACAGTGTGCTGTCAAATATTTGCTTGATGTTGAATATACAGTAAAAGGAGGGTTCAATCTGAGGTTGCCCCGCGACTCCATCGTTCTGTGTTGTGATATTCATCTATGTCTGCCGCTCTATCTTTTTCATACATTTCCAGATGATGCAGTATCACATCTGTGCATCTCCTCCCTTTCTCCTGTCTTCATCGTGCTCTCCTTATTCTCTCAGCCTCTTTCTCTCTTTCCCCCTCCTTATGTTTTTCCTCACACCTTTACCTCTGTCTTCCCTTATCTTTCTTTCCATTTTCATACTGACACCCCCTCCGCACCTCTACCTCTGTCCCTCTCTCCCTTTCTTTTTGTCCCCTCTCTCTTTTGCTCTCCTCTCTCTCTCTCTCTCTCTCTCTCTCTCTCCGCTGTGTTCTGATGAATTGCCTTCCCCTCCCGGTGAACTCGACCGATAATCCTGGGGAAGCAGTAAAAGACCATCGATCAGCCCTGCAGACAGGCCCACAAGCCACAGCACAGGAACAACACGCTAACAACAAGCCTCTGCACTCGGCTCTGTGCATGCATATATGTGCATGCATGCATGAGCGTGTTTTTGTACACATGCAGCCATCTGCATACATGTGCAAACTTCATGCATGTATGCAGAAACATCAGGTGGCATGCATAGTTGTCTGCCTTACGACAGAGGGATGTGTCGCTTTAGTATATTTGTTAGCTTGTTGCTTCACACATGTGAGCCACATGCAATGATACGTTGAAGAGCGTTCTCTCATATTGCTGATTGTCTTCCATGTGCTATGTTTAGCTGTATGTGTCAGCAGCATACTTAGCATACAGTGAAGAGTTCCCTCTGTGTTCATCCTCTGTGCTTCCTCACACGATCCACCCCCTGCTGTGAGTCATCTTCTTGGAATGTGTGTATGTACGTGCTAACATGTATGTTTATGTGCACATGTGGCATGTGTGCGTGGGTGCATCCGTTTCTGTGTGTTTGCCTCTCGAGCGTGTACGTTTGTCGGTGTGTGTGTGTGTATAGTACTCATATATGTATGCAGCACACGCAGAGGCCATAAATTATCTGGCATTCTCCAGGCCCATCCTGAAGGAGAAGGGTAGAGAATGCACATGATCTTGGGCAAAGCTTGATGGCTATGAAATTGACCAATTGATTGATTGAAACAATTAATTTTGCACAGTGCTTTTATGGCTGAGAAGCCAAGTGATCATTAGTTTGCAACAAGCAAGTGAGGACAGCTGGAGTGTTTCATAATTTCCACAGAAACACTGCAAAGAACCAGCTACTGCTCCAGGCTTAGGATAATGATAAGCTACCGGCTATTGGTTTAAGTTATACATAATATGATAACTCAGACTGTCATGTATAAAGTCCATCTGTCTTCATCCGCCATTTTACACACAAAATAAGCCAACTTGAGCGATTCAAGCACAAAGCAGCCAATGGTCATTATTCTATGCCCTTAAATATGACAAATGTATGACTGCCTCTATTGAATACCATTCTTTACATGCCATATTACAACGCACTGCTGTTCGCCAGTATGGAGGAGCTTGACCATAAAAAGCCAGTTGCTTGGAAAATAAATCTCCACTTCTGACAAGCACTAAGCTACTATTCATTGAGGAGACTCACCATTCATACTTTATCTCCCTTTTTATTTTGGACCTGTTTGTGAGTTGTCCTTCAGTGCCTTTCTCTTTGCTGCCTTTGTTCCTAATGTACTGGCACGGCTGACTTCATTAAGCTCTGTATGCGGCAAACACATTTATGTCCTATTTTCATTTTTCCTATTTCATTTTGCCGTGATACACCACGGCACTGCCACCAAAGCGGAAAATAAACCCTCCATCAGGCTTGAAGCTACAGTGCTCTTTGTGAGCAATGTGCCACCTTGTGGTCAAACTTGGAAACTGCAACACCAGTTCAACTGAGATTTGTTTTTTAAACGAAGGTCAGCTGATATAATGTGCAGCCCGGGCAGTTCCGTCCTGCAGAAACAGATCGGAAAATTCAGACAGAGCAAAAGAATCTAATGTAGATCAGCAAAATAAGGCGTGCACGCCACTACCCAGACCTCAAAAGACACCTGCAACAGGTATCTCAAACATTTCACAACCGTTCAGGAGGCGTTTCTGGCGCTGATTCTTCTAATACTTGCGGCATGACTTAATGCCAGGGCGTGTGTGAAAGTGCGTGTGTGCTTTCCTGAGAGTGAAACACCACCATGGACATTGACAGATCGCAGGGGAATGTTCAATTGCAGGTTGTTGCGTCCTGCTGTCATTGGGCTCATCTGTCACAGGGCAGGGCTAGCTGGGAGGCAGGAGTGAGGGGCGGCACTCCGCCCATAGATGATGATCACACCGGAGCTCATGCCAGGCAGGCTGCTGGCCCTGTCTTGCTCGTGTGGTCCCACGGAATTCTTGTCATTCACGAAGCAATAATAGTACAGCTGTGATAGAATACAAGGCATTATGCGGAAGAAAGGGATTTTCCCACTTCGATATGCCTACAGTGCAACTCTCCGTGTTTATCGCTTCATCTTTTGGCCACGGGGCTGTGTTAATTGCAAAATTAAAGTCTTTGTTAATATCAATCTGGCATCTCTAGAGATTATTATTTTTGGCTCGGTGGTGAGACATTTCTCACTACAAATGCCACACACAGATGCTCTGTATCAGATATGACTCAATACAAAGGCCTGCAGGAACATAGCTGATCTGACTTGCTTGTACACACACACTGCTTGCAGGGAAGGCAAGGGAGAAAAAGAACTCCAATAACCTTGTGTCTTCCCCACCTAAACGCGATTTCCTCATCCTTCCTGTCTCTTTTGTTTCTTCTTCCTGTGAAAAAAAAAATCTGCTGTTGTCACACTGACACAGGGCTGCACTTTCACATGTGCACCCTCTACAGTCAAGGCCGGGAAGTGCCTTTGTTGTTACATGAGAAAAGATACAAACAGGAAGGCCAATTACGGCTCAGCAGTCATCTATCTGTCAACCATCTGACAGGAACACAGTACAGCCAAATATATGGCTCCCCCATAAATCACTGCATCTCACTCTAACTAGCTTGTCTTGTATGAGTAATTAGTAGTATCATGCAGAAGCATTTTGGCGTCCCGAAATACCATTAGATCATTTTCCTTTTGATTTTCAGTCACTTTTCTCCAAAACCCACACACTCAAATGGCCAAATGTTCCTGAAAATTATATGCATAAAACTGATTTAGGAGGCACTCAGGAAATCGATCATGCAACAGAATCGTTTAATGTTTAAGGAAGGGCCTTATGATTTGTGGATGTTGAAACAGAGTTCATATTCCACATTTAAAGATTAAAAAGAGGACCTTGTATTTTCATAGTGAGCCCTAACCGCCTCGTACCCCCTTTGCAGTGGTCCCTCCCCGAGAGCTCCATTGCTATTGCAGATGCTTTATGATGGGCAATTTAGCTTCAGCTGCTATCTGAGCCATCTCAGGAATGGACGCGCTTAGAATCAAGTGCAATAAAGCAGGGAGGGAAGTGGGAACTAAAGGGGGGTGGGAGAAAAACAAAATGCAGAGACAACAAGCTCGTCTGGACAGCGCCTGCAAACAAATGGGTTGATTTCCCAGGCGCTCAGCTAGACAAGAAAGAGCCATGCCTGTTTGTTATCAAGGGAGCCTCCAAACAAGGCCAAGCCTGTCCGAGCAAATATCACATTTTCTGCCCGTTTGTGTATGTGCATGTCTCAGTGAGGACCAATCTGAGTTTGAAATAGTGGGAGTGAGGCCTTTGTGTGGATATTTTAGGCTGGTCCTGCCTGTGCGACACACCTTCAAAGTGTTGTCTGAGGTGATAGGATTTAGGATAGAATTACATTTAGGTTAAGGTTAGGGTAAGGGGATACAGAATGCATTTATGTCAACGAGAAAAGATGGAAGTGCGAGCGTTTGTGCGTATGTGTGTGTGTGTTTGTGTAACATTTAGTCCTCCACACTGGCTCGGCTTTGTTGAGTCTGCTGAGCCCCAGGAAATCTCCAGAGACAGGGAGACAGATTTACACCCTTCCCCCTGAGAAGGCTATAATGCCTGGGACCCAGCAGAGCTATGGAAGGGTCCAAGAGCAGTGAGTGGAGACCAGGGTGATGAAACAGAGAGGGAGAGGGAAAGAAGGGAAGGATAAAGGGAGAGAGGAAGGATGAAATACGGCAGAAACCGGGACTGCGATATCGATGGAATGCAACATTGCTGAAATTTTGCTTGCCGCCCTTCGCCTCTGCTCACACAGCCTATCTCTCTTTCTCCTACACACAAACACACACACATGCTAGACACACACACACACACACACACACACAACACACACACACACAAGGGGATGCCATAAATCTGCCAGTGAGCACTGCTGGGATAGAGACACCTAAGACAGGCCTATGCTGTGTTTGGAGAGAATGCAGATGTACCTGCCTCCAGCACATCATCCTCTGTCCCTCTTCCTCTCCTTCATTCTACTCCTCTCCACCCCTTCTTTTTATCCTCTCGATCTCTCTCCAGAGTTCCCTGTCTCATGTTCTTAACCCCTTTCAACCTCAACTCAGTTCATCTCCCCTCCACTCTACTTTCTACACTCCCTTCCCCTTTGGTCTCACTTTAAGAAGCGAATCTCTTCCCACTTAGGATGAACAAAACCCTTCAGCCAAGCCCAAACGCCATTGTTGGGCTGAGACGAGACTGATTCAGGAGACAGACAATAGCTCAACCAGAGGGGTACACAAATCTCTCGCTTTGCATTGCCCATGCATCGCCTTTTGGGGGAATAATGGTAATGAATACACTGTCTATACAACCTGTTTGCTGCAGTTCTTCTGTCTGAGAGCCTGTATACATCATCCGGTGACAGGTCTAACTACCTGCTGAGTGATACCTGATGTCCTCAGATGGGCTACATTCACATGGTCTATCCACCTCTACATGATATGTCTGGGATAAAAGCAAACAGGGGACATCACAAAAGAAGCATGAAACGTGTTGAATAGGTTTCATATTTGCTCACAATTTTAAAATGGCAACAGCAGGTGTGTGTACTGAGGGGATCTATAAAAGGTATCTTTGTTAGTCTGACAGCCTAATAACTTGAACAATAGCAAGTGCTTCATACCATCTGTACCATAGCCCCGATGGCCTCCAGACAAAACAGACTTAAAAACACATGCGCACACTCTCACGTTCACAACGACACATTAACACCTATGCCTTGACATTATCACAACCGGGCCTCACGCAGCCTGGTCTTCTGGCTAAAAACAAGGACTCAAACACAGGCGCACACACGTAAACATACACTGTCCAAAAAGATGTGGCCTGTGTGACCTGATTTACAGTGGAGTAAACGATTTAAGCCGCACATCTCACTCCAACACCTAAACACCTGACAGGCCTCTCATAAATAAAGCTGACTAGAGACTCCCACATAATTTATACCCTGGCTATCTCCTAAGCTAACATGTAACAGGTCTCCACTCCATATTTCACCACCCAGAGCTCGACATTCACTGGGAAAGACGGACATGCAAAAGTGAGTCCAGAAGAAGGGGGCAAGAGAACTTCAAAAGCCGAGGAGAAAGGTTTGGATTTGGGGATGCGGTATGGAGACTAAAGCTCTCTTGATCTCTACTAATGTGTGTGTGTGTGTGTGTGTGTGTGTGTGTGTGTGTGTGTGTGTGTGTGTGTGTGTGTGTGTGTGTGTGTGTGTGTGTGTGTGTGTGTGTGACCCTGGCCTAGGGCGTAGCCTAAACTAGCCTAGCCACCCCAGCTCAGATCAAGGCCCACAGTCAGGAGTTCCACTTCTGCGTCTCTCATAAATCGTCCTGCCTTTGTCTGATCTCTCTTTCACTGGCTGAAACTTATCCTCTTCCATTAAGGGTGATGGATCAGTAGCTCTCAAGGCGTTCGAGACTCTGAGGTTACAGGTCCTTGTGTAGATTGTGCTCCACGCTGTAAATGTGAGAGGCATAGACACAACCTTACACCAAACATGCAACATGAGTAAATTTTCACGGCAGAGATTGACACAGAAGGGGGGGAAATGGAAGTGTCTGAAATATTTTTATAACACCTGACAGTGATTTAAAGGAGTAATAGTATGCATTTACTTTTCTTGCAGTTTCATGCTCTTATTTGTCAGGTAGCCCCCCCCTAAATTTGACAGCATCAGTGCTCCCTCTGGTGGCCGCTACCTGCCATGGTCGCATAATAATGTTTACTCTGAAACAACGTGCAACTCTGGGTTTTTTTTTTCAAAAGTAGCTCTTAAAAATTTTGATTTACACTCGATCCGTTTGTTGTAACAAACAATAGGTGACAATAGCAACAAACCAGGTGACAAATGTAACAATTTGTAGCTATTAAAATCTATCTAGTGCTGATTTAAGACCGTTGCTAGAAGTGGAACAACAACAATGTAATTACACCAATAATAACAACAGACGAGCCAGAATGCAAATCACGAGCCTCTCCCATCCAAGCGACCTGGCTGTGGCTGGTTTCCAGGGCGTGAGAGATAATTGAATAGTTTGGCAGGAGACTTCACAAAGCCTCTCTCCACATGTTTGAACAAGGACCTACGATCAGCAGCTGCTGTGCGGTGCGTCTGTGGGCGAGCGTGTTTACTTTAAAAAGCTGGGAAGCAATAACACGTGAAAAGTGTTTTGTTGTGTTTCACAATGGTGGCCGATGAAAATGTTAACAGCTTAAAAAAATCACTGCAGAGTTTTGAAACGTCAAAATTTCCTTCATATAAACTGAGCTGCTTAACTGAGGCTTTGTTTGCATTTTTTGCAGTGACGCTTAAATCTGCACCAATGGAAAGCACAGAGACGCTCTGAATCACAGAAACATTTATTCTTATTATATTTTAATGCATAGTATTGTTTGACGGAGGGGTGCTGTTACTTCACGTCGAAGCTGTTGAGTGACATTGCCCCCAGCTGGTGAGAGTAGGACACAGCAGCAGTGAATGTGAAGCTGCAAATGATTCACATAGTGATGCACACATGTGAGGTACAAATGAACTGTGTTTTATTTATTTATTATTTTTATTGTGCGTGTGTGTGTGTGTGTGTGTGCGCGCGCGCGCGCGCGCGTGTGTGTTCCATGGCGAGGAGAATGCGCATGCGCGTATATCGGGTGAGAGGTGGCCTTTTGTCTCGGAATGTCGGTCGCCTGCGCTTGCGCGTTGCTTCTCCGGCCATCGTAGGCGCATAAAGCCTGGTAAATTGCACCAGGGCAATAAAATGGCAATAAAATGACAACAACAGTGCATTAATCCATCACCAGGGAGCGCTGAAGGTACTGTAAAGAGCTCTGGCTGGAGTCGGAAATGATTTCTAGGTTTATCAGTTCAGTGGCTGCAGCGTCCATTCAGCTTGCCAGGGGGCAGTGAGGAGCTGGAAAGTGCTGAGATTCTCCTTCCCACTGGACTAGGCTTATATTAATAATCGGGCAGGTATTTAAATAAATAAATAAAAAATTACAAAATGTAGCAACTTTGTATTGAATGGTCCCCCTTCTTTTAATTAGAAGACAGCTTTAATGAAATGGAGCTTTTAACTTGCAGGAGACCGATAAAAAAAAATTCCCAGCTCCCTACTTCTCTCTGCCTGGCCTTATATGGAGCAGTATTTTCCATGCCATGTTCTCACAGGGAGGCAGGGCTTCATTGTTTCAGTGGTACAGCCCCTCCAGCCTTCAGCCTCCTCTCTGGCTCCCCGTGGCTCCTGGAGAAAGAGAGCTTTATTTAGGAGCACCTGGATTTATGTGGAGGAACCAAAAGCAGCAGGTGATGGAAATCACTGGCCCAGTAGGCTAGCTGTGGCCAGGGGGTTCTGGCAAGGTAGTAAGTGGGCCCTGTGGGTCACACTGTCATTTCCTGTTTACCCCTTTGCTCTCTTTTTACTGTCTTTCTATCCCAGCCTGCCTTCATCTACTGCCTCTACCTTCCTGCCAGGATCACTTCCTCCAATAGGAAACAGATGAGTTGCTCAGAGTCTGAGGTGGCCGTGATTTGCCCTTCCCATAATCAAGGCAACACATCTGACATAGATTTTCACATAGTTGGGGCTAAAACATGCCGTTAAAGATGCTGTTTTTAAGTAATGCAGCCTTATTAACAAATATTATCAAAAGTTATTTTTCATGGAATGTTAAAATCCAAACAAAACCATTTTTAAAAGAAGATTACCTAAGGTGAAGCCATTCTTTTCAGAGTTCAGCTTTGACGCTTAACCACTGGTTTCGTGGCTTAGCACTGACACACCTTTGATTTTGCACCTACACCTCAGGTCGTGTCAGACATGACAACTGAACATTTCACAAAATAACCTCTGAGCAAGCATATTGTAGACTTTTAGACCTCCGCTCCCCAGATGAAACCACTAGCCGGCAGCTATTCCACAGAAACAGCAATCTAAACTGAACCAGGTGTGCACATGCTGCAGTGGAGAGGTCAAAAAGTGGGAACACATGATCCACTCTTTCTTCTTTCTTTTTTCCTGCTCTTCTTCCATTAATGATTGCTGCCTGGTTGAAAGAAAGAAAGAAAGAAAGAAAGAAAGAAAGAAAGAAAGAAAGAAAGAAAGAAAGAAAGAAAGAAAGAAAGAAAGAAAGAAAGAAAGAAAGAAAGAAAGAAAAACCATCTGCACTAAAATAGACCATTAAACCTTCCAATAACACTTATGTAATGTGTAGCTCAGTGTATGGCAAACAGATTTCAAACCAGGCAACACAAGCACAATGAATTTGTGTGTGTGTGTGTGGGGGGGGGGGGGGGGGTAAAGTGGTGGACAGACAGTACAAAGTAGGGAGACAGAACAAACAGCCTATGCTGTGGAGAGACATCTGTTTGGTCTGCTCTGCACTCTAGAATCTCTCACATCGACTGGACCCCCGTCACGCTGCTCTGCCTGGGTTTATTTCTGGCCAGCAGTTGAGATGAAGGACTCAATGTTTAGACATGAGCTGTTAGGATAAATTGTCCCGTGCGCGTTACAGATCCCGCAAGTAAAGCCCTGTATCACTGCGCCCTCAGAAGTACGACATCCGGGACACATTATATTTCACTAAGATTCTGCAATGAATCAGTGTGCAGTCTGTCCACCTCTATTTCACTTAGTTTTATTACAAATGTGTTTACTGCTAATCAGTGTAATGGACTGGACCGTGAGCACTTGAATGTGTGTTTAACTTATATATTCTGTGAGCCTTGGGAGATGACAGGGTCCTTACAAGGATGGTGGTTGTAATATTGAATTATAAAACCTATTCAAGAACCTGTCAAGAGCCCCTTTATCCTGTGTGGAGTAACATCTATGCCTTCTTTTATATGTTAGATTTGTTATGGAACGCAGCTTTATAAAGTATTTATCGAGCCTTTATAAGCCACTAAAATTACAATCAGTTCAGGAGCCACCTCCAGCAGCAGAGCAGCCCGTGTTGTTGAAAGCTCTCAATTCTAAGGCCCGGCTGAGCCTCGCAGCATTTTAAGTTCTGCCAGAACTGTTCCTTGTGGATCAGTTAATATGAACCTCCACATCTCCTGCTGAAATAAATACTACTGTGGAAACTGTGGGGATTTCATGGCCTCTCTGAACTCTAATCCTTGATGGAAATAGAAAGGACTGAAACTTCATGATCATTTGGCTCACTGTAATATGTGTAAACTTCTACGGTAGACAAATGTGATTTTTTTCCTTACTCTAAGAAAATGAGCCTATTGCAGCTGGGCCCTTTTCACTTGGTTATAAGCCTTGCATTCTATTACCTCAGGCATATAATGCTTCACATTCATATACATGGTAACATTAGATAGTTTATGGCTCTGTATTATGTCAAGACTGGCTAAGGCTGGGAGAATGTTGTGGTCAGCGGTGGGTCAAAGACTGTCAGGGCTCTGAGCTGGCAGAAAGCCAGGCTCAGTACGTGTTTGCCCTGAATGTTAATGGATTAACGCTCACCACACATACAGACAGACTGGGAAACTCAAGATGACTTTTTACGTGAAAGGCCGCCAATAAGTCGCCATCATAAATTCAGGGACACATGCTGTCTGTACGACCACGGCAGTCAGGCATGTTCCCTCCGGGAGGCCAGGGCTGAGGGACTCCGTGATGGAGAATGGGGGAGCAGGTGGGCTCTGTGTTGGCTGACCTTGCCTCTGGAGCCCCGCAAGATATGATCAGAGCATGCCGGCAGCTGTGGCCTTGCTTTAAAGCACCCAAGGTATCATGTAGAGCAGGTACAGCAATGCAGTATTCTACAGCCTACTGTCACATTACCCTTAACCGCTTAAGATTATGTCTTCATACAGTGTTTTAAACTCAGACCCTGCTGATTCAGCACTTTGCACCCCTAGTGAAGCCCATTGTGTTACGCAATTTTTCTCTTAATTGCTTCAAGCGAGTAACTTAGGCTTGTCTAATGTGAATTTCTGCACGGCAAAGAGAGCTGCTGTTGCACTGCTCAAACACTCTGCAGCGACAGCCACAATCTCTATGTGTAATTTAGCAGCAGGGGACAATGAGATAATCTTGCAGGAGAGCCTATACTACCAATTTAAAATCAGTAAAAATGCACAGTTTTTTCTTTTTTTTAGGAGCTCCACTTAAGCTGTGCTGTAAATAAGAACTCAGTTCGAAGCACGTAACTGTTGCCTGCCTTCAGAGGGGGTCATTTTCAATCCACTGATGGGTTCACAGCAGATTTCACTTCAAAGTTTCACATCCATTTTGACAGTAATGCTCTCAATTTTTCCTTATTATTTTGCTATTGCACTGCGAGCAATTAGGCATAATTATGTCAGTGGATGATCTCTAGCAGTTTACTGAAGGAGTGACTTACAAGCAATCATTAGCAGCAGCATGGTTTTTAAAAAGCTGAGAAAAAAAAGTGACACATGCCTGAACCCCCCCCCCCCCCAAAAAAAAATTAAAAAATCTTATTCTATAGTGGATAAAACACTGTGCTGTGGTTTCCTATGATTTTCTGTCTCCAACAACCCAGGCCTCACTTAATGCCTTCAATCTTTTGTGCTCTCTCTTTCTCTCTCTCTTCTCTGCAAATTAATTTATGGTCTGATTACAGGACAAGCCTCCAGATATGAAGGAACACAAATCACTGGTCCTTACCAGATGGCAGAAAAACGGCACAGGATAATTGAAAATCTAGAAGTGGATCAATATTTAGAAGCCCAAGGTTACACGAAGTATGACACTACTATTAACATGGAAATATGATGCATTACATCCACAGGCAAATTGGCTCCTCTTTCTATTTGACGGTGAGTGAGTACTGACTGATAAGCTTCTAAATAACAAAGATGCAACACTAGCTTTAAACTATTAGAAGCTTAGCTGCTGCTGCTGCTTAGACGCGTGCACGCGGCCTCTCGATGCACTGCACCACACCGCTGCGGTCTTACAGTGGTACCTGTGGCCACATGTGCAGCATACTTGCTGGTCGGAGGTATGCGGAGCAGGTCTCCTTTATAACAAGCCGTGTACCCTGAAAGCTCAAAGCCCTGCCATGTCACCGACTACCTCTGGCTTACCCCACCCTTCTCCAGCATTTACCTCTGGCCTGTTAAAAATGATATCAGCTCATGGAGGGCAAGCATTAGCATTTGCATTTTATTGGAGGAACAGAGATTTAGAGCAGAGGATATATCAGCTCTGAGCAGACAGAATTAGTTAACAATGCATTACCTGCCTTTTATGGCAGCTATAACTCTTTCCCCCTGGTGGGGAGAGGAGATGAAGGGAGGAGTGTTGGGGAGGGGATGTGAAGGGGTGGTGGTGGCGGTGAAGGGGAAACACAGCCAGCAGTAGGTTGGTGGTGAGAGCTGTGGAGCAGCAAATGGGTGGGGGGGCATTTAGAAGGAAGAAGCTTTGTCTGTGGTGCTTTACTGCGCATTAAGTGTGATGGGCACCCAAATTAGAGCATCACGCCGCAATCACCTTCACACAGATCAGTGCGCTTCGAGACGACGCCGATGCAGTCGTCGCCGCAGACATTTTTATCTGATTGGATCAAGGAGGCGCAGCTGTGTCTACATGATCACAGCACAAGTAAAGGCCACATCAAATTACACCGGCCTGTGTGATACTTGTGACTCACGACGCTTTTTCTTTTTTCCCACAATTTTTCGTAGTTTTGCTGAGACTGACAGAGGAAGGTGAATCTTTCCTCTTTTTGTGCTCACGTTATCTCCACGAGCGCATGTTTATTTGTTTGTGGCATCCCTGAGCAAGCTGTAACTCTGATGAGGCCCCACTGCTGCAGTCCCTTTCCTCACCACAGCTGCACAGTAGCTCCCCCGACGCTCATTTTGTGCAGTGTGCAGCAAGACAGCCCACCTCTGCTGTGGACAGTACCCTGTGGAACTCATTTGCACTAGAAGTTACTAGCGGGGGGAAGTATGTTTGAAGTGCAGAGAGGCTGCTGCGAATAAATAAATACATTTACACCAGAATATGATTCCCATGGCAAAAAACAGCGTTAAGGGTTTTATAAATTTTATATATTACAAATGTCAAGTTGTACTTCTTTGCAGCGTCAAAAATCTGTGTCCTGAAAAGCCAACACTTTTTAAGCATTTCAAGCTTTGATGGAGCTTTACACTTACATCCTTCTGATCAAATACCCTCTACGCCGCCTTTACTTTGTACTGCATTTGCCACACATAGTCACCAGAGCCTCTTGTTAATGCACAGTGTCTTTCCCAACCAAACCCATACTGGCCTGGGTTTGTGAGCAGACAGCTCCAGGCTCCATAAAACAGCCTGCTGCTCCCTCTCTTTGCCCAGCTTAATGGTCCCAGGGGCTGGATATTTACTAGTGACCTTTGCATTCCATTTGGAGTGTAAAAGCCTTTTTGCAAGGAAAATTCCATCACTTTAGACGTAGCCAAGCAGCACAGTGTGTGTGTGTGTGTGTGTGTGTGTGTGTGTGTGTGTGTGTGTGTGTGTGTGTGTGTGTGTGTGTGTGTGTGTGTGTGCATGTAAAAAAGAGTTGCTATAAAGGGCAGCAAGAAAGAAAAAGATGGTGGTGCGAGAAGAACAAGACTACACCTTCACTGCGGTTTATGACTAATCTTGCAGCTGGTCCGTATAGGAGCGACATTATTCTTACCTTATATTATATACCATATTTTTTTTTTAATAAAAATTAACAACTCGTATTGTAATGCACTTAGTTATTTCATAATTTGTTATGGTTGCCAGATAAAGGGAATTATAATTTGTTCTCACGTGCTTAGAGTCTGGTTTTAGCATAGCTTCAACTCCCTGCTTGTGTTTTTCTTTGAGTTGCAAGCAGAAGAAAAAAAACCCACATATTGCAGCGATGCATATTTGTTTTTATGGCTGCATCATGAAATTGAAGTGGATTGCTTCAGTGGCCTAAGGGTTTAAGGCACCAACCATGAATGAGCCATAATAACTGAAGTTTCTATCTAACCTTTATTGTGTGCTATTCCTTCATCTGTCTTTCTTGAACATTAATATGAGCACCAAAACAAAAATGACTAATTGTATTGGATTTTTGTTTTATGTGTCGTGAGCCACTTTAGATATAGATAAAGTATCTTAATTTAATTTAACAGATGTTTTAATCAGCTCTATGAGTTGGGGAGATATGGATGGCTTCAGCAGAAATGGTAAACACACTGTGAATCCCTGGACCTCAAAAAGCTGCATAAAAATCCATAAACACCCATTTATGACTTGTTCATGTGAGCAACTTTAAGAGTTTGAACTGTGAATGACTTGCATAAAAATACCTTTACTTTTGGATTGCTATTGATTAACAGCACCATCTGCTGGGGAAGAGCAGCCATTGCGCTTTAAACCTTTAACGGATAAAAAGTCGTTTCACTTTGAAAAGAAACAAGCCCATGTAATGATACCCATCATATGTTATCCGGCCAAGATGGTGATTTTCCCTCAGGTAGGAAACTTCCAGATATTAAGTTACAGTTTGCCTCCATAACAGTTCTTACGAATTATATTCAAGAAATTTCTAGTATTATTTTCTGACTTAAATGCTTTGTGAATGGAATATTCAGTCTAAAATGAAACCGACAGCAACTTTAACACTGAAAATGTTTATTAAAGGGTGCTACTGTACACATACTCACAACATTTCATTCACACAAGAAATAGTCTACATTTTAAAAATTCTGCACTGGCAAAAAAATAAAAGAAAATAAAAAATAATAATTCAGGAACCGAATACTTGTTATTAAAGGAATCGACACCAGAAGGATCATCTAAGTTAATATCAAGGGACATAATTTGTGTATGGTACATATGAAAAGGGGAGAGGTGCACAGCCTTCATTCACAATGCCAATTAAAGCTAAAAACATTGATAAAAAAAAAAATTTAAATCAAAAATAAAACAGATTTTATTCGGTAGACACGAAACATTTGGTCCCAAGAGTCCACGCTGGAGCACAACAGATCAAACTGCAAAGCTGACATCCATCTAGTGTATAAAAGCTTGGAGGTGCTTTTCAGGTCCCAGAAAAGAAAGAGAAAAAAAATGTAAGTAAAATAAAAGAAATCTTAATCTAAGAACAAATAGAGTCAACACAAGAGAACCCAGGATGTGACCAATTCAGTTCAAAGCTTGCTTTAATGTTTGAAATTATGGCAATGTCAATAACCATTTAACATAAAAATCAAAAGATGACTAACAACAACTATTAAAACCACAGGGTTGTCATAGGGATTGGTCACACATTCAAGGTTTACATCTTTTGGCCACAAGGTGGCAGACCCTAATGACAGGCACAACCCTGGCTTCATTTCACTTGGATACATAGAAGATTGTCAGACTTGAACACACAAAAACCCCAAAACAAACAAACAAAACAAAAACGCTTATTTAAAAGGGAAAAAAAAAAATGTGCATAATTGGTTTTACTGTCCTTTGGGTTAGCTGTTGATGTGGTAATGTATATTTGTATAGACCGGTATATTTGAACGTGAAAATAAAACTTTGTTATTTAAAAAAAAAAAAAACCCACCCACACACAAGACAAAAAACAACCCACCACTACATTATGAATTACATTATGAAAAAACTGAGTAAATCCATCCTGGCAGGCTTTACAGCAAGACAAATGAGAAACCTATGATATCGAAGTTTTTCCTTTTAAAAGGAAGCGATTATGCAGTCAGGAAAGTGCGGCGGCGGCTTCCTGACTTTAAAAAATAAAAAATGTTTCCATCTTTGTGGTGTCAGCTGGGTTCTTAAAAAGAAGAGGTACACTGTTTATAGCAAATTAAAAGTTGTGAACCCACAATGGAACACACTCTGGGTTAACACAGCCTTTACCAACTCTGATTTTCAACACTAACATAATCGTATCCTGTAAGCACTAAAACAATGTGTTAAATTTTTTTTTTTTTTTTTGAAGAAAGTAAAGAATACAAAGACAGAATAGTATAAACTCTCCCCAGTAGCATATCACCCATGTCAACTACAGCTTCTCCTCCTGAATGATGGATCCTTTTTAGTAGTCTGGGCCCGTGTGCTCCAATGAGGCTTGGATGGAGATAACACAGTGTCCAAAATTTGTGTGTGTCATTGCTGGACATGGTAAAAATTGAAGGTTGGGAGTTTAGGATGTGAAAAATGTCCGACTCAAGGTTGTCCCTGCAGTGAAGAGGTCCCGTTTCCTCCTGAGGCGATACACTCACGCACTGACTGCATCCTTCTCCTTCTTGTCACTGTCTTCATGCCAGGTGAGACGTTCCTCATAGAAGGCTATGACAATCTGTGGGCACTTATGATTGGCCTCCTTTGCGAGCACGAGATCAGCCTCATCAGAGTCTTTCCTGGAAAGAGAAAGTTTAAAATTACCGCTTGGGTTTGTGTCTTTGCACAACCAAGATATAATATCTCCGTTTTCAAAACACTTGCAACATGCAAATTTTGTCCAACTAGTTAAAATGTTGCATAAGATTTCACACATTACATTAATTACATGGAGTGCATTTAAATTCCATCTGCTGCAAGTGATTTTTAAAATAACTTACAAGAAATTAAAAGAAAAAGAAATTTGAACTGTACAGCTTTCTGTGATAAATTAAACTACTATTAAACTACTACAACTATTATCTGACATTAACCCTTAAACGGGGCTTGACCAAGGATGAACAACAGTGTACTACCCTTATCCCTCAAGATAATATGCAATTACATACCATAGGCCAGCTAAGCTATAAATGCTGCTAAAGGCAATTTACAAATAGAAATATCAGAGTGTAAGAAGAATTATGTCAGTACAGCCTGCATACAGCAGAAGAACTGCCTGCATCTGAATGGTTGTGCATATAAGAAGATTTCTAACACTAGGTGCATTTATTGATCGATTTCACACAAAAACTAAAGGCAAAATTAAATCAAGACTTTCAGAACCTACCACTTCATAAGAAACATGAGGTCTCCACACGAGTCTGTTGCTCCAATGATCTTCTCCGGCTCAAGTCCTCTCTCAAAGCCGCGTGCGACTAGAATGTCATCCTGAAAGACCCCGAACAAAATTACTTTAGAAATCTGGATTTTGTATTAAACTCTTGAATTTACACCAGCTGTCTTTAAATGTAAACAGTCTCAGTTTCCACACACCTTAGATAAATGTGTTGTGCTAACTTAATGTCAAGTGAAAAAGGAAGCCAAATGCAGCACATTTCAAGTTCTAGACATCCTGCTTCTGCAGCCAAAAATAGTTCTTACCTCTTTTTTCTTCTTGGGCTTACTTCCACCTTCCTCGTCATCATCCGAGCTCCTCTTCTTTGAGCTGCTAGAATCTTTGGAGCGTCCAGAGGCGGCCGTGTTTGATTTGCTGGCCCCACTGCTGGGTGTGGAGGTCCCGCCACTGCTTTTCTTGTAGGTCTTCATGAATTCTGAAATAAGCTCAGGGCAATCCAAATTTTTCTCTGGTTCCCATGTGTTGTGCTTGCTGAGAAAGAGCAGAGAACAGAAAAATCAGTGCAGCCTTAATGCACCAGTTTGGATTGGAAACTGCAAGATATGCTAAAAAATTTGATATCTTGCAATGTTTAAAACACTATAATCTAATGTTCCTTTCATGGTCATTACTGTGCTTTAGATGACAGCATCTGTGTCTAAGAGAGCTGTTCTGTTGTGCACTGGGTGCATCTTGGACCCGAGTGTTAGAATAGCAATCTCCAATAACCTACCTACTCCAAAATGTGACCAACTGTTTACAACATTTAATTTTAATAGAGATTCAAAAGATTTTTGACTATGGGAGCTATGACCGTTGTTAGTACATTTATTTAATTACTTACTCCGAGTATCCCTTCCACTTTAGGAAGAACTCAACCCTTCCTTTCACCACCCTCCTGTCCAGCACTTTTTCCACAACATATTCTTCCTCATCAGAGGATGAAGACTCTTCTCCGCGAGACTTTTTGCCCATGGTAAAGTTTGGTGCTTAACACAACGCGGTTGCAGGTGACACTTCCCTGTTTAGAAAGAACGGAAAAGCTCGCGTTAAAGATATTTGAGTTTTGATCGCTCTCCCACTAGCTCTAGTTAATAAAAAAAAACCGCACCAATTTTTAAAAAGAATAATGGCTACACAGCCACATCACTCCAATCGCAAAGCAGCTACAAATTACAGATCGGTAACACTTTAACATTAGCTAATTAGCCACAGCTAGCAAGATTGTTATCATATTTCAACGAGAGGCTTAATATCGTTATAGTTTGTTTAATTGCAACATGCAACGTTAAAAAGACCAACTAAACAGTGCAGCTAAATATCCAGATCGCAATCTACTCGCTAAATCGGTGAAAAGTCGGTCACTGTTACTACAAAAACGTACAAATAGCAAGGACGACGGCTACTAGCTGAATGGCGCTAGCAGCAAAGCAAATGAAAACTTGCTACAGCAGGTAGCCTGCAAGCAACCGCTAAATCGAGCTAAACTACTATGCTATCAAACCATGCGCCCATATCTACAGTGGCATGAAACTGCAAAAAATAGTGTCTTACTCTTCTGGAGGTCCCAACCGTCGATCTGTACCCGTCAAACCCTGTCTTTGTGGAGGAGCGGCGAGGCCAACCTTTCAGCTACTTTAGCAGCTAGCACAACACACACACATACACACAAAGGTGCTGTGCGCAAAAAAGCGCGCGTTAAAGCGCACAATAACTGACCCGCCCCTCAGTCAGCTGATGATCTTCATATAAAGTGGTTGAATGTGCTTCTATCGTGTTTTTAAGTTTATTCTGTAACAATTTGGATTTTTTTTTTATCTTAATACGTGTGCACTCTGTATAGAAAATATTTTTCTTTGATAAGAAGGTGTGTATGTTAATGTGGGAGGTAGGGCTATTGCTGTACAAGGCTGCTGTGCTTCCGCCCACAAATCAAAAAAGGAATCATTTACGGTTCGTATGATGTTTAATCTAAAAAACTGACCATCTTCCTTGTGTTTTCCAGGAACATAACTTAGCGAGCTGTGCCCACTGTATGCTTACTGACTTAAAGCCGTTATACACGACAGACTCGATACCTTCTTCAAATTTTCCTTTTCACATACAACAACCGTAATCCATTTTTTCATTGTCATCATTGTACACCAGGTGATTGGATGTTGGTAATGATTGATTCTATATGGCCCAATCAAAATTGAATCACTGCGGACGACAAACTGCAGCGGGAATAGCTGCCCAATTGCCGTGCGACAGGGGCGGTACCGTTGCTATTTATTGTACTGTTGAATAGCAGGCTACGCTCGTCTGACGCAGATCTCGGCTCTTCGCAAGTTACACAACACGTCTTCAAGGCTAAATCTGCAACATGTCGAGAGAGAGTGTGAGTACTGGGCTCGGGACTACTGCTCTGTTATTGCATGCGTTGTTTTATGTTAGAGAAGGTAGGAAATATGAAGTTGCGGCATGCTTTTGATTCGTAGTACAGTCTCCGGTTTGGGTCGTAGCTGTATTGAAACGCCGCCATTTTATAGCAGCCAGGCCTCGTGGCCTTTTGTTCCTGCGGGTGAGCTGCAGTGGAAATTTAGGACTTTGAATCAACATTTACGATGGGAAATCACGCTTAAATGCAACACTCATTTAAATCACGGCTTACTCTGACAAATAAGTACTTAAAATATTTGCCCTATTCGCTGGTCTTTCAGCGGCTTTGCTAACGTTAATGGCGGCGGTGTGTCCCTCCTCCACACGCCCTGAATATAAATAAGGGGAGCAGGGAAGGATGTATGTAGACGGTGAACAGCATTAATTAATACTACTATCACATTAAAGTTATGGTTGTATTACATTAAAGCCGACATTGGAGAAGCTAATCAGATGTTATTGCATTGCTTTGTCTATTGTATAGGTCCCACGTGAGCCAGAGCAGCTCCGCAAGCTGTTCATCGGAGGCTTGAGCTTCGAGACGACAGACGAAAGCCTGCGTGCTCATTTTGAGCAATGGGGGACTCTTACAGACTGCGTGGTACGTCGGGTTTCATTAAAGATGTGGTCATGGTTTTGCAATAATGTAGAGCACGTTGGTTACTGGCTAATCCAAAAGCATTTGTCTTTCAGGTCATGAGGGACCCCAACAGCAAGAGATCCAGGGGTTTTGGCTTTGTAACATATTCATCAGTGCAGGAAGTTGATGCTGCCATGTCAGCCCGTCCCCATAAGGTCGATGGAAGAGTGGTAGAACCGAAACGAGCTGTTTCCAGGGAGGTGTGTAACAACTGGATGAGGTGCAATTGTTCTTGCATTCAAAAGGCGCATAACAATAACAAATGTCTTTGATTCCAGGACTCAAACCGACCAGGAGCCCACATAACTGTGAAAAAGATCTTTGTTGGAGGCATCAAAGAAGACACAGAGGAGTCACACCTGAGGGATTATTTCCAGCAGTTTGGCAAAATAGAGGTCATTGATATCATGACTGACCGCAACACTGGGAAGAAGAGGGGCTTTGCCTTTGTTACGTTTGACGACCACGATTCAGTTGATCGGATTGTCAGTAAGTGCAGAAGTTGACTTTTTTCCCCCAGACTGTTTTGTCAGACTTTTGATTGTTGGCTAGCTTGTTTACAAAAAATTCTCTCCACAGTCCAGAAATACCACACTATCAACTCTCACAACTGTGAGGTGAGGAAGGCCCTCACAAAGCAGGAAATGCAGAGTGCAGGAATGGGTATGGGAATGAGAGGAGGTCGCAACACTGGTGGCAGGCCCTATGATTACGACCGGGGCTTCAATCAAGGTACGGCTTATTTTGTTGATAGTGGAGTGATTGTTATACTGTGCGATAGCAAACCATATGATTATCTTATTTAGGTGGCAGGGGGCGATATGGAGATGGTCCTTACAATTGCAACGGGGGTGATGGTGGTGAGCATGGTTTTGTCGTGTCTTCCTATTTTCTTTGCATTTCTTAAATTCCACAGTGTATTTTAAGGCTGTCTTATATTTTTAGGCTATGGAGGTGGACCTGGTGGTCCTGGTGGCTATAATGGAGGTAACCGTGGTTACAATCAGGGCTACAACCAGGGTGGTGGATATGGAGGAAACGGTTATGACAGCAATGGTTATGGTAAGATAATGCCATTACACTGCCTTTTACTAGAATTGTAACTTGCTTGAGGTTGACCAATCCTACAAACTCTGTAATCACAGGCAATTGTGGTGGTGGTGGAGGCGGCGGTGGCGGCAATAACTACAACAACATGGGCCACTACGACCCCCAGGCCTCTAACTTTGGCCCCATGAAGGGCAACTTTGGTGGTGGCGGCGGCGGCGGCAGGAACTTTGGTATGAGTTCCCAGACTTCACAAGTAGATGCTTTTATGTATGCTGACCTCTTGTTTTGACTTTGTTTTTTTTTTTTTGCTTCCAGGTGGATACGGAGGCTCAAACAACAGCGGCTATGGTGGACGTCCAGGACGATTTTAAAATGACAAAGTGGTAAGAGCTTGAGAGCATGCCTTAAGAGTCTCTCTTTTTTTTTAATGTAAAACAACAGCTTGTGGTGAGCAGGGAATCATTGAGTGCAGATAACCTTTAAACAAATTCACTCTGGATGTCAGGTCACAAAGTCAGTGCACAGTTAACAATGTTGTTCCGTATTGTTCAACAGGACTGAGTACTTAGGAGAGGAGAGCAAGGAGAGGAGAGCAAGCGAAGTGACAGGGCAACTGCAGGTTTACCTCCTAAATCTGCTCAGCCTATGAGTTGTGGCAGGTTACAGCTGCTGCAAGAAGAGATGTACAGTAGATAAATCATGGAGGGCCTTCATTTAAACATTTTGTCTTATGTTTTTCTTTTTTCGTCAATTGTGTTAATGGAAAGCAAGCATTCCAATGAGGTTTTGTGTAGATCTTCAAGTCTGGTTTTTATTTGTAACTGCATCAAATCAAGCTGAAATAAACACCTTTCAGTTTTTTTAACAGTCTCGTTAGCCTTTTCAGTGGTTTTGGGAAAGGGAGGGTTTACTATTAGGTGAAAATGGGTTCAGCCATATACATCACAAGGTGGCCGGGGAAAGTCAATATCAGTGTCTCCTACATGCTGGCTCAGGTCAGTGCATATGCAATACTGGTTAAAGGGCGGGCAAAGAAATGGTGCGCAAATGCCATCATCAGAAAAAGCCCATCACTTTGGTACAAGCTCTGCCCTGATTTCTGCAAAGATCACCTGGAGAATGCTAGCTTACATGCAAAGTCTATGAGGCTAGCCATGGAAGCAAGCTGAGGGAGAGAAGTAGCAAAACCATCGCCAGGATCATTGAAGCAGGGGAGAGTGAGAACAGAGGCCTGAGTCTAGCAGGCAGCAGCTACCAAAAGGCTTAAGTGCTGTTTGTAGGTAAGACCAGACTTCTCAACTACTGATGGTATATCTTGCATTTTGTCATGTAGCTGGTAGTGAGATATGTAGCCCAGTAATAATTTAATCAAGTTTTATGACCATTCTACTATTTGACTTAATTTGGCCTCCAATTGTGCATTGAGGCCCAAACATATTGCATGCTATGAAATGAGCAAATATTTTGTATTTTTGGGGTATTGTTTTACTTACAGTATTTCTATTTTGTAGGTAGGTAAGGTAACGAGACATGGACCCCAAAACCTGGCCTCATTTCTGTGACAATGGTTTTTGCCAGGTACTAACATTACTACTTCTAGACACATCTATTTTTTTTTTTTTTTTTTTTTTTTTAAATAATACATTTGAATTAATGTAGTTTTCTCTTCTCCCCACAGGTTGGCTGAAAATTCATGCTGGTGCTCAAAATATTTTAAGAAGGCTGCTGTGCAGATTTTATTTTTTTAACCTTTTTTTTAATAAAGTGTTTGTATAAAAACAAATCTCTGGTTTCATTCATTAAAAGAACATGAACAGTGTCCATTAATACATTTATGTGAAGCTTAACGTCATTCTTATGTCAACTTCCTGTGTGACTCGGTCAAAGTCGGTACAATCGGGTCGAATGTTCTCCAGAGTAAGGAAACTACCCAATTCTTCAGCATGGCTCTCTCTTCTGCATTGTGTGAGGTACCAGATAAATTTTACCATCTGGTGTCTGCTGTAAAGAATATTCATCTATCGAGTATGGTTGTCCATCTTCATCTCGCAAATGAGAAAATACTTGGGTGTAAAGATCTGTAAGACGACATTTAACGAATGCCAAGCTGCGCTGGAACTCGAGCCTTTCTTGTGCCAGGTGTTCCCTTTGGGCCTGGAGCTGATTCAGTTCTCTTTCAAGGTGAATTATGCTTTCGAGCTTCCTCTTCCTGCAGTTCTGAGCTGCGACCTTGTTCTTCCCCCTTCGTCTAATGTCCCTGACCAGTGCTAGTTGAGCATCTGTCAGAGTATACTGTGTCAGGAGCTCATTGAAGTCATCGACAGGTAGATTGATAATCTTATCCATGGGGAAGGGGATCTTCAAAGCTAAGGCCCGCCGCTCATCTCTGCTCAGGGGAGGGGTAGAGATGCTTCCTTGGGGTTTTATGTACATGTTAAGGTGTGAGCTTCCTCTGCTGGACATTGCAGAATCATTGTATAGGTCACTCAAGGCTGCAGCTGAACCCTGGTGTTTCATTGATCGAGGAGTTGGAGTACTCGGCTGTGGCTGAGATAAAATGGGTTGGGCTGAAAAATAAGATGGATGTGCACCTGAGTGTAAATATGAGTGAGTATGATTCTGGTAATCCGCTGAGTAATGGAGGTGGGATCTTCTTGTGTGCTCAGTCATGCTGTCTGGTTCGCCATCACTATATGCCATTCCTATGTCTACGCTTTGGTAACCTGGTGCGCCACCAACAGGATTATCTGGAGAGGCCAAAGGTGGACTGGAACCCAGTGACAGACCAGAGTCGGACTCCAGGTCATCACCGGAGCGAGTGTGTGCATTTTGTCCATGTACAGTCCACTGCATGTGCCCACGTAGTCCCTGAGTGAGACACGCATTGGTTCTCCTGTGCCCTTGATTGACACCTGACATATTTGTTTGCTCCCTAAGGGGCACAAAAGATTGCTGTGGGTGAGAGGAGATCGGGAGTATTCTCTGATTGAGCTGAGGTTCAGAGTTTCCATACATTGTTTCTGTGGAGGTGCCTAGACGATGACAGGTAGGCACCTCTTCGGAATAAAATCCATTGTAAGCCTCAGCGGTTCTCAGCTCACAAGCAGCAGGGGGCTCCGAGTGGGGCTGAGCCATCCCATACTCTCCCACAGAAGCCATGGGCTCCATGGTTTGGTACTGTGTTGTCTCATAGGAGTTTTCAGTAGGGACTTCGAACTCCTGTAAGACAAACACCCACTCATGACTGACAGGTTCAAAGATATGTCACACTCACAACAGTGAAATGACTAAAACCAATTAAATTTAAATAAGACCCCATGAGACAATCATTGTCTGTTTTTTTAAAGTTTATCTGGTTTGCTATACAAGAAAGTTTGCCCCCACTTCAACCTACCACCCATAGAATATGAAGGGCTCTTAAAGATGTGATCAGGTTCCACCTGGAAACAGAACGGCTATTGTGCAGTACAGGCGGCCACTAGCAATACACAGCATGCCCCCTTTCACAATCCTCCTATCCTGCCATCACTCAAATAGACCATTGTTGCCCATCTCACCTGGATGTATATTAGTTTTTCAACAAGTGTCACATGAAATTTGTTCAAACAAAGATATTCTGTCATCTATGAATCACATTAGTCCTACTTTCAACTAGACACAGAGAATAACGTCCGTGTGTTACAATGAGAAAAGATGCACACTTGTTCCTGTAGTGAGAGGGTTATTATTTATTTTCTTAACCCACGGAGTTGCAGTGGGATCCTTATATTGCTTGCTATGCCACTGACTACAACACAGCCTCAACAAAATATATTTTCCTTCCTCAGAGCTAAACAGCTGGCAGAGGATTTTTTTCATTGAAGCAGCACTTTCTCCAAATATACCTTTGGCGACTGTGGCCAACGAGCTCAATTTGAATTCATCTTTCCACAGCACTTGTTTTAAGAACAACTCTGGCTTTTCCAGATGTTGCTCTGTACATTATAGACACTGAGTTGAGACATTGTGATGAGGTTGCAGGTAATGCTTCCTTCCTGATGACTCTGCCAAGGCCCTTTTTTAAACACTGTAAGTGTAATGCTGCACCACCACTCCTGCAACAGCTAAGCTTGCACCCTCTTCAGAGTCATACGGGAATTTTGTACTCAATAGAAGAGGCGTTCTAGCGGAAAGTTTTCACTTTCTTTTTTATTGCTCTACCTTTCACAGCTACTGTAAATCCCTAAACACAGCTGTGGGCTTGACTTCCTCTGACATCTTTGTAGCTATCTGCTTGTAGACACTTAATAGCCCATACTGTTAAAGGTTACAGCTTGAGCTTGTATCAGCTACAGCTTAACAAATAAGTGAACCTGACTGTTCAGCTATTTTGGTCTTTTCTTGAGTTCAGATATCTCATCAGGTTCTTTTGACTTTAAACAACCAATTAATAAGAGAAGATAATCAAAGCAAAATAATGTGAGAGTTTCTGTTATATCATGTTCTCATTTATTTATTTATTCAGTGACTGATTTATTAAAATTAAACCCGAAACTCTATGATAATGTAACATAAAGAGTTGTGATGATGAAATCTACATCCGCAATGGGTAAAGTAAAATTTAGCATTGTTTTTTGCAGTGCTCCCAGTGTATTTGGTGCTATAGTTACCTGCAGCTCTGTGATGGCCATCAGCTCCTGCCAAGCCACATCCATCTCTGTGTCTTGAGGAGCTCCATGAGATCTCACTCCAGGGAAATTAGTTGGCATGGGCACTCCCCCACACAACTTGCCTGATGTGGCTGCTACCTTTTAGAAAAATAAGAATTTCTGATTTGTTTTGTGGATTTAAAAAAAATTATATTTATATGGACCTATCTATTTTACATGTTGAGGTTTGTGTTTTCATGCCTTGTAGACAGACCTACCTCACAGGGTCTCCTCAGAGGGAGAACATAGTTGGCTGTGGAACACATTCAGGAGACGCTTTTGTTGCAAAAATTCAACCTGGCAGAGAAAGACAAGAGCATGTCATGAAAGAAATATTACACTGAAAAAGAAGGAAATTCAGAAAAAATTACAAACAACGCATTTACTCCATTGACTCGTGTGTACAGGCGAACCGTTTAGTCACACCACTCCTTCAAACACAAATTCCTGATGAGTCTTTAGCACATTACACATATGTGCTAAACAGACGACTGTTGGGGTGTTGTAAAGGTTCTGTTGGGCTACATAAAAGGTTCAGTTCAGTTGAGATGACTCCTCCCATCAGCTGTCTCAGGGTGCAGCTATGCCTACTGCTGATAAGACAATCTGCGGGAAAACAGCGTGCTCTATAAGAGTAACGGGGGCCTGGTGGCAGCTTTGGAAATGTTGGTGCAGGGCTAACATGCTTCCAGTAATGGTTCTCTCAACTCTTTTAATTAGGATAGACAGCATTGTGGTCATTTTTTATGTTTCATAGCTGTTTGCTCAGTCATTCAAAACCCAGTTAGGGTTCTGAATGGGACATCACTTCTGTTAGACCACTATAGTCTCTATCTGTTGACTGAGACTTTTTATATAACAATCTATATCTGTGCTGACCCTGTTTAAAACACAAATACTGAAATTATAGTGGGAATATTCCTTGACATTGTGGTTGATGACTTAAGGCTTTTTTTGTGGGTGAAAATTATGATAATCATCTTATTTCATCCATGCGGTTGAAAGGTCATTTTTATGAATAAAAATAAGTATTTTTGAGCAAGCAGCAGTTTTTTCATCAATTAAAGAATGACATGAGATCCATTTGTCATCCTCACATCCTTATAGAAAGTGGTCAGGAAATTATACTACTAATTAAAATTAAATAATTTAAAATGAAAAAAGTTAGGCTGTGTCTGAGGTTCCGCAGATCACAGTTTATTTCTTTTAGATATAGCCTTCAAAGGATCTGCAATTCCCTGCATTAAATAATTTTACTTAGATAGTCCAAATGTGATATAATCTCATAGTTTTCTTCATCTGCTGGACTTTTCTTCATTTTCCTTTTTTTATTTGAATGAAACATCTAATATAATGTTTCTGACCTTCAAAATCAAACCACATGCATTTAACATGCAAAAAAAAAAAAAATGTTTGGAGAGTCTGAGTAAGTCTGTTTGCAATTGCGTAAATGTCCTGCAACATGGAATTATAAGTATCGTATTCTGCTTTATCCAGTCCTCTGTTGGTGGTGAGTTGCTTAAGGCTCCTTCATGTACAGAAGGAGTTTAAATTCAAGATTAAGAACTAAATGAAAAGCAAAAATATTATCTAAAATGTCAAAAACATAAAATCTAATAAAGAAAAACCTTTATTTTACTGTAAATGTATTCTTTATTGCTTCAATGAATGTTAGTTTTACCATTAATGCAATACACTCATAGCACTTTTTTATGTTAGGCTTTTTATAAATCGCAAAAAATATAAGTAGGAAAATTATAGCCTCCAAACGTCGCTTTGAAAAAGCTTTAAAAAAGCAAAGTCTAAAAAATCAACAAAAGGAAGATATGAATGAACTTACCTGAGCAACATTCTCTGCGACTTCAGCTGGTGATGAGTTTAAAAAAATCAGATGTGAAGAAGAATCCTGGAATTACAGGCAAGAAAAGTACTGAGTGCTGCTGTCGCGGCGTTACTCACTTTTAACAGATCACAAGAAGTAAAACACATGAGGCCTCCCGCTCTATCTCTTATTCAACTGTGAGTCTCTCTTTCTGTTCAGCTACACATACAGCCACCGGCATAAATGGGATGGCTCAGTGCAGACAAACGCAATCTTCCTGTAAAGCACCCACACCACAATTTTTTGCACTCTTGTATCCTTAATAGCACACTTGCACCCCAACCTCCAAATTTCCCTTTTGCCCACATGACAAACCACAAACCAACAGTCTGGCACATAACACGGCAATCATTCTGTCAGTCCACAGTGGAGTAGGTAGATGTTTACAAATATATATCTAAACAATGTAAGCAATTCTGATTCTAATTGTGTAATGACAATACACATAAAAGGATCCGATTAAACAACTAAATGTGAGAGAAAAACTAGCCGTATGATTATCTCTGTCCCGGCCAAACCGTACAAGAACAATGTCCTTTCAAATCCTCCCAAAGGAAAGGTATGAGGAGTGTGATGTGGAGCACCTGGAGTCAGAGCCGGCATTGCAGTGAGGGCCCTGTTAAAGCAGGGGTGGGCTTGAAGGCAGGATTGAGACTTAGTTTAGCAGAGATGGAATGCACACCCTCCAACAGGTAAGAAAGACTACATTGTTCCTCTATCTGGCAGAGCAACCGCCAAGGGAGAGAGAGGAGCCGGGGGAGAATGGAGGGGAGCGTGTCTTACATAGCAAGTGACCATTACAATCCTTAACAAAAAATCCCCTCATTGCCCTGATCTGCAGCACTGTGAACAGTGAATTCACAAAGGCTGTGTGTTATAGAGAAACTGCCCCATTGTGCAAAACTTTTCACACAATTCCCGATGATAGAGATGCATATTTATCGTGTTGTAGAGTAATTCATATTTATTGTGTTGTAGTGTGTGTACAGCACTGGCAGCCTCACAGTGACAATGATGATTTTGGAACCAATCTGGGCCATATTAAATATTTGGCATCTTTCTTCCTCTGTTGCAGACCCCTTGCCGCGTACATTGTGTACAACACAATGGTTAGATTCACTCGTTCATCGATGGCACCAAATCACTTGAAGCTGTTATTTCAGCTTCTGTGTCAGACGCATATGTTAATACTTTGTATAGGATTCAAGTATTTGTTAAAGCAAGCAGAAGTAAACACATGCTTGGAGAACTGCTCGCAGAATTTCTCAGAAATGTGAATCTGAAAACCGATGTCACAGTCATTTCTTTCCTCGAACTGTAGTCGCTGAATTAACTTGTTAAACAGAAAGCGGGAAAACACACACAGACACGCATGCACACACACACACACACACACACACACACACGCATGCACGCATGCACGCATGCACACGCACGTCTATCTATCATCGTACAAAACATTTTAAATGAAAATGAAAATTTTACACATCTGCACAAACATCCAGAGAAAAGTTGTAAATGTGATGATAACTACATTTGAGTTAATTAATATAACATTAAATATACACTGATGGGCTACAGTTACAAATTTTATTCAGCTGTACATTCACAAGCTTTGGGAACATGGATGGTTTTGTATGGCCCAATATAATATCACATCCCACTGAGACATAAATCACAGTGTTTTCTCATTGTTCTAAGATGGAAAAACTAGGTGGCTGACTAAGTCAAGAAAGGTGAATGTCTACCAGGAATCAAAGAAGGGACTTCCCAACCCAAGTTCCTAGCACCCAGCCCCTGACTCAACCACTGCCACAGCATGCCAAAGAGCACCCTGTTATTACTGCAACCACAGTGGTTTTGAATCTGGACACAGTTCCCAGGTCAACGCCCACATTCCCTGTTTGTGTTTGTTTGCTTCAATTAGTCTTTGACATCTCTGCTTTCCAGCTTGCCTGAACCTTTCATGGCTGTCAGAGTTTACTTATTGTGTAGCTCAGTTCTCCAAACAACTGTGCTTAAAAAACAGGCCAGAGGTGCTGGCTGGGAACTGCCCACAGTTGAGTCGCTCAGGCTTAGATTTGCTTCATGTGTGTTACGTTTTGTATTGACGCTAATCTGAAATGATTTGTCTGCTGTTCTTTACGTGGTCGTTAAAATGTTCATTAAAAATTAAGGATTTGTGGTATCTCTGGTTTTTTTGTAGTATTCAGAAAGCTTTAGCAAACATGAGTGGGAAAAACCGCCTCATGACCAAAAAAAAAAAAAAAAAAAAAAATGGATGTGTGCAATGGGTTGTGGTATCAAAAGGGGAATATTTTTGGAGGCAGTTTCTGGGAAGGGAAAAAAATAGAGAGGGCAGTTTAAGTTTTTTCTTTTTTTATATTGATTGAGAAAAAACTAAAAAGCTAAAAATTACAAAAGGGGTGACATGTATCAGGTAATGTGTGCAGCCGTTAGTGGGAATATGCAGATCGGTATCTGACTGAAAATGCAACCCATGTTATAGGATGTTGTTACACAGGTATCGCTGATACCGATGTGGCAGACAGAATGAAAAAATGTGCATGAAAGTTGAAAGATTAATAATCGTTTTGGAAATTAACTGGAAGCGCAATGGTCTGTCGTTCACACAGCATCAGTAGCTCTGTTTGTCACGATGGTCACACATTACCAGACATAAGAACGAGAAAATGAGGAACCTGAACATGCAGCATCATTCTTCTGAATGTCTCAATAGTGCCTGTGCTTATCTCAAGATGTTCAGATAAAGATAATGTTTTGCAACAGCAGTATTGCGTTGCCTGATTATTTATTGAGAGCCTCTTTTATTTTTGTGCAAGCGTGTTTCTCAAAAAAAAAGTTGACATGCCCTGTACAGTGTGAACTAACAGCGAATGCAATGTGTTGCAGTTTTTGTACACATCTATATTTGACTGAAAACGTTACAAAAACGACATAGTTTCAAGTACTAAACCCGAGAAATGTTACTGCTGAAGAATACAAAGCAACGCTTTTCCAAAAATATCTCGACGGGGTGTTGCATCACCGGGTCTCTTCAAGAGATTCTTCAAGCTCTTGGGAACGGAGGGGATGAATTGCTTTTCTATTCTTACTTCATATATGATTCCATTTGCTCAATTGCTTGGAGCCTCCTTTGTGTTATTCTTTGTTTAATAATACAGTAAGTATTTTATGTGCCATGTATGGACAAGCAGGCCAGTTTAGCAACTGTACTCTTTTACTATGGAGCCATGCTTTTGTAATAGTTGCTGAATGTGATTTGGCATTGTCTTGCTGAAATAAACAAGATGTACCTGAAAAACGGAGCTGCACTGGCCGTATATGTTTCTCCAAAACCTGCATATATCTATTTGAACTGTGTGCTGATAACAAGCAGAAAGAAAATGGTGCACATTGCTGTTTCTGGATTTTTTTAAAAATTTATTTATTTTTTTGAATGGTAGTATGTTAACTTCCATTTTTTGGATGCACAACAAGCTGACTTTACTGGAAATGTTTTTTCAAAAGTCTCTCCAAGCACATCCAGTGATATCCACTGCAGAATGTCATTTTTAATATTGGCCTTTCTCTGAGTTTTCTGATTCTTTTATATGATCTCTACCATGGTAGAAGATGAGATATACAAATTCTTAAACAAAAGAAATTCTCAAACTGTTGAAGCAAATGCCTACTGAGCCTCCACAGAGTGTTGAATCCATCTCCAGTTTTCATCTTAAACACTCAGACTCTCTGGGAGCATCTTCTATGTTGCTTACTTATTACCAATCTGTGTGAGTTGTGAGATATTCCATCTGTTTTTAAAAAATAAGCATAAGAGCATTTTTCATTTTTAACTTCTAATATTCGACTCATTATAATGTTTAAAGTGGTTGCAATTTTCTTTTTATTTAGGCAGTGCATCACATTCCTCTGGAAACAGGTTGTGTATTCTTTCGGTCAATGTGCTCTTCAGAATGAAAGTCAAGTCTGGTTGATAATGAACACATATTGGGGGGGGGGGGGGGGGGGGGGGGCAGGGAAAGGAGGATGTTGGTTGGCGGAAGCTCTGTTTTACACCGATAAAAGGAGCACTTGATTCATAGGAAGGGAACTGCTAACTGCTGTGGTTGCTGGCATGTTGTGGCGAGAGGGAAACAGCCCATACTATTAAAATACTTCACTTTTATATAATGCAATGTTATTATTTTCTAGTTTTAATCTTTTACGTAAAAAAACACTGCTGATAATTTTAAAAAATAAGGTAAATACTTGATGAAACTCGAAAAAAGCTCCTGAAGAGAGATTATTAGCGATCAGTTTCCTCACATCATGCTTTTCCGGTGCAGACTTTATTATTTAGGATGTTTTCATGACAGAGTAGTGGTGTATATGTTTAATACCACTTACTTTTTGTAATAATCAATCCAGTTCTTTTTTAGGTAAACTGAATCAGTACCATATGCCATCCAGAAAACTTACAGTCATTATATACAGTAGGTATTTTGTTTCTGTTTATTCATTGTATGTGTTGATTCATCATTCAACTTTCAGACATCAGTCAGCTTTGCCAGTCATCGTCACCACTGTGATGCTTTTCAAACACAAAAGAATAAAAATAAGTTTAACTTTGCGGATGAGATGGCATGACAATATCAGGCGATATTTAACCTTTTAGTATGAGCTAGTTCAAGGCAGTATACAGTTTCCTCTCTGGTCAAGGCAATTTTGAAATCGTAGTGGCTAAATTTGTGCAAGCATACTGCAGTGTTGCAACATTTCATAGTTTCCCACAGTCCTCTTGTGAGCACGCATAAGAATAGTTGGTATCTCCTCACAATACACGTTCTGCAGTTAAATAATGGCTGGACATTATTTGCTTTTCAGTGATATTTGAAGCCCAAAAATATCCTACAGTAAGGCCAAACAATGATGTAATTTATGGAGTTAGATAGAGGGAAATCCCCATCAGCCTGTGTTTCCAAATGCTTCCCAGAAGTGGGAACTAAGATAATTGGAGTTGGTTAAATGTAGGAGGATACTGAAAAAAGATGTTGATGAGTACGAGCAAGCTAAAATGGCTTGTAAAACGAGAGATTTACCACTAAGTCCTACAAAAACAGCAACCACCTTTAGTCATTAGGTTTAATTACAGTAAGCTCTGCAGGGATGTGAACTCTAAAATAAACATCCTGACTTACACGTGTTTTTTAAGAAGCTCATACAAGCTACTAAAGGCATTTACATGTTTGGATTTCAACCACAAATGAATTTTTAAGTTCTATTGTAGTTAGTAATCTTCATAGTTTGAAGTTTTACACAGTAACAGGAGACAGTCCGAAATTACAGTAATAAAGTTAGTTAATATATTGTTTAGCTTTACGTTTGGGCCATTAAACGGTTCAGACTTTTCCGACTTAAAGGGCAAATGTGTTATAACTACAGGCGAGTCTGAAAGTACTTCTTTATTAACCACATCGCTTTTGAGGCTGTTTGCTCTGCAGTGAACTGATCTTTGCCCTGCACGCACAACATACGGCACCGCGTCAGCCAATAGGAAAGAGACTCATTTACTGTACGTATTACGTAGCCTAATGCTGCTAGCCCGGTAGCTGGTTTGCTAACAGGAAAGAAGATGGATTCTCCCATACTGGTAATGTTAGCCCATTTATTCATTTCTGACGATGTAAAAGCCACCAGCGTTATCTCATTAGTACTTCACATAAGTATTTACTAGCAAAATGTTTCTCGCGGTTTTGTTTTGTAGAGTCAGGCGAATAATCCCAGTGCTAACTACAGTAAACGGGTTGGCCGTTTTAGCTAAGGAGCTAGCATCTTTAAAGTTAGCTCGTATATGCGTTTGTTGATGATGTGGAACTGTCATGTCTCCTTCACGATTTGGTGATTTAGAAGTCTTTTAAATAACATTTAGACTGATTTTGTGACGCCAGTCGACACCCAATTTATTCAATTTACTTGCATAGTTTTGATAGTTCATGTTTATTATTTAACATACGAGTTGCCACATTTTTAAAGAATTAAGGCGAATTCGTTCCTGGGTAGGATAAACAATGCCTAACGTGTGCTGTCTTCACAGGAACCGTCCTTATACACGGTCAAAGCTGTTCTCATTCTGGACAATGATGGAGACCGGCTTTACGCCAAGGTATGAATTTCAGACATCTGTGCCATCATGATACTTCATTATTATTAACGCCGGTGAAATGCCAAATAGTGATCTTCTGCGAAACAGTGAATACTGGACAAAAATCACTGCTGATATTTAAACGCATGTAAATTAATTATTGGCCTATAATCTGTCAAACTCTTGTGAATGGTGTCAAGTTATTTTGAGACTGCACTAATTTTAATTCTGATTAAATATTCTGAGTTTGTGCGGAGGGGCCCACAGGAACTCAAAGAAAAATCATGGAAACACTCTTGCTCTGAAGTTAATTTTTAATTGCCACCTAAAAAAAACCCCACCAAAAAAAGCAAAAACACTGCCTGATTCTGTAAATTCTCACATAGCTACATTAAACACAAAATTCAGTCCATAACAAATGCTGTATTTTTTTCCTGATTAAAAATTATGTGCTAAACAGTTCCCAGTTACTTTAGAAAAGTGTAAACCTTTAAAACATGTATGACTCACTATTGTCTCGTTTTCTCATTTTGGGTTGATTGTTTGCAAGAAAATGTCATCATCTAATAATAAAAATGAAAACTAGTGAAAAGGATGTAATTTTTAGACTAATATCTAAATGTGACTTAATTTCTAATTTCTGCAGTATTATGATGACACGTACCCGACAGTGAAGGAGCAGAAGGCATTTGAGAAGAACATATTCAACAAAACGCACAGAACAGACAGTAAGTCGTCTTTACACTGTTAAAAACAGTTACTTTGCCTCAATGCATACCTAATATCGAGCATGGTTGTTTTTTTTATGCCTCTTTAGGTGAGATAGCACTACTTGAAGGCCTCACTGTCGTCTACAAGAGCAATATAGACCTTTTCTTTTACGTGATTGGAAGTTCACATGAAAATGAGGTAAGTTTAATGACCATAAAGTTTTGTAATGAATCCTTTTTAAGTAGGAGTTGAAACTTGCTTATGTTGTGCTGAGGAAAGTGACAGCACATGCCGAATATGGATCCTGCCTCATCATCCAGTCTGTGATAGCCTGAGTAATGGTGTGAATCACGGTACATGAGCAAGTTTTGACTATTATTGTTTTGCACTTGGAACCTTATAATTGCACTAAACCACATAAGAAGTTTTCACAAGTAAAGTCCATAAAATTCCAGGTGAGTCCAGTGGAAACGCTGCCCTTTCTCACACGTGGCAGACAACTGGAAATAAACAGAGTCATTTGGTTCCTCATTATTGAAACATTTCTAAAACTACGCATGGAGAAAATGTTTTAGTTAACTTAAAAAAAAAGGGAGGGGGGCTTTTGAAAAACACAGAAACTAACTGAAAAAATTGTGTTTGCTTACAAAGCTAACTAAATTAAACTTAAAAAAGTCAGCTTTACTCTTAAGGGTAGTCACATTTTATTTGTTAACTTATTAATATTGTAATATTAATAAGTTAACAACTTGATAATATTACAATACAATAGTACTCTTTAAATCTTACCCAAAATAATAAATCTTACCCCTGAATTATTATTATTATTATTATTTAATCTTTTAATTGTATTTATTTTTTGTTATTAAACTGATAAACAAACCTGAAGATTTACAAACCAAAAGAACTACATTAAATAGATTTGAATCTATTTAAATTGAATTGAAAATAAAAATGAAATAAAAAATTAAAACTAATGAAAAATATAAAAGTTTAATAACTCTGACACAGACTTCAGTGGGTAACCTGGTGGGTAAAGATCGTCTGATGACGTGATATTTGCGTTCACTTGTGCGCGTCGCAGGGTAGAAAAGTTGAAGGCTACAGCACACGTGTGAGGCTGAGCCTTAATTTCCATCTTCATTCTGTAGTTCAGCTTTTGTTATATAGTAAATTATTGAATTTTAAGTTTTTCACTCCCTCCAACTTGGTGTCAGGATAACCCCCCCCCCTCCTCATATGTAACTTTGTATTTGTCTTACCGAATAGAATTTTAAAGCAAATTGTAGAAGCGTATAATTTGCTATCATGATTTGGCTATAAGCTGCTTTTCAAATGTATTAGTAGTATTTTGTGTCCCTGTTTTTTCTCACACGATATATGCGACTCTAGCAAATATGTCCTAAGTAAACCAATATAAATAAAAGAAACTGTTGAACCTTTAGTAACGAATCAAGTGTTTTAGCCTCAATAAAAAGTGGCTTTTATTTGTACACTGTTGTAATTTAAGAACTGCTTATATAGTGCACCGATTCTGATGTGTTCTTTTGTTTTCAACAGCTCATGCTTATGGCTGTTCTAAATTGCCTTTTTGATTCGCTCAGTCAGATGTTGAGGTATGTTTTTGCAGCAGTTATTTACAAACATACAAACTTTTTTAAGGCACATTTTTTTTCACTAAAATTAACGTGTATATTTTTAACTGCAGAAAAAATGTTGAGAGGAGAGCTTTGTTGGAGAATATGGAGGGACTCTTCTTGGCTGTGGATGAAATTGTAGATGGCGGGTGAGTAAAACTAACCTGATAATTCTGATTCTTGTCAGTCATCTTTTAGAGTTTTACATCACTTTGTCTCCCGTGCATTTCCTGCAGGGTGATCTTAGAGAGCGACCCACAGCAGGTTGTGCATCGTGTGGCTCTTAGAGTAAGTTGCTCTCCTCTGAAACATTCTGCCAATTTTGACATCGGTTGTTTCTGCTGCTAAAGTAATGTAATTGTTCTTGTAGGGTGATGATGTGCCTTTGACAGAGCAGACAGTCACCCAGGTGAGAAAAACATTCGAACTCTGATCTTCTCTCTCCCATAAAGTTTTAAGGCTCCATTAGTTTATTGACTGTTAAAACTAATTTCTTCAAAACCTGCAAATGCAAGGTCATTGCACTCATTCTCATCCATGCTCGCATTTTGCATTGTGTCATATGCACGTCAGGGTACATGACTACTCATTTGTTCAGTGGTGAGGTGGTAGGTAGCCAGCGGTGGTTCCTGTCTTTTAGCTCTTACATGTGTGTGTGTGTGTGTGTGTGTGTGTGTGAGCTCTTCTTGATTAATGCTGTCATTTAAGAGGCCTGAGACTGGCTACTACCACCCCTCCTTTGGCCATGATTAATAGCTGTGCCCAGTCCCCATGCTTTATGGTTATGATTCGGCTTTCCTTCAGTGGATTAAGATGATTAATGAGCTCTTGCATATTTTCCTTCATTCATATCACTTGCTCATCATTTTTTTCTCTCAGGATTTCAACTTTATTTTAATTGTGCTTACTTTATCTTCCTTGGTCGTGCCACTTGTGTTTTTCTTTTACTTTTATTTGGTACTGTTTCTCCTAAGGGTAGCCGTTCTTTTCTGGGCCAGTAAAGTCGGACGTTAGTCAATGTGATCTCTTTGGTCAAGCTTGTGTTTTTTTCCACAGGTACTTCAGTCTGCCAAAGAACAGATCAAGTGGTCCCTTCTGCGATAAGAGTCATGGCTGCACCAGAATACCATCGAGCCACTATACAGCCAAGATTTCACAGCACTGATCTACATATTCCTTTTCCTCTGATTTCCACTCCTTCAGTTAACGCTGTGACAGTACTGACCGCTGGTTCAGTCACACTCCCAGGACTACTTGACAAAGTTTCATTTTCTGTTTTTTTTCTTGCACAGGCGTGCATTGTTTAACATGCTCAATGTGGGGATAAGATGTGCTGTACATTCCAGTAATGGTTGTCCTGTTTTTATTTCTGTTATGGTTTTTCTTTTCTTTTGTCTTCATCAAAGAAGCTGGTTGTTTATAAAAACAGTATACAGATGTAAGATGTTAATAAACACCATCATAGCTTGTGACAACATTCCACGTGTCTCCTTACAATAACAGTTGTGTCATTCAGGACTGCATCCTTCCACCTCCTCCACATTACTGTAAAACAATCCAGTCAGTTTCTGTCCCTTTCATTTACGTGGGTGTTGTGATTAAAGTATTATTGTAGTCATTAAGTTCTGTATGGGATCTTCCATCAGCAGATACAGTTAATAAATATCTGACACTGGCATGGGAAAAGCCATGATGTGTCCAAACACTACCTGTTTGTATGGTGTGGCTTTAATATTAGTTAGTACTCTGTTGCACATAGACTAAGAGTCGTGAACTGTTTGTTAACATTCATAATTCTGTTTAGCTTGCTTTTAACAGCTTCTGCATTTCAGAGTTGAACATTTTAAGTGTTCTTTGTTCTTCAACGCCTAAATACATAACAGAAGCTCAAGGGCTCCATCTCCTGGCGTTGGCAACAAAGTGCAAAAATACTGTGAACAGGAGGAGACTCATCCATGCAGGTCTGTTGTGGAACTTGCATAGTACTCGGTACTGTGACATGAGAAGTTTTATGGAGAAACCCCTGATTCATTTCTTTACTACTGAGAGCTGCTATGTGCACCGTGAATTGTGTGCTCCCATGTATGTACCCCCCCACCACCTTCATATGCTGAGCTTGTGCTCATTTGAATGCAAATGAAGGAAACCCCCCAGAGAGGAATGGGTACGAGTATAGGCACTAGATCATATTGGTACCTGATGCATATTACAAGAAAATGATATATCTGCATTCTTCCAGCGAGGTATTCCCATATGTTCCAATTCTGATCTTTTCAAAGTACTCTTTGTGAGCAGAGATTTGTGTTGGCTGTGCTGAAAACCATGTGCTTATATCCATGTCTAATCCAAACTACGTTTGGTAGCAGGCCTTATTAGAGTCTCTTCTCTCCTCGTACTTTAGATTACATAAATTATCCTGAAGCCCTTTGCATGCTGTGACAGGTCTCAGGTCATCGAGCTACTGTTTGTAGGCTTTTTCACAAGCTGTCATATGTCAGAAGTTTGCCAATGTTTCTGTTCTGGATATCTAAGTAATTTTGCTCAGACATCAAAGTAAGAAACTGACAGAGCAAATGCTCTTGATGTAGAGGTGTCTGTGGCCTGGAGGAGTTTGCTGAAAGGATCACACACATTTGTGGTAATGTTGGAATCCAGAAGGTAAATTAGCGTTCCACCTTTGATTTGCCCCATGGAAAATTTTATACCTCCTCCTGTGGAAAAAAAAATCTCGTGAGAAAATAACCCGAGAGTGTGAGAAGCAATTGTGATATTTGGATTAATTCAATGTTAGAAATAAAATATTTATGTTTCCTTAGCTCAAAAAAACGAAAGGAAAAAACACCTGAAACATATCAAAAATACTGTGTATTAGGCTTCGTGACAGCGGTTGTTAAAAAAACAACAGTGTGCGTGTGTTTTTGCCTGGATGCATGCATGTGTGTTGTCTTTACTAAACAGAGTAGTGCAGTCAATGAAAACGGTTATTGGGTGTGAGCTGTGGTCCCAGTGTCTTGACTTTGCCCCAGTTTGTTTCAGTCCTTGAATCTGTGGCTCTTTATAGCTGCACAGATCGACTGAATGGAGACCATGATGATGCTACTTGTGATTATTAAGCGTTTTACTGGATAAAAAGCAGTAAGAAAAGGAAAGGTAATCATTATAAATGGACTCCATTATTGCACCAGTTTACTGTTATCGCAGCGGTTTGGTGGTATAATGAGGACAGCTGATGTCTCTGTGTGTGGTTTCACTGAAGGAGGAGGAGGGGGTGGGGAGATGAAGGTTAAAGAGGATGAGGTTAGCTGAAGTAGACAGCAGTAAATGTAATTAGATGAAATCCCAGTGAGGGCACAATGCGGAAAAGAGAGGGTTAAACCAGATCCCCACCCAAGGTGCCCGTCCAGACCCTCACTCTTCATCTAGATAGCCCTGCAGCACCATCGGCAGCTCAGTGACGCGATTTCATCCACTAATTACAGTTGCACCATCATAAAAACCAGCAAGGTAATTTATATTAATTATATAGGAATGAGTATAACAGTTTGAAACGCCATGGCTTGACATGCTGTACATAACATGCAGTAAAATTGTCAGAGACGTGTGGGCTCAGAGCCTTGTAATTGATCAATGCATACAGTGAAAGAGTCGCTCAGCGTGTGTGTGTGTGTGAGTGACTTTCTGAATTAGAGTCTATAAATTATCATCATCTGTAAGCTTACAGACTCTTTATGTCATAGTCAATAGGCCCAAGCACCCATCCAATGGCTTGTCCTGCTAACCAGAAACAACACAGGGGAAAACAATGACAGCATGTTGGATGCAGTACAGTAAATGTATTAAAGGAAGTGCCATTATACTGTCTGAGCGGAGCAAAGGGCAAGACCAAATGATGTTGGATGACCCACTGTATTAAAATTAACAAGGCCATTTTACCTCTACTGCTTTCACATTTCCACCCAGTATATAAAATTACTAACATAATGATGCTGCTTTAGTGTTTTGAAATAAAATAATATGAAAGGAAATCACTCCCTCGCTGGCTCATTTTTCACATGCCTTCATTTCCAGTGTTTAAAATAATAACAAGAGACCATCAAAAATCTATAGCATCGCTGCAAAGGCAGCATTTAGAAATAGGTCATCGAAGGCTGCTCGAAGCACGTGCGGCTGCATGTGTGAATGCGTGCATGCAGAGAAGAGGAGGTATGGGCCCGGGCCTGCTCCCTTTGCCTCAGCAGCATTGTGGCAGCCTGGTGTGGTTTATGACCGCAGTTGCCCTCTCCGGGTCTGTTTATGGATTCCCATAGAACAGAGAATCATAGCCACTTCAAGGAAAGCCAGCCAAAAACAACACCTCCACCATTGCACTCTTGCCTGCTTTAGCCATAAGTCAGCCCACTATTTGTGTTTCCCAAGGAAAAAAAAAAAGTTTTCATAGTAATGACATAAGATGACGGTAAATTCTGATGCTAATGTTTAATTTTTTTTTTGTTGATGTAAAATAAAACTGTCACCACAAATGTGTCTGCTTTATTGGATGCTGTTACAACTGGGTGAAAAAATTGTGAGGTTTGTTAAGGGAAAGCTTTTTTTTCTTGGGGATGGAATGGCATTGCCTTTGCAGGACCGGTTACTTTATGATACCTGTAAGATTTATTACATGAAAATGTTCAACTTTGACAGGATAATGAAAGTGCACCACCAAGGGCATTGTTAATCGAGGAAATATTCCACCTGATGTGTTTTCCCTCTGTTGTTTTTCCCACAGTTCTCTTGTGCCAGAGCAGTGCATTACTCTTCTACTGAAAGCATGCTTCAGAAGAGTGATGGTGAAAATCCTCCGAAAATGCTGCCAGTGGCTGGATGCAGCAGGATTGCTGCGTCCAGCCAGCAATCGCATTGTGTTTCTTTGTTGCTGCACAACAAAAACTCAAAATCCTCAAGCACGGCTGTTCAAGTTTGTTGAGCGGCTGGGTCAACTCCGCCATCCTGTAAAGGTGCACAGCTGGCTCACATCTGGTAAGAGGATGTGCTCAACTGCCTCCTCCAGACCCTTGCAGGCAGGGTGCACTCTGGAGGACATGCTTCTGGTGATGCTGTGTCACACCAGTCAGAGGTTACTGGGTTACTGCGGCTATCAAACAGTCAGCACTACATTTTGGTCCAAAAATGATGCAAAATTGTGCTAAAGAAGGAACAGCAGTCATTTTCACTTGTCAACATCGGACTCCGGCATGCTGGCCGTAACGGTTTATGAGCGTTTCTGCTGGTGTTATTCAGCTCCCACCGCATCCGTCAAAGACTAAACATGGCTTACAGTTCATGTTTAGTCTTGTTTTGCATGGAAAAAAGAGGATCCTCTGGATAATCCACTCTCTTGTACTACAGTGTAAGTGTGTGAGTGTGCAGGAGCTCAAGAATGTAAAGAAAAAGCATTTTCTGTGGCATACCTCTAAACCCCCAGCTTGTTCCCTCCTCCCTCTGTCATCTACCCTTTCTCCCCTCCCTTCCCCGTGGATTCCCCAACCACACCACAACACCGTTAACAGAGCGGCCCTGACAGATTTACTGCCATCGTCTTTCCATTGGCCGCCAGCGTGACAGCTGAGATTTAATGCTGCCTTCTTATTGGCCAAGACCTGACAGGTTAATTTATAGGTGCACTGTGATTTGATGCCTCCTGCCTTTGAAGTGAGTTACAGCTCTGTCGCTTATAGGACACAGAAACGGTGTCAGGTTGCAATCGTAAAATCTTATCCCTGAAGGGAGGTGGCACTGGAGTATAATAGTCCTTACATCATAAGAGCAGAGGAGACTTTCTTGTGAGCACAGAAGGAAGAACAGAGAAATGTGTGGTATGGTTAAAAAAAAGACCACTAAATTTCTATTGAAAATGATTTACATAGATCACAAAGCAATATACTTAAAGGGATAGTTCACTCCAAAATGAAACTACATATTTTACCTTTGCCGTGTACTGTTTTGTTGTGAGTCGGCCTGGTTCTGGGTGTAGATTTCTCTGCTTTCTCTGGAATATGAATGCGTGAACTAAATACCTCTGTGTTCAAATTCCAATAAAATACATTTGAAAGAAAAAACCCAGCAGCGGTGATCCAAGAGTCCTGGCAGGGAATAGAAAGAGACAGCATATTTCTCCCATAATGGCGTCTCTTCATTGTTAAATCAGAATCAAATTTACAATCCTTCTCCTCATAAACAAGGTCTTGAATAATCAGGCCCCATCTTATCTTAAGACCTCATAATACCACATCAACCCCAGTAGAGCATTTCACCCTCAGACTCCTGGCTTACTTGTGGTTCCTGGATATTTAAAAGCAGAATGGGAGGGTTGTCTGTTTGTTTGGGTTTTCTCTGTATTATTGTAGCATCTTTACCCTACAACATAATGCACATTGAGGCCCCTTTTATTATGATTTATATTTTATTAGTATAATTAAATTGAATTGAATGTAATGGAACTGAATTCCACTGCGTCTCTTTCTGTGCTTAGGCTGCTGCCCTCATGAACTGGCCAAAGATAAGCGCAACAAAAGAGATGGATGAACTGTGTCTCTTTCTAGAAATATAGATCTAGTTAGTCAAAAAAAACAAAACATCTTGCTGTGAGCATTTACTTTTCTACCAAAATACACCCATCAACCGCATGACTCTGCTGACAGAAGGGTGCGTCGACTCGTAGTTAGAGGCTGTGACACCATGACAGGATGTAAACATTGATGGGTGTCCCCCTCAGCTTAGCTGTAATGTTAGAAAGCTGCATGCTACTTTGCGAGTTGCTACTATTTGGGTTTCTTTTGAGTAACTGGATCAGGATTTCTATTTAGACATAGTGCTTTGAGCAAGGCGAGTGCCCTCTGGTTGTGTTATATTAAAAACAAAGGCAGCCATCTCTATAACTGGTATGTCCCAAACTGGGCTGCTAACAGGTAAAGTGTTCGTTTAATCTTCCTGCCTCTGATTTGATGTTTTCCTACCTGAATATGCATAAAAAAACAAATATGGAATAAATAAACTTATTTCTCACCTCATTTGTTTAAGCTGTTTTCTTTCTACTCTCATTAGACATCTCTCACATCCAATAATGAGCAGATTTTCAGGTGACTCAGGGGTCAGAAGATCATAACTGATGGAATAAATCACTATATCGCTAAGCTGATCACCAGCAGCAAACTGCCAAAGTCACTTTGGAGTCTGACTACTATATCTGCTCGCTGCAGCCCCAGTGTTCGTGCAACACCGTCATCTATCTGCAGCCTATCTCTTCATCAGCCTGACAGTCAATCCTGACAAGATCAAGAAGACTGAGAATGTGGCCCTGTAACAGCCTTGACCCACGGAAATCTCTTAAGGGTAAATAGCATGACTGCCCCTGCTCCGTCTATCAACCTCTAGTGAATTCATGCACCGTTTCCCTTGGAAATCAAATCCCTCTCTTTACTCTCTCACTTCACACTTGAGGATGTCTGCTCAAGTGGAAAATTGTTGGAAAATAAAGAGACTGAGGAAAGCCCTGGTTTTGCCTTGTCAAGTGGGATTGCATAATTTCATAAAAGACCTTCTGTTGAACTCGATAACTTGGGGTTACACAGCATGCCCTCTGACATTGTGCCATGTCAGTGAAAGAAAACAGGCTTTACATCTTTAAAGAGACATGATCCCTCTGAACTCAGAGGAGTGATGGATTGTTTGAGTGTGTGTTGGAAGGGGTTGAGACAAATATACCTGTATAGAGTTAACAACAAGGTCTTTTCTGTAGGATCATGTTATTTGTGTCTGTTCTGTAATATATACATATGTAAAAGGCTTCTTTTATCAAGTCTACAGTTTGGAGTTCATGGAAACGGTTCGGTTGAAGCTTAGCATCTTGATAACCTCACACTACAGAATCTCCCATGTGTTTCTGGTCTTTGGAACATAAAGTTAATGGCTTATCAATATCTTTTCTCAGGGCAGTGATCGCCAAGGATCTCTGAAACTGAAATATGTTTTTACAGCAAAGAAAACAGTGATCTTGAGTGAAAGAGACAACATAGTCTGAGGCTATACCAAAGCACAGCAGTGGATTGAGTTGCCAGTGTTCACGATGTCAAAAGATCACCAGAATTGTCATTAGTCATTGTGAGGGAGACATGGACATTTGTACCAATTTTCATGGCAATCTATCAAAGCAGTTGTTTAGACCTTTCAATCAAATCTGTAAACGTCTCGAGCAAGTTTTAGAAAAGAATTCCAGGTGATAACTGTAGTGGTGTTAGAAAGAGCATATTTTCAGATACTTTCAGATTCATTTTTATTTATCTTTCTGATTGTTGTTAATGCAATTGGCCATTTTACATTGTTTCATTTCATGTCATGACCTATAATGCTGCCACGTCTGCTCCTCGGCAGAGCTAAACCATTTTAACTGCTTAGAGAGGAATAAGAGAAGGATGCTGTTATTACTCTGGGAAGGATGACATGATAGACAAAGCTAGTAGTGTTTTTCTCTACGGTCAACAATGACTAGCAACCAAAAGCTTTCACATAATGTAATAGTTACATACCACAGACTCACTGGTGTGAGAAGATTGAAGGCCTCTCGTGTTAGGCAGGCCACCTGCTGGACCTGCTGCAAGGAGTGAAGGAGAGATGGTAAATCATGAAATCTGAGGTTTTTTGCCTTTGGAGAAACGAGGCAGGCATTTGGCAAAAAAAAGGGGAAAAAGGGGGAAAACCCAACTGTAAAAAGACTGAAAGGCATTTCTTCATTTCTTGGCATTGAGCAGCATACAGGGCGCCCTATATGCTGCTCAATGTATGAGATCATGTATAAGTTGCTATGAGTCACGTTTCGCCCCAGTTCAATACATCTTCATTGTTGTTGAAATATCAAGTTATTAGTCATGCTATTAGCCAATGCTAGCAAGCTTCTTTAGCAAGATGCATCCATAAAATCTATATAATGCAACAACACTCATATTTGCTAATAAAACACTACAGTTTCCCTCAGCAAACCGTAAACACAAACTTTTTAAGCAGTCTACGCTCCACACCAGCCGCACTCATTTTCAGATAAACGATATTAAAGGAAAAGGGTTGTTTTCCTTTAGACTTCCACACGACTGGAAGTCTTTTTGCAAACAAAGATATCCTGACAGAACAACATTTGACTTTTTCTTTGAAAGCACTGTAGCAGATGACCAACATCAGCAGCACATACTGTAGGATATTTGAATTGATATAATTCATTTATTCCTGTTATATTCTTGTTGAAACCAGCGGACGCTTTGCTCTCTTCATCTTTCATTTGATGTGTCCTGGCAGTACTGGACGAGCCTGCCAATTAGGAACTCAGACAAAGTTGTGACTTAACCCTTTTTTGTCAGAGTGGACATTTTTGACTTGACAGGCACAAGTTTTGATTAGAAGCCTTAAAAACACGTTTCATGTGTCCCAGTAAGACACCAGGACCACTAAGACGAGGCTGGTAAATGAAACTCATATAACTGCCAGGCAGTCGAACTGTTTTCATTAACCCCACATCCAGTTTCTCTTATTTAATTAATTGCATATTGCAATGAGGGAATTTAGAAAATTCAGCTCTCAACTTCTGACCGTTCCCGGGGTTCATTTTCACGTATGAATATTCATGATTCGGATCTATCATCGCACACATGGGCTGAATACAAACTTTTCCCTCGTTACCCGTCAGACGGGTGAAAGCTTTCGCTCCTCTTCTCCTCTGTGTTGTATTTTGAGTACTGGGAATGATGTGCCGAGGCTAATTAATCTTGTTGAGTTGCACTAATTAAAAAAGAGTTGGCAGCCATCTAAATATGGGACAATATGAAGCATGACATGACTGAACGTTCCCATTAGAGAGATCGTTTTGAGGTGGGCAGACAACCCCTTTTTAACTTTCACAAGTTACTAGACTTTGTTAACGGTGAGAGTCGTGCACTGGCACCCTATGGACGCCGCTACACCAACTTTGCGTACGTTTTGGAAGCCATTTTGTCCATGGATTGGCATAAGATGGCTGCCTTTGACTAAAAATGTTCGTTTAATTCAGCAATTCTTTATTTCTGCCCCCGCTGAAGTTATCATTTTGGTGCAGGATGCCTTTTGGTTATAACATAAACCAAGAATCGGCTGCATAAATAATTTATTCTTGAATAATAGCTCCTGGTATTAGAGAATATTACAATATTTGGTAATCATTAATAAGTAATGCATTCACACTTTCTTTGCTCGTTGTTTGACAAGAACTTTAGATTAATGTCAGACTCTTTCATGTAATATCAAATAATAACTGAGCGAGTGTGATAAGTCAAATTGATGTTTTTACTCTCAAATGCATGAGAAAGGCAGGGTGCACCAACAGAGTCATGAATTATTGTAATTTAAAGGTCTTTTTTAGCCGTTCTTTACATTTCTGCCGTGGCCCCGTGCTTCTGCGTGAACGTTTTAGGACGTGTTCACTGAGGTGTCACAGAAAATGGGAGTAACCTGGGCAAAGGGATTGAAATTTTAATGATGAGCAGCAGCACCGCACGCTGACAGTCATGGTACGCCTCAGACAGCTTAAATATCAGTGCTAATTAACGCAGAGAGGTGGGCTGTCACACGCATGATGGATGTTCGTAGGGGGCAGATCGTTGCTTTCAACCAACCAGCGATTCCTTTATTAATCAAAGCCTGAGATGAAAAGGCTCTCCCACACCTCGGGGAGAAGGAGATAGCAGGAGCTATTGTTAGGAGGGTTTGAGTCATTTGCAGCAAGCCTGTGATGTGTTTGATCAGAGGGCAACCAAACATTTGTAGGAGACAGTGGCTTTCTGCTGCTGAGCACTTGTTTTCCTAAACCTCTGAACCACCTACGTGATGACACGAGCCCCAGCGTACACAGTTAGCTGAGATTTACCGGTTGTTTGGGAGATTTCAGTTTGTCAAGCCTATGTTTTTTTCTGCATCCATCTGAGGGGAGAGGTGAGCATGTAGAGAACTGGCCATCAGTCTTAAGGAGAGCTCTCCTCCCTGATAGAGTGAGCCAGACTGAGGACGAGGCAGCACTCCCACACTTTACCTCTGGACTGACTCCATGATCAGTCTGTCGTGCAGAGATGATTTCAAACCTAGATGATTTCAGCACTTTGTGCATGAAGATGGAGTGTTATCTCCCCCTCTCTGATCTCCTCCCCATCTACCTCACTTAAGGAGGTCCATTGTTAAGTGCCGGGGGCCTGTGGGTGCTGTAAATCAGTCTGCAGAGGGAGGGGATGTCTCCCATGGGGGAAAGCGCACACTCCCAGCAGCCTTCAGGCTGATCTCATCCTGCCTATCCTAATGCTGTGTAATTAAAGAACTGGTCAATAGCAAAGAAGGTGCTAAAGGGTATGATCTGCACTTCCTATGGTACAACTGATGTAGCAATACCCATGCAGCTCGAATTACAGGGCAGCAGGATGGAAGAAATTCTTCCCCATTCTCTTAAATCTGGCTAAAGCCACAGAGGCGTTTACGTCCATTTGATTGGGTCCTTTGGAAGAAATCTGTTAAACAAATCATCTGTATGAACGACTGTTGTATATTTCACATTTCTTCACTGCAAACTGCAGGTTTTGAAATTTGATTTGCCAACTCTGCTCTGACCAAAAGTGTATTTATGGGAAATTTTACCTTATTTTTACAAGAAGCAGAATTTCCAAGCAGATGATTTACAGAGTTTAACCCCAGATAAGGTTTATGCCACAGCTGCCCTAAACTGAATCAACAATATCGGTAATTACCGAAATCATTAAAAGAAAAACATTTCTGTGATGGTTAATCCACCGGTATGAACGAGCTCTTAAATAATGCTGAAACTTAATTATTGTTATCCATGAATTTTCTATTTGTTTGTTTTACAAAAAATGTAATCTTTGATTTATTTATGACTTCTGAGAGAAGTCCAGTGTGCCGGCTAAAATTTGGGTATAAAAACATGAATTCAGTTTGTTATTCGCCTACCAAATAAAAATAACATTTTTAGCTTAGAAATGGTCCTTTGACATTTTCTATAAAATTTGGTAAAATAATTTAACCGAGGTTTTCTGTTTTTTTCTGACAGATGGCCTGATAAATGTGTTAAACACAGATATGTTTGTATGACATATTCACCAGATAAGGTTCACTGAACACGTCCTCCATTGAGCGTTTACTAAAATACATCCCATAAACTAAAAAAACCCCAAAAACCAAACACTTTTACACAGTGCAGGTACCATCAGTGTCTTTGCATTAGGGAGTTCTGTAAAGACGCACTAAATTATGGCCCAGGTTTTACATGCTTATGTGTAAGAAAACGTTTGCTTGTTGAGTAATTGGTATGTTTGAGATTCGGTGTGTTTGACAGCTGGGTTTCTTGTTGTTCGCCAGCTTCACACTGAAGTCAGAAGAAGCGACGCTTTTGGTGTAAAGGAGGCAGCATTCTTTGAAACAACACACAGAGCACTGTGCTGAGGTTTGTTTCCATTTCCATGAACAGGCTGGGAGGAAACGCTCACATGGTCATGGCTGCCACCTGCTGACATAACTGCTGCATTACTTACACAGATGAACATAGCAGACTTTACAGACTATCCTTCAAAACTGTTATTAGAAAATCGCCCACGAGCCCTAATTTCCCTCGGGATGAATAAAGTATTCTGATTCTGATTCTGAACCTTTGCTGTAAATATATGACCAATACCAGCCGTTTAAAAAGAAACAACTTTATTTTTACTTTGGGCCCAAAACTCCATTCACTACAGTGTGAAACTGACTCGATGTCACTCCTGGCATAACAAAATATAGGGGCTGATAAAATAAAAACAGATAAACAAAAAAATATTATTTTCCAAACAAATGAACAAAAGATCCTCCAACAAATACATGCAAATGAAAACAAAATATCCTAACTAATCACAGCTGCTGCACTAAAAGGGCAAGTGTGACATTTTCAAACTTTTGTCCTAAAAGCAAGCTTCGTGCTGAGTCACCATGGCCTATTGAGCTATAATAAAGAATAACAATGATCAGACTAAAGGTTAAAACATCATCAAAACTTTGATTTGCCTTTGGAGTTTAGGTCCCATACATGCTATTTTCTAGCCCTAAAACAATTTATAGATATATATATATTAACTTCATAAACAGTAGACAGTCAGCAATGGGCCCAAACTCTTCTCACATATCTAAAAGTCTGACAGAAACAGATCTACCTGTCTATTATTAAAAAAACCTTTCGTCTAAATAATAGTCATCTACAACTGAACTAACATCTGCAGTCCAGTGACTTCACAATATACAGGCCTGAAGTTTCATATTGCCAGTAATCAACATACAAACGACCCTCAAAGTTCCACAACAAAGTACGACTTGTCATCTTCACTGAAGATGCTCAGTGTTAAATGACATGGAACTGCATTTAGATCACACTCAGTCAGGCAAACACACAATTCAGCAGTGAGAATCTGTATAGAGCCAATTTATATTATGACCTAGTTGACCTGGGCCATTCACACAAGTGCTGAAGAAAAAGGTCCCCAGTGCACTCGTGTGAAAAGCCTCGAGCGTTGATCCAGCTGCATTTAAAAAATATTACGAGCATGATTCTGACAATATTTCATAGATATTTAAGTAAGAGTAAACCTAAGGATTTACCAAAATACAATGAAGGGAATAAAAGTCTTAAAGTGAGAACAATCTCTGATCACTGAACAGGAAAAGGCAAGACAGCGGTTTCTAGGAAGGGAGCGTAACCACAATGCATTCATACGGCAGGTCATTTTACAGAAGCACGTCAAGAAAAACCTCATTCTTTGCCACACACGGGTCATCCCTACATCCAGTAAACATCAGCTTCAAAAAAACTGGAGCTCCTCGAAAAATCTGTCAGCTGTTAGCCAGTGTAGGTCTTACAATTAGGGCCATATGCCTTTAAAACAAGGTAGAACTCTAAATGTGTTTGCCATGGTACAGATACCATCTATCCAATTCAGCTTTAGTGTTTGTTTTGGTTACCAGTAGGGACGTGTAGTTATTTTTCCAGATGTACAACAGCATGAACAGCAGATTAAAATATTTTGATTAATTTAAGACTTGTGCACAGAAAGAATACGGCACATAAAGTAAAAATGTTTGACTAATTTGATGGTTTTTTTCCTCTCCAACAATCTTTAACATTTAGATCAGCGGCATCAAAAAGGTCATTAAATTTAGCTTCACGTGTGTTAGCGACCTACAGTATTTCACTGACTAATCACTTCCTCGAGGCAGCACACAGAAAGCCTGCTGTGACCTTTTGCTTATAAGCTGCAGCCGGTACATAATTAGTAACAAAAGAAACACAAAACAAAGAGGACGTTTTAATGCTTCATGGTTTTCTGTCTGTCTACATTAGCGAACCGTTCGTTTGAATTAACAGGCAGAGTTGGGGTTGACTGCAGGCTGAAAGCACGGAAGGTGCTGACTGTCCATGCAGTCACAAATTTTGTGTAATCTTCATTTATTGCCGCAATACGATGTCCGTGACTGCAAATGAGTCCGTTCCCCAATCGCCTTCTTCCTGGATTCTAAAGTGACAGTAGGTTAAAAAACCATAAAAATCCACTATGAGCTGGTGAGAGCAAACTAAAGGTTGGCTGTGGAAAAGTTGGGCTATTTTCAGGTCACCACTCCAAGGTGTGATGTTACTGAGCTGCAGACTGATGTTGGGTCTCTATGTGGAAGTTGAGGGTCAGACAGTCAGACGGTTGCTCGAAGGATGTAGGGGGCTCCATGAGGCCGGATGGGTAGATGAGTCCTGGGAGTACTGGCTTTCCTCTTTGCTCATCCCAACTGTACACAGCCGTCGGTGTCTCAGAAGCCTGTCTGTCCGTGAGAAGTTCTGAAGCAATGCAAACAAACATGTGGGCTTCAGCCAAAGTAGCATTTGAATTAGGGTGGGGTAGTACATTTCCAGCAGTTTTATTTGGGTTATGTCTGTCATTTTTCTGTTGCTCATTTATTGGTGTACCTCCATAAGAATTCCACTTGGTAAATACTTCACTTGTAAAACAGTTGCTAAAGTGGTTCAAGTAGAGATCTGCACACAGAAACTGGCTGAGATTCTGATCAGAATTTAGAATCGAATGCCTTGAAAAGCTTACACTGTCTGGTCGATGCCAAGTGCTGTAGAAAATCTCAATTTCCATTAGGGCTGGGCCATATCATACCGTTCACGGTAATACCGGTATAATGTCGGGCATCGATAAGAAAATGAAATATCGCGATAGAATATGGGTAAAACGCGCATGCGCAGTGCCTTTGTTTTCATACACATATGGCGGAAAAAGCATGGCGGCGACAGAGAATGAGAAGGGCGAAAGTGGATCGTTGAATGAAACGGACGAACCAGAACTGGTTTGTAAAAATGCTGCAGCTTCAGTGGTGTGGAACTGGTTTAGCTTTCCCCCGTCAGATACACAACAAAGCACTATTTTTGGTAGCGCATGCTAGCGGGCCGTCGTTGTTACCGTGTTGTTTGGAAAATGCGGAACACTTAAAATCAATCCTTTGATTTTTCTGAAAGTCGACAGAGCCCCTTATAATCCCGAGTGCCTTATGTATGAACTCTGGTTGTGTTTACTGACCTCGAAACGATTTTATGTGCACGGCGCTGGAAAATCTGTCAAATGTTTTAGTACGACTTTGCTAAGCTACGAACCCGCACAGCTTGATGGGCATTACGGCAATAATAGGCGGAGCCTCGCGGAGTGATACGTACTGTGCTTCAACATAATGTTACCGTATTGTGTGTGTATAACCTCTTTTTAAGTTTTGTGGATGTTATACATGGTTATGCTGAGGATATGTCGGCCAGTTTCCACTGGAAACGCCTTTTGGTTAAACTGTCAGCGAGGAGTTTGCACTGTTACAATTTTATATAACTTTAATGCACATAAACAGCTGCTTGTTTAAGTGAAAATACATTGGATTTTTTTTTTTTGCACGAATAAAGTTGTGGAGTTGTAAAGTATTTTGTCTCGTGTCAATTATATCGTCAGTTACATCGTTATCGGAAATTTTCAAATGTATATCGTGATAAATATTTTTGGTCATATCGCCCTGCTCTAATTTCCATGCACAACCGATTTTAAATATAAAGAGGAGCAAAGATAGATAAATTAGCAGCATATGGCTAGTTTTTCACTTGCACTGCCCACATTACAGATTATGCACCCTAAACATTGTTTGATTGCTTCCTTTAGGCCCCCTCCCTTGGTAATTTTTGTTTTTCCAGCTTAAAACTAAAATATTTCTATTTTGTTTTTCTGTGTTCGTTTTTGTTTCAACACAGCGGGCACATGCAGTGCCATGTCCACCAATACATCTGCAATCCACTGTTGTTGGAGTGATTGAGACAAGCTGAAAATCTCTTAATGCAGGATCTGTTCAAGTACACCAAGTATATTAGTGAAAAAAAAAAAAGTATGAATAACCTGATGGCAGCGATCGCACTGATAAGGCTTTTCTCCGCTGTGCACCCTCTTGTGCCTGTCCAGGTGGTAACGCTGAATGAACCGCATATCACAAGCATCACACGCAAATGGCTTTTCCCCTGGAAAACAAAACAAAACCCACACACGGGGAAAATGAATTTAATCATCGCTGATTTCACAAAAGACATCTAAATCTAAATTACTGCGTTAAAGTCTGGAGACACCTCTTTGATGAGAAAAGGGGTGCAAACAAAAACATAAAAGGCAAAAACACACTTTTGGCAATTCTAATGAGCTTAATAATTGATATTAGATATGACCAGCTTTTTTCAACTGAACTCTCTTAGACAAGCACTCTTGTCATTTCTTTATGCAGTCTTCTTCTTCAAGGACACACAAAGCTCTGCTTTGGATGTTGGCTGCTTTTTGTTCCGTTCGCTGTCAACATGATCCACACTGCGTCAGTAATGTTGAGGCCAATCCGAGACTGACAGTGTTGCATTGTGCGTTTTTTGTGCTTTTACTGCATTGGCTGTCAGTTTGGGATTATTGAAGCCACTACCAATGAGATCATTTTAAGATGGTACTGTATGGTGGATCAAAATCTGATGTTACTTCTCTGCTTTCAAAATTCCATCAATTTTAAGGAGATCTGCAACAGCAGTGACTGAAACGCAGCCCCAAACCATGACAGAGCCTCCACTGTGTGTTAAAGATAGCTTCAGACACTCTGTTGACCTCTCTGTGACCTACTCTGTACATTCTGATGACAATTTGAAACAACAATTTCAAATATGGATTAACTACTCCATAAGTCCTGTTGCCTCTGATTTTCAGTGTAGTTCTTGTTTGATTTGACATATCACAGCATTTTCTCTCCATTCGCCCTCCTAAAGAATCTAATCTCGACACCCAGCCTTCCACCAATTTCACTTCTTGTTCAGCAAACAGTTCAGAGAAGGTTCAGATGCATCTGCCGGGTCCTGTGTCAGGTCTTCGCTGGATTTGTCTTCCATTTTCTTCATGAAATGACTTTCAAACACTGTTCGTATGCTACAGATAGATTTTTAGGACTACCATCTTTTGTTTCCCACTTTTTCAGTTTCCTCATTTTTTTCAGTAAATAGACTTTTTTGGGAAAGACCTGTTTGGTCTAAATACTGTTTTATGCTTGTCAAGCTGTGTCATTACTGGCCTTTTTTAATAGATTCAACTGAACAAATGACATGATTTTAAAGACACTATTTAAATTGGTTCTTTCCTAAGCTGTCTGTTATGTGTAGACATGACAGGGGTTTATTCTTGAGCTAGATGCCCTTTTCATGCTTTAATGATTCATACTCAGTGTTATGTGGCTTAACAAAGGAAAGAAACCCCACCCCTCTGAAAATCAACTATGAGGACTAGGGCTGCCACGATTTGTCGACTAGTCACGATTACGTCGACTATCAAAATCGTCGACGACTGATTTAATAGTCGACGCGTCGTTTGAAGCTTTGTAAGATCCCAAAAGACGCAGGAATAAGTGGCAGGATTTAAGAGTGTAATAACGGACTGAAACAGAAGATGGCAGCACTGCATGTACAAGGATGCCAGCTACCGTTAAACCCCGAAGAAGAAGAAGAAGAAGCAGCTGTGTCCCAGAATTCATAGCGCGGCCCAGCTCAGTTTCCAACAATGGCGGCAGCTAGTTAGTTTTAATATTACTCTGATTATTCTTTCTGGGTCACAAAATAAACATTTAACATATTTTCAGGCTTGAATGTAGCTGTGTAAACCTCAAATATCTGCTCAGTTTATCAAGACACCACATATTTTCAAAAGCGCTCCGACGTTTTCGGAGACGTCTGTTACCCACTAGCTCGATAGCTAGCCGGGGGCAAGGCTAACTAGAGCCGTGAGAACACCGGACTCCCGGCAAATCGTTTTCAAACCCACCGCCGTCTTTCGCTACTCAGGTTAAATATATATGAGTCACTTAGATAACTTACAAATGTTATTGTTTGGCTTTCTTTAGTATTTTATTTGTTCCTGAGTAAATCAGTTTGTCTGAGATTAAAGTTATAGTTTTTGCACAGCTAAATAAACGTCAAGCAGACAGCTGATTATCAGAAGTGTGAGATGCTGGAGAATATACTCCGGTGTCCTGTTATATTTTAGATAGCAAGGAGTTTATTAAACTTCACCGAAACAATCTGCAAATTTCATTAAAATTTAATAAACTATCATCTTGTCTTTATTTTTAGTTAGCACCTTAAAAGCTTAAAGCTGTAAGCTAATGATAGTTATATAAGAGCAGATGCTGCTGGTGCAATAAGCTGTAGTTTTACGTCCAGTGGATGATGATCTGATTAGTCGACTAATCGCATAAATAATCGGTGACTAGTCGACTATCAAAATAATCGTTTGTGGCAGCCCTAATGAGGACTATACTGAAAATGAGTGAAAAAGCATCGATGTCCAAAGAAAAACTTGGAAAGACTGGAGAACTACTGCTCCGCCTTCTATAGCCCATTGTAAAAGATTATAACAAAACGTGGCTCCTCAGAAGCAAATTATAAAGAAAATGATGGCAAGATTTTTTGCACATTACTTTAGTATGAGTCTTATAATTGAGTTACAAATTAGGACCAATGCAGAACTCAGATCAACATACAAACTTAGAAGAAGAAACGTGGAAAAGACACATTTTACAAACTTGTCAACCAACCTCTGAAAATGCATCAAAACTGGTTAAAGGAGCAAATACTAAAAATAAAGGAAGTTGGTGGGTGTTTTTAAGCTTATTCTGAGCAACATCCTCACAAAGACTTACCTAGTTGACATACAAAAAAAACATAAAATAAATGAAAAAATAGTCCAAATGAAGTAAAGAGGTGAGGGTAAGTTCTCACCTGTGTGTGTAAGAATATGCCTCTTAAGGTGGTAGCTGCTCCGGAAAGCTCCATAGCAATGATCACAGATGAAGTTCTTCTGGACTTTCAATGAGCTGTCGTCATCCATATCAACTGATGGAACTAAATGCTATAAACGTGAAGACAATTAGATGAAATTAACTTAAGAGCAACAGTCTGTTCACTTTCTAATTTCAGTATAATTTTAACCTTTCTTTACCTCCACTTTTACTTTGTTGGCTAAACCGGATTTTTTGTGTTTCTTCTTGGGCTGCATATTCTGGTTTGCCTGCATGCCCTTTCCCTCAATTATCCTTGATGTATGATAATCTCCATCTTTCCGGATGAGCTTTTGAAAGATGAAAAAACGTGACAACAGGCTTCTGTTAAATGCTGCTTTGCAACCTGTGTACATTTGTCAACCAACGACTTAAATTGGCTTATAAAAGCAAAACTGTGAAATAACATCAGCAGACTTAAAGTGAGTTATTTCTCCATGCAAAATAAAGACGCATCTCTCACCAGGGGTGGGCAGCTCCCAGTTGATGGATGGCCCATGTGGCTGTGATGTGGCTGTCCATGGTGCACCTGGTGGCTGTGGTGGTTCTGGCTATGCTGCGAGTGGGTTTGGTGGCTTTCAGGACTGGTCCTTTGCCCCTGACCCAAGGGTGACATCATCTTCTTTTGGCCTGGGATGTTGTTGGCTTGCATTAGGGCCATGCTGGACAGCACTGCCTCGCAGCCCAGCAACCCAGCCTGACAATACAAGCAAAATGTCGTTTTGAAAAAGAGGAGATTGCAGGACTCCTCACGCAGCGAGGCATCAGAAGGAAGGAGAGGGGGACTGAACAATGGGAGTAACGGATACATGCATACGATAAAACCATGATCGTGATCTTGAGATGAAGGGACTTCCACTGACCCATTTCATATGGTCTCGAACAGAATTGCTGGAATGGTGTGTCATCGCCGTGCTTTGAATGCGTGTGTGTTTGTGGGGACAGAGGGGCTTCACTCGGGATGAGGGGTGACAGATGAGACTACACCCTCCAAAATCATCAGGGGCAAAAGTCTGAAAATAAAGGCATATGCATATATGACTAAAAATGTATGTGCAGCTTTAATACGTGCTGTCTATCAGACAGGAAAGCACCAGTTGCTCGGTACATGGCTGACAGAAAACACAACAATAAAAGGTAAAATGAGAAAAATGATGGAGATGAGGAAAAAGCTCGTTATGCACAATGCAACTGTGTAAATAATTCATTAACCAAACAAATCCTTCAATGACAATAGCCGGTAGTTGAATATAGAAATGATGCTTCTTTTTAAATGGTTTGCAATGCACTTTAGTCCAAGTGTAATGAAACACACACCTGTATCTACCTCATACAGCTGCAGTAATAAAAAAAACATCCTAAATGAAGCAGGAATTTGTTTGAAAGTCTTTTTCATGCACATGACAGAGAAAATTAGAAATCACATTACAAACACGTTAAATCAGTGTGGATTTTTAAATAATTACATTTATCAAAATATGTTTAAATCTGATTATGTTTTGTGTGTTTGTGAGAATTAATATCAGCGGATGTTTTAAAATGAATTTTAAAATAACAAGATATAAGTATTAGTCTTGAAAACCCTACACACAAATGTGGCTATTAAATCAAATCAAATCACTTTTATTGTCACATCACATGTGCAGGTACACTGGTACAGTACATGTGAGTGAAATTCTTGTGTGCGAGCTTCACAAGCAACAGAGTTGTGCAAAAATACAGTAACGTAAAACAAGCAAAATATAAGAATGGCTAAATCTGAGACTAATAAATATATGTACAATATATAATAGTATATGCATTACTGATTACAAAGGCTATGAATGACGCTGCTTCTGTCATACATGTAAAGGCCATAAATACTGTAAAAACCAAGCTACTAGGAGGTCGGTATAGCTCATTGGGTTTGGGGGGGTATATGTATATGCAGTGGCTTAGGTTCCAGTCTGCCTTGAACCCTGTGTGCTGTCCTGCTCTCTTACCCTCCTTTCTTGTCTGTTCTACCTGCATTTAATACTCGTGTATTAGATAATAAAATACATACAGCAGCTTCCCAGTCAGGTCAAAAGCTGGTGCTAGAAGTACTTAAATGATGAATGCATACAAACATGCACAATAAATGGCACGATTACTGCATGATCTATTATGGTAATGTAAAGGGGGCTGTTTCGACGACCCAAACCCACCCATACAGAAAACTCCATAATACGGGCAGAGATTTTTATTTTAATTGATTCGACCACATCTATTATTGGAAAACGCTTTGTTTTGCGATTCATTTGTAAGCTGGTGGGTTTATTCTCTGATCGATCTTACAAAGATCAAACAGTTAGCAGCAGTTAGCTAGCAACGTATCCCAGCTTTTTTTTTGGGGGGGGGGAGAGAAAGTAAGAGGTTTATTTTTCCGCTGGGGTCACGGGACACGGGACAGACAGCTTTGTGTATTTCCGCGGGGGTCTGTATGAAAGTGTGCCGCACGCTGAGAGTCCCCGCTGAATGAACCGAAAGCAGAAAGCAGCTAGCCAGCCCGGAGTTGGATTTTGGGACAACTCTTGTGTGAGTGAGCGCCCACCCCACCCCCCGCCCCGGACAGCACAACAACAGGCAGGGCGTGCAGGCTCCGCGCCGACCTCAAAATAACGCCGCCCTCGCGAGCTACAACTGCTCCAAACACACGGGCACCAGAAATAAAACGTGTACAGAGCCGCGAGCGACGTGCTGCACACTCGACCGCTTACCTTTCGCTTTTCACAGTGCTGAAGATTAATATTTCTTGTCGCACTTCCAATTTTTTCTCAGTTTACAAACACTGACAGGAAACACCACCGGAAGTGCTCCCCGGGGAGAGTCCTGATTGGTCGTACGCCAAGACACGTGACCGAAGCGGAGTGACCCAGATTTGCGGCCATAACTGTAAGGTGTGCTGCAGAAGTTTTGTTTAAAGGCTTTGTGTCTGGCAGACTTTATAAATATTACATTTTGACTGAGAATACTATTTCTACACAAAGAAAGTAATTTTTTTTGCTTAAACCTAACCAAATAATTGAATAATTAATCCATTACAAGACCAAACGCAGGTTCTCAGAGGTGACGATTTGTTTTATTGTTTGTTTTACATTACACTTACAGAAAGACATTGTGACCCTGAACTGTTTTTCTGAGTAAAAACAAAAAACAAAACAAAAGCTCCCAATCACTTTTCTTGGAATCAATAAAAAAAAAAAAAATCAGTAATTAGTTAGGTATAAAATGTAAAGGGTAGGCATTCTCCAAAAATGTTTTAAACTCCTTTACAATAAAGAACATGGTGATATAAAGTTTGTAATACCAAGTAACCTTTATTTATTTATTTATTTATTTAACAGCTGTTGGAATCTAGGAAATCAGATATTGAAATGAACACAATTTGACTTGTTTGTTGTTATTTGTAAAATTACAATGACCAGCATTAAACGCACAATCACATTTTCTGAAGGGCAAGGTGTTCACTTATGGGCTTTGTCACAGGTCCTTTCCAAGTCTTTCAATTTCATCAAGGAAGAAGTCCATGTCTTTCTGGGACAGTAGGGGAGAGAATACAGTCACACGGAAAAAGTTGACCTTGTTTCCCAAAGGCTGGTAGCCGACCATCATAGTGCCTTGCTTCATCATACATTCCTTGATGACAGGAGCTACCTTTTAGCAAGAAAACAATACACAGAATTAACTGTACATTTCAGATAATGGGCACACTACAAAAAATGAAGATGCCACATCTAAGTACATGTCAATATGTGTGCAACGGAAGGAATAAAATATCTCAAATGTGGCGGCTAATTCTTATTCAGCAACAGACAAACTTACTTTTGCCAGTTTCTCCTGGTAATCTTCAGTTCCTTCCTTCCCTCTCAAACTCGGTGGTATGAACCAGAAGCAGACATTCACAAACTCTGGCTGTCCGCAGAGACAAATGCAAGCATGGTAATGACATTTTGCAGGTAAAAAACTCAGGTATGCTTTATGAAAAATGTATGAAATTACCATGCTCAAAAGCTGGAACCCCTCTCTTTTCTTCATCTGCTCCACCAGATATCTGCAAGAGAAAAATTTAGCAAAAGACCCAAAAAGTAACCATATTTAAAAAAAAAAAAAAAAAAAAAATCATATTTCTAACATATTAGACATAATTTATTAGTTAGTGAAAACCAAGAGAAAGACAACTGGTTTCAAGGGGTCTTAACTGGATGTGTAAGGCTGATCTTCTGTTAGAATGAGACAAATCTGACTTTACGACTTTACTTGAAGCTCGCCCTGTGACACATCCTTTATTTACCTTGCATGAATAAAAGCCTTGTCTACACGCTCTTCTAAGCCCATGGAGCCAACAGCTTTCCACATCAACCACAGCTTCAGACAGTCCACCTTGCGGCTGCATTGCACAGACTTATCCCCAATGTCTAGGTTCACATCGTAGAACTTATCTTGCTGGAAGAGGTATGTGGCATTGGCACTGTGGCACTGCTTCAACAAATTCTGGAACAAAGTCAATGATTGTCAAAAAACGTACAAACCCAAACTTTATGATTATTAATTCTGCAGCCTTTAAATTGTGAAGCCAAACCGTGGTGTCCTTCAGGAGTAAAGCAGAACACTGCAGGCCAGCCACCAGCATCTTGTGGGGATTCCATGCTACTGAATTTGCTCTTGTTATACACAGAAACAAACTCTAATCAACATCACAGCCTTACACTGTATCTCCACTCATGTACAAGCTCATGTACATTTTAATACCTGTCAACTCCTTTCATCAGATGTCTGTGTTTCTTAGAAAAAAGCACGCTCCCTCCCCAGCAAGCCTGACAAAAAAAAGATAAAAGATTCTCACAAGGTTCACAAAACCAAGTCTCGTCAACACACATCAGTCTTCCACAAGTGCACTCACATCTACATGCATCCACAGCTTGTGTTTATCACAAATATCAGCTATGTGATCCAGCGGGTCAAACACACCCTGCACTGTGGTCCCTGACATGCAGCTTACAAGAAATGGGACTGCACCCTAATGGAAAACACACAAAAATACAATTAGAGTCAGGAGATGATGATTAAAAGCTACATGTTACATTTGATGAAAACTAGCTAAACATCAGCAAATCTACCTGAGATTTGGACAGCTCTATTTTTTCATCCAGATCCTCTGGAATCAGACGACCTCTGCAGCACAAGAGACAGCATTTAATTAGATGAAAGGTATTATTTTTACTTGGCACAACTCCAGGTTACAATAGATCAAGGTGTAACAATTATTTCAATACAGAACATGAATCTATTATTTACAGCCCCAATCAAAAGTTTAAGATCACTTGAAAAATGGCAACTCTGTTGTGCCTGAAAACGGCCTGTTTCATTTTAAGCGTTGTTTTCAATATTTTGAAATTGCTTTGTCTCACTCCCATTTCTTCTTGTTGCATTTTGAAGCTCTACTTGGAACCTTGTTAAAATCCGACCATGCAAAATATGATTTTTTTGGCCATTTTTCTAGTGTTCTTAAACTTTTTATCGGGACTGTATTTTGAATAATTATTGAGTCTATAGAAAAGGTCATATAACATCTGCAAGTTGAGTTTTATGAGCATTCGTTTTGCAATTGTATAAATTAAGGACAGAAGAAAATTCAATTTCTTTAATGCTCAATATTCTTTCAGCGGGCAACTGATAACTAACAAGTCATCCAAAGCATCCAAGATGGCAGCGCACACGGACGCAGCAGCTTCAGCCTCTCCAATTAGGCGTTTTTCTTTCTGCAACGCAAAACTTACCTACAGTCATCTGGAATTATGCAACATCGGCTATAACAGCCAGATCCCCGTTACCAGTGATTATCAGAGGATCAACAACATCCCCCCGGAGATAGCGAGAACACCGGGCGCTCCGTGGATTGTTATCGGCTCTGCCAAGCAACCCAGGCGGCGGACAGGACGCAAAAAAAAGCGGGGCTGCCGGTCAGGCGTGCGAGCCAGGCTAAAGAAGCAGCCTTTTAAACCACCGCTTCCAAGCATCTTCCTGACCAACGCACGCTCGATCGTCAACAAAACAGACGAAGTGAACCCACTTCTCCCCGCACAGCCACTCGTCCGCGACTGTTGTGCCTTGGTCGTCACAGAGACGTGGCCACAAGAGGAAATTCCCGACGCCTCGATGCAACTAGCGGGCCGCACAATGCACCGCAGCGACGGAAAGGCTACAGCAGGTGAAAGCAGAGGTGGAGGTTTGTGCATTTACACACATAACAACTGGTGCACAAACACCAAGATAATCACCACAGTCTGCTCCCCGGACATAGAGACGATGTCTGTCGTGTGCAGACCCTTTTACTTGCCTAGAGAACTGCCTGTAGTGCTAATCACAGCAGTCTACATACCTCCAAACGCTAATGTTAGCTCAGCCCTGGCCCACCTGCACGACTCGATCTCTGAACAGCAACGGAGATATCCAGAGGGAGTACACATCATCGCAGGGGATTTCAACAAAGTGTGCTTAACAACCGTGCTGCCTGCATTTGTTCAACATGTGACATGCCCTATGAGAGGGAATAACACACATGTTTACTCAAATATCAACCAGGCCTACAGATCTGTTCCCCTCCCACACCTGAGCATGTCCGACCACCTCTCTCTGCTTGTTGTCCCCTTATACACACCACTCAGTAAAAGGACAAAGCCCACAATCAGAACTATTAGCACCATTTCTGAGGAAGCTCTGGCTCAGCTGCAGGACTGTTTTGCCCTCACAGAGTGGAGTGTCTTTGAACATGACGACCTAGAGACTCACACAGCTGCAGTGCTGTGTTACATCATGTATTGCATTGACACTGTCACCACGGAAAAGCGGTTCCGCGTCTACCCCAACCAAAAACCCTGGATGTCGAGTAAGGTTCAGGCATTGTTAAAGGCACGTAACTCTGCATACAAATCTGGGGACCAGAATATGTACAGAAGAGCAAAAGCAGACCTTAAAAAAGGCATCAGAGCAGCAAAACTGGACTATTCGAGTAGACTGTCAGATCAGCTCTCAGATAACGACCCCAGAAAGGTATGGGAGGGCCTGAAACACTTCACCAATTACAAAGGCAGTGGGACAAATGCAGATAACATGGACATCTCATTAGCAGAAGAACTAAATAACTTATTTGCCCACTTCCAGAGAACTGTAGACACCCCTACCATGCACACTGCCCTGCCCATAGCCTCTGATCACAGCCCACACACATTTACCCTCCAAGAACTCCAGGTTCACAGTTTGTTCAGAGCAGTAAATCAGAGGAGAGCTGCTGGCCCTGACGGAATACCTGGGAGAGTGCTCAAAGTCTGCGCTGACCAGCTGGCTCCTGTGTTCACCAGACTATTCAACCTCTCCCTGTTACACTGTCCCTCACTGGCTGAAATCTGAAACAAAAGTCCCAGTCTCCAAGTCCACCATGCTCAGTGGCCTCAATGATTACAGACCCATTGCACTGACACCTGAGTTTGCAAAGTGTTTAGAGAAGCTGGTCCTATAGCTCATTAAGGACTGCCTCCCACCCAGCTTTGGTCCACCGAGGATATAATTTCCACTGCCCTCCATTCTGTTCTGCATCACCTGGAGAATCCTGGGGCTTCAGCGACGATGCTCTTCATTGATTTCGCTCGGCTTTCAATACCATCACCCCAGACACTCTTGGACTACAAACACATCCGCCTTAGTGAAGAAAGCCCAGCAGCGCCTCCATTTCTTGAGGGTCCTGAGATGGAACAGGCTGCAGACTAGTGTCTTTCTACCGAGCCACAATTGAGAGTGTGCTGGTGCACACTGAAGAGACTCCAGAGGGTCATCAGAACTGCAGAGAAGGTGATCGGCTGTCCACTCCCCTCCCTGGACTCCATTGCCACCTCTAGATGTCTCTCTAGAGGCATGGCAATTATAAAGACCAACTTCGTCCTAACCACCACCAATTCAACATCCTGTCCTCTGGAAAGTGGTTCAGATCCATCAGGTGCAAAACATACAGACTAAAGAACAGCTTTACAGGGTTCTTATTATGATGCCCATGTATACACCCCCAACAGTGAATAATGTAACTAATACATTGTGTATATAGTGTTTTTATATTCTTCTTTATATATTTCTTTACTTTTGCACCTTTGTGGTCTTGCTACCTACTTTCTCTGTGCAAGCAACTGTACAATGACAATAAAAAAGTTCAATTACTTGTCGTCCACTTTCACAAAGATGACGTTGTCCAAACCAATCCCCAGAAATGCAGCGCCTTTCTTTACAGAGTAATGGCTCTGAAAAAACAGAAGTATGTCTGTTTCAACAGTGTCATGAAGTTAGAAATAAACCTGATGAAGCTTCCATTGGATCAACAATACACCTTGACAAACAGGTGAACAGTCGCCCTCACCTCTGGAGATGTAAAGATGCTTAGCCGTGGGAGAGCCCACACCCCCTGGCTTTTGACCTCTGGGAAGCGTTGATAGCGTGCGAGGTTCATGGCATACATGTTGGAGGTTGAGCCCCCCGGACAGAAAATCCCATCACCCTCTGTCCAACCAACCAGCTGACGTAGGCCCCTGAGGACCTCGTTCTCCATCAGCACAAAGACTGGGGCTGCCTCATAGGTGAAGCTGCAGTTGTCACAGAAAACGTCTGATCATGTTATTTGCTGGATTAGCCTCGTCTTCATTTTATCTTTCAGTTTGTAAATCTCTGCAGCGCTGCTCTATGAGTCAGGAAACCTTCCTTGCTTACGAACCAATATATAAAAAACCCACAACATTGTGAAATATGTCATCAGCATTGGTGCCAAGAAGCACCACTCAAACAGTGCACCCAAACATCCTTTTGAAACACTTTGACTTTATATTTTTGCACATGCTTTCTAATAAATTCGGTTTATTAAACACTGATACACTAAAAATATGCAAAATACCTAAAATAACCTCACTGTTGGAGGTTATTCTTTCTGCTTATTCCTATTTCTAGAGTATTTCTACAGTTTGCTACCAAAGCAGAAACTCTGATCTCCTTTGATCAGTGCCTAACACATTTTATTGTTCAATATTCTTACAGGCTTAACCTTCCATCCCCTCAATATTTATCTTATCTGCTCCTTCTTACAGATTAGTGTTGAGAGCCTCAGTGAGGAATCTTCCAGCCAAGGAATGATAGTCCACCCCACCGTACTGTTGATTAAAAAAATGTGGGTGACCTGAAATTAACAAAAGAAATAGTCCCTTCAAGATCGGACAAGTGCCTGTTTGTTTAGCTCATTTTTCTACTTACTTGTTTTAACGCTGTACTTGGCAACATCTCTTACTCTCTGGAGGAGCTTGTCCCGTGGCTCTCCTGTCTCTCTCACCCCCAAATCCAGGAGCAGAGCCAGCTCCTCGGGCTCTTTCCACTCACAAACCTGCACGAGGAAAGTGTGGATTATGAAGTTTGTTAGCTACCGCAGACAGGGAAACTATTTTGTGCTTCACAAGATACCTTCTGTTTGACATCTGTGCCATTGGAGAGCACTTCCTCCATAATAATTTTGAAGGCTTCATTTAAGAAGAACTGGCCTTCAGCATGGTCAATGAGAGGCTCATTCAGGTCACGGAGACTAGCTTGTTCCATTATCTCTTATGTGCTGTTTAAAAAAAACATGAATACTTTTAAATTCAAAAGGTGTGATAAGAAACAGACACATGGTGCAAACGTCATACTACTAACCTGAGAATGGAGACGGGTTTGTGCTGCTCTGAAACCAGACTGCAGAAAATGGCTACAAAGCAAAGGTAAGGTGGCAAAAGAGGGAGGGAGGCAACCTTTGTCCCACACTTCTAGTTAATGTTATCTGAGCTGAGAAAAGACAATGGGGCACACACATACACTCAACTGTGATTTATGGGCTCACAAAAGTTCATTTTTAGAAGGTCAATATGCTTTAGTAAGTCATAAGTCATGTATAGCACTTTAATGGATAAAACTTTTGTGGATTCATGAAATGATTCTCATCAGTTCACAACAAAGAGCATCAGATTAGCTTGTGGGTGAACATTGTTAAAGGCAGTCGTTTTACTGTGATGAGTTATGGAGTGTTATGCAATAGAGGCTGTATATCTGCTCTGATATGCATGAGAAGGTAAATGAATCTTAAAAGACACAAGTCAGCCTCTACAGAAACTCTATGAAACATCAATGCAGGAGCAAAGCGATTCCCAGATTGCTCAGACAGAAAACCTTCATAGTTTTACAGAAAAGAACTCCTAGGATTGCTTTGTTCCCAGTTATGGCTTCTTTTCTTCTTCCAGCTGTGATTTTTATTTATTTACCTTTTTAATGAGCAGCAACAGCTAACGTTTAGGAGAAGTTTGCAGCTAGTCAAGGACGAATGTACGGTCATCAGCCACCTCAATAGGTACACCCGTTCAACTGTTCGTCAATGCAAATGTCAGCCAATCAAAAGGCAGCAACTCAATGCATTTATGCACAAATGGTAAATGGCCTGTATTTGTATAGCGCTTTTACTCAGTCCCTAAGGACCCCAAAATTCAGTCATTCACCCATCCACACACACATTCACACACTGGCGATAGCAAGCTACATTGTAGCCACAGCTGCCCTGGGGCGCACTGACAAAGACATGTTCGAGGTGAACTGTTAAAGTTCAAATTGAACAACAGGAGGACAAAAGATGATTTAAGTGACTTTGAGCATGACGTGGATGTTGGTGCTAGACGGGCCGGTCAGAGTATTTCAGAAGCTGCTGCTTTACTGGGAGTTTCCACCACGACCAGGGTTTACAGAGATTGGTGCAAAATGAGAAAATATCTGGTTCTATGGGTAAAACAGCACTGAGAAAAATGTAACTGATGTAATCAACACGTACCAGTGGGGTGACAGCATTACCCCATCATTCTTTTACGGCTGAGGGGTAAAAAAGCAAAAAAAAAAAAAAAAAAGGATTTCTATAGTCTCTTATGTTTCTGGGACATTCAGTGATGCTTTCGTCTGTGGCTGAACTTGCTGATCTGGTTACTCTGGTGATTAAATTCAAATACCAAAAAAACCCCCAAACATTTACACACCAGTTTATCAGCCTTCAACTCGATTTCACACCATTTTCTGTCCAATCACCTGTGCCCCATTTGCAGTGGCTCAATTCTTAAACACTGGTTAAAAAATTAAAAATAAAAATTTTTTATTTTATGGCAGTTGAACGAATAATACAATTACAAAGAGTTATTTCAAGTGGTACTAAGGTTCTCCTGCTTCTGTCCTTTGCAGATGTTTTCCATGAAAGAGTTTTGAAAATGTTCTTTTCTCTGCTGCTTCATGTGGACCGCTGAGCTTCATCCCTAAGATGAATAATCCCAACATAAAAAGAAAATACCGTTCAAATGAAGTAAGTACAGCTTGCTTTTCATTATCTTCTCAAATGAAAGGTGAATAAAAATCATACTACATATACCACAACAGAAAACAGACATAAAAGCAACTCTTGTAAGAGATTTCATGAAACTTCTGGCAAAACTTCTATGACTTTCCTACGATAACTGTTAATGCATCATTTAAAAATGTACAGTATAAAGTACAGTAGTGCTAAATGCAGAGTAGTAAACAATAAAATCTTGTTCTTGTTTAAGCCCTGATATTTATGATCTGACTTGTCAGTAAAAACATTTCCTTTATACTCCAAGCAAGTAATCAGTCAGTCTTCAACAGGAAGTCGATGCTTTCAGGTGGCAACATCCACTCTCCCTGACTGAGAAGTGAATGCAGTTGAGTGGGTGTGGCTTTTTCCCTCTGTGAGTTACGCCAGTGACGCAGCATGGCAAAGACTCGCTCCACATGGAGATTATGGTCCTCTTCGATTTGCTCCAGTTTTACAGATGAGATTTCCAGAGCTTCTCTGCCAATCGCCCTCCAAGATTTGCCGATGGTACGGGCCACAGACATCAGCTGTTTCTCACTCACCATGCCAGAGCCTGTGGGATGAGGCCGTTAAAGTATGTGACTGTTTTACAGAGTTTGACAGTGGAATATATTTCAGTGCATTGCCACTCACCATTGTTGCAGATCCTTTTGTTTGGAATGACATCTGGTATCTCAGGCGCTTGTTTTCTTTTTTCTGAGGTTTCTTTCCCCCCTTGGAAGTGAAAAAAAAATCTTTATATTTATAGATCAGAAATAGAAATCTAACTGGAATAAAAGATTGCTGAAAACGAGCAAATTTTAACCTACCCGAGGACCGTGTGTTGACTTTCAGTTTGTTAATAAAGTCAAGCCTTGGGAAGGTTTCTTGCAAGGCGTTATCCTTGAAAAGCTCCAGTAGTTCTTTTGCTGCTTCGGGACCTCTCTGTATGACGTGATCCAAAAGCTCTGTCACTTTTTCACTAGGAGTGCGGCAAGATTTCACGTGCTGGTAGGCGTGAAGAGGCAGCAGACGGCGAGCATCTGCATGCTGGAGTACAAAGTCAGGATCGGCACTTAGGATTTCTATAAGCTTTGGCTTCTGACTTCTGAGTAGCTGGATTTCCTCTCCTGATTCCTCAGCCATGACTGATTTAAATCAACTCCTGGCAAAACAAGTTGATGAAGACCTCTTTTAATAAAAGTATATGTGACATGTCCAACAAACTCAACCAAAAACCTTTTGACTAAATTAAACTTTCAAAAAAGTAAACAGCTCCAACATCCATCCATTCTCCAACATTTCTAGTGGTAATAATTGTAGCTGTGACGCTATTCTGCTAAATGTGCTGCAGACAGCAGGGAGTGTATTGGAACCAGAGTCAGGGTCCCTCTGCTGGTCAAATAGGCAATGACAGCATGTCTACATTCCCACAAGCATTCATTGCCTTCTCATTATTTTAAAAACAAAGACAAAGAGTTTTCAAGTTGCTGCATGACCGATAGCATGTGCATCAATGCTTATATATCTGTTCTAAGCCAATACTAGCCAATGACATTGCTCACTTGATATACATCTATCAGGCTCTAATGCAACACTTAATTGTCCTGCACATGCCTGCATAATCACTGCTAAACATATTCCTGGCTGCCTTTTAATTTACGTGGCTATGGAAAAATGTGATATTCTCACATTTATTTTAATGACTCATTCAAGTCTCTCCAATAATCCAGTGGATGAAGAATGTACAATGGGAAATATTCAAGACTGTTTAAGATATCTAATAAATAAATGTTTCAATTTTGCAGCTACTTTTTTAGTATATAAAACTGTAACATTTAACATAAATTAACATGTAATATGTAACATAATATGTTATAACGTGTTGAAAACCACAATCTCTGATGACAACCTCTGACAAAATAAACTCACCGGCCACTTCACTGGGTATACTTGTGTGACTGATCCTTAACTCAAATATTTAATTAGCCAATGATATGGTAGAAACTCAGTGTATTTAGGTATGTAGATACAGTCAAATTCAACCTCAGAACAGGGAAGAAAGTTTGGGATTTTCCCACAAATCCATGTTACATTCCTCTAAAAGTCGAGGGGATGCAGGGAAGTAACAAAAAGTATCTAGGTTGGGGCAAAAAAGAGACAAGGAGGCAAAAATATAGATGAAATAGTTTTTTTTTAAATTAATAACTATACTAAAGAAGACAGACAAGTCACTATATGCATCAAAAGATTTAATGCATAAGAGCACATCAAAAAGGTTAAATGGTTAAAAATGTCCTCTGCTCCACAGAGCAGGCATAAGCAGTTAAGCCATATGCAACTCAGCTCACTACAAAGGCTCTCCAGGACTGGAGCTCACCTGATCCCTGATCTTAAGTACTCAACGCCTAATTGTTGAATAGAAAGGACAGCAGAGAAAGGGCAGCATCTACGGCTGGAAAGAGAGCAAGTCATGCCCAGCCATGGCCCTAACAAGCCATCTTTAGAATTTACAGAGAAAGATCAGAAACAGAGAAAGTATCACGTGAGTGGCAGTTCTCAGAGATTAAAATACCCATTTGCATCGGGTCATTGAAATGATTTAATAGAAGACTATAAAACATTGCCTGATCTGATGAGTCTCAATTTCTGCTGCGACATTTGGATGGTAGGTTGAGAATTTGGCAAAAAGACAATAAATGATGAATTTAGGCACCTTGTAGTGGTGGAGAGCCTACCTATACAACATCTCAAACTGGTTAGTTGAACATGTCAATGAGTTCACAGTACCCAAACGGCCACCAAAGTCACCAGATCTCAATCAAACAGATCACCTTTGGGACGTGGCAGAATAGGAGAGATGCATCATGGATACGCGGCAACTGTGTGACGCCATCACGTCATTATGGACCAAAATCTCTGAGGAATGTTTCAGCACCTTGTTGAATCAATGATACGAGGGGATCCCACCCACTGCTAATGAAGTGAGTGGTGAGTATTTCACACTGTGATACACGGGAGTTGAATAGTGCTTATCTTATCTGTAGCTTCGGACATGAAGAAAATTAAGTGGCATTAATATTTTTTTCAGTTCAAGCATAGACCAGTAACTGTAGCATTGTTCAAATAAGCGTTAATACTGATGTACACAGATCAGAAATCACAGCACGTGCACAATCACTGATCAACTTTTTTTCTTTGCCTACGTGACACGACCACGTGCTTACAGAGTTTATTACTTTCAGTGCGTGAAGGACGCAAAGCCTTTGTTCTACATCCAGCACTTCAATTCGAAACCCCTTTAATCTCTGCACTTCCTGGGTTTGTGTGGCATCTGTGGTCGATCACTTCCAGATGCGCTTTACAGACTCGCTTTCATGCCCCAAGCAGGCTACAGGCGGAACGTATTTGTGCTTTTCTCTTACCATTTAATGCAACAGCCCCAATAACACAGATGGTAAACAAACGCAGCGTCACAAGTTCACCATCGCTTCTTTTCTCCCGCTGCTTTTCCTTCCTTATTTTATCCGGTCAAATCATTTCCGGTTATTTCTTTCACTAGCATTTTATTTCTGTTTGCTTCCATCCAGTGGGTGGATGATTTAACTGCAGGAAACCGCCCCAGCTCTGAGCATTTAGCGTCACCTGGTGGAGATGCTTACACATTGCACTGCAGTGACATAAGTGTTCTATAATCTTAAATTATACTTAATTAAAAAAAAGTATATAAGACTTTATTATGAAACAGAGACATTTCAATAAATACAAAAAGAAGTGACTAAAAGAATTATATGGGAGGCATAAAAAAACCTCAGGTTATTAAGGAGAATAAGGCAAAATTTGCACAAAAAACTCTGCAGCTTTAAAAGCTCTAGATTTTCTATGTTATAAAGAATAATGGCTATAAAAACAATATACACAGCCACTGCATATGCACAATGCAACACAAAGCAACAGAACTTAAAGTGGATATAAATAATGCAGCATGTCTAATGATAATTTCTTTAGTACAAAAATGAAAAGCAGCAGGGGAGGACAAAATATGTATGTTTAGTTTATTTTGTTTCTTTAAAATTAGCTCAAATTCTGTGGCCAGAAAAACAAAATACACTCACTGCAGCTAAACTGTAAACTAAATAGCTTCTCCACCTGAGCGCCTCCTCAGAGCAAGAATCTCTAACTCTCACGTCGACACGGAGAAATGTGTTGCTGGTAATATTGTGAAAATGGAACGCTGTAAACATGGGAATAAATATTTGATTGTTTTTGGTTGAGCAGAGTCGGCTCGTTGCGTGCATACCAAATAGAACGTGTGCCTGTGTGTGTTTATTGGATGTGCGCACTTGCCAGGTATCATGAATGATGATCTACATTACAGTACATCCAAGTTTAATGTATCAAAAGGCACCTGACTGTTATTGGACAACAATTATCGGGAATCACCAGTCACACATCTGCTCAGCCTATTTACAAAGCTCCAGCTCTGGGAAATGACAAATCAATATCTTATTCCTGAACAGATATTTGCTTTGTGTGAGTGGAAAAGCCTCTCGAGCCCATTTCATCCATACACAGTATACATTCTGAGTCACTGTGTGTATTGGTTGTCTGAATAAAACCAGCTTTTGCTTCGCCTACAGTGGGTGGAAAGACTAGAGCAAATCACCTTATTTATTCTTACCACTGAGGTGAGGCTTCTGTGTTAGAGAGAAATTCATCTTCCTTTATGTACTACTAATGACTTTATTATGTTATAAATTTGAATTATATCCAATCTTGAGCTTCAGCGTAGCAAAGCTAAAAGGCAGCGATCTGCTGATCTCAGAGAATACATACACCGACACTCAGGGAGCTTTCAACTTGAAATGCTGTACAATGTGCCTGCAAAGTGTGCAGTTATTCATTTTGCATCACATTACTGCAGCACAAGTGGAGCATACTCTGTTTGAAAATGACAATGAACTTAGTTTGCCGCTGATCAAGCACGATCCCACTCACACCCTGGTTCTTTGGAGTGGCAAACTCCACTTGTATGTGCATGCTAGTGGTGGATGGTATAATAGCTCCAACTCTCCACACTGCTGATGGAGAATAATGCAGTTTCTGTATGAGTGGCTCTGGCTCTATTCTACAGACCTCTGCACCTGGAAAATTGGGATTTTTGTAGATGAGTGTGTGTATGTGCGTGTGTGTGTTTATTTATGCATGTATACAATTGAAGAGGGAGCCAGCGCAGCAGCTTATCCTCTCCATGCCTTAACAGAGAAATTTAAATTTACATGTAAAGTAAGTGACGAGGGAAATCAATCTTACTGACAGACTTTAGCGCTCCGAGCCACAAGGGACAAGACGGAGTTGGGTCTGCATTTGTGTGGATCAAACACTGCTTTGTACACTTGCTGACAGTACACAAGCTGGGACTTTTATGTTTAGACACTAACATGCACACAAAGCTCCTTCACAGATAAAGTTGTTGATAAAAGAAATGGCACTCTTTTGTTATAACTCAGATATGAGCCTGCAATTTTAAGGGTTCTGCACCAAACTGCTATTCACTAGTATGACTGGATGTGATGAAGTAGGTTCACTGTTTTTTTCTTCCCCTTGTATAATCCACTGTTTATATTTTTTGCAGCCGACTGTAGTACAGATGGACCTCTGCACAGGGAGGCCTTTGATATGTGGTTCCCCCATCCCTTCCCACTGACACACACATACACACCCCGCTCCCAGGATGGGGGTGGAGGGGGTAGAGAGGGTGGAGGGATGGACATATATTTGAGTGGCTCTGACATGTCTGTTTGTTTAACGTGCATTGTATATGAAAGACCAGAGTGAGGGAGGAAAGACCATGGCAGCAGGGCAGCCAAACAGAGCAAACACGCAATGCAAGAGATAGAAAGTGAAAGAGGGCAAAGCAATGCTGCTGTTTACAGCTGGGTAGACAAACTGTAGGTGGAAAGCTTCAGTTTTCAGCACAAACACACTAGATTTAGTATCACAGGCTCAACTCAGACTGTTAGGTAACTCTATCTGAGATGTTATCATGCCTTCTTTTAGAGGGAAGAAGGGTTTAATGCTGGATAACAGCAGGATGACCATCCATTACCATTCATCATGTCATATATATTCTCTCAGATCAAATATATATGAAGCTGTTGTTCATTATGGGAGGAAGACCGTTTGCAGAGGACTTATAGATTGAGCCTGTAATGTAATTGACAGATCCATTAAGGCTGATAGAAGTGTAAATAATTTACCTGTGTGTTCGTGTGTGTTCGTGTGTGTGTTCTCCTCAGCACCCCTACTTAGAGTTACTGAAAAACAGCAAACACAAAGGCATTTTCCCTCCTTTAAGTATAACGAAGGGAGAAGACAGTGAGTCTGACAGACAGAGCAGACACATTTTCAGACAGCATTAAAGCCACGAAGGAGCTCCTGGAGGAAATGGATGTGTATGTGTTTCTGAATGTGTGTGTGTGTGTGTGTTTGTGAGTGTGATGTAGCAGGAGGCTGAGAAAGATTTTTTGAAGGAGGTCAAAGGGGAGCTTAAATAAAGGAGGAAGACAGAGTTGAAGAGTTCAAAGGAGCAAAAAATAGTCACTGCTCCAAAAAAGAAAAAAAGAAAGAAAGAAAAAGCTCTTATCGCATGAGATCATCCAGCTAAAGTCACCCAGAGAGGCAGGTGTCGGCTGATGTCAGCGTTTAATATTTGCTGTAATTCAGTGAAGTCAGCGACTTGTCGAGACCTTGTTTGCAGGATTCATTAAGCGAAGTCTGCGGATAAGGTAATCTGCCTCATTACATTAAAGACAAAGGCACAAAGTGAAAGAGGAGAGGGAACATTTTGCTTTGTTGTGGCTCTACTGCAGTGTGAGCTGACCTCTAGAGGGAGCTCTTATCATTCTAAAGTATCAAAACGCTTTTAGCTGGGTGATGCACTCAGCTCATAATTTAACCATAGCTTTTGTGTGATTTGAGCCATAAAGCTCAGGCTTCCCTCAATCCCTAAGACTCTTTGTTTTGGGCCATGAGACGACACAAAGTCCCTCTGGCAAAAGAGGGCGAGCCAGGTTTCTGGAGCTCCCAAAAGATCAGTGGCAAGAAAGAAACCCACATCCTGCTGGCTTTGGAGTTTGGTCTGTCCTAAACTCAGTGACCAGTGTAAGAATTGGAGAGACTGTGAGAAGACTTGATGCCTGACTTTTTTAACCTCTGGAACACTGAGTAAACATTAAATGCTGGGACTTAACACTGAAGTATTTTAGGCTTGCTGTGTAACCTGGCAAGTATACACTCTTTTTAATGAGATATTTGAGGCAAAAGAAAAACATATGGCTCATCCCTTTGATTCCTTAGTAAGTTCACTGCTAATTACGCCACATAAATCTGTATTACATGTTGTTAATGTGTGAGAATGAGGTTCCAGGATTTTACATAATCACCATATTTGGAAAATAATTGCTACCTGTCTGTGCCCTTATGTTTAAAGTCTGATGATATTAGAATTATGATACAATTCTGAACTTTGATGCTATTTCTGCTGATTGCTTTGAAAGTGTGAACATAAATTTGTGTGTGTGTGTTTTTCTTGAGCCAAACTTGCCTGCATGCTGTTTAGTTTCTTTATGATTAATGATATAATACAGAAAACTAAAACTAATAAGATTCTGTTTTTGCAGTTACACACTAGTTATTGCAGGCATACACCATTATGTGTACAGCGGCCACACACACACCCCTCCATTTCTCCATTTTCATATACATATTTATTGAACTATTGATGTTTTTCAGGCTCCAGTGAAAACACTGAAAGAAGTATTCATTTTATTTGTGAATGAAGCACAGATAAAAAGCATTTGGAGGCAAAAGAAAAAGGAAATCCGAACAGTACAAAGGGCTTATTATTGAACTGTTTCCCCCTTGTTCCATCAAGTGAAGACCAATAGTTTTGAAGGCTTAAATGATCCTCTGTGCTCATCATCAACTGAAAGAATCTTTGGAACTTCACTGATCTGATCAATACTGGCGCTGATTGAGACAGAATTAAATTCAACGCGTGTGCTTTCATTAGGAAAATGATATGACTTAGCCAGATGGCTTTCATTCTTTTCAGTCAGCCTCCAACCATCAATGCTGCTTCCATATGCTCATTTCTGTTCAAGTCACCACTTTCAAATAACAGTGTAAGTGTTGGGAAAACAGCAAAATCAATGACCGGGTAAAAACCCTACACTGGATATAATGTTTCCCTCTTATGTTTTTTTCCCCACATCACCCTGAGCTACGTAGGCTAATTAAACTCCAGGAAACAACACAAACTAATGACTTGAGTGATTTGCCCGTGTGTTTGTGTGTTTGTGCAGCCAGAGCTGTGAGGTGGCGTCTATGTCTCTGTGATTTTAAGTGCTTGTGACAGCCGTCACTCTCTCCTGCTGTGTTTCCACTCCACACTGGTGTGAATATGTGTATTTGCGCCTGCGTGTGTGTATAATCATTTTTTGGTAGACCAGATATGCCAGTGATTCATACTTGTGTGTTGCATCACACCCAGCATCCCCAGAGGGAGGAAGTATCTTAACTGATTCAACTGAAAAAACATCTCTACTTCAGAACCTTTAACAGGATGAAGAGTTAAAACATAAAAGAGGTGTGACATATAACTACTCAAATATGCTTCTAGGCTGCTGCCCCCGCGACCCGGCCCCGGATAAAGCAGAAGAAGATGGATGGGTGGAATATGCTTCTATGTTTACTTCCCTGCTTGAGGAGTAACGTAAAAAAAAACAACAACTGACAACTTACTGACCAAATAATTATTTGCTAGAATTTTGTGATGAGTTCAAATACTTTATGAGAAATTATAGGAGAAGCATAAACTCTTGAGGTAAATAATAAAATTGATCTTGGATTTGGAGGTCTTGCATTAGGCATAATTGCATAGGACAGTTAAATGTCACCGGGGAAGAAACACAACATGGGAACAACATGCCAAACATGTCTCTTCTGCTAGGATCTGTAAGCGAATGTTGCTGTTATGTTATATGCACCACAACTCCCAATGGCGCCCATTACAACCTAGTGTTAAGAAAGCTAATCAATATATGAATGACTTAATTCAAAATGAGAAAATTAAGTGATGATTCTCCCCTAGTATAAAAGATGGACATACCAACATGACGTCACCTACTTGTTAGTGAAATTAAGATATGAAATCACAGACATTTTTCACCAAGTCATCTTGATCCGCTAACTCTTTTCCCCTTGAATGCCTAATAGGCGTAACCCTAGTTTTCCTTTCATAAACTGAGTGATTTCTGTTATATTTCAGTCCTGCTTCGAGAACAAAATGAGAAGAGAGATGATGAGAGAGCCTTTATTTGTCAGTTGCAGGTCTTTTGCCCACAACCGAGATGACAGACCTTGCCGACCGTACATACAATACAAACATCACATTGGGGAGACAGGTCAGGCTAGGTAGCGAGGAAAAAAACATCGAAATGTGCAACACAAAAGGATAATACAGCAATGCACAGGTATCAACACACCATAACACAATAAACACAGACAGCAACATGGGAAAGTGTTCCAGTGTGTACATCTGATCTGGGACCGCTGCAATCTTCGACTGCGCCTCCAGCTGACCCGATGTCCACATCATGGGGGAGGTAAGCGTTGGAGGTAGCGTTGGATAGGGAGGGTGATGCGTCAGTGAGTGCTTATCAGTATATGTATGTGTGTGTGTGTCCATAGTTCTCAGCTGAGAACTATGGACAGTCAAAATGATTGACTGTGCATCAGGTAACAATGAGAGTAATCTCTGCATATACAGCTTACCCAGCTTACCCCTGGAAAAAACCCAGAACCTCTTCTAACCAGTCCCGTCTTCTGATATATACTGACGTGTCAAAGCTCAACATTAAGGGTACAGAGGAGGTTGTCAAATGTCGTCTTTATGGGGTTAAAACTGGATATGAGGCGGAGCTGACTGTGAAACCGGACTCTCACTAATTAATTACTTATCAATTACCACTCATTAGCCAATGAGCATTTCAAGGATAATCCTTCTGTCTGAGTAGAACACTCATAATTTATAAAATTGACTTAATGTTCGATTCAATATGACCTGAAGCTAGTGATCGAGCCCATAAAGTCATCAGCGAAGTGTTTACTGAGGTCACAGAGCAAGCCCCCCCCCTCCCAGTGGCCATTAAACAGAATGCAGGATTAAGGCGTGCACATCCTGAAGCTGCATCCATCTTTTACACTGTTTTTGTTCTCTGTATGTTCACTCAAGTTTCATTCCACATTGCCAATTCATGCAAGTCAGACAGACGGTCTATTTTCTTGCCTCACTGCTGAATCTCTGCCCACCTTGTTTTCCTGCTTCCACCCTTTTTCTGCTTAAAAATTCTAGAAACTGAAACTCTCCATACAAGCTGTGGTCATAAAAACGTAGATGCACAGACTCGCTGCAATTATTCAATGTAAACAGATTTTAAGATGTTTCATCGAGCACATTTACTCTGTGCTGCACGCCTTTGTGCATTTTAAGCAGTCCATGAGAGGATTACAGGGCTCTACATGTGGTTCCTATTAGGGGTGCAACGATACACAAAATTTACGGTTCGGTTCGGTTCGATACTTTGGTGTCACGGTTCGATATTTTTTCGATACAAAAAAAATGTTCATGCCTTTTTAATTTGTCATTTATTAAAATTATAAATATATATTTTAACTCAAAAGTACAGTTTTTAAATTTAACCCTAACCCTTGTGCGTGTTTTTTATTTTGACAGCGAATGCGCACCTGCGGACCACTTATGTGCAGCCCTGGTTATTTAGCTCGTCATATTGCAGCCACAGAAATTCTTTTGTCCATGAAACCATAAAGCTGCACTTTCTTTTTGCCTTATAGTCTGATTTGTCATAACTTCTCAGTTTTGTGGTAAGCTTTTCTTTGGCTGTCACTTCTTCACCCTGACCAGTCTTATTTGGCTCAGCAGAACTAAAATATATATCTGTCTGTGAAGGTCATCGTAGTCAAATATAAATCCTGCTGCTTTTACACACGCACTCACATAAGCTCAGCGATTCTCTGCGCGATCAACCTCTCACATGTTTAAGCTGCGGGAGATTTCACTTGTCATGTTTGCATAGTAAGCTAACGATTGATAAGACGATGTCAGAGGAATTGGTGCACAAATTATCATCACTCACAGATCAGTGCTGTCATTGCAAAGTGAAAGCAAAAAAACAAGCGCAAATTCAAACGCGATTTCAATATGTCACATATTGACAGTGGCTCACCGATGCCAATGACATAATTACCCAGCTACATTTCTGAAAGAATGCAAAAGCATTGACATATATTTTTCCTACAATAGCCCGACAGGCAGGGCAGAGATAGACTTTGGTAGCCCGACTGAAAAAAATCGCTAGCTCCGGGACGTCGGGCTAGCGATATTGCGAGCCCTGTATCTGATTGAGGAATCACTCATCTTTGGAAAAGAGAGTTTATTACAGAGAAATGTCTCTTTCCAAAATAAAAGCTATACTATCCGCTTCTTCTGGGCTATATTCTCAGCAGCATATTAAACATATAAGGAGAATCATGTGCTAACAGCTGTCTAAATGACTCGGCTAAAGTTAGTAGCATGCTTGTTGTTTTTGTCTTTGCACTAGGATGATGTCGGCGTAAATGTGCAGTCATATTCGTTGTGTTCCCACTAGTGCTTTCAGGTTAATCTCGTTGAAATGACCTTAACGCCACAACACGGCAAATCTCCGTTAACGAGCTACCGCCGATCGCCCCGTGCATGGGGCTAGACGGCCAACACGTTAACGAGCTAACTGCGCTAACACACTAGCTCCCACCCATGTAATTGAGCATTGCATGGCACATCCAACATACTGTTTTACTTTAGTGCATGACTCGCTTACCTTCAGGGTCATACGTCACATGAAAACCAAAATAATTCCAAACGCCAGATCTGAATGAGAGTGCGGGAGGTCCATGTTGTAAGGAGAGCTTAACTTCTGTCTCGCTAGCTTGCCCTGCGCTCTTCCTTCTGATGATGCTGTCTGTGTTGAGCGCTCAGTGAATCTGCGTTCGACTACTCCGCCTAGGCTGCACTGTCGAGCCTAGGCGGAGTAGTCGAACGCAGATTCACTGAGCGCTCAACACAGACAGCATCGTCAGAAGGAAAGTTGATAAAATAAATTAAAAATTTTGTATTGTTCGATACATATGCGTACCGAACCGAAAGCACTGTATCGAACGGTTCAATATCGATACGAATATCGTTGCACCCCTAGTTCCTATGTGTGCTACTGGCTGCACCCACATCCTCACATACCTCTGTCTTACTGAAAAACTGAAACTGTCCCCATAGATTTCTATCCTATAACCAGACAATCACTTAGTGTCTGGCTGTGGCCTGCAACCCACACACTGCACTATTCCTCACTCGGCCACATAAATGGTATATTATGCAATGGGTGGCCTACCTCAGGTCATTAAGATGCCCTCAGTCAGCAAAACTGGCACATCTGAGTGTGCTGATCAGCCTGGCCCTGTGGTTGGTGGAGGAATGATAACTGCACGCTAATTAAAAAGCCATTCATTGGAGTGAAAGGCCAATTAAAGGCCTAATATTTGATAAGACTCTCAGCTCACTCAGCAGCAAGCCCACCTGGGAAGTATTTATTAAATGTTAATGGAGACTGTAATTAATATCCAGGGTGGATTAACGCGCAACTGAATATCATTCACATTCACACAGAGGACGGGAGAGGGGGTGACGAGTTCGAGAGAAAGAGAACAAGTACAAATGAGAGAACGATATGTAACCTAATATTCTGCATTTGTAAAAAAAAAAAAAAACATCTCTCATGCAGATGTGCCATTCATCGGGAGCATTCCCACCATGAAGCATAAAGTTTTTTTTTAAAAACAGATACAGAAAAAAAGTCACAGAAATATTAAATTCCTTGTTGCAGCTCTCGTTTTCCATTTTCTAAATATAGAAGCCAGTTAGAGCCTGATAACTGGGTACTTGTGCCTCTGTATATTTCTATCCATGCTAATGGGCCATCTGACTACAAAGGGTGTGTGTGTGTGTGTGTGTGTGTGTGTGTGTGTGTGTGTGTGTGTGTGTGTGTGAGTGAGTGATCGTGTTTACATGAGCTTTATTTTTTTGGCTGCTCCTTCTGAATTCAGTTAATTGTGATTACTTGTTTAATTTCCTGTTTTATTTTGAAATTCTGATTTCATTGTTGCTACACTGGTCAAAAAAAGGAACACTCCAGATGAGATCACGAATCTGGTCCATCCAGGGCATCACTGAACTCCTGGAGAGTCTGCTTACATTGTTGTTCACCAGTATCATCCCACACCCACTACACCAGGGTAGGTAGTCTGATAATGGGTTCAAAGATTTCATCCTGATATATATATATGTGTGTGTGTGTGTGTGTGTGTGTGTGTGTGTGTGTGTGTGTGTGTGTGTGTGTGTATATATATATATATACTTTACAGACATTTTTGCATGTGGCTCATATAGAAATTAGAATTCAAATTCCAAAATTTGGTGTAATATACATGACACATAATATTGCCAAAACTATTTGTTTGTTTGCCTTCACACACATATGAACTCGAGTGCCATTCTTAGTACACAGAGTTTAATATGGGAAGGCTCCACAAGTGAGTGTGTTTATGGCAATTTCTAATCAGAAGTGCGTTTGTGAGGTCACACACTGATGTTGCATGAGAAAGCCTGGCTAACAGTCTCCACTTTAATTCATCCCAAATATGTTCTGTCTCTGACTCTGTGGGCACCAGTCAAGTTCCTCCACACTTAACGTCCTCATCCATGCCTTTATGGACCTTGCTTTGTCCACTGGTTCAGTCTTTTTAGAACAGGAAGGGGGCAACCCCAAACTATTCCCACAAAACTGGGAGCATGAAACTGTCAAAATGTCTTAATGGTAAGCATTAAGAATTCCTTTCACTGGAACTCAGGGTCCGAGCCCAACTCTTGAAAAAATCCCACACCATAATCTCCCCTCTAGTAAACTTTACAGTTCGCACAATGCAGTCAAACAAGTGCTGTCCTTCCAGCAACTGCCAAACCTAGACTAGTGCATTTTGTTGTAATACCACTAAAGGCTGATTGTGGAATATTTAGTACCAAGGTGCACAGGTGGCATCCTATCACGGTACTTCACTAGAATTCACTGAACTCCTGAGAGCGACCCCGTTGTTTCACAAATGTTTGCAGAAACGCTCTGCATGCCAAGGTGCTCGATTTTATATACATGTGACCAGAACACAGAACCTTCTTGCTGTGAGGTAACAGTGTTAAACACCACCCACTGCCTTTTCAAAAAGATATGTTTGAAATGTAATTAGTATCACAGTAGTCAGCAACATCGGTCTTTTTGTTACAGAAATGTTTTCTTTTAGCTATAATTTATTTCAATTTGTATGAAATTATCTTTTTAACGATTTGAGTTTTGTGCTTTACGTAAGCAACTGTAAGCACTGAGAGCACAATTTTAAAAAATGTAATTAGTGCCATATATAGGCTACTTGAAACCTTTTGCTTTATTTGTATTGTATGTTGCATGAAAAGAAAATCAGTTCCCTGCTTGGCTGTGTCAACTGCCCTTGTTTCTCCCTCAGAAGATGGCCTCCATTTATAAGTTGTTCTTTTTAGAAAACAGTCCTCATGGTCTTCCTAAGTAGCACAAAGCTTGGGAGAGATTCACAGACAGCAGAGGACAGGTCAGGTTGAACTGTAAATAACCGTACACGGCAGAATGATTTCCCCCAAGAAAATACCTTTTGCTCCTTCGTTTTTCTGCCTACAAATACCTTCGTTTATTGCTGTTACTCTGAGCTGAGTTACTGTTTTACACGGTCTTGGTTGTCTTTCATTAACTTCTCATTGTGATTAGCTGTTTTGATTTTACTTTGACCTTGTTTACATCTCTCCAACAAGTCATTAGGAACTATATAGAGTGTCTTCATTACTGATGGCTGCTCTATTAACCAAGACTAATAGACATGGTCACAGAGGACAGACATGCCAATAGCACTAAAAACGCTAAAGCTAATTATCTAGTGGATTGGGGGGCTGGAGTTAAGGTTATGGCTAAAGACTGAGGGTAGAGTTAGAATTTGGTGAGGTTTACTTGACTTTTTCCCAATAAGCTGTCAGCCAGCCAACGATGCAGTGACCCTATGTTTCAAAAAGGCTGGATGTTCATTGGTTTGGGTGGTTGTGTCTCAGGGGGTAAAGTGGGTTGTCTGTTAACTGGAAGGTTGGTGGTTCAATCTATGAGAATGTAAGGCGATGAGTGCTTAGGCTTAGGAAAAAAGCACTTGTATGGTTGAATGAGGCATGTAAGAAAATACATTGAGTGAAAAAGTGCCATATAAGCGGTAGTCCTTTTAATCTATGCTCAGTGTGTGTTATTTTGACATGTTTCAGGTTTGTGTCTTTGTGTGTATCTGCATATATTATAAGAAACAAACACCATGAAAAATATAAAACTGAGTTAATAACATTTATCTTAATACCATCAATAATATTCATAATAAAGCAACACACCACTGATTTTCATATTGCACACATATGTTGCGCTAGTGTGGCTTTGGATCAGTGTTGCCAACTCCTCAGTAAGGAAAATCGCTATTGGCTGTCCTAAAAGTCGCTAGAAGTCGCTAAATGACGTCATCGCCTAATTTGCATAATTGGTCATGCTAATGTAATTGTAACCTATGTTGTTGGAGAGAGAAATAACATCTTGGAAGAGACATAAAGTCAGTAAAAAACGTCCTAAATGCATTTAGAGTTTATTTGGAGCTACAAATTAAATTTCTTTTAGCAATTATTGTTTTTTAATGTCACAATTCCAACCCTGCTCCTTTGGCTTGGACCAGCAAAAGTGACCCGAAATAGGCACTCTGGGGTAGTTACTTTGTGTGTGTGTGTGTGTGTGTTTGTTTATTAGTAGTTTTAAACCTTGTGATCGGCAAAACAGCATAACAGTAAAAGAACTGACTGAGTAAGAGAAAAGTCGCTAAGGGGGTCTGAAAACTCGCTAAATATAGCGACAAAGTCGCTAAGTTGGCAACACTGCTTTGGATGCCTCTTACATGTGCAGGTCCTGCAAATGAAACCAGGCAGTATTACACGCACCATTGAGAAGAATCAAGGACTCAGTGGTAACCAGTAATAGTTTAATTAATCGATGTATGTGCGTTCCTGAGCATGTGTGTGTGTGACAGAGCTTGTGAGCGTGCATCACTGCATGTTCAACAAACTACATAAATGAAGTGTGGTCAATAACATACACAGCTGTGCACTTACAGTTAGTGTAAATTTATTGTTTCCATGGTCAGTTAGCTGTGTATGTGTGTGCGTGTGAACCAGCGTTAAGACCACAGTAACCAGTAAATCAAACAGATACAGCAGACAAAATGTTAAAAAGTCACTATAGAGGTAGTGAGCCAAGATGGATGAGACTATTAACTGATATAAAGTAAGAATAGGAGGGAAGGCAAACTCCAAGAAAATCAGCAGGAAACGGTTGCTGAACGGCTCTCAGATCAATACTAATAACCACACACAGTGTATGACTCCTCTCATCTCTAATAACTCATATGGCGGAGAGAAGCACACACGGCGAAGAGAGAGGCTAGAACACGGAGGCTGTTAAAGGGGAGGCGGAGAAAGGAAATATGGGTGTAAAGTTCAAATTTGTCTGCTTTTGCTCTCTCCGTTGGTCTCTTGCTTTCTCAGCCTCTCCCCCAACTGTTTAATAAACAGGCAGGGCGGGCAGACAGCCATGTTTGAGATGCCACTTCATCACTGTGGAAAAGCGGTGCCACCCATTTCCACCTCCTACAGCACTCGCTGAGCTCACAAAGCTACAGTCATATTGGGAAGATTAGAGAAGTGTGCGCGTGTGTTGTTGGAGAGCCATACAATTTGTGGTGAATTAGATTGTTCTAAAAGCATCTCTCAATAAGAGGCTGGTGAATGCGTTTGCCCTAATGGCCTGCCTTTTTATATTTCTTTAATGAAGTTACAGAAGAGGAGAAAATGGTCAACCCTGCCAAGCTCCTCTACACATGCACAGCACTCTCCATTTTCTTCCTAAACAGCAGTACAGGCATTAACCTCAGCTAATTCTGTTACCAGAGAGAAACTGAAGCTGCATAATGCTTATCTTCTCACACTTCAGCACACAGGAAAATTTGCTTCTGTGTGCGTGTGTTTTCTCTCTGTGCATGACTATGTCAGCTGAACTTACCAATGCTGTATCAAAGCATAATAATGTGATCCCAGCTTTTTTTTAAATGACAATCCCATTTCACCCAGGCTTCACAGCTTTGGGGAGATTTCAGTACCTTGCTAAAATTCAAACATATTCACGCTACGTTGAGTTGAAACCTCCCCGTGAAGGAGAGAAAGTGTAAGAGAGAGGCACAGGGGCAGGAAAAAAAAGAAAAAGGGTGGCTTATGTAATGTCAGATGAGAGAAACTAAGCACATATGCAGGTGTGTGTACATTATTGAGCCCCGTGGGGAAATTGCTCTCTGCATTTAACCCATTCACTCAGTGAAGCAGTGGGCAGCCATTGGGCGCCCGGGGAGCAGTGTGTAGGGACGGTACCTTGCTCAGGGGTACCTCAGGGTAGCTGCTAAGGGGAATCGAACCCCCGACCTTCACGATCATGGGGCAACCACTCTACCTACTGAGCTATCCCTGCCCTCACTGAGCTATCCCTGCCCTCGCAGGGATATCGCAGCGCTGCTGAGTCTTGAGTGGAACGATAAATCCTGGGTGCTATTTTTGTTAGGTAATAGATTGTTATCAACACAGCACAGTGGTGTAGTGGTTAGCAATGTGGCATCACAGTGAGAGGATCTGGGTTTGAATCTACCAGCTGGGGCCTTTCTGTGCGGAGTTTGCATGTCATCCTTTTGCCCGTGCGGGTTCCCTCTGGCTTCCCCCGACAGTTCAAGGACATGCATGCTAGGGTAATTGGTGATTCTAAATTAGCCATCTTAGTGACAGGCTGTCGATCTCTCCAGTATGTACCCCATCTCTTGCTCCGTGACAGCTGGTGTGAGCTCCAACCGCTCCCTGTGACCCTAAATTGGATAAGCATTTAAGGAATTAGATGGACTGATAGATTTCACCAGTATGCTGTTTGAAGAACCTCTTCAGAACATTTCCAATAACTGTGCATGTTGGAAATGATCTGATCTTTCTGGACTTGTTCTGATTCAAATGGCAAGCGACCCATTGTCTGCTGCATATACATGGAGCCAAATTTGGGGATGTAGCTTTCATAAGCCAGCCATTATGTTGAGACACAAGAGCAGATGGCCTCCAAAGCCCTGCCTGGAATTTGCTTCCTACAAACACCACGAGGACATATTGTCTGTAATATTTCTCAGGCATTACTTTGCTATGGCATGACCCTTGGGTATTAACAGAAATAAAAGAGCTGATTTGAATCGTCACATAAAAAGCAATATGTTGCAATTAATTCAAATAGTGTTTGTTGACGGCGATTGGATCATAGTGTGTTATCCTAGCAATCTGCTGAAAAGGACCTCTGTACTTGTCAACAAAAACCTGAAAGAAAAGTTTCGATGCTTTGAGGATTTGAATATTGACATAATTAGAAACACAGGCTTGAATGACGCACTACTTTTATGCAATAGAGGACAAATTTGAAACACTGACTTGGAACAAAAAGAGACGGGGTATAGTCAGAGCATACTACGTGTGACAGGTACTGCAGCTCAACTATTTTTGTATTGCTCCCTAAAAGGAAACAGAAAGTATTAGGAGTAGAAATAAAACAGGATCAGCTCCCGAATATGTGTACGACTCAGAAAAGCTCAAAGAGGGCTCACACCTTACAGGTAGGTGATTATGAGTTAAATCAAATTGAATGGGGTATATGAGGATTAGCTCTTGATCTATTTTGATGATGTACATTCTTCTGAACATTTCACTGGTGCACATTTTATTGATCCCTGCAGCCTTATTTGCTGATCAATAGTTTACCCTTACCCATAGATTTTCTCTAGGGCTATATTAAAATAGTACAACACCTCATAAAACAACAATGATGCATATATCTATTGACTTATCCTAATCAGTGACTCAGTTCTAAGTCATAAGCCATATATTCATATTTTACAGGGCCTAATGGGTTTATCTGTCTACTCCTGCTTTTCTCGTTCCCTCTCCAATATTGGTATGTTCATACTGAGAAGAATGATGTCTGACTAAAATCCCATTGATTTGGACACACGTGTCTGCTTGAGCGTGCGCATGGTGTCAATTTTCCATAGGTAAGAATGCATGGTTACAAGATACATGCAGGTTAGTCTTTGTGTAATGAAACCTGTATCGTTATGCCTGCGGTTCTAGTTCATGAAATGTATTTTGTGGGGTTGAAATCAATGGAAAAGCAATACTGATAGCAGCAAAGCTAATTTTGCATATTAAAACATACATAAAATTAGCAATGAGAGGAAGAGTGTAACCTGAGTTCCTTCTTTGCTAGTGTACATAAAGACCAAAAATATATTTTTAGGTGAATGTTAGTGAAAAAGAACCATCACGCTAAAATCATGGTGGTAATGCTGAAAAGAACAAGCTTAACATTTTAAATTGTCTTAGGAAAAGAAAATAACTGGAGAATCTGAGAGGAAACACAAGTGTGGGCCAGACAAAGAACAACTGTTTGAATAGTTATGACATGTGTCTCATATCTGTGCTATAAACATATCAAGAAAGCTAGCAGGGAGCTGAGAACAGCTTAGTTCTGTTACCAATAATGTTGTTAAGCTGTAAGAAGATATTCAAACGCTGGATGAAGCCAAAACAGGTTTTGGACATCCTCGCCATAATCTTGATAACTATTGATTCAAAGTCAGACCAGTGCAGCTGAAACCAAGATGGGAGACTTCAACGAAGCCATAAATATGTGTGGATGGATCCAGCCTAGTAGCTGTGAGTGAAAGTCTGTTATGTGAAATATTATGAGGTATTGTGTTGACACAAGAAGAGAAGGAAAAAGTGTTATACTCTATTTGGCTATAGGCTGTGTGTGGCTGCAGACATTATATCTTTATCAATGGATCACCTCATTCACCTTTATGCACTGAGCTGTTAGTAATATCAAAGTAACCTGTTGGTCGTTTTGACAGCAAACTGAGTTGTTTATCATGTTTTGTGGGTTTTGTGTGTAGCGAATTTAGATAGTTGCCTTATTTGTCCTTGGACGTTTGGTCAGATTAATATTTGCTGCTTTTCTTATTTCTCATAACTCTGTTCTTACTGTGTGTTGTTGAGTGCTTTCCTCTTTGAGCTCTATTTTAGCTAGTGATGAGTTTTTGTGGTTCGATATTAGCACCACAGCTCCACGGTGTTCTTGTTGAGAGAGTGGTTCATACAAAAAGACTTGTGTTGACTCACCAGCACACCTTGGTGCTTGTGATTTTCTGTTTCATAACATTTTGTCCTAATTTTTTTCATTTGGTTTCAGTATTTGCATTTGGTTCAAACTCCAAGCATTTTTTCTGCAGTTTTAGAACTACAGACCTTTATTTGTTGCTATAATGACGTCTGTGTATTCTAGAAAGTTACTTAATCGTCTGTAAAAATGATGTTTGCATGTGTGTTTGACATATTATGTGAATTAGTTTCCTTAATTATTTTTAAAGATTAATTTGCAAAAACATGACAAACAAGAAACAAATGAAGAATTAACAAAGCTCATAGGTTAATTATGAATATGCAATTTTCTTTCCAATGAAAAAAGTCGGACATTATTCCAGTTTTCTGGAAACTGTGTAAAAGTTTTGTGCCTTAAAAATATTTTTTGGGCTCACCTATTCTTAATGTGGCCATTCACACTGACAAATTTGCAGCATTTGTTTTTTTACATCATGTTCAATTTTTCTGATTTTCAAATGCGAATAAACAGATCTGACCAATCAGATCACTGCATTTGGCAGCGGTCTGCCTCCTCAGATGTGGTCCCAACTCTGTTTGCAGGAGCTGCTTCTGCCTTCTGTTGAGAACTGAATGAGTTTCACGGTGCATTATTTGGGGATGAATCGTTCACAAAACGTGTGTGTGTGTAAATGCACTACATGACAAATTCACATTCGAAAAAATGTTGAATTTCATGTTGTTTTTTTCCTCGGTGTGTAATAACCTTAAGAACTTTAATTGGCTCCATCATTTACTTGATGTTTTCTATAAAAAACAGACAGTTAAAAACCATTTACATTTTTTCCAGACATACACTAGGTTGCTCTCACAGATCTAGTAAAAAGGTTACTGGACAGAGCTATTTTTTTGTACATATAAAACCCGCCTATTGATGCATTGCAGTGTGTTTCACTTTGTCTAAAATGTTTTACATGTGTGCGTGGCTCTGTAATTGCATGTCTAAAATACTAAATGGTGATGTTACTGTGCTCATGTGTTGAGTTTCTTTAAGCACCTTAAATAATGAAGACTGAGCTGAGCAGGTGTTTCAACTGAATATTTTATATTTGTGTTTGAGAGAATGAATGTTGAAGAAAGGAAATGGGGAATGCCAAACTGGAGATTAGTGGCTGTAACATTAGCATTGTATATTATAACCTCAATTCCAAAGAATTTGGGATGCTGTGTAAAATGTAAATTAAACCAGAAAAAATGATATTCAAATCACATAAACCCATATTAAAAAGTACAGTTCAGTACCCTCACTCTTCTGCTACAAAGCTAACACTGTTAGATGCAGTTTGTGGTCGAGCATTATCTTGCTGATATATGCAAGGTCGTCCCTGAAAAATGCATTGTACGGATGGGAGCACATGCTGCCCTAAAACCTGCAGATTCCTTTCAGCACTGATTGTGGAAATTTATTTGAGGCTGTATTATATTATTATATACACAGTCACATGCCAATGCATGTTACATTTGGTTTCAGGGAAGGACTATCTTGCACAAATCAATATTCTGTATTTATATTGACCTCTGCGTTTCTAGGGTATATTGCTAAATTACTAAACTACCACTCTGATTGATCCTGCATCCTGGGATAGTTACATTTGTGGCCAGATGAATGTAGGCTGTGACAGATCAGCACAGAAACAGATTAATCTGAGGCTCATCGACTGGTTACCAGTCGTTGCCAATCAGCTGAAAACCAACTGATTCCAGCCACTTGCTGATCAATTGGTGCATCGCTAGCATACTGATAACCTCTGCATATGTACCTAAGCACATATGCAAATTTGATTGTCATATAAGGAAAACCATATGTGTTATTAATGTCATGCAGCTTCTGTGCATGCAGGTTGTATAAGAAATCATATATATATATAAATATATTAGTATAGTAAAAAAAAAAGGACAAACGTTATCAGCAGCACCTGTGTTTTCCCTGGTTTGGCAAAAATGTGTTCTGTGGAAAAGGTCTGTGCAGATATAAAATATTACTACAGAATGATGTCATTTATTTAAATGCTGTTGCTAAAATTAGGCTTAGTTAGTATTCAAAAGATCTTTGTGCAGATAGGATGATGAAAACACAACATGGAATCGTTTATTTTTCTTTTTTAGACTCACTCTATTGCTTCTCCACACAATATGAAAGTGGCATGTTGTGTGTGTGCGTGCACTCTTACTTACATGTGTGAAGTGGGTGAGGACAGGGGAACTAATGGTGACTTATTAACATCATAATTCAGCCAGGCAGGACAACTAATCACTGAGACCTCAGATAGACCAGCCACAGGGGGTGATGGATGACGCCCCTGTGTGTGTATGTTTGTGTTGGTGTGTGCTTGTCTCCATGCATGTGTGTGTGAGTGAGTGGCTGTGTGCGTCGGTGATAGATGGCTTGTGCGGGGGTCCTTTCACAGTGAGATGTCTTCTAATCAGTCTTAATGATTGGACTTCATTGATGAGGGGCATCGATGAGAATGGGATTGTAGGTCCCGGGCATGGCGGCAAAACTCTCTGAAACAAGAAACACCCAGCTGATATCCTCTCTACTTCAGGATTTGAAGAAATTATAACAGTAAACAATAAATCCCTATACGTGTGTGTGTGTTTGCATGGGTGCTACTGATTACTGCCGGTGTTCTCCTATGTGTCAGCTTTCTTTAGCTAGCAGATGGCAGGGCTGAAGAAGTTTTCACAAGCAACTCTATAGAGAGGTGTGTGTGGACTTCCCTTCTCCTGTCTTCTCCTCCTCTGTCTGTGTCTCTATCCATCTCTCCCCCTCCTCCCTTTGCGATGCCACTCATCCGTCTCGGGCCCAGTCAGGCTGTTTACACTCATTTAGCTCCAACTGAGGTGCAGCAGACCAGCCTGTTTGGTATTTATATCTAAAGAAAGAAAAGGAGTGTAAACAGGATGCAGAAGACTAAAACTGGAAAGAACATGTCCAAGATCTGCAGATAGGCGAGAATGAGATTGCCATCATGGTTTGTGCTCATTTTTAGCCTGCAGTTATTGTAACTAATGCAAGCAATGAAATTATTTTGCCGCGATAATTTAGCACATGTCAGATAGGAGTTATTCATAATATGGACATTTCCCCACCCTTCCCCTCTCTTTCTCTCCATCCCTCAGCAAGTAACCAGGGCCAATGGAAGAAAGGAAGAGACAAACTGAATTAGTGTTCTTTTCATCATCGTGACCAGCGAGTCGTCTGATAACCCTGATCTCATTATGAACGCTAATTGTTAAGTTCCCCCTGCTCTCTTCCTCGCTTCCTCAGCATACGCATGTTCAGGACTAAATGCCCATCTCAGTGAGAGGAAGCTTGTGTCTGAGTATTTACTTCCTGCCTGCTAATGGCACCAACTTCAGTTCCAATATCCACTTTTAGCATAATCATTCTGAGCATGGGTAGTATTACAAGAGATTGATGATGCGTTGAATGCAGTCTGGCAAATCTTCCAGCTTTCACATGCAACCATCTGCATCTCAACTCCCGTTCTTGCATGTTTGTTTAAAAATTTAATTGCACGTGTATCATTTATTTAGTTATTTTCATGCTGATTTTTGTATCTGTGTGTGTGTAATGTTGTCATAAGTCGTGATCGAAATAAACCATGTACACAAGTAAGTAATATTATTTCACATGCATATTAGCTGCTGCAGAATACACACAAATACAAATTCACATTCTGGTCCAACTATATGCAGAGTTACACACTGTGCTACAAACTGAACCTTGTTTTGTAGCCTGTTAATATAAAACCACTTGCAATAATCCTGATCATGAGATTTGTTTTCATAATCACATCTTACAGCAGACTAATGGGGCAGACGCGGCAAAGCCTGCCAAAGCATCCACAGGTTTTAAAAGGATTGCACTGTCAGTACATCCAGTGATACATAGCAAAAAAGGGCTGTTAAGAGGTCCTACATCCTACCAGTTTAAGTCATGTTAACGGTAATGGTAGTCTCATATGTTTCCAGAAAATATATTTCAAGTTTCAGCCTATAAAACCGCACCAATTGTTTTTTGCACTCTGCCTGCATACCCTTGGTTTGGATGTCCGATAAAGGTTTAGGTTTAAGATTAAGCACAGGAAGTATAACAAATGGACGTATCTAAAGGCTTTTTTTGCACCTTGCGTATTTCCACCATCGCCATCTTAGCTGCAAAAACACATGACAGGTGTTGGGGTGGGTTCTTTTATTTCCTTCCTCTTTTCTCATCTTCATTATCTTCCTGATTAGCCTTCTCTTTGTATGTATAGTGTCTTCTGTCTGTGCTTTTTTCACATCATGTTCTGCCTGGTAAGCATACTGCGTTTTACTTTTGTCAGCCATAAACAGCTCACTTTTTGTTAACTCAATCTGATTCATGCCTACTGAATTTGGGTTCTCATTTTTGATCTTTATGACAGTCTTCCTGGGTTAGCTGGTAGTTCAGCTGGGACTAGCAGAAGAACCGCTAGTGCTTTCAGCCTTTGGGATCTGTTGCCATCTGTCCATCTTTGGTTGGACAAAGGTTGATCGCTCTAGGCTAATTAGCACTCAGTTGAGAACTGCTTCTCTTCTTCTACAGTGCTTTGTGCTCTTCTCTGCTCCTCCTCTTCTGTTTTACAAACAGTGACAAACAGTCAGAATTCCGACTGAAGAGAAAAACTAACATGGTTTTAATAAATATCTGTATTTTTTTTATATTTAATTCCACAAACCTTAGATTTGCAGAAGGTTTGTATAGGTAGTCATAATACAGATCAATGTAAATACAGAATATTTATTTGCATTTATTCCCTGATATACTGTGTATATATTAATAACAGTATAATACAACCCCTATTTCAGAAACTTTCCAAAATGTAAATAAATCTGTACGAAGCTGATATAGTGCGGTAGACTGGAACATGGTTAATTAAAGCTCTTTATTAGTGAGGTCATGCTCATGTAATTGGATTAAATGTTAGTAATCACAGGAGGATCGGTACTTGCACTTGGTTTCACAAAACTGGCAAAAGACTGATTTGTGCACAGAGAATTTAACTTATGTGTGCTCAAAACTCTCACGTGTGTAGTAGCTGCTTTGGTGGATTTTTTTCTTTTACATAAAATTCTGTTGCAAAATATTCGTGTTCTTGGTTCCGCTAGAAGAAATCCTGAATGTGGGACAAGGGAACATCAGGCATCTTTTGATTATTGGTTTCCTCTATGTTCCTGCTGTGAGTAATGACCATGTGTTTTAATGGGGGTCTTACCAGTGTCCTGCTATTAATTAAAGCTTGATTGGAAGAATAAATTAATCTCACCGTGGTCCGCCCGATCAATAACCCATATGAGGGCTCCATTAAGCACCAAAGGCTGAGCACTCTGCATGTGATGTGTGTGTGTGTTGAAGGTGTTAGGAGAGTCAAATGGTTCTCTTAGATTGCAAGTGATTTTCGCCCCTATTAATCACAACAACCTCATCAAGTCACGGGAGGTTTATGTAAGCGTGTGAGGCTTCTCCATCCACCTATGCAAGTGTGTTCATGCCTCTGTATCTGCTGATTTTAATTTTTCCAACACGTTTAATTTAATTTGGAGTTTTTCATGTAGACTGCAAGGATGGTATTTCACACATGCAAGTCAGAGGAATTTGACATTTTTCACTTGAATCAGTCAAACCTCTGCTATGAACCAAAGGCAAATGGCATTTGCACATTTTAAAGTTCACTCATATGAAATGCTAATCCGGGATCCGGAGTCATTTTTATATGCAGGCCCAACTTGGGCAAAATTATTCAGAGAAACTTTATAAAGATGGCAAATATTGACTCATGATGAAAAAAGTGAGACACGTTATATTCAAAGTGATATCATTTGCAAACCTTATCTATCTCTGGAAAACTTAACAAGACATGACAATGGTAACCAGTTGAAATGGCACCTGTATGGACTCGTGTTAGGGTTTCTCAAAATTATTGAGATTTCTAAATGTAAAGTGAGTGACTGGTATATTAAAGCACATTTTGTATATGCTTACATTGTCGGTTTTTGATTTTTTTTTATCAGAAAAAGGGCAATAAAAACATTTACACCGTGACAGGTTTGGGTTTAGGAAAAAAACTTTGTAGTTTATCTATAAATGGAATCACTCTTACAAACTTTGTTGAAATAACTTGGTTATTACTTGTATATTTATATATACATTGTATATTACTTGTATCTGCTATGTCTGTGCATATTTTCTGCAGGTTAGTTATGAAACATGAACAAATTTGAAGTGAAGACTTCATTTATAAAGACTAATTTACACCATTGAGCTTCACTCTAATTTATTATATTATATTTTTAGCAGCCACAGAACTGAAGCTGTTAAGCTCAGTTTACATTGTTTATGAATTCATGTGTTCTCAGTAAAGTGTACTTCCAAAAAAATTAAAACAAATTCAGGAAGTTAAACTAAAAACCAAAGAAATTTCATACCAAACTAAATGTGAACCACCACATAATTTGAGACAAATACATGAATGCATGCGCTGTTACATTCGCTCTGAGTACAGTGTTGCTGTTAAAATCTGTTTTCTCACAGATTCACAGAAATACACAAACTTTACACTTTTATTTCTGTGCATCAAAAAGTTAATGGAATTAATGTTATTAGTGGATTAAAATGGGATGCAGCTACTTAGATGCTTTGTACACTGAGTGCTTCTAGCAAGAATGTCAGAACCCAGGAGTCACTCGCACTGGTGCACCCAAATAATTTGTCATATTCACAAACTATAAATATCAGTTGCTTCTGTGAAGAATGTGTCTAGAAGACTGCAGAGGTTGCATTTTTTGTTCACCAATTCTGCTCTTTCCATCCATCTTCACCTGTTTGCTTCTCAGAAGCATTACTGTACTAATACTAATAAGAAAAATCTGAACAAACTTTAACATTGATTTATTTCCCATATGTAATGTATCCAAATTAACATTCGTGATTTGCAAACTTCAGTAGGAGGAAGACAGAACAACTGAATAATGTGGCAAATTGTAACCTTATAGTATAAATGACACAGCTGAGGTAACTGGAGATGAAATATGAAAACTGAAAACTGTTCATTTCTCAGACTGTGACTGATGAACCTTTGCTTGATGTTTTGAGAGATTGCTTGTCTCTCTGCCTCTATTTGAACATTTAATCCTCCTTTCTTTGCCACATATGCTCTAAGTGAGATATTCATTGTGAAATGTACAGTCCTGGTGAGACGTTTACATACATTCATGAATGACATGGCAATTTTGGGCTTTTAATTATTTATTTTAACTGTTTTTTTTCCAGGGTGGAAGGATTGTACAGCTACACTATATTGCCAAAAGTATTCACTCACCCACCCAAAGCATTGAATTAAGATGTTCCAGTCGCTTCAATGGCAACAGGTGCATAAAATCGAGGACCTAGGCATGCAGATTGTTTCTACAAACATTTGTGAAATGTTGGAATTCACATGGGACCGTGATAAGGTGCCACTGGTGCAAAAAGTCCAGTTGTGAAATTTCCCCACTACTATTGGGATTGTATCAAAGAATTGTTCAAAGATATGCACATGTTGGGAAGGTCTCTTGGAGCCATTTATAAACAACTGCAGATTTTAGGTCCATCAGTTCAAACAAGTGTACATAAACAGAAGTTATTTGGATGTGTCACCCAAAAGTTTGGGTCTCCTCCCCAAACTTTCACCCTCAGATGAATGGAAATTAATTATAATGTTCAAGAACAACGCAGGAACCACACAGACTCAACGCTGCCATCAACTGGAAGTTGCTGGAGCACCAACTGTATTGATCAAAGTGAAGCGACTTTCACATCTCCATGCATTAAGAGGGCGTCGAACCAAGAAAGAAGTCCCTGCTACAAAATTGACACCTTCAAGCTTGACTGAATTTGTAGCTGTCCACATGGACAAGCCAAATGTCTTTTGATGAAAACTTTACGCTCAGACGAAACAAAGATTGAGCTAGTTGGTGACAATGACAAACGTTATGTTTGGAGGAGTAACGATAAGACTTTTAAAGGGAACACTAACAGCTTTCGAGCATGGTTGAGTTAGCATTTTGCTCTGGGGCCTTGACTACCTCCAAAGTCTTCAAGATCACCTCAAATCAACAACTAAACCACTAAAACTTAGAAACAATTGGATGTTCAAACAGGACAATGATCCCAAAGACAAATCAAAACGGGTCTTAGAATCGATAAAGCGGGCTAACATTAATCCTCTGAAATATCCGACCTCAACCCTATTCAAAATTCATGGACGATGATGAGTCTCTGCCACGAAATCAATAATGGGCATCAGTACCCATTACTCTTAAAGCAATAACTGAACAACAAAAATGACCATAACTACTCAACGTAGAAAAGAACTTTGAAAAGGTCTAAAACGGGATAACTCCATACTTTATGAACTCTTTATATAATAGAATAAGGAAACACAATAGATAAGCTGTATAAACATTTGATAATAAAATATACAGTCAATGTGATATTAGTATTTCATTTATTTTGTGTAGCTCTTACAGGTTTACAGGTATTTCTGAGTAAACATGGATTTTCATTGAGTTCTTATACAATATTTGATCATTTTAAATAGCAGATATTTACTGTTACACAAATTTATGCAGTATCTGTCTTATGCTCTGTGTCTTGTATTTGTAGACACACACACACATGCGCACGCGCACACACACACACCACGTAAGTCTAATTTTAATATTCACTGGACTGTTTCACCATGAAAGCTTTCACAGATTGGGGCTAGTTAGACAGCAACACAAACCCCGAGCAAACAGGAGTGAGTGCTTGTGAATGCACTCTTTGTCATGGACTGTTGCAACGCTTGTTAGTCTAGTAAATTGTTTGTCTTGCTAATGATTCATTTGTTGTAATAGATGTTTTCCTTGCAGCCCAAAACGATGAATAATCAAAACCTCTCTTTAGTTTCTTTACCGCATCATAAATATGCACTCTCGTCATTCTGCTCTGCATCACATTGCATTTCAGCCATATTTACACCAATTTCTTACATAAAGGTGTCAAAAATGATATTTTCATGTTTTGTTTCCCATTTTGTTTTGTGTCTGTGTGAACATTGATGGTATTGTGTGGCTGTCACGCTTTAATGGAAAACCTTGCTTGGTTCCCGCTACCTCATTATTTGATACACCAGATGAGAAATAGCTTTATGATTCTGATTAATAGTGTTAGCCAGAGTTCAGCCAGTCAGCCGAACAACTTCATATCAGTCCTACTAATGCGTTTGAAACACCAGTGCTGTGTGTTTAATAATATTGCTGTTAGAAAAGCCATTTGTTCTCATTTGAACAGCAAGTCTCATTTGGTTGGATGGAGTAGCACTCCACCTCACCAATCCTCCTGACACTACGGGGAATAGCAGGCAAATGGAGGGTAGAAATAACAATATTTCTACCATCTCATTTTGCAGATCTCAGAGTTCATTTTGTAATATAGGTATTAGAATGTATTGAGAGAATATATTGAAGACTTTATGGGAAACAAATGAGGACAAATTTGGCTTTCAGTGTGCACTATTTATCCATGTCTGCAAGCTTCGAAGAAATGTGTGCACATGCAGCTGTGAGTTTATATTACAGTTTCGATTAGCTTCAGTTATTCTGTAGTTTTTAGAAGAAACCAATGGCGAATTTGGTGAATTTTAACAGCTGCAAAAGAGCAGGATGTCACTCTGATTGTGTTTAATGTCATTGTTAGGCGAGTTATTACTAACTTGAAAATCCTTCTCCTCACATACAAATGTCATGTAGTGTGGAGTGAGGAACCTAAATGGAAACCCGGGAGTCAAACCGAATAAACTGAAAAGGGTGGGAAGACATGGGTAACAGTAGGTAATGCAACATTGAACAGAAAGTATAAAGACACACAGCTATTCAGGGAAGGTGACTACAGCCTTACAGGTGCAACAACAGGGAAACTGATGCAAGTGACAAAAACTAACAAAACAAAATCTGAAGTAACACAATGGAAATACCACACAGAGACAAGACACAAGAAACATGAGGGCTGGGAGCAGGAAACTAAAGCGAGAAAACCTAAAGACCAAACTTAAGAGAGTATTAATTGAGGAAATACTACTACATGAAAATAACGCATAACTCAAAACACCAAACTCGAAGAAAGATAAAGAAAACCAATAATCATAGCCTCAAAATACTCAGGAGATACAAGGTAATAAACAACAAACTGCAGCACATCCTTGACACGACATAAATACAAAGGAAACGCACAAAGGTTCAAAACTACACTACAAGAAGACTATGAATGAATCTAAATGAAATGAATGATAACATAACTTATCTAAAATGTAAAAACTCCAAAACATGGGCTGAGCAGTCCAGGTCCGTAATTGCAAAATCTTGAATAATCACGCCATGTCTTCTCTTAAAACCTCTGTAGTCTCATATCATCCTATCAGAGCTCTTCACTCTCAGACTGGAGTCTAACTTGTGGTTTCTGGAGCAGAATAGGAGGCAGTCTTCAGCTATCAGGCCCTCTCCTGTCATCTCCCAGTTTGAATTTGAGAGACTAACCCCATGTATCCTTTAACCTCCTAGGACCTGCGTCCACATATGGACATCACATTTTGGGTTATTTAGACCAAAATATTCAATTTTGCTCTACAAGGGCCTGATATCCACTCACGAGGACATTATACTGCTACTGTTCTATCGAAATTTTAAATGAATATCCTCATATGTGGCTCTGATTTTTCTTAGAAACTAAAATTAGGTAAAAAAAATAAATAAATCTGGTAGTCAAAGGAGCTTGCAAAGAAAAGAAAATAAATAAGAAAATAAGAAAATAAATCTGGTAATTCTTTGTTTTTACATTCATCAGGCCCCAATCAGCCCAAATATCAAAAAGAAATTAAAAATGTGGAAGAGTTCGGACCTTAGGAGGTTAAAATTAGACTTAAAACTTTCTCTTTTGTTTAAGATCAAACTTAGGGCTGGATCAGGTGATCCTAAAGCATCCGTTAGTTGCATCCCTTTAGGCTCAGGTTGCTGGAGGATTGAAGCACTGAGTACATCTTTTCCACTCACTGCTTTTCAGGCTTCAGCTCTTTAAACACCTTACTGCTGCATGACATAAAATTTGGCCTTCTCTCGTATAGTTTGTATCCGTCCTGTCTACCTACGCTTTCGTTTTCTCTTCTCTTTCCCTTAAACTAGTTCTGCTGGTGGTTTCTTTCCTGTCAAAAGCGAGTTTCTCCTTTCCACCATCACCTAGTGCTTACTCACAGGAAATGTTCTGATTGTTGGAGTTTGCTTTCTAATATTATAAAGTGCACTGAGGCAACTGTTGCTGTGTTTTGGGATTATGTAAATTAAACTTAATAGAAACTGAAATGAATATCATTCGCTGAACAGTAATTCCTCAGAGGGAGTCTCGAGCTCGAAAGGGGATTTGGGTCGAGGACAGCTGCATTGATTTAGCAGTGAAATTTGACATCAGTAAAATCATTGACTTATAGATGACAGGTCAAACTCGATTGTGTAGATTTAGTTGTCAGATTGAAAGGAAGAAAAGCTGAAAGTAAGAGCTGGGCGGAGCGAGAGCTAAAAAAACGAGAGCAAAGAAGGCAAACGAAAGATTTTTGATCGAACTTTCTTTAGGTTTAAATTTACTACTTTTATAGTTTGTATTTAAGTCCAACTACAAAGTTCAAAGTTTTTCTTTCTCACGTGGTCCAGAGTACTGTGGGCCCGAGGTGCAGCTGTGAACAGAGGTGCACTCTAACGGTAAATGAATGTGGCAGGGAAGGAGCTAATCGGCCAAACAGTACTGGTCACAACGGGATACCAGCAACCCTTAATCATCAAGCAGCAGCAAATTAATTACCACAATCATCTACCTACGGAAAATTAATTATCACAATCAATCACCACAAATTAAACTGGGCCTTAAAATAGCCCCACGGTCAACTAGTAATCAGCGCCTCTGGCCTGCACCCAGGGCAGGTCCAGTGACTGGAAACAAATATGCACACTTATTTATTCATAGTACACATGCATTTAGCTATACATAAACATAAAAAATTAAGCATACATATTAATTATTTATACAGAGAGAAAATATTAATTTTAGTAGCATATGTCATCTAGATAGCACACTTTAATTAGGGGAGAAAGAGGAAGGTATGGAAAGTAGATTAAGAAAATAAGTCTGGGAAAAACCGTGGAAACATTTGGGAAGCTGAGAAATGTTGTTTTTTGAAGAGGGAATAAAACCTGAGGGCTGGGTCTGCCCTCCATTGCATCTTGTGTAAAAGTAACAGAGAACAGTAACAGAACATCATACCAACAGACAAATTTGGTGGTGGTAGTGTTACAGTCTGGGGCTGTTCTGCTGCCTCAGAACCTGGAAGACTTGCTGTGGTAAGTTGAACCATGAATTCTGCCATCTACCAAAACATCCTGCAGGAGAATGTCCGGCCATCTGTTTGTGACCTCAAGCTGAAGCGCACTTGGATTCTGCAGCAGGACAGTGATCCAAAACACACCAGCAAGTCCACCTCTGAATGGCTTAAAAAACAAAATGAGGACCTTGGAGTGGCCGAGTCAAAGTCCTGACCTGAATGTGGTGAGATGCTTTGGCATGACCTTGAAAAATTCAGTTACTGCTCAAACTTTCCAATGTGTCTGAATTAGAACAATCTTGGAAAGATTGGGCCAAAGATGCATTGCCATTCAGTGCAAATGTTAGATTGCAGTTGTTGCTGCTGAAGATAGCCTAACCAGGGTTTTTCACACAGAGCCATGCAGGTTTGGATTTTCCCCCCTCTAATAATTAACATCTTCATTTAGACACTGTATTTTATGTTTACTTGTGTTATCTTTGTGTAATATTTAAATTTGTTTAATGATCTGAAACATTTAAGTGCAACAAACATACATAAAAAAGGGGAAACTGGGAAGGGGGAAACACTTTTTCACACCAGTGTGCAGTTGCATTTACTCTTAGATCTACTCAACAGCTTGTTTTAAGGTGTAAGAAATGTGCGGCTCCAGATCCGTCCATGTTTGAGAAAAGTCAAAACCCGGCTTGACCTAATGAATTATCTGGCTAACTCTGCTTAGCTAAATAACAAAAAAGGTATCCTATTTCAGAGGGATGAATTGTAGATTTAAAATATCACTGCATTGCTATGGTGTGCAGTTTGGAGATGGACGCCCTGATTAAAATACAGGAGGCCGAGCTGGAGGTGGCAGAGTTGAAGGTGTTAAGATTTTTAAGAGGAGTGACCAGGATGGACATGATTAGAAATGAAGATATCAGAGGGACAGCTCAGGTAGAACACATTTTGATAGAATCAGAGTGGCAAGGCATGCATGGAGAAGGGATAATGGCTATAATGGACAAAGGATGTTGAAGATGGAGCTGCCGGGCAGCAGGAAAAGAAGAAGACCACAGTGAAGGAGGACATGCAGAGGGTTGGAGTGACAGAAGAGGATGCTAGAGATGAGATGAAGCCAGATGATCCTCTGTGGTGGCCACTCAAGTGAGCAGCTGAAAGAAGAAAGAAAAAGAATACTCACAATTTAAATATCATGCAGCTATCATGTGAAGTTATACTACAGTTACTACACTATTGGCATACTACAATATAGAAAGTCAGAACCATTTCTGTACTTTACAGTAACCAGTTTGTTTTCAGGTTTGCTGTAAAAACGCTCCATTGCACAGTGTTGCATCACTGGAGCTATTTTCTAATGCACTGCATTCAGAGGCAGTGAACTGTGAAGCAGCATAAACAAGTAAATAGCAGCAAGCGTCCTCAATTAATGATATCTAAACTGACAGCTCACTTGCTGGCAACTGATGTGAGCAGAGACTGATTTGTTGAAAAACAATTTCAGTAAAACAGGTTTACTGCACTTCTTAAAACTTCAGTCCATCTGATTTTCTTTTCTTTCCTCCTTTTTCCAGTGGTCTATAATGTAATTTGTAAAGATTTGTTCTGAAGAAGCAGTTTCAGTCTGGGTCTGGTTGAGTAGTGACTGGTTTCTATGCGTCAACACCATTACTAAAAACATACAACTGTAAACTGAATCACTAATAGTGAATCAGTAATAAATGGACACAAAAGTCGAAGCAGTTTCTTTGTGATTTGCTAGATAACAGGTTCACTGTCTTTGCTATGATTCTCTTGAATTTTCTGCTGCTGATGTTGGGCCACATTAAAATAACATTTTCTGTGGCAAAGATGAAGAAATCTGCTTGACTCGCTTATCTAAAATGCTCTTCCTTCTTGCAGGATATCCTCCTCCATTAAGTGCTGCATTGTCTCCTGTCCAGCTTTGTATCCTAACCTCCCTGCTGTTTCTCTGTTTCCATCAAGGGCTTTCACATTTTTGTGTCTGTCCCTCCTTCTTTTTCTGTGCCACTCTTTTGTCCCCATCAGTCTTTGCATGTCTGTCACTTCTCCTCTGTCTCTCACTGCTGGCTCTGCTCTTAGAAACTGAGCAGTTCCTCTGGGATGTGGGCTAAGCCATATTGTGTGACACCCTGATGGCGCCTAAAGGCAACTTTGCACTCACACACTCACACATAAGAAGTCTTCTCTGTCACTATGCTTTTCTAGTAATGTTAAAATTTTTCATCTGGGCATTGTCACTCTGACAATCATCAATAAAGTCACAGAGCTGCGCATTTTGCAAGAGGGCAGACAAAAAACTGGGATTACAAAATAAAACAAGAAATGACAGGAAACATGACAGAATGGAGGCGCTCTTCATAAATACAGACAAAAAACTGAGCAAAGTAAAACTGATGTTATCCAAGTTATAGAATATATGTCACTGTAAATGTATACAACACGTGATTTTACCTCAGATGTGTCTGTAACAGTGGTGTGCGTCTTGTAAGTTTGTCCTTAAATGTGTGTGGGTGTGTGTGTCTAAAGCCTGTACTCTATTGTGCTGGGGTGTCCCTTGATGGCCTTTAGCCCTCATCTGGCCACGCTTCCATACTACAGTCTGATTGGTCTCAAACTGTCATGACAGGAAATCCATTTGTGTGTGTGTGTCTGTCTGTGCAGAGACGGATGCATCTGGATGACAGCTAAATTGAATGCCAGGGCCAGCAAGGCCACCGGATCACAATGAGAGAGATGAGGACAACACTGCACAGAGAGAGACTCGGGGAGAAATGCTGGCATTAAGCCCAGAGATGACATAGAGACAGTTGTTGGGAGGTGTGTGTGTGTAATTGATTGAGTTTTAATGTGGTCCCTGATGAAGAGTCACTGACATCAGGGGGAGGAGAAAAGAGGAAGGAAGGAGAGGGTGAGATGGAAAAACTTTCTACTTCAATGCAAAGTAAACTGGGGATCAAGCACATTGAAGGTGGATGAAGAATTGAAGAAGAATTTAGTCCTATTTCTGATCCATAGTTCATGTAAACTTTCAGAATATGAAGTTGTTCCTTTAAGTGCTTCAGTTATAGCTAAATGTTCACTTTGCAAACATCAAGTTTTAAAAGCTTGCAGCAAAAATATTAATTTAAGTCAGTAAGTAGTATAGATGAAAGCTGAACTCTGAGAGGAGTTAACCCTCCATACCCACCATATGGCACTGGGGTGACTCAGGGTCTATACACCCACTGATTCTGTGTTTGTGTTTCCTTTTGAGATCTAGTGCTGTGAAAAATCATTTGGCTCCTTTCTGATTTATTATTTTGTTACACTTATTTGTCAGATCATCAAGCAAATTTTAATATTGGACCGAGCTAGCCTGAGTAAATACAAAATGTAGTTTGAAGGGAACAGCTAACCAAATCTACCAGCAGTTTTTAATTGCAGTTCTTGCTGCCGAGGGTGGCACAGCCAGTTATTGGGTTCAGGGTAAACTTTTCACACTAGGACAAGTAGGTTTGGGTAGCTTTTCTTCCCTTAATAAATGAATCATCATTTAAAAACTGCATTTTATATTAACTTGGGTTATCTTTGTCTAATAGTAAACATTTGTTTGGTGATCTGAAACCAGTAAGTAATGGGAAAAAATAAGAAAACAGGAAGGGGGCAAATACTTTCTCACAGCACTGCACTACTTATCTGAAGCCATCAACGCTGAGTTCACAGTATGTAGATTCTACTTCATTCAATTTCTCCCTGCCAAACAGCTAATGCTTGCTAGCCAGCTGCCTGCAGATATTAGGCTGATGTTTTGTCAACACAAACTGTACGGACAAATTAGTGAGCAGACTTTCAGTCCCCCCCGTCTCCCTTGTTCTCAAAGTGATCATTAAATTATAATGTTGTATAATGTCTTCCAATGCGATTTGGGTGAGTGGATAGCAGAGAGATAAAAGAAGAACATTAAGAAACACTGAACAATAAACATCAAGCAAATTGGTCAGGCAGCTCAGATCAGAAATGTGCAGGTCTGGAGTCTGAGAGCTGCAGACATTCACATGGAGGAATAGGACTGAGTGGAAAAACAAGCTGCTTTCACCTGTTTTCGACATGCTAAAGTACCTGAAAATGTCGACGCATTAAACAAAACACAGGTGCTCCTCTTAAAGATAGGTGACCTTCTTGACAACAATCCTTTTTGCTACACAGAGAAATTTTCTGAAGGAAAACAACTGCAGATTGCCCACTTTCAAATGATGTTCCTCAAATAAAAGTAGCTTTTGTCTGGAAACCATAAATCTTTCTCTTATTAAGCACAACCACTGTGTGGTGGGCAGGGCCTATCTTTTTGGGCGTTTTGTTGCAGTTGTCTACAGAAACACACATATATTTATAAACCATCTAAACTGTGCAGCTTTTATAGCTTACAATATGATACCTGGCTGTAGTGTCACTCAATATCTTTAAAAAAGAATACTTGTGTTATTTGATTGCGTTTGGAGGCTACGCCATTAACTATATCTGTTCAACTGTTAATGAGCAGCTGAGATATTATATAGCAATTAATGCATCAACTGCTATGTTGCTATAAATATTTAATCAGCCAATCACATGACTGCAACTCAGTGACTTTAGGTGTGTAGAGCTGGTCAAGAAAGAAGAAAGTTCATTTAAGCGGTTCTGAATGTCTAGATTCCTGGCGCCAGATGTGCTGTTCTGAGTATTTCCAAAACTGCTGATCTGCTGGGAATTTTCCACACAGCCTTCTCTACATTACAGAGGACCATACGAAAAATTAAAAAAAACATCCAAAATGTCTCGTTGATCCCAGAGGTCAGAGGGGAAAGAATAAACTGCTTTGGCCAGTTTGCTTCAAGCTGACAGGAAACCAACACTAAATCAAATAACCATGTTACAACCATGGTATGTTATATCTCTGACCGCAAGACAAGTCAAATCTTGAAGCAAACGGGCTACAGCAGCAAACCAGGTTCCAATTATGTTAGATAAGAACAGGAAACTGAGTCTACAATTTGCTCAGACTCATCAAAATTTGACAATGGAAGAAACTGAATAGAAACAACATTGAGCATCGGTAAGATCACAATTTGGCTTAAATAACATAAAAGCATTGATCTATTCCACAGCCTACCCGAGTATTGTTGCTGACTATGTCTATCCCTTTATGAACGCAGTGTACCCATCCTCTGATGGCTGCTTTTATCAGCATATTACATCATGTTTCTAAGCTTCAAAGATCTCTTGAACACAACAGTGAATTCACTCAAATGGTCTCAACAGTCACTAGATCTTAATCCACTGAACCTCCTTTGGAATGTGGTGGAACAAGAGATGCATGTCATAGTTGTCCAGCTGTTAAAACCTGCAGCAGCTGTGTGATACTATCACGTCAATATTTACCAAAATCTCTGAGGACTGTTTCAAGCAACTTGTTGAATCAATGTTATAAAGAATTAAGGCACTTCTGAGGGCGAGAGAACGTCCAACCCAGTACTGGCAAGTCGTAACAAAGTGGACGGTGAGTGTATAATTAAGTTAGCTTTGTGTGTGGACTTTAAGCATCTAGTATACATGAAATACCTGAGGTGACTAGAGATGAACTATGAGCTAAACCAGTACCACTAAGGTGTACTGTATCTAATAAATTGGCTGGTAAGTGTATTTTCCATTGAGAGTGATGGTTTTAAAGTATGTAGCGGTCTGTTTTTGCGACGAGCAAGTCAGTCGGCTTCATCCATGCAGATACTTCGAAGAGCACAGGTCTTTAACATGTGACATTGAAAGATCTGGTCTGTACTTCTGAACCCTGAAGATTGAAACTGCTGAATATTTCTGACTTCTCAAGGGTCAGCTGTCTCTCCAGAGATATTTCTGACTGCCAATTGACATTTTCAGCTAAGGTCTTGAGCTGGTTATCGAGAAAAGAATAAGCTTTTCCTGTTTTTCTATTCTGCCTTGACTTGACCTGTAAAGCCGGGTCTGAAACCTTTGAAGTAATTTATTTGGTACAGTAATAATTTGCCTGAGACACTTCAGTCAATCAATGAGGGTAACTGTATGTTTATTCTATCTGTATCGGTTGGCCAAAACATTAAATCACCTGTCTAATATTGCACAAGTGCTGCTCGTGCTGCTGGGACGCCAGAGGTCTGTGGTGCCAAGTTGGATGGCACGTATTAGAGTAAACAATCCAAGGATTCCAGGCAGAAAAGTACTCTGTGCCACCTGTTTGTATTTTTGATAAAATTAGGAAGCAGAACTATACTTCCAGCCATAAAAAGGGCTATCCTGACAGAGGATGATCCCAGGGATTGACGAGTGATAGTTTGCCATCAAGGTGATTTTTGGTCATGTTCCAGTGCATGTATGAAACTAATAAAATGAGATAATAACAGGAGATGTTTGTTTTCTTGTTTTGGCTTAGCTTCCAGTGAGAGGGTCCTGTCTTTAAATCCACCAGCTGGGTGGGGCCTTTTTATATGGAATTTGCATGTTCTGTAGGTGCCTGCATGAGTTTTCTCCAGGTAAACCTCCAGGATGTCCCACGTTCAAAGACATGTATCTTGGGTGCATGGGTGATTCTTAATTCGCTGCAGGCATGGAGGTCTTAGCCTGGTGATGGGCTGATGACCTGTGCAGTTTGTACCCCACCCCTGGCCTAATGACGATCAGGATCAACTTTCCCACAGGAAAATTGGGTTAATGTTAAATTTGAAATTCTGCCTCTGTAGTTCCAGTTCAACATGTTCGCCTGTAACTGAACAGATGTTGTCTGGTTACACACATGGGGTGGTGCATACACATATAAGCTGATGGATGGGCCTCTACACTCTTTGAAATGAATGTGTGTATCCTTCATCATTACATCTCTATATGCACATATACAATAATTTATTTTTACACCAGAAATCAAGTATAAAACTCACAGTAATACATTTTACCAGACACTGAACACAAATTCCTGTTTTATCATGTAGTACTTGTGGATAATCTTTTTAGTAGAAAGAGGCTTTTTGTCAAACACAGGCTCATTGGGAGCTGACTGTATTTACTCCTGCATGTCTTTTTGTTTTTTATTTAATATTTTCTTCATTATTTTTCAGTCTGACTGCTCCATACCTGTACTGTCTACCATCTAAGTACCAAAACCCCCCAAAAATCAAACACAGAAAACAAAGAAAACAAATATTGGAATTGATTATTATACCGATTTTTTCTTCGTTATCAACAGAACGATTTAGAGTTTAATGCTGATTGAAAGTTAAATGCGAAAAACGACTGACAGTAGGGCTTCACTGCAGTTTGTCACACTTTACAATCAACTCCTTGGGTGAACTTGCAGATACTGAGTGCTTATTTGTTGCCTTTACATGTGTACCCCCCCACCACCACCACTCTCTTCATCTTCCTCTTTGTCATCGTCATCATCGCTACAGTTTCTATCAATTGCTCATCGTCCGTTTGATTTGTTACTGAGCATCCGAGGTCAGCCACTTCACTGCTGAGCTTAGCCTTGGTACGCATTCCTTTGATGTTCTTAGAGATGTAGCAAAAAGAGAAACAGAGAGGAAGAAGTCACGTACAGTAACATTAAGAAGAAACAGAAGAATAAGAGATATCTTGGGAATGGGAGAAGCTTGACGTTCAGCTACGTATGAGTTAAGGATTTGTGTTTAAATGAAAGTGATGAAAAGTTCAGTCTGATAATAGTGCAGTTTGGGTCATTTTCAAGTAACAAAGAAGAAAAAGAAACAAAACACAAAACAAACAAAAAAATCAAATGAATGTAATAACTGTTTTTATACATGCAGACGTTAGAGATGGGAGTGACAGTGTGCGACTCTGTGAGGAGTACCCTTCTTGGACTGCAAATGAGCCTTGACATACTAAATGCACGCTCTCAAGCTGAGCTTCAAGACACACAAATACTTAGTGAGGTAAAGTTTTCTCATTTAAACTCCACCATGTGAGTGGGTCTTCTTCTGCACTGAGGTCAGGCATCTTTTCATATATTGCAAACTCATTTTTGAGGTGTGTGTCTGCACCCACTTCTCTGGATGATGCATTGTCTCACAAAAAAAAGCGTAGTCCCTGACAGCTGACGAATGGTTGCTGTCAAATGAAGTTGGTGAAACTGGCCAGCTGTGTGGTGAAGCTGGTTGAAAAAACGGTCTTGTGCAAAAAACAATCCTTGCAAATGCTTTGGTGGCTAGTAGATTGTTGCAGTCACCCATAATTGGCATGGATGGTCACTACTGTTTGGTGAGCAGTTTGAGAGTGTTTGATGGCGTGTTCTGGTGTGTTCAATGCAAAATATTGACCTGCTAACAACCAAAGCAATCACAGGGAGATTTTAGTTGCAGTTCTTTGTCACCAATTACATGTTAGTGACTGCTGGCAACCTCCAGTGACCACTCACAACCAGTTAGAGGAAGACACTTATAACTGGTGGTTGTCAGATAGGGCTAGAGACCACTCAGACACTGTGTGGCTGATTTAACTATAGTGATTAACTTTAGTCATTTTATCCAAATGCTACACTTTGCTAAACTTTCAAAAATATACAGTTCAATTTCAACCTTTGATAAGGCACATTTTATGTAAAACAAAAGGTTAAGATGTCAATTCAAACCTAACCAAAGATGTTTTCTGGCTAACAATTTAAAAAATTGTGTGCTACAGAATGACTTTATGTGGTGTCAGAAATAATAATAATAATCATATGTAATTCCAGTCCCTAATTAGATCTGGTCAAAAATGGCAAAAAGGACATTGTTTGAATGATGTAAATGCATATGAGAGGAACAAAGGGGCATACAGATGAGAGAGAAGCTCCTTGTGATGAGCCTCCACCTCACATTCACTAATCACTCGTCCGCTATAATTTACAATTACACACTACAATGGAAATGGCAATGCAGTGAATGATAGCCCGACAGCAATGAGGAATGGGTGAAAAGGAGCAAATGAGAGCGAACTGAAGTAGCAGAGATAAGAAGCGAGCAAGCCGAATAAATGGAGACAAAGCGTGGAGCTAAAACGTAAGAAAAACGAGAGACAATTTGTGCAAGAAGTGCAAGTGAAGATGGTAAGTTTGTGACAAAAGACAAAATAAATGGTAGCCAGTGCGAGCGAGAAAGAGAGACAGGTCATATCCTATCTCTATGGGTGAGCCGCCTGCCTATTAGAGTGTATTAGCCTCTGGCTGATGTATGGAGTGTTGTCAGGGATATGAGTTTTAGATAGGCCGCAGTCTGGGTTAGATAGAGTTTGTGTAATGGAATCCAGTCCCATATCACTCGCTGTGGGCCGTAGAGGGTGGGGCTAATTCAATTGCCCTCTTCTGCACCCGAAAGAATGGTCTGAGGATAAAGGATGGACTCTTTTACAGGTGAGTGCACCAGGCAAATCTATCAGTCAATCCAAATAATGGTTTCATTCTGATAATTTGTGGTTTAGTACAGCGTGAGAGTCATCCTAAAAGACACAGCAATCAATTTCCATTACAGAAGAACAGAGAAGCCTGCATCGACTCAGTTCCCATTTAAATTTAATCTTTGCTTTTCATAAAGAACTTAGTTTTCTTACTTAATCTGCTTCCTCTTGTCTGGACTGAAGTTTCTCTTTTTTCATCAACTTGAAACACATTAAAGCATTGACACACCATGAAGATCTCACACAGGGAACACGGTTTGACTTTCCAGAAACAGACGTTTGTTTTACTGCAAACCCACTGAATACAGTTCCCCAAGTAAGCTGGTTTTCATGTGCTTGGAAGATAAGGTTAGAATTGTGTGACTGGCATTCACATGGGATTTCACTTTTTACGAAGGTTTTAAAGGACACGAGTATGGTCCTGCTGCAAACATAATGTGTATGATGAAGGAAGGGTTAGACATTTTTTATGGTGGATTAGAAACACTTTAACCCTCTCCAGGCAGGCGTTGCCGATTTGCAAACTAAAAACTAACAACCTGATTACCCCACATACATATTTTATGAGTTTCTTTTACTCAGAAGTACCACTGCAGGACTTGGTTGTGCATTAGCAACAAAAAGTTTAATTTGAGCCTGAGAGGGTTAACTTTAGCGTCTTGGTAGATATATTAAATAATATATTTATTGTGGCTGGAGTAGAGGTCAATTATTTTAGTTCTTTCACAGGGTGCAGAATTATTTAATCGCCATGGTCACAGGTTTACCTTTAAAAAACAAAAAAAATAAAATAACGTGAGACACAAAATGAACATGGCAGAAATGTCCAAATGGATGTTGAATAAAGAAAGACCCCTGTGTCCCAGGGCTGAGTGATGACATTAATTTTATTCGTATGAGTTGATATCGATATGTAGCACAGAACAACAGAATCTGTCAAGCTTAAAGTGTCCTTCTTGCTCCTAAATAAGATGTTATGAGGTTGAATTTTAGTTTGAATGTCATTTATTTTCTGTTAGAAGTTGAACATAACAAATGTACTGTAGAACATTATGCAACTTAAATGAATCACATGTAATAATAAATAATAAATAACTTTGGTTGGAAGTGAATTAGCCTTTTTGTTAACACAAATTGCTGTCATCCTGTTTCTCTTTTTATAGGTGATTTTAGCACAGCAGCACTTTAATCAGCCATTGCTGTCCCAAAGGGATGAAGCAACTAAATGTTTATTTTCTGGCTGTGCCAGCTGTTACCCAGTTGTAGTCAACCTGTCTGTGCAGCAGCTTTGGCTGAGTCACACAATATCATAGAGAAAGCAGTTGATGAATCCAGCTGTGTTCCAGGAGACTGGTCTATTATTTTCAGAACTGTATAATAGGTGGAAACAGTAAGTAAACATTCTTTGGAGCAAGATGCACTGATTTCAATGTGCACAAGTGTAAAAGCAATTTGGCATTAACATTATCGTGAGAGGTCATTAGGTAATTGGTAAACAGTTGTAGCATTAGCTTTATTCAGTCAGTTTAATTTCATAATTGCACAGATTTCTGAGAAGTGAGAGAACTATGTGGACATTCATACAGTTTTGTATGAGGTTTTTGGAGCTCATTCATTTTCTGTTTCACAGTACAATCTGCTGATATGATGACACAGATTAAGCACTGAATGGAAATACTGCTGTTTAAACCCCAGCATGACTTAGTATTTTTAGCCTGCAGAAGTACATTTATTGGGCTTTGTTCACATTTTGGAAAAATGTTATCAGCACTTCTGGATCTCAGGAAATAAACACATTTTAAACACGTTTCTGTTTAATATATACAGAGGTCAAAGTTTAAATATAAATGTATAACCAATATTTAGAATATAAATATTGCAAAGCATAAATAGACAGATTATTGATAAATAAATTCTTTGAAAACACTATTAACTCCTGGAGGATGGATTCTCAACATTTTTATGAGTATAAATCTAGGCGGGCTAGCTGCGTACCCTGTAAGGAAAAGTTCAAAGTCAACCACCAATCATTTAATGTACATAACAACTCTTTCTGTGTTTTGCAGCACAGGAGAACCTGCAGACCTTCCTAAACCGACAGATGCTTGTTAGTGGGCGCACTTTGACACTGTAGTGTGATTAATGTAGGCTCTAAATATGGTGATTATTTCCCACCATGCCTGTGATGGTGTGTTAGGCTTTCGGTTTTACGTGTTAAGTGTCATTAGTGGATTGTTTGTCATGTGTCAGTACAAGGTGATTCCCAAAGAGCTATTAAGTGAAAACTTAGCAGATGTCAGCATGTTGTACTCGGTTTTCTTAATAAAAGAGCTGAAGGAACGGAACAAGTGGAGGATAATAGAAGCCACTGGACTAAAAAATATCTACATTCGATGAAGAGTAGAAAAACCTGACACACTGGCCCTTCACTTTATCCATCCTACTGTTCACTGAAGCCTTATCAAAAACGGTCTCAGTGGAAGTGAGGCTGTCAAGAAGCCGTTCTTAAGGAAGGGAAACAGAGAGAAGGCTAAAGTATGACAAACTACACAAGAATCGAAATCAGTGGTTCTACAACATTATATGACATTCATATAACATTATGGGCTGATGAATCTAAATGTGAACTCTGGTTTAAATTGTCACCAATATGCACAGAGGTCATCAGGAGTGAGGTACAACAGAAAGTGTACTTGCTGAACACGGTGGAGGCTCTGTCATGGTATGCGGCTGCATTTTAGACAGTGGTATTGGAGATTTGGTCAAAATTGGTGGAAATATGAAGAAAAATTAAAGGAAAGCAAACATCATGGAATACCAGTTGGAAAGCTTCTGATGTGGTTTGTCACACTGATTTTTTTCAGTCTGACATTGACCCCGAACACACTGCCAATGCAGTAGAAGCATACCTGGATAGACAAACACATAAAGGAACACTATGAGTCATGGATTGGCCTTTCCAGAGCCCGGGCGTCCACATTACTGAAGCAGTGTGGGATCATCTTGACAGAGAATGAAACAAAAGGCAGAAACATCCAAAGAAGAACTTCGTGTCTCGTGTGTATTCCTGAAGACTACTTAAAGGAATTACAAGAAAGATTTCCTAAGAGGGTCAAGCCTGAATTAAGTAAATAATAGACTTATACAAACTTTTATTTTATACACTGCATTTGCAATTATTTTTAAAGTGTTTGAATAAATTGCTGCACCTACTTCCAATTTTTCTAATGAGATATTGTGGAATGAGGGCTGGCTCAAGAATTTTCCAGAGTGCTTTCCAAATGGTTCCTGTTTTCATAACCAAATCAATTTTCAAAGATTTAAACAGATTAATAGCAACATTTATTTGGAAAAATTCAAATCCCAGAATGGAAAAAACATATTTGGAAGTACCAAAAGAGGCTGGTGGGCTAGGGTTGCCAAATTTTATCTTTTACTACTGGGCGGCTAATATCACCAAATTATTGCACTGGAAATATGTTTATGAGAACAGCGAGGGTGAGGCTTGGGTAAAAATGGAACTGATGTCTAATCCACTTCCCCTCCTAACCTCATCCGTAGCTCGAAATCAAAAACAGAAAATAACAAATCCAATTGTAGGAACATCTATTAGAATATGGCTTCAATTCAGAAGGTGCTCCTGTTTGCAACAGGTTAGTCATTTTTTCCCTGTTGCTTTTAACCCTTTTTTGCCATCCGTTTCAGAGAAAGCATTCCAAATTTGGCACAATAAAGGTTTGAAGTTTTTTTTACAATTTACTTTCAGGAGAAACTTTTAACACTTTTGACGCTTTGATGAGAGATTACAATATACCAACCTCACATATGTTTAGATACCTGCAAATACGAAGTTTTGCAAAAACATTGTTTCCTTCATTCTCCTACTTACCTCCTAAAAATCAAGTGGATACCATTTTGGAAATGGATCCTTTTGGCAAAAGGTGAATCTCCGTCATACACAAACTGATGCAGAGCTTAAGGCCTGTTACTTGGGAAAAAACTAAAAATAATTGGGAAAAAGACGTTGGGGTGGATTGATCTGATGATGAGTGGAGATCTTGCTTGAATCGTATACATACCTCCTCCCTTCGCATTCGCCGTGGTTTAATTCAGGTTAAAATTCTTCATCGTCTTCATTATACAAGAGGGAGGCTTTCAAAGTTTTTCCCAGAAGCCGATCCTGCCTGTCCCAGGTGTGGACATAATCCAGCAAATGAGGGTCACATGATGTGGTCTTGTCCTAACCTGGATAATTACTGGGGAAATATATTCAAAGTATTATCTCACATCAGTGCGCAACATTTAGTGCTTGATTTCCGCATTGGCATTTTTGGAGTTATGCCACCTCAATACGAAATTAGTAAATCTCAGGAAAATGCCATAGCATTTGCTAAATTGCTTGCCCGTAGACTCATTCTATTCCCCTGGAAGTCTGATAAGGCTGCTTAAAGGAGGTGCTTTTCTTTTTACCACTGGAAAAACTTAGTTCTCTCATCACAGCAGAAATTCTCTGCGACCATTTATTGACTATATAAAAACGTATTTTCCAGATGTGTGACGTACATTTTTAGTTTGTTTTGTTTCTCTTTACATGAGCCTCGGGTGGGGAGGGAGGGGGGTTTCTTTTTTTTCTTTTTGAACTTTGTGCTTTATTTTTTATGTATAATTGCAACATTTTCATTTTGTATTGTGACCATGACGTGTGTAAAGCGATTACATTTAAAAGGTAAAAAAAAAATTTATAAAAAAATAAAAAGACTTTTGCAGAGTGCTGTGCTTGCATGGTATTCTGACTGTTGTGAAAGTTACTATACTGGGACAGTTGTTGCACACAGCACGAGCTGGCATATGCACACAATAAAACATAGAGGTTGTATGTCATGACATAGGAAAACATCTGCTCTCCAATAGATTAAAAATGAACAACTTTACATTTGACCAGTTCTCGGGTTTCTTAGATGCACATCATGCGAGCTGTATTTTAATAGTTGTCTGTGTATTAGCTTGCAGCAAGCTTTAGGGCACAGACTAAAAGCAAAACTAAGTCAGACTCTTTGCTGGAAACTATTCTGATTGTATTACTGTAGCAGACAGTATTTATAAGTAATGCATAGGCCTTTTGGGATAGTCAAACCTTGTGTGTGTGTGTGTGTGTGTGTTTTGACTATTTGTGTGCATTTGAGACAGACATAACAAAAGAAAAGGATTTTCTGAATTTAAGAATTCCCAGCTTTGCTGCATCATCTTTAATGCATTTCTCTGAGATGTTTTGAGAGTCTATTGTCATGGGTATCTCAGACTGTCCTGTCTTTTGTGTCATATTGATCAGTGACATTGTCACCGTCCGCTAAATATTCCCTGTACACACCACTCACCTGTCTCTGACCTCCATCCTCATCTTATCCTCTTACAGCTGCTGTGCATTACTCTCTCACAGTACTTCCTTTCCATTCCCATTATCTCTGACCCCTCCAGAGTTCTCCTTTTCCTTCCTTCAACCTTTCCTCAGCTCGGTGAAGGAGAGATTTGTTTATGATGAAGGCTGGGGGACTATCTGGTTACACAATAACTGGACTTTATTGTAACCCCCATAAAATTCAACAAAATGGGCTGAGGGTAATATACAGTGCTGTGTGTGTACAGTATAGATCGCTTTGCATTTCTTCCCTACCTTAAATTCTTTGAACGTGTACTTCCGCATGTGTGTATAAAGGCTACGATGTTAAGAGGAGCTAAGACAGAATGGGCAGGCAAACGAAAGATAGAGTGAGCTTTAGGAAAGGAAAATGGCTTAGTAGGGAAGGAAGAGCCATTAAATGCAAACCCTTACTGGCCATAGTCCCCCTGTCTCCCTCCATTTTCTTCCCCGAGCACTCTCTCTCCCGCTAATCAGTGAAACTCTGTGGGACCATTGGATTCTTAATGGAGCTGCAGATTCAGGCCTCGAATACCCCTGATGGATCCCCTATCTGCACACACACACACACACACACACACACACACACACACACACACACACACACACACACACACACATTCACATCTAACTCTTTTAAATGTCATCTACCTTTGTAGTGGCATATTGGCAGACTGCGGAGCGACACAGCTTTCTGACAGCATAAAAGGTATCTGCTTGAACACTTGAACCTCTTTGATGGTCAAACAGTGTTGAAATGTGATCCACTCACACTCACAGAACAAGTGTCTGGTGGGTGCTCTCCAGTGTATTGTGTAGTCATTCAAGAGAAAGGGCACTCAGACATCATAGACAGACCTTACAGTGGGTGGTGTGTATATGAAAAAAAGGGAGAGACAGACAGAGGAAATAACAAGACACATAAAGAGGACGAGTGAGCCAGAACAGTGTTGCATCCATAGCCTGTTTTCCAAAACATAATCTGACAGTGTGTCTGCGTGAGCTTCATTTTCCTCTGCAGGAGGAAACCAAACAGACTCAAAGCGGTGTGCTTTTCACAGATGTCAAGTCTCCCTGGATCAGATCCGTCAGGTCAGTGCTTTCAGAAAGGGAGGGAAGCATACCATGGTTTCTGTGGGCTCATCTACCACCAAGCAGACACCCTACTGGAGAAGAACAGGTCAAAGCTGCTGATGTTACCACAGGGAGCAGGGATGGTAATCTGATTGGATGCAGAGCAGAGAAATCCTAATTTGATTAGACAGGAAGACAGAGAATCGCGTGAGAATATGGAAATTCGCTGTAAGCTTTGAAGATATCACAGAAACTTCATCAGAATGAATTCAGTCACCACGAGGGTGGAAGTGCGTCTGCATTACATCGGAATAGTAAAATAGCTGTGCAGCACAGCTGTCATGACACTGCAGAAATACCTGGTTATTTGGTGTGTTTTCTGACACAGTTGTACCGAAGAGCTTTAAATCGAGCTCCGTTCACCAGCGATGCATTCATCAAGCTCACCCAGGCTGCTGATGATAGAAAAGCAACCTTTACACAGTTTGGATGCTGTGTGAAATACAAATAGAAACAGAATGAAATTATCTGCAAATCTCACAAAGCCTCTTTTATTCCAAATAGAACGTAGAAAACATGTCAAGTCTGAGAGCAAAAAGGAAGAAAACAAAACAAAACAAAAAAATGCTCATTTGGAATTTCATGGGAGTGACATGGTCATGTTTACCACTGCGGCGAATCCTCTCTGAATTCCCATTCTTGCCTGTAGGATTCTTGCTGCTTAACACTCCTGGCTCGTTTTTGCTGTACTTTTTGTTTAATGATTATTTTCAATAATGTAAGGACTGGACTGCAGGCAGACACTTCTGCATCTGAACTTTTCTACTATGACGTTATGCTGCTGTAATAGATGGAGGATGCAGTTTAGGATTGTCTTCCTGAAATATTCAAGACCTTTGCAAAAAGATGTCATCTGTATAGTAAAGTTTAAAGTTTATTTATTAAGCGCTTTTCATAGACAGGTAGTCACAAAGCGCTGCACACAGAGATTAAAATAAACAGTACGATAAATAGCAAAATGCACAATATACACAATATAGAGTTTAAATGTAAATTAAAAATATAAGAATGTAAAAAGCATTGGTCAACAGAAAGCTTGTTTAAACAGTAAAGTTTTTAACTGTTTTTTAAAGGATTCCACAGAGTCAACCAAACGTAGTTGTAGAGGTAGACTGTTCCACAGCCTTGGTGCCACAGACTGAAAGGCTCCGCCCCCTTTCGTCTTCAGACGTGTTCTGGGAGCAACCAACAAACTCTGAGTCTGTGAGCGGAGACGGCGAGCAGTAGTGTATTTTGTGAGAAGCTTGGATAAATAATCTGGGGTCATTCAGTGATCTGTACGTTAAAACAATCATTTTAAAACGAATTCTAAAATCTATTGGGAGCCAATGTAAAGAACATAAAATAGGAGTGATGTGAGCTCGCTTGCTAGAGCGAGTTAGTAGTCTGGCTGCTGCGTTTTGTATAGCTTGGAGGCGAGAAAGAGATGATTTATCCAAGCTGGTAAACAGGGAATTACAATAATCAGGTAAGTATAATATAGGAGCATTTGTTGCTCTTAAACCTGTAAAATGTCTTTCAGCACTGATCGCGCCTTTACAGATGTGCAAACTGCCAATTCCAGAGGCACTAACGTAACCATCAACACACACACACACACACACAGGCTTTTGAATTGACCACTGATGGTCCCTGTCCTACTTAGCCTAGTGGTGTCCATTTTTTTCTGAAAAGATTCTCATATTTTGATTTGTCTGACTATAGAATATTTTTTTTACCTTTCTTCAGTCATTCTTTTTTTTTTTTTTTTTTTTTTTTTTTAGAAAACAAGCAAAAAAAGACAAAAAAAACAAAAAAAACAAAGCAACATACTAAACACAACACCATCGCATTAATCTAGCTAAGTGTAAACAGCAGTAAATACTAAATATTCAATGTTGTTGTGCAGCACGCAGGACAGATGTGCTTCGAAGTAGCAGCCAAGAAAGGTGTAATTTGGGTCTACGAGCAGTGAACACCCGTGTGCATACCTGTGTGGATCAGCATGCTTGTATTCCAAAGGTTTCTCCATGTAACGATCTGCTAGGGAGTGTGGGGGGGCACAGCCCCGTCCTCCAGGGTGTGAAGCAGGTATGGAGGAGATCAAAACTCCAGACATCCAGAGGCCCCCAGAACACAAGAAACCATGGAAGACCAACAGAGGGGCAGCCGCGCCACTGTTCCAGTAAGAGCTGAGGAGAGTCCCAGATGAGGGTTCACTCAGCAGCCGCGGAGCAGAAGCCAGGGGGAGTTGCAGTGACGCGCCCGTGAGCCGCCAGCTGTGCCTGAGTGACCGAGTCACTCAGTCATTCTAAAGATCAGATCTTTGACCCAGAGAAGACAAGACAAAGGATCGTGATAGACAGAACTTACTTTTCCAGCCTTTGTTGCCAGTGTCCCAACATTCTGAAATTCAAAGTTAGCAAAAAGCTAACATTTTTCATGAAATAGTCAAACGTCCCAGTTCAAACATTTGATGTGTTTTTGGGAATAAAATTTTTATTTACATTTTAAGGTTGTAATTAATGGAGACTTGTTCTGTACGTTAACACATTTTCTAAACTCAAATATTATGAAAGACTGATCTGGCCTCTCTGTGTCTATACTGTGTATATTTATGCATATGTGTGCGTGTCTGTGTGTGTCCATGCATATATGAGTGAGTTAGTTTTGATGGAGCTGACACCTCCTGAAGACAATGACCTAGCAATTGACTTAAGGACCATTTATACCCCACCGCTGTCAGAAGCTATTGGCACGAGTGTCACACAATCAGCAAGAGGTGTGAGCGTGTTGTTAGTGTGTACTGTCCTGTGCCAGGATGGGGGCGGTGGTGCTGTGGGTCACTGCTGAGGAGTGTTGTAGCCTGAGGGAGCTGTACAAATAAACACACACAGATAAACATCTGTTGTGCAAGTCCTGGGGTAAATTGACAGCACTTTGCTTATAAATGCAAAGTATTAGGATTAGAACTCTTTTTCATCCAGCTCAATCAGAGTGCTGACTTTAAATACTCTCCACACATATTATCTCCGTTAGGCTCATGCAGATATAACATTATGGTCTAAACATCATATAAATACTTTTTTTGGGCAATTTTACTAATGTTAGATTAGTCTAAGAGGTTCAGATCCCATCGTTACTCATGTTATCACTGCGATGATCAGTCAGTCAGCATGACCTGTTCATCCCTTATTTCCTCCCTTATTTCTGTATTAGCAAATGAAAAACGGGAAAAACGGCAAGGAGAGACCTGCATTTAGAAATGAAAGTGATAAACAAACACAGAGAGGTCACTCGGGGTAAAATGCAATTTGAGTCTAATAATCGGAAGCCCTGCTGATAAGCTAAGTTGTTTGTTTCTCTTGATATGATTGGATTTCTTAGAGGATAAATGGAGTGGACTGCTTCCAGTGACAGAGAAACACGAGCACATGTAACTACTGAGGTTTGGGGATCTAAAACTTTTTATTAGGTGAGTGATAACTTCAAATTGTACACATGCGTTATAAAATTACATTAGTATTTATGGAGACACTGGGAGATTTTTTAGACTTAATATGATGCTTTAATTAGATGGAAAGTACTGTTTGCCTAAAGCAAGGATTTGGTTGCTAACCTGAGCCAGCCCTGCTATCTGAGTTTGGTTGAGACAGATCAGGAGCGAAACTGAGATGGATGGGCTCCAGACAGCTCCCCACATGCGTATGCACACACACACACACACACACACACACACACACACACACACACACACACACACACACACACACACACACACACACACACACACAATCTCGAAACCACTATCTATTGTTCTAAAGCACAAGTGCCATACAGAGACAGAGAGCATGTGTGGGAAGACGCAAGACTCCATTTCTTTGTTTTTTCTCTTACAGGCGAATGTGTCAATCCTTCCTTCTAAAAGGAAACTGCATATATATTGGCGAGTGCTAAAACAAGGGTGGGTGTTTAAATGTCAGATCTCATAATTGCCTCACTCGCTTACCGTCTCCCTGCGGTCCAAGTAAAGCTAGGCTTATTTTTATAGAGCTTACGCACACATACACTTCTAGTGTGCATCACAATCATAACCCTACTGTGACGTTGTCCGTGATCTGGTACCTTTCCTCTCTGCGGAGGAAGAGGGAAAACAATAGAAGACCCAAGATGGTTTGTGAGTAAAGTAGACTGTAAACTGAGATAGCAAAAAGTGAGCAGAGAAGAAAAAACCCCAAACATAATAGTATTTATGTGCATAACCATAATATGCAAAATACATTGCAGTTTTACTGGACTTTTTACAAAGGACTTAAATATCAACACCAAGTTCAGTCACATTAGTATTGGAGTTGACCAGCCCTTGCTGTAAAACTGCACTGCGTCTCACACTTGTGCACGAATTATCAAGGTACTTGGCAGCCAGCATGGACAACTTTCCACAGTTCTTCTGTGGATTTAAGCCATCTCAGTAGCTTCTGTCTCTTCATGTAATCCCAGACCATCTGTTGAAAGACTCGTTGTTCGTGGAGATAACAGCTCTTTATAACTCTTGCTGAGGGTTAATGTTGTTGTCATGCAGAAGAATACATATCTGGATCCGTAATTAATAAGACTCTAAACAGATGAAGCACCTTAACATCACTATAGTGTGTGATGTTTTTGTGTACTGTATGTGAAGATGCATATGCGCGGATGTTTTCCCCACAGCACATTGTTGCCATTTCTGGCAGCTTAGCTATTGTTAAGCATAAGCTTTGAACCATGCAGTTGGTTTTACGTATTAACTTGTGTCTGAATTTACACTTTCTCTGCTCCTTGGACAGGAACGGGTGTACTCTCACACTACGCCAGTTCAGTCTTGGCATCCGCTTAACAGATGTTCAGTCTGTCAGTTATCCATGTGTTAATATCTAGGGAGTGTGAGGATCACTGTTCAGCTTGGATAGTTTCAGCATTACTGATAACGCCATCTGATCGATAGGAGTCTGAAGGAGCCACTTAAACATTCATTAATTCTCTTACTTTAATATTGATTCTGTTTTTTTTAACCCCCAGACCAGAAAATGGCCTCCGGCCAGAGTCGCGTAGTCTCCATGCAGTACGTCAACCAGAAAAGATGATTATTAAAGTATGAAATATCACTGTTTGGGTTTGGACAAGTCATCTGAGGACCCCCTCGAAGTGAACCAGGTGTCGCGGTCTGATTTGTAAGATAATCTGCACAGTTGTGATAAGAAGATTTATTGTAAACATAAACTGCTGCTTATGATTACAGTGGAGGGTATGATTTATGCCTTCTTCATTGAGGCAATCAGCATAATTTCCCTATAGCATAGAGATGAATGCGCACAGCCACATGTGCACGTGCATGCACAGCTAAATTTATGCACGTTAGCACAAACACAGAAGGCTCACAGAGCAGTTGCTATAATTATGTCATATATTGAGAGTTGATCGTGTCTCTATGTTCCCTCTCATGACGACTTCTTCAAATATGTAAAAACCACGTGAGGGATGCACGGGTAAACCCCAAACACCCACACACACATACTTACAGAAGAAGGCTGACAAATGCCATTCATTTGTAATTCATATACCTTTCCTGCATTAGAAAAAACTTGTTTGCATTTCAAATTGGACTCATCTGTTTTCTCAGAGCTATCTGGTGAAGTTAGGTCAAGCAACTGAGATCATTACAAGGAAGATGCTCCAGCCAATTAATCATTTTTTAAAATGGAAAACCTGTCCCTCATTGTTGTTTCCTAGAGACAATTACATACTCCCAGCTTCCTGTGTTTTAACTCATAATTATTCTCACTGTGAATGAATAAATCCTCTCTGAGACAGGTTCACACATCTGTTCATTTCACTTTATTCTTTAGACATTTGTGTGTCCCGTTTCTTTCGGTTTCCTGGAATAGACAGGAATGTTCTTGTTTTTGAAATGTGTGTCCCTTCATTTTTTGCACAACCCAACATCTTCTCAGTATATGACTGCTTTACAATATGCTTATTTTCTGAAACAAATTAGTTTCCTGATGATTTGAAACAAAACCTCTTAGGATAAGTGTTCGAGCATCAGTAAACAAACACGGATTTCTAAAGAGTCTGACTTCTCCACCTGTATGAAAATTATGTTTTGGCACAGAGGGACCTCGGTTTTGATCTGATCGCAGTGTAGTTGTTTTCTTTACCTGCAAAATCTCTGTGTTGTGTTACTGTGGAGGATTCTGTTTTTGTCGTACAGTCTGTTCTGATGGGATTTTACTTCAATATTTTCTGGCAGTTTACTTTTAAAATAGTGAAACATGACTCTCATCTTTATCTGTGGTATGCGCTACAGCTTGAGAGCAAACCCAGAATACTTTACAAACACACACACACGTGCAGACTCACATGCGCACTCTCCTCTTGCTCAGTTGTTTAGATTCATTCCAGTTGCCTTAAGATATGGTGGAAAGAAATTTGTCCAGCTAAGTGCTTAGTCCAGCACTATCTGGAGTGGGGATGCTCTCCACTCCCAGGCTTTCGACTGATACTCTTAATGAGATACTCTGTTTTGGCTAAATGGTCAAAGCTTTTATTTCCCCTGTGAGCTTGTTTGTACACGGCCACAGTATTTCATGATTTTATGTGGGTAAAATTACGCTGGTATTTCATTGAGCCTGTCCACCCTCCCTATCAATCATCCTATCATCCAGGTACAGTCTCACAGTTTCAATGTTATGTGCACACTTGAACACACAGGCACACACATACTATAAGTCATCTTAACATGTTCATGGAAGCACTTGGATCGATAGGCAGCCAGCCTCTGGCCATTAGGAATCAATACTGCAGCACATAGAAAAGCAAGAACAAAGCTGCGCCACAGATCCACTGACTCATGCACACACACAAAGAAATGCAGAGCTGTAATGCAGTGTGTGAAAAGGGATCCATTTGGAGTGAACCGGAGTCCTGGAATGCAGTCATCATACGAGAGCAAGAACTGTAATGTGTAACCGCATCGACTTCCACACATCATTTACACAGTGAACAGACACAGAAACTGTGATTTTTGCACTTGGTGCAGAATAGAAGCTGACTAATTACGTTCTACAAGAAGATATTGACTACCAAATGTCCCTAGAGCTTGTCGGTCAATCAGAATTATTTTCATTCACAACCAGCCCTCCATTGTTTTCCTTTGACTTCAAGTCTGTCACTTAGGTTCCTCCTGATCCCTTGAAGACCTCCCGCGGTGGAGGGCAAGTAATTGTGTTAAATGTGATCCCAGTATTGACTAAAATAATAATGATTACAATTTTTTTTTTTGCCCTCGTTGAACTCGCCCTTATAGTTTCTGCTCTAAGCCACTCGGTTTAGCCATTCTTATAGTATATAGTAGCAATAGGTCAGGAGTTGCTGGATTGGTGGCAGTGCCATCATAATAGCCAGCAATGTTCCTGTGCAGACTCACTGAGCTGCTAGATGGTTTCAGTCTTGGCCCTATTTTTCTTTGCTGTCAAAATAATTACATCCCTATGAGGACGGAATAATTTATGTCATCGCTATATATTTTTAATAAACCTGAGCTATTGTGTTAGTTCACTGTGCAGTCAAGTCGAAGAAACAGGGTTCTCTCTAAAACGGCTCTGCGTCACGGCTCTCTGTTGGCTTATAAATAGCACAGCAAACCTCACCAAAATGTTTACCTGACTTAAAATGAGAGGCAGTATGTCTTATGGAAACAAAGTGTGCTTTTTTTATAGTCGGGAGGAAGTCCTGGTGGAAGGGAGCGCGGGAAAAAATATATGGGCAAAAAAAGCAATTAGGAGATAGGGAAGCAAAAAAAAAAGAGAAAAGAATCTATTTTGGAGGATTTCAAACAAGCTTGTCACAACAGTGCTAAGGGACTCACGCTGTCTGTCTCCCCACGTTGATACGCATGAGCCCACACAGATATGGACTCACAGTAACTCCCACCACACACACACACACACACACACACACACACACACACACACACACACACACACACACACACACACACATGTCAGTCTGTGTGAGTTTCTGTGACAGTAGGATCAGTCTGCACCCCACAGGCTGTAACCCCTTGAAAACCCTCTCAAAACGCTTTAATTAAAACGTCTCCCACAATTACAGCACATCCTGATGCTTTGACCTTCACACCTCCCATGAATACTGTATCATACAATGTCTTTCTCTCTCAAGCACCCCTCACACACAAACACCCACACACACGTAGATACATACATATTTGCCATCGAGATAAGATAATAAGGTAAGAGATACATCATCTCAAAAAATTACTGTGCTACAGCACCAAAAACATGAAAACCAACTCGATGAAATAAACATAAACACAAAATACAATATTAAGCTAGAATAGCTCACGTGGCCTATGATAGACTGGCAACACATCTGCCTGTTACCGTAGACATCTGGGACAGGTTCAGCTTAGTCATGACCCTGAAATGGATAAACGATCAAGAGGATGGATGGAAAAATAGCTCCGAAAGGTTACAAGAAATTATACTAATAGAAGAGGCCAGTTAAATAGAAGATACAAAAAATGAAGGGCTCAATAAACCAAAATCTAAATATGATGCAATAATGAGCTTAAATCTAAAATGAATACATGTATTGTGATTTGAGGTGGCAAAAATATTATTTATCTATCTAAGAAGTGGTGCAGAAGTTAATGGTCCATGGCTGATTGTGCCTATATTATTGTCCAAACAGCTCACATTTCCCATGATGCTCACTCAAATAGCTCCAGCAATGAAACTCCGTCACTTCCTCTGTAGCTCCTCTAGAGTTGCATTCCTTGCTCTGGGCAGCAGGACTGTCAGCACGATCAGCTGCAGCACATTAGCCATTTCGCCACAGCAGGAAAACTTTACTTTATCATATAAAGTAATTCAAAACAAAACAACAAGAGCTAAAGTGACAATTAAGCTATAATCCTTTTAAAAATCACATTTTTGTGTGTGAAAAGTGACCAGTTACTTTGTCTTTTGGCCCAACAGATCTTATAGATATTTTTTTTAGGTTTCTGCTACCAACAAATAGATATTCACTTACAGTAAACTTCCAAAAAGAAAGCTTGGACTTGGAATAAAAACCCAGGAGTCTTTTATTCATTGCAGTCTTATGGTGAAAATAGTGTGCAGCATGACTCAACAAGTATTTGCTCCCTGCGCCCTGACAGGCAGGACGAGAAAGTGTTGTTTTGCTATGCATGCAGTCTACTGCAAAAGAAGAAATGTGTTCTGCTGCTGCCTCTTCAATTGATGCTCCGGTATTGGTGTCTTACAATGTCTGGCTAAACTGAGTCTTTGATAATAAGTCATGGGTACCTGTGCACCGCATCTCCCAAAGTGCGGTGTGATAAACAACATCTAATCCTGAGCTTAATTAGCTAACATTAATCAATTCTGCCTCCCCAGAGCTACTGGTTTCTCCCATTTCTTAAGTCTAATGACCACAGGACTACACACTACAAGAAAATAACACCCCGGCATTACACTATACACTCAAAAAATGAAATTGGGTGGTTGTTACATTTACAAAATGGTAGGTAGCTGTTTGCATTCTATGCATACTCTCTCTCTCTTCATATGTGTGTGTGTGTGTGTGTGTGTGTTTCAGTATGGGTCCAACAACAGTTTTATGTTAATGTACAATACTTAATATATCTCCCTCCCTCGCCAGAGGGAGTGTTCCCCCAGGGCACCAAACAGGCTAGGACCGCCGCTGTACGTATGCCTTTGCTATTTATTGTGGTTTAACCTGTAAAGGACAAAAACGTACAGAAATTCTATATCAAGCCTTGTAATCATACACTGAAAAAAATATGTTGTTGGATTTACTTAATTCAATGGTGGACATTTGTTGCACACAGATGTTTTGCTTTGGCAGCAACTTAAACAATTGAGTTAAATTAACACAATTTATTCATGTTCAATAAACTTGTGCAATTTGTGTTGATAAAATGTGACTTAAACATGTTTTGATGAAGTAATTTGAGCTCTTGGAATATTTTAATCCTTCACAATTTTCTCACGTTATCCCAACACGATTCAATAACTTTTACCCAATACTACTTGGTCACTTAAATACTACATGTTATCTTCAAATTACATTTTGCTATTATATTCTAGTATCAAATACACAATTTTCAAATGGAGGCCTTATAACAGATTGTATTGTTCTCTTCCAAGATGGTTGCTGGCATCCACCAGTAACCTTTCAAAACAAAATGTCTAATTTCACTGCATTGACAGTAGGTAAAGAATTAAACTGACATTACTCCTCTACTGAATCTATATAAATCAACAGTTAAATAATGTCAGTTCTTCCGTGTTCTCTGGAATCAATCACAGCAAAGAAATTGGACTGTTTCTTTTGAAAAATGTTGGGAAAGAACAATACAAAACATTCTATTTAAGGCCTCTAACGTCAAGATTCAGTTAAACAACAATTATGACTAAACAATTTGAGGTAATGTTAGTTTCCATTAACATTAAATTAGGTTACTGAATTGGCAAACACCTTCCTATTAACACTACCCATTTTACCCCAATAACTAAAGAAATTAGCACTTGCAGGTCAAAACCTTTATTCAAGAGACGCAAAAATAACATTGATACAGTGACTGTCAAAAATTACAGCACTGATCATACTGTGACATCTTGGTTCAAAACAGCACACTTAGAAATATTCAACGTTCTTTACTTCAACTGAATGAAACTGAAAATACCATTTCACACGACCCATATGGGATATTTAGACTGTATAACTGTTCACGCTACATCTCTTCACTAGTAAAAGAAAGAAAAAATACAAAGAGAAATTTAAAAATGCTGCCAAACAGACAAACAGAACTTGTACAGAGCAAAAGGAAAAACAAACAACAACAAAAAACGGCTCGTCCTCATGGCAGTTGCAGAGTATATAAAAATGAACCCTGCGATCCGTTCCTGGAATTGAGCTTCAAAAATGCAGCAGAACAAGTGTGAGATTTAAATGTCCTCTCACCTAGAGCTGGTCACCTCACATGCATAACAGTGAGCTTCGTTGCAGGAGCAGTTTTGTCTTAGTTGTGAGCTTTTCTTGAGAGCTGAGTTGCATCCAACTCCATTACCACCCATTGAATCACCTCAAAAGTGTAGCAGAGTTGTGATGGGTAACTTATGTTGAAGGAATAAAAAAGGTCCAAACAGCATGGCTACTGCAAAGGTCACGTTATCCAGATCTTGAAGAACAACATCAGAAAAGTCATTGCCTGCCGCATCCTCTGGAGACAGATGTTCATTGTGGTTTTCTCAATCTGTGCAGTGGCCTCAGTCAAGTCCTGGTTAAACACAAAACATTTCTTTAAGATTCCTTTTTAAACTCATCTCTTTTGAATCTACCAGTTCTAATGTTAGAGTAATTTAAACCAATGCAAGCAACATAGTAAATAGCTATAGCCAAAGAGTGGCCTGCCATGCTGCCATTCATGGTCTAACAGAGTTTCTAAGAGAGGGTGAAAAACATAATAATTTCAAATGCTTTACATTAGTTTTTGTTAGAAAGACACCGGCCCATCAGAAATCCAGGTTATGTCACTCAGAAGATGTTAGAATTTAGACTTTCAGCCCCACAATTTGGTTAGCTGTTGGTCAGTTGGTCATTTTTTCAAACAAAAGCTAATATAAATATTGGTGGGATTTTCCTTTGTTCATTTTAATGACAAATTTAAAGTTTTTTCACACTGATGTGACCCCTAATACAGGGGTGGGGATGGGGCCTCAAGGGCCGGCGGCCGAGTTCACTACCAGGCCTCATGTGAACTTCAAATTATTAAAGAGGACTACTGGTCCTAACCAGTCCAATGAGGATCAAGTGGATAACTAAATGCATTTTTAAATGTTGCAAAGCCACAATCTACTCATAAAACACTCACCATGAACTCCTGCACCAAGATGTTGCAATTGTCTTTCACACAGATGCGGAGCACTTTGATGAGGGACTCCGAGCATTAATGTCATCCTTGACTATTATAACAAAGAAAACAGAGATTTGTGAACTTTTCAGTAGCACAGAAGAAAATGATCCCAGACAAAAACTCTTGACTTTTTAAACCAGTCAACATGCAACACCAGCATCTACAAAGCAATATCAAAAGTTCCTGTTTGACATCAACTTTATGGATATATAGTTTCCAGAACATTTATTTTTAAAAAAAGGTAATTTTTTCTCAGTGGGCCAGTAAATGCATGACGAAAATTATGGCATCCTTTTAGTGGAATCATTACTCACAGGTAATAGTTGACTGTTTCAATGGATGTAGCATAAAAATCTTTTACTGACCTAATGCAATACAAATACACTTTGTAGTTAAAGAATTTTAAAGTTCTTACTGTCATTATGGCAGCTACATCCTTTAGCTTTGTGCCCTGTTCCCCCGATCACTTTGCAAACACTTTCAGCAGACTGTCAGAGAAAAACTCAGCTCCGTCAGAAACCTTGACTGTAAAGGCATGGTTGGGATGCACTGGAATGCTGCATTTTATCTGAAATGACATAAAATTATTTTGAAATAACAGCAGGCACTGTGCTTGGTTAATCAGTAATGTTTTGTTGAATAAAAACTGTGTTTCCAGATCTTATGGGATTAAAAAAAATCCAAAGATGTTTGTTTCTGATTTGCAACCCAACAACCCACAAGTTACAACCTCATTCCAGTTCAAGTGTGCATTAATGCGAGTCCAGTAATCACCTTTCTGGCAATACATACAGGTATAAGTTAAACCTATGGCAGATTTTGGATCTCTCAGTTGTATTAATAGGGTGAGTATGCATGCACCTAATAATTATAAAAAACCTATTATAATTAAGTTACAGAAACGAAAATAGAATATACTTTCTTACCATAACACCTTGAACCCACAATCCATCAGCTGACTCCTGGTGAAATGCAGAATAGAGGTCATCTCTCAATGTGCAGCAAAAAAAACAAAAACAAAAGGACAGCAGGTGAGGGCAGGAGGGGTAGGGATGTAAGCTAGCATAATGCCGCTGATGATATTAGCTAAAGCTGTTCAATGTCCAAAATCTCACTAACACCACGGTGCAGTAAATACACAATGTAACTGAAGAGTCAGTTGACAAATCTATTCACACAGAAAACCAAATTATGTTATGAGTGCCTCGTAATTAGGTTTAATGTGATATTACGGCTCTTGTGCCAAAGACAAATTCAAATGAAAAAGCGCCAATTCTTTGATAACAGATAAAACAGCAAATAAGCTAACGGCTCTTTTTTAGCATGTTACATGGCGACACTCTAGACGTTTAACTACATTTGGCTGAATTATGGTAAAAATGAATTCAAAAAATCAAGACATACCAAAAACGTAGAGTTGGCTGCTCGACTTGACTGAGATGGATGCCTTTTTTAAACCACGATCCAAAGCCCGCGAGATGAAATCACGCGTGGTTTCACGAGATTTAACGTTGCTATCTTATTGACTTACGTCACCTGAACATGATATGAACAATTTAATACACCCTTTCTGCATATCATGTAGTTTTTACACTATATAGTTACATTTAACTTTAAAACATGAGGCAATTGTGTTAAATGCATGCAAGATGCTTACATAAATCCAAGAGATGGCCAGTCCCTTTTTTTCAGTGTAGCTTCCCTATTTTTTTAGTCTAGACTGACAGCTCAGTGGCACAGAGGTTAGCACTGTCGCCTCACAGCAAAAAGGTCTTGGGTTCAAATCTGCAATCTGGCCAAGTTTGCAGTGGGTTCTCTCTGGGGACTCTGGTTTCCTGCCACAGTTAAAAGTCATGTTTCTAAAATATCTGTGAACATGAGTGCAAATGTTTGTCTGTCGCTCTGTGACAGACTGGTGACCTGTCCAGTACTCTGACTCTCACCCATCACGTCTGAGACAGGCCCCAGCCTCACTACAACCCTGGTGGAGTGGAAGTTATTATAAATCCATTAACATTTTATGTTAACCAGACTCTAGACTTTGTTGAACACTCCAAAAAAAAAAAAAAAAAAAACTCTTTGAATGAACTTAAAATGATCATGGGAAGGATTTCCACATTAATAAATGGATTTCTATTACGATTAAGCATTTTTGTCGCACTAACATAATTTGCATGGGTTGGATCAACTCAATTAAATTAAGTCGAACTCAAACAGTCGATTCATTATTAATTCATCCAGTTAGTCCAACTCAAGTACATAAAGTTGGAACAACAGAATTGCATAATGCTAAAATAAAGCAATTTAATTTCATGGAAATTCTTTCCATGATTTTTCTATGTTCATTCAAAGAGTTATTTTTTTGAGTGTAGAAGTAAACGAGTCATCCCAAAAGAACATGGTGCAGTAAACTGGAAATAACTTAAGTGCCGCTGTCTTACTCCAGACAGCAAGCTTGTTTTCTAAAACTTTGTTAAACTCAGCAGAATTTGCTACAAGAGAAATATCTCAACCTTGTGACAGACATTTTTTCACATGAGGGAAGTTTGAGACTACACTCTAAAAAAAGATCTGCTGGCTTAACGTAAAAAAATTAAGGTAACAATTTGCATGGATCTTTTTAAGTTACTTCAGCTTAGCCACTATAGCGTAAATGCCACAAGAGTTCTCTAGTTAGGCAAACTCTATTCCTTACGTACAAACAACATGATTTGCTTTGTCCTCTACAAGCTTAATTAAGTTGAACCAACTTAATTTTAATTGTTTAAAAAATTACTCCATTTAGTTATTAAAACTTATTTTTTTACTTTTATTCTACTCAGAAATATCCATGCAAATTGTTACCTTAATTTTTTTGAGTACTAATAACTTACAATAACTTATAACTTACAATTATACAATAAATTACACATTGAAATTCCAGTTTTATGATCAAACTGTTTATTAGAACACCAGTCCACCATTCCAGACTCATTGACATTTCAATAGCAGACAAAATTGTTGCCTCCATAAAATAAATGACAAAACACCCCTGTAAATCTGTCTCAAAAAGACTGAACATTTTGACAGTCATGCTCTGATTCAAGTTTGTTTGTGTTAAAGTGATAGTTTAGGTTTTTTTAAGTATGAAGTACATTGTGAGTGTATTACACACAGTAGACAGCAGTCAGCACATTCCTGCCACCAACACGCACGATAGGCTCAGTTTGTTTGTGTGACTTTGGTAAATCTGAACTAACCCGAACTAACACCAAAGTCACCAAATAACACAATTACACTTACTGATCAAGGCAGCAGGAGACCAGCAACTCCTGTGTGCTGTCAGGTAAAATTGCTGTTTTTGTCCATGGACGCTGGTGGGCCAGAGCGATTGAAACAACAAGCAGTAGAACTTCTCTTTCCTCACAGAAAAGGCTGTCTGATAGCAAAATAAAGCAGTAAACATATTCTTGATATAATGTACATTTAAACTGACATTAGTTTTATTATGATGGAGGCTCATCTTGCGTGCCGGTGGCCCCGTCTGCTTCTCCGTAGGTGGAGCTTACTGACTGCCATCTACTGTGTGTAATACACTCACAATACATATGTACCTCATACAGCCTCACTTCAAAAGACCCGAGCTATCCTTTTAAAGTGCATTATTTTTAACTAGGTGTACTTAATGCTCAACGCTCAACTTTACACCTACTGCCTACTGTAAAGTATGTAACACAACACATTGCAAACAACAGTGGAACATTTCCCGTTTAATTTGAGGATAGCCTCACTCTTCACATTTTTTAGTACAACAGTTTACTTTTTAGTGACATTACCTTAGGACTGGCTTTCAGATCATCCAGCTCGAGGAATATCTTTTGAAACACTTCAAAAGTGTTTTTCAAAAGTGTTTTTCAGTTCTTTTGGGTAGCTGAGGTTGAGTGCATATATCAGCCCCATTAGCAAGGCACAGGCTCTGGGTACATCCAGGTCTGCTAGGACTTCTGTTCCTTCAAGTATGATCCTTGCGCTGGCTGGATCAGACGTTGTGGCACCTCTGGTTACAATCTTCATCACTTCATTGGTAATATCGCCGCCACCATCCTGGTAGATCAGAATCAATATAAATGTTTTAAGTAATCATACTTATACATGAGAGTAACACAAAATAGGGCTGCAACTAACAATTTTCTCGATTATCTGATTATGTCTGTGAAGGTTCTCTTTGCAAGCTCCTTTGACGATTATCTGATTAGTTGTTTGGTCCAGAAAATGTCAGAAAATGGTGAAAAATGTCAGTGTTTCTCAGAGCCCAATATGATGACCTCAAATGTCAAACATATTCAGTTTGCTGTCATAGAGGAGTAAAGAAACCAGAAACGATTCACATTTATGAAGCTGAAACCAGAGAATTTGGACTTCTTTTTCTAAAATAATTACTTAAACCGATCAATCAATTATCAAAATAGTTGCCGATTAATTTAGAAATCAATTAATAATAGATTAGATCGTACCTCTAATACAAAGTATAGTCATGTCTGATTTACCTGCTCTTTGAAGAGATCCTCCTCCTTTTCCCTGAGATACACCACTAAGCCACGGATAGCGACCTCTCGCCTTCTCTCCACAGAATCGTCCTGTGAATAAGAAAAAGAATGTCGAACTGCTCTTCGAGGAGGATGGGTTTTTGATAATTACATCCAAAAAAAAAAAAAAAAAGGATTGACTTTATATGGCCTGAACTGTACCAATTATAGATTTCCAGTGATAATCAAAATAATGAATTGATCATTTCAAAGAGCCATTTCTCTGAAATTATCAATTCATGAACTTGAAAAATCCAGGTAACAAATAGAAAAACTGCAAAATCTTGCAAATTACTCTGCCAATCATGATCCACATCACCTATAATTTGTTTTATTATTAAGTATTTATAGTTTTAATTGATATTTGTGCCTCAAGCTCTAAACAATAATTTGACATAGTTGAGTTGTAAACAGCTACCTTTTAAGACTCAATATCACCTATTGGAAAAAAAAGTGGATTATCCTATTTGAAATAAACTACATTTCATTCATTCATACCTCTAGCAGCATGTTCTGGATGCGCCGAATGCGCATTTTTGCAGCCCCTCCTCTTGAGGACAGCAAGGACATTATTTTCTGAGAGTACTGGTCTAGCTTTGCCATGAATGTTGTCTCCAGGTTAACAGTGGTGATCCTTCTGAATTCTTGGTTTATCTGTATAAAAAAAAGGCACAAATAGGCACAACATGTTAATGTATACAATTTACTTTAAAAGAATACATACTGCAAATTATCTTATGGAAAAATATTTACCTGAACTGCATCAAAAAGAGCAGGCCATCTTTCTTTCAGGTCATTGATTTTTGGTGCTTGATTGACAACTTCCTGCCTGCGAATGGAGAATGTTATGTTATGTTTCCAAATCAAAGATATTTTTTCTTAAGTGATACAACTGCGCTTATGTATCTGCAGTTAACACCCAAAAGAGCAAAATTATATTTTATGTGCTAATGCACACTCAATGTAATGTCATTAAAACAACTAGTTTATGAATGTTACTTAAGATCTTTCCTGTGGCGTTTCTACAACATGGCGTTCGCTTCCTCGCCCGCGTTTTTTGACTGAACTTTGACACAGGCTGTTCTTCAGCTAGGGCTCAATTAACAAACTTCAATCTCACATAAAAATAACTCTAGGACTTAAACATCAAAATGCATCGATGTTAAACCGAATGTATACTCAGTAACCTACATTTGTTTAGTCATGAATGTAAAATGGCCCAGCCTTTTGCTGGTCAAACCTTCATCAACGCTGCAACGATTTCAAAGTAGAAAGAAGAAAAACGTGTATTACCCTGTCTTTGCAGAGTTAAAACTACTGCTACAGAAGCTCAGTGTCAATTAACACCATTTGGCTGCCACCGTAAAACAAAACTTAACAAAGACTAATGTTACGGTTGAATTACTTCACAAGTTAGCCAGAAGTGTAACGTTACTAGCTTATCACCACCACTCGCCGAGGAAGAGTTTAGTGTTGTGTAAAAAGGATTTCTTGCAGTGCGTGTTGATAGAGTTAAAGTTAGAGTTATTAGCTGCTGTGAATAAAACAAGGCAAAAAATTGTACTCACCACAAAGCTTTAACGTTTGATAATGTTCCGTACAAAATGCCGCTTCTCTGCTTTCTCTCTTTGCCTCCGTTTCTTTCGATCAGTGGTCTGAGAGCACAACATGTCCGGGCAAGTCAGCCTTGTACTCAGCTTTTAAAGGACGCTTACGAGATTTTTAAGTTGTATTAACTGAATACACTTTCATGTTAAGTTAACACAGAAATGTCTGTTCAAAATCGATATATTACTGAGCTAAGACTGTTTTCTTTATTTTCATTTCAACCAACTCATTAAATTAAGTTATCAACTGATTACAATGTGTACATGCAACAAACTTAATTTTTTATGCAGAAAAAGCTATTAATTTTAAGCTTTACTTACTAACCCCATGAATCATTTTTTAGAGTGTAGATGAAGTTGCTTGTTAAGACAGACTTTTATTTTTGTTGTTGATGTTTTTAGCATTGCGTGCATCAAACACTATATTGTGTTTTGCTTCGTGGCACGTGACATATCCAGCACAGTGCAAACATAAGTCCAATACTATGTTTTGCCTGTTCAGCGCTTCTCTGTGGCAATAACACAGCAGTAGAAGTGATGCACGGCCACACCAGGGATAGCACATATATGATATCTAAGAATGATGTATTGGTATTAAAATACAGCCACAGGCACGCACGTACACACACACACACACACACACACACACACACACACACACACACACACACACACACACACAGATTCTTGCTGCAGGATAAAAGATCGACACAATGTGCCACGGCTTATCTAAAATAGGGAATGATGATAGTGGCCAAGCCCCATGATTGGTTATCCCATTTAGACCAAAGCCTGTGATTGGTTGTCTTATTGGATGGCTCCCATCATGCATCAGGCAGATTCATCTGTTTCTTGGGGTCCACTCAAGTAGGACCGATCCATCTCTCCCTCCATCTTGCCGTCCTCCCTCTTTCTGCCCCTAACATTACTTATCTCTCCTTCTTTTCCTTCATCTCATTGCCCTCCACTTTATCCCTGCCCTCTCTAGCTTTATGTATCTATCTCATCACTATCCTTTCAGCTGCCTGTCCTCATCCTCGCTCATTCGCCTTCCTGCTCTTCACCATCTTCATTTGCTTAACTTTTTCTCCTCTTCTTCCATCCCCTGGTCCATTTTCCCAATCATCGTTCACTCATAACCTCTATTTCCTTACAGTTCCCTCCTCCTCTCCTTCTGTGCCATCTCTCCTCCCACTCCTGCGCAACTCATTTTTCCTCTGTATGCTGATAACGTGAAGGGATGGATATGTGGGGCCATTTATCAGGCATGTGTTTTACTAGCAGCAGAGACCACGGCTGGGTTAAAGGGGGTGGAAATACGATTTAGATTGAGATAGGAAATAAAGGATGAGGAAATAAGGTGGAGATAGAGTAGTAAGAACAGTAAAGTGTACTTATTTGATTTCATATTTTACTGTGCAACATTATAGTGAATTATAGTGAAGCTTTTTCAGCAATCACTGACAAATTGATATCAGTTGACTTAGCATCAGTCTCTTCTCTTCTCTTCTCTTCTCTTCTCTTCTCTTCTCTTCTCTTCTCTTCTCTTCTCTTCTCTTCTCTTCCATACAGTGTTTTCTTCTCAACTTGAGAAGAACTCAGCAGGAAACTCAGTGGGGGAGTGAACTTTGTGTTTGTCTGTTGTGCCTCACCCTCCGACCAGCTGTATGTTTTCCTGCCCGCCTCTGGTAGTGTGCACCCATCAGTCTTTGAGTCTATCAAGTATCTAAGGCCTATCTATCACCTTCTCCCTGTCTCTTTCCCTCCACATCCCTTCCTCCATCTTGTCGTTTTCCCTGTATTTCTCCGCCCAGTGTTACTTCACAGAGCCATCTCTGTGTCACTATCTGTCTGCACACTTTTTCACCGCTCAGGTTTAACTATATCACAGAGGCAGCGGCAACCCTGCTCTGTCAACCTAAGTTTTTATTCTTTCTTTCTCCGACTCTTTCCTTTCTTACCTTATTTCCTTCGCTATCCTTCCCCCTTCTATGTCTTCGTCTCTTGGGATTGTTGTTATCAAAAGCGATAGCTCACTAGCTGAAAATAATAAGCGGTGTCTTTTGAAGTCTACGATGGCTGTTTGACATCTCTGTGGTGTTTCATGCAGATATTCCCTCCATTTGTGACGGGGATAAACAACAGATTAAACTTATTTTAAGGTCGGTCGATGTGTGTGTGTTTATGTGTGTGTACATTTGTGGCAATTCAACCCCTAAGGGCTCACAGTGGCCTCCTGTCACCTTGCCAATCATATCAGTTAGGTGTGTTCTGATAACCTTATCTCTGCCTGAGCTCTGCATAGCCATAGGGCCTCCCCCAACACACTCATATACTCATACACTTATACACACATGTGCAACACACACACACACACACACACACTGAAACACTCTTACCCATGGCAAATGAAAGAGGCTAGAGAGGAGATAGGGATCGATGCCGGTAAATCAAGGACATGCACTATTCTGGTTCCCTCTGTCTCTCTGTGGCTCTTATCTTTAATGGAAAAGCCATACATTTACAGCTCCCTGCCTAACTTATGGTCACGCTCAATCACAACATAAAATACTACTGCAAAGTGTGGCAATAGGAGAAAAGTAGCAAAATAAAGATTTTGGGGATCAACTTGCAAATGATCACTTTACAGTATTATGTTGGGACAGCATATCTGGGATTATTTTGTAGCTCTTATAGCAAAATGTGGTAATGCAGACACCTACTGAAGCATGAAGTACCACAAATGAAGATTTGAGTACTTGTGCCAGATGTTTAAATTTCTGTTTGCATGTGCAGATGCAGTCAGAAAACTATATAGGTTACATCAAAACTAAGGCTCAGTTAAAAAATGGCTGTGCTTCAGCCTATACAATAATGTAGAAGGGACTGCTGAGTAGTAATGGGTCTGAATGCCAACATGCTGACAGGCTTTGCAGGTGATGTAATTGTGTATACTGTAATTATTATCATACGACTTATTATGAGGCAAGAATGTTGTCACTCGAAATATATTCGGCCATTCACAACAATGATTTTTTTCTTTCGATTACCTCCACACAATCATTTCCTCCTAGCAAGCAGTAGTAAGAACTCATGATAAAACAAAGAAGTGAATTGAAACCAAGAGTTAAAGACTGCAGCTATTGTTTGTGCCTCTTTCACATGTTTTTGGAGACTTTGTTTGGACCAACTCTGCAGTAATTAGGGGAGTTATAAAGAAGCACTCCTGTAATGTTACATAAACGGGACAGCAGACATGGTACTCAACACTGGGGTCGTTTTTACACAGCACTTGGCATATCTAGTTACTTTATGGCTGATTATAGTAACTTAATTATCCCTGCTGGCATGTATTTCACAGTGGCAGTAGCTATATTTCGATTATGGTTGACTCCTCCAACACTGAGCATACAGCATGTCAACCATAGATAAAATAAGCACATGCTCCTTAATAGATAGCAAGAGCAGTGTTTATTTCAGCCTCTGCTATCAGTTTTCCATGAGCACAATAAAAATTAACAGAAAAGGAAAGAATGGTTTTGTAATTGTTAGATTAGTGCAGTGATGTAATCTGGGGAGTGCAGATAATTCAGATATGATATGATATACCAAATGGATCTTTTTCCCTTATCTTATTTTTCTTTTCATGCCCTTTATATCAGTTTCGCTATCATGATTCTAGTTTGCAGTGCTTCAGGTAAATGAGGTATGTTTCAACTGCAAGGTTTTAATTATGATAAGTTTGGTAGCATGTCCTGTCAATTAAAAATATTACAGGTGCTTTAGCTTGCCGGGTCAGTGGTTGTGAGTATAGTTCTAAACCTCCCTCATAATAGATCACCAACATGGCTCAGCTGCTGTGCTTTCAGCTTCTCACTCAGCTTCCTTGACCTGACACGGGAGAGCAGTTCAGGCAGACAGGTGGGCTGATAAGAAGTGGGCAGAGGAATATTTTAAGTACTATGTCTAATTGAGCTACTGCCTGCTCCTTTTGTGCAGTCAGCATGTGTGATACCTGGAATGATTTAACTATAATAGATGTAAGGACTTATGTTGCCACAAACCATTACTGAGTCATAAACTATTTATTCTCTGGGCAAGGAATAGTATAAAACAATAAAGCCTCTTTGCTTTGACATCTGAGTACAAAATTTCTTTCTAAGCCCTCCAGAAGCTGTCAAAGCCATTACTGAGGAAATATGTATCATTATCTGCTACTTCAGAGTACTGAAACAGAGACGTGAACCTGGCTTTTCATCAGTACCAATGCCTCTCAACTAACTTAATAAATAACCCACTATAGTATTTGCAGTGCTGAGGTGGTTATTAAAAGAGGGTAATATATTGGACATTCATAAGTTCTTTTTAAAAACAATGCAGTATATTTTAGGAGTGGCTGTGGCTCACGTGGTGGGGTGGGTTGTCTACCAATCAGTGGATCAATCCCCACCTCCTCCTGTCCAGATGCCGAGTTATTCTTGGTCTAAGATACTGAACCCCGAGTTGCCACGTGCATCCATTGAAGTGAGTGCATGTGAATGTTAGATAAATGTGCTTAAGTATATAAAAGTACTATTTGAATGTGTGTGTTGAAAAGATGCTATATAACGTACAATGCATCTACTTAACTCACTGGTTACTGCTACAACTACACGTTTCTTTTCCAGCTATTTATTAATGAGTGACTTATGTATATATGTATATATTGTACTATTCTTAGTTAGCGTATTGTCTGTCTAGTTAATGTTGGTTTATGTTGGTTTATAATGGAGCACTGTAACAAAAAATAATTTCCCCCAGGGATCAATAAAGTATTCTGATTCTGATTCTGATAAGTACCAGTCCATTTACTAATTTACTGAATAAAGACGGCAATTTGTTACATTATTCTTATGTTATGTGATATGGCTTGAGATCTTTGTCCCAAACTCCAAAACACAAAAGAAGACACAATACATGTTTTTGGTGTACTAGAATGACTCTCTAAAAACGAAGTACAGGCTTGCTGAACATTGTGTACCAGACAGAAAGCCACGTTAATCAGATAATCTGTTAAAAATTCCCCAAAAGTCTCCGACAGCGCAAACACAGTGAACTGGTCACGTTTAATGTGAAGCAGTGGATGTCCATCAGCTACACCTATGTCAATCAGGCAGTGTTGGGATGCCCATCAGTCAATGCAGCCATGTTCCTAACTCAGTTATCTGGGTGGATGAGTTACATGAGACATTTTAACATGAGAGTCTATGTGATTCACTCTTTGGTTTCATCGTCAGAAATGATCTTTGCGTATTCATGCAGTGTGTTGATGCGACTTCCATCTTTTACACCATCCATGTGTGCCTTTTTGTGAGTGTGTGTGAGTGTGCGAGCTTTAAAACACTGACCATCCTGTGACACTTAAGCGCTGTCGTATTGGGCGACAAATTCACACAGACAGGGTGACGTCTGGTCGACCACACAAACAGTTCTGGTACAGACACCAGCTCACATTGAAAAGACAACAGCCCATGTTTTCTTTAGCATTTCCGGGATTATTAGCATTTATTCTCATCTGATATATCACTGTCTGTCACTTCGACTGTCAATAGAACTAATATTTTGTACATTGTTTTACTAATAAAAACAGAGAACGTCTGCGTGCGCTCCATATGTTCAAGTCCATATGTTAAAAACAGATGTGGATATTAAAAGCTCTGTAAGTTCTACAAGGTCTTTTTGTCAGCGTTGTTTGTTGTTTTCAAGAGTAATGTTATACATGCATGTGCATGGGGAACAAAACACACTGCCAACAGCTATTTTCACTATTAACCACATTAGTAAATCTCCACGATATGCTGCAATGCACACCGACAAGGGTGCATTTTAAAGTAGATAAAATGAACAATTCAATAAACAACTAAAGATAAATATTAGCTTTGCAAGAGGAAATCCACAGTTGTAAAACCTCAGATACACTGAATGCATCTTTGTGTTGTGGCTGTGTGACATTAGGTTTTCATTAGCTTATTAGTTACATTACTGGCATAAACTACAAAGTCAGTTGTTTTTAGATTAAAAAAATATATTTTGTCTGTGTTGGTTCTGTCTGCCCTAATATGTCAGATTTGTATAATATATTCTTATACTTTAACAACAAAATAGGTCGTTTGTCAGTCGTTGTGAGCTGTTCCTAAACCATGTATAACATTTGCTATAGTTTTCTAAGCTGCTGTCACTCCAAATACTACCAGCTTTCCACACATAGAGTTTACTTGGAAAGGCATCCTGGGTAAGTTTGACAAATTGTTTTAGCATTTTTTTTTCATTTTTAAATTTAAATCTTTAAATTTAGAAACAGTGCCAAAGGAAATGCCACTCCTCCATCTCATGGTTTTCTGATTGATCGATTGTTTTATTTTGAACATGAATATATAACTACAATGACAACAAAATAAATTGTAAACAGAAAAAAAAGAGTGAGTTGTGACTTGCCCCAAATATCTCTGTATACCATTTACATGTTCGAAAAGTATTTAAACCTACCCGCCCCCATTTATTCATTCATCCATTGTCAGCTGAATTTTTTAGGTAGTGCTAGTTCACAGCAACAGTTACCTCAAGGTGTTTTGTACTGTAAGATGAAGACTTTACAATACTAAGAGAAAACAAACAATCAGGTGAATCTGCCCCATTTGAGTAAGTATTTGGTGATGATGGAAAGCAAAAACTACTGGAGGGAAAGGGAAGAGAGAAAAAGAGGAACACAGAAACTCGAGAGTAGACAACAGTGAATGGCAATTCAATAATGCCATGGATGCCATATAACCACCTGGTGAGTTAAGAGAGGTGAGTGGAGGAAAAACAAAAGCTCAGTACATCGTGGCATCTCCTCCAGCCGCCTGAGCCCAAAGCAGCATCACTAAGTAATGGTTCAGGGTCAACTGATCCAGGCCTAACTATAGACAGTATGAAAAATGGACATGTAACAGCCACCGTGACGTCACCCATCGGTCATGGACTCAGCTCAGGAGGTTGCCCCTCGGCTATAACTATAAGCTTTATTAGAAAGTTTGGTTTTAAGCCTCATCTTCCACTGACGGGGGATCTGAGAGTTGAAGGCTCTGCCTGTAGCTGTTCACCATTTCATGCTGTCGTTGACCTTGAACTTACAGTTAGCTGATAGAGCAGGACAAGTACCACTCCTGCCACTGACATCAGATTTGATAACTCTTGAGGACAATTTATTTATTTATTTCGGTCAAGAACATGTTAGGTTTCAGCAATAATAAATCAGTCATTCTATTTGTAAGACACCCCCCCCCATCTCCTTTTAACTTGTTGACTGAGCAACAAAAATATAATTTAGGTAAAATACAAGTATGGTCTTAACGCTTGATGTCAGTAAAAATGTCATGTAACAGGCTAATATCACTATTAGCAGTACATTTTTAATACAAAATATTATACAGTAATGAGCTTTTAAAACTTCACTTACACTGCTGTAGAAACTTTTGCAAGGAAGTTCATTTTTTTTTAAGTAGAGCAAGCGAGTAACCACCCATCCAGTAATCATGTGACGCATCAATTAAATATTTATAGTTCTTCTTGTAAGATGCTGACTGCGATCCTTAAATATGAACTGAAGATTTTTTTTCCCTGAAACATGGAACTCAGCAATGAAACACGCCTCTCTGTGAGAGAGACGAAGCTTGAACTGAAACTATTTTGCTTTTTGAAGTGGCCAATTTTCTTAGCAGTGATGTTGTTTGTACAAAACTGCAATGCAATAACAGTTGTTTCAACCTTAGGAATGTCATTATTAGATTACAAATAGGTAAGAGCAAAGTTTAATGTCATTCTTCATATTCCTATTTTTAGAAGAAGTTAAGTAACCTACCTCCTTACCTTCCTATTATGTATATATTTTGTTTAAAAAAAAAAGAGAGATTGGCAAGATCACATTTATACTCGTAGGAAAATGCATATCTTGAACTGTAATCAGTTCTTTTGTATCCCCATCTGTCTGTTCTGACGGTTATCATATATTCTGAATGGCCTAATGAAGCAAACATAACCCTAAATGCTGTTAATTATGCTCTTGATGTCGGCACGTTTGAAGTGCTCACTTTAATGTGGGTTGGAAGGGAAAGGGGGATGAGGCAGGGGAGGACTGTGGGTGGAGGCTGAATAGAGGTTAACATCCATGGAGCACCTCAAAGCTTTCTTGGCTTGACTCGTAGGATGGCTGAGATCAGAAAGAATGGTAGATTGCAGGTTTTACCCTCAGCTATTAAGACTGCTCTGTTCTCGCTCATCTCTTACACTCTTCCTTTTTTTTTTCTACGTCCCCACGTGGCATCCTCCCCTCTTTCTCAGTCTTGTCTTTTTCCTCTTTCTCACTCGTGCACACAGCGTTTCACTAACACTTTCTTGCTCTAACAGCCTGTCTGGCTCTCTCCCTCTTTCTGTGTTACTGCCTCTCTCCCTCTCCTATCCATTACTTCAGCCAGTGAAAAGTCTTTGCTTCAGCAGTCCTGTCCTGCTGCTGCAGACTGTCTTTATATGGCCACATCATATTTGATGAGACAGGTAGGGGGTGGTGGGATGCAGCTAATATCTTTCCCTAGGTCTCTCTCCTAGCTCATTCTTTCTATCCTATTTAGCGTGTGTCTGTGTGTACCTGTGTGTGTCTGTGTGTACCTGTGTGCACGCTAAGAGAGAGAGCAAGCGGGAGAGGGAGAATGCACATATGTGTATGTGTGTCTGAGGCTATGATGATCCATCAGACATGTATGCATTCTCAGGCATAACCATTTCCTGTTATCTCATTGCCTCTAAACTTTGGGAAACACAGTTTGGAGATTCTGTCTTGCAGGTTTGGTAATCCATACTATTTCCATTTGGATTAAAGTGGATAAAATGTGCAATCAGCTCTAGGGAGGATGAGGAATTTGGTGTCAGCATGCTGACACAAACACATAAACTTCATACACTTTACATACACAACATATCTTTTACAAAGCATCACAGAAACTGAATTCAGGGAATAATTGGAAATAAAAACGTTTCAGGGCCACATTATGTTTCCAGCATCTAAAGAAAAGAGAAGGAATCCATTTGATTAAAATGAGTTTTATTGCTTGTAGTTCTTGATAACTGTTTATCATCAACACTGTCTGACTAGTTAGTGTTTTCTCATTTAACCCTCTCGAGGCAGGCGTTGCCGATTTGCAACAGTTAAACACTAACAACCTGATTACCCCACAGACATATTTTATGAGTTTTTTTACTCAGAAGTACCACTGCGGGACTTGGTCGTGCATTAGCAACAAAAAGTTTAATTTGAGCCTGAGAGGGTTAAACTTCTGCTTCATTCTTGTTGCCATTTTGATTCTCTCGTTTATTCATTTTTTGTTTGTTTTTTTTGGAATATATATTATATACTATAGGATATGTAGTGTGCAGTCACCATTTAATAATGTTAAATACTGCAGTACCTCAGGACTAGGAATTGGACTACAGTTTTTTAAAATAAAGAAATCTACAAAATCTTCTTTAAGGTAAAATCTGCAGACATGTAAATGTGAGTAAATGTCTTGAATACAAGTATAAATGTCAGAAGTTCTTTTTGCAGCGATGGAATACGCCAAACAGTTACTTGGTATTATAGTGAGTGATACCGCATAATGAACTTATTCACTGTAATTGTTTTGCTTTCTATTCCATTCTACTAGATGGAATTTAGTGAGTGTCGCCTTTTTTAAGACCGTGCTATCACTATATCATTACAGTCATCACCTGCTTACAGCAAGGTAAGCTTTTTTTTCAATATGAAACAAGTCTTTTCTGACTGACAAAAGCAAGGATGCATGATTGGAAATGACTAAGCAGTAAAGTTTTGAAAACACATTTTTAGCTCTCATAACTGAATAGAATTTCCCATCTTCTGTCTTCTCGGTTTTTGTTTTCATACAGGAGTTTGGACTCAGTAAAAAAAGAGACCATGCAAAGCCAGTCTGGCAAATGTCTCGTTACTTAGACCAATGAGACAATTAGCAGTTGTGCACCTGGGCTGACAGGAGATGGTGATGGTACTGACATTAATGTCAACAAAAAGCAGCTGCCAGCATGACAGTCTGCGATGCACATGGGCCACATAATAAAGTGCAAGTCACTAAGCTTGTAGACTCTAGACAAGTTTATGTAACTCAGATATCTGCTATGTATGGATGCAGGAATATTCATGTTTATCTACAGCATTCATGATGCTATCTCCAGGAGCGCTAACACGGCCACCTTGCTGATTTTTATTTTTTTTGCCAACATCTGTATAAATAAACGAGTTTTGTATTTTTGCTGCACAGCATATACTGGATGGGGAATGTTGGACTGTAATGGCCTGTCCTCCCTCGCAATAAGAGCTGAATATGAAAATTGGTGGATCCACTGATTCCCTCATTTTCCCCTTATTGAGTTTACTCCTGAGACAGCACAACTAATTAGCTGTCAGACCAGGACAAAGAGATACAGAGGCTCACTATAGAGTAATTATATACACTCACACATGCTCGGGCAAACTCACACACATACACGTACATGCACAGAGACTCACAAAGCTATGTGTTGATGGTGACACTTGACAAGTCAATAAGCCAATGGCTTATGCTTATCTCCCATCCTGCTTTGCTCTTCTACTCCACTCTTTATTGATTGCTTCCACAATTATTCACTTTATCTAAAGCTGGAATTAGTCACCATCTAGCTACCAGCAGTCTAAACTTCTTTACCCAATGCAGTCACTCTCATACATGAAAGTGGTGGGCTTAGAGTTTAGTTGACAGTATACAGAGTACAGCAAAGTTGGCAGTGTAGTAAAAGTATGTAGAAAGAGAGGGATGATCATTTAAACACCGCACATTGTGCTTATGCAACTACTTTTGTTATTTTCTACTTTGGACAGTTTCCCTGAATATGTGACAACATCTGGCATCCATCTTTCACACATCTAACACAGAACATCAGGAGATGATCCATCTCAAACATGCGCTCACTCCTCAAAACACTGATTGATCACAAACGAGCAAGGCTTTTCTCCATTTTTCAATCAATCAATCAATCAATCAATCAATCAATCAATCAATCAATCAATCAATCAATCAAGGCTTTATTCGCCACATGCAGGTTGCCCTGCAGTGAAATGGGACCCCCTCCGACCATACGCACACAACACAGACATCACATGGGGATACAGGTTTTAAATCTGAAAGCTCACAAACTTGATCATCTCTCTAGTCTCCTGAAAATCGTCCTTCACAGTCGTCTTCTCCCCGGGATGTTTGTTCTCTTAAGGTGTTGCAGGAAGAAAAGGCAAAAGACGTGATTGAAAAATCAGCATCACGCTCGCTTGCTTGCTGGGACTTCCGTCTACTGTTTGGTCCGGCTGATTCGTCCTCGTATTCAGTTCCTCTGGGTAATGTGTAGATACGTTCAAGGTTGCAGTGCATGTGTAAGAACAACTTTACTGTTTGTCTGCAGGCAGACTTTTAAATGCTTTTTTTAATGGATATGCTTTATGGTACACACAAACATACTTTGTACAGAAAATAAATCATTCTGCAGCATTTTTGTGAACATAGCCTGTTTGCAGGACAAGAGACGCAGTAAATCAACTGAACATAATTTACATAAGATTTAATTTTATTTGGTAACAAAATGCACATCTTGCACATTTGAACTACTGTTTGAGTTGGAAATGGCTGATCACAAGAAAAGGTAAGATAACCATAAATCAGATATACAACAAACAGACGTTTCTAATGTCACAATTACGCCTAGAAATATATATTTTTAAACATTTTGTCATTGTTCTTGTTTAGCTTGCTTAGAACTTTCTTTAATGAAGTAATACCATCGATTGCTTCACAACTACGAAGCAAACCCATTCACCACTCCATTCACATTAATTCACTCAAACTCCTCATATAACAGATGTATAAAGTGAAAACAGTGACAGTTTTTTTTTCTAAATGTTTAGAACGAAAGCAAAATTTTTGTCTAATCTTTCACTTTCCAGTCTCAGACTCAGGCTTTCCTTTCAGATCTGTTCCTTAATTAGATTAGGTGAAAAATGCGCGTTTATCTTCAGCTCTGTGAGAGTACAATTTGGCAGTGGCAGCTGTTTGCAGACGAGCACTGGTAAGAATTGATAAACACATAAACACATATATGCGTTTGCCTACTGATGCTGGTCAGTGTTCTGCTGCCTCCTTCTATAAAATCAGTGCTTAAACAGCCTCATCTATCAGAGAGCTCAATGGGTTATGTGCCAATAAACAAGCTCGCTGAGACGCCTATCAGCCCGATCGATTCACTTCATCAATAGCTGACACCGTAGAGTCAGTGTGCTCCTGTTCTGTCCATCATTTGCTGATCAGTCAGTTTGAAACTATACAAGCAAATAACCCTCGATAGCTGCGTGTAACGTGTTAACACTGACACACTGTACAGAGTCAAAAGACACTCTAAACAGGTACAAGCAAACAACACGCACACACTTGTGCTGTGTGTGTTCTTTTATTTTCCTCTGTTGTATGAAAGTTTACCTGCCAACTCCACTCAGGAATCATCAGTGTATTGATAATCCTGGCATTTTTTTTTTCTGAGACAGAGTGGCTACTCTTTTAAAAATTCCACAACCGCAGTTCCCCCCAAAATTTATCGTCTTTACCGGCTTTTGCAAATCTCTCAAATGCATGTTTCATTCACAATAGAACTCAGAAAATATTTGACATGTTTTCTAAGTTCTAAACTGAGAAAAAGTACCATTTTAAGAAAAAGCATTAACTCATTAATAACAAAAGTCTCTGGGAAGTGAGGAAACCAGCTGCTGGACCTTTTGGAGAGGAATATTGTCCCATTCTTGTCTGATGTTAGACAAATTGTGCGCATATGTTAAATACATACATATGTGTAGAACCTGCGTACACCTTGATGCCTTTCCAGGTGTTCAAGCTGCCAGTTCACGCGATGGCTTCCATGACAGAATCGTGTCTTTGATCCAGTGCTGCCTTCGAGCTGAAAGATCACAGCTATCAAGTATCAATCTAGATTTTCAGACTTGTTTGATGATATTATGTGGTGTAGATAATGAGACATTCAGAGGCTTTGTGATTTTGCAATTCTATAATTTGTAGCTGCAGTTTTTTAGCAGGTTGGTGAACCTCTGCCCATCTTCTTGAGGAACTGTGCTTCGTTAAAATGCTCTTTTTATATCACGTCTTGTTACTGACCTGTTGCCAAATGTCTTTTATTTCCCCAGTGCCAACTTTTTTGAGAGATGTTGCCGCCATCTTCTTCAAAATGAGGTAATATTTCTCGTGAAAACAATTTTACTTTAAAATGTTACTGTAAATTTTTAATTTCCATATTAAATAAGGGCTAATGAGATTTGAAAACCATTGCATTCTGTCTTTATTTACACTGTGTCCCAATTTCTTATGAACTGGCTTTCCAATGAAGGGAATTATTTAAAGGGAAGACAAACATATAGACTCCTGCACTCCACCAGAGGAACACTGCATTGTGTTCTCCAACAACTGTTTCAAATCGCTTTACGACTATCAACTAGGAGCCTATTATCACTCCCTTTCCATTTTGCTAGAAGTTTTTTCACTTCACGATCAATTCTTCTCTCCATTTCACATCAAGACACACTCATTCTTCGCTCTTTGCTTTTTACCACCCATCTGTCTCCTTTGGCTGCTCTCTGCTCTGCTCTGCTGGAGGAAAACATAGAAAATACAGTTCCGTAATGGTTACTTTATGGACTTTCCTCCTTTGCTCAGTCTATCAGATGAATCTTTTATCTTGAAACAAGGTACCAGTGCTGTCATAAGTGTAAAAATGACTGCAGGATGTATATACGCAGTATGGGGTAACACCCTCGCTTCAAGTGTTGGTAGATGTGGACTCTCAGTCTAGTGACAGAGACTGGTTTGTCTCAGTGCTATCATTAATCATATCTATCTTAACTAGATTTCCTCTGAGCTTCCCTGTGATCTAATCACAGCAAAGTACAGCCCTTTTCATCCCCCCAGTGGAAAGATATGAAGATTCAGTAATAAGTACCTCACAAGGCAGATGACCTGTGAGCCACAGACCTCACCCACAGCGTGTGGGGTGTGGTCACATTCTTAGTGTTTGCAGATAAATGCGTGATTAATTCACAGAGAAGAGGTAGGGACTGTATGCTTCTTGAAAAAAAAGAGAAAGAAATTTCTAGCTACCCTTAAATGTAGCAAGTCTATCTTAAATTAAGATTATCTCCTAAAATATTTAATTCTAAGGTGTGACCAAAAGAAGCAAAGTCAGATTAGCTGGCTGGTTTAGTTCTTGTGCCATTTTTTCCAGAACAAAATCTCAGTGCCTACAGAAAAGACTTCTGTCATTCCAGCTCATATAATTTTATGAAACACAACTTTTAGAAGATGTAATGCTTTTTGAGCATCTTCAGCTCCTTCCGGATGTGTGGAACCTCTCTTTTGTTTTGCTCTTTCATTTATTGATTTGGAAGTACTTCACAGCTTCTTGTATTTTACTCCAACTCTGTCCATGACAGTTATTTTATTTTGCAACCTTCCTCCCCTTTTACAACAAGCACACAGTCTTCCAATCTGATGTCTCGTAAGGTAGTGGCCATTTGACTCGAGCCTTTCCCAGAATTCCTCTCAAAGATAATTCATTTCCACATGGAAGTTCTTTTCTCTGTGAGGTTTTTCCTGTGTGCTCTGACAGTCCCTCCATCCATAGAGTTCATAGGTGAATCCTGATAGCTTGGCTGTTCTTGCCTTCCTTCAATACACACGGTTAACTGTTCATTGCTATTGATTGTCACCTTGATCTTTCTGTGTGAAATTCCTATGAAACTGTTATTCCCCTGGGCTATAACCCAGTTAACCCCTGAGAAAAATAGATATATGGATAAACATACATGTGTAGGTGAACTGAACTGAGAAAGAAGGCAGTATACGAGGAATATAAGAGAAGGCTAGAGATGAAGGAAAGCCTGAGGACAGGAGCTGAGTTAAGGAAACTAATTCTTTTTCTCTGCACTCTCTCCCTCTCCCTCCCTTTGAGGGGATGAAAAGGAAAGCAGTGCTGAATGGTGAGAGGGTAGTAGAGGAGGCCAGAGAGGAAAGAGCACTGTGCTGAAAAGAGGTGAGTAGATGGAAAAGAGAGAGAGAGAGAAGGAGAGGAAGATCAGAAAGGGGGGGAAACAAAAACAGATTTGGCTGATGGGAGGGAGGGTGAAGTAGAGTGGAAAGGTGACATTTGATGACCAGAGGCTATTTGTGGTGACATTTTCACACCTCTGCTCATCTCTAATGCCAGGACAATGTGCTCTAGCTCATTTGTCACCCGCCTTCCTAACAAGCTTGTTACTGCTTCTGCTGCTGCCTCTGCTGCCCCCAATGTGTGTGTTTGTATGCAATGAACATCTGATTTTTTTTTCTTCTTACACTTAAATTGCCAAATCTTTTCATAGGAGAGAAGTTGCTCTAACCATTAGACCAAAGAGCTATTTCACTTTTTGTAGAATGCTGTATTTACATTTTAGGTGTTTGCTCCACCACAAAAAGAGCAGACTTTAACAATTACTCTCCATCATCCATCCATCCATCCATCCATCCAGATGGCAGGTATTCCAGCCATGTAGTTCCTCCTTGGGAGCCCTAAAGGCAGATGAGTTATACAATCCATGCGGTGAGGTCTGGGTCCAGCTCAGGGTTTCCTTAAAAAAAGAAAAAGAAAAAAATTTTCATGCATGAAAACTGTCTAAAAAAGGCACCTAGGAGGCCTCAAACCAGTTGCTTACTACCTACAACTCGATATTTTTTATAAATCTGTGTGTCATTGAGTTAGTTTTCCAAATCTAAATAAGCTGGCATGCTGCTTACTCCTGCTAATAAAAGCTATTCACAGCACTTAGTTCTACTGTTTAAAAAAGGTATGATGTTAAAAAAACAGTCACAGTCTGGAGACATGGCACATTTTGTACTGCAGTCAGCAGCATGTGTCTAAATACAGGCTGAGAAATAGAAACATATGTTATGGATTTGTCATGTGCGCTTGTTGCTCTTGCTCATTAGGCATGGGAAGTTATTAATACCTGTTCAAAACAAACTGTTAAAAACTGTAACTGTTTAAAGATCATTCAGACAATGAATAGGAAATAGACTGCAACCAATTACTTTATTTTGGCAGCACAAGAGAAGTCTATACAACACTGTGGAGGTGGCTTAAATAGACATATCGATAAATATTTAAACATTATTTTGGATCTTTCCTGATAGTCTGTGACTTTGAAAACTGTCTGTCTCATCGGGCCAACGGTTTACACATTTTATAACATTTGATCAGACATAGTAGTGACGATAATGAACTGTGAAAGGCAGCAAGGCAGCTCCGCGAAATGATGAAATCGCTCTTTATAGTATTTCATGTTAGGGCATGGCATCTCCTGTTATTTTGAATTGATCCTCCCAAAAGGAGTCCAGGAGCTTTGGTGAAATAATACAGTGACTGGTAACTAGCTTTTATCTTTCGCTAAAGAAAAATGCCGTCGTATACAAGCTTTGTAGCTGAATCACAATATATTCTTAACTCATACTTTCTGTCTCGACAAAGGCTAACTCAGTAATGTTCTCTTAATATAGCCATGAGTAGTGGGTAAAAGTAACACAATAACTTTTCATTTGACATAAGTAGTTACAGTGTACATTTAGTACAATTAATGATTAGGGAACTGCTGCAGCATAAAAATCAGCCAAATCCAACATGTGGAGCTACGGGCTGAGGCTGGTTGTGAAATAGGGAAGAGCCAAAAGTAAGGTTTGTTCTAGACGTCTGTTAGAATTCTAGATCTGTTTTGTGAACTGTGCAAGCTGCATCTCGGTTTCCATCACCTTACTGCAAGACACCCCTTGCCAGCAATCCACACATTAGCACGTAGAAGCAAACATATTTCCTTGCATTATGGTGTGTTCCACTTTAAGTCAAAATTTTCACCAACAGTTTCATCAACAGTTGCTTCAAGGTGTTTATACTGTAAAGTAAAGACCCTACAGTAATGCAGAGAAAACCCCAACAATCAGATGACCCCCAATGAGGAAGCACTTTGTGACAGAGGGAAGTAAAAACTTCCTTGAAACAGGAAGAAGCCTCTGGCAGAACCAGGCTTGGGGAGAGCCAGCCATCCGTCACAGTTGGATGGAGTTGAGGGGAAGGAGACAGGACACAAGACAAGCTGTGGAAGAGAGCCAGAGACCAATAATAACTAATGATTAAAAGCAGAGTGGTTTATAAACAGAAAAAGTGAAAAAGGGCGAGTGAAGAAGAAAAACTCCCCCAGCAGCCGAGGCCTGTAACATAAGTGATACGCAGAGCATTGACCAGGCTCTGTCTGTGAAAGTGTAAAAACAAACAAAACAAGCACTGGGCTGTATTGCTGGTGATGCATGAATCGAATCAAATCCAGATTTCTGCCATAGTGTTATGTCATATGGGTCACCAGCTGAACTCAGTGAGCGTTAGTGGGATGCCACAAAACTGGTTTTTCCTCGCTTTTTCTGACTTTACCACTAGAATATGCTCAACCCAGTTCTGACATCCGAGGCAACTGGAATGCATCATTACACGGGTGGCAGATTTCTGTGAAACATAATACTTGTCCAATTTATGATCTGAATCTAAGTGTATTTTACATAAAACATGCCCTCACCAGTACACTGTTTTTTTTTATGTTTTTATTTTTATTTTTTTTATGGATGAACAATTCAAGTCTGAATGCCTGGGAAGAAATGAACAAAATTTCCATAAATGGCACACACACACACACACACACACACACACACACACACACACACACACACACACACACACACACACACACACACACACTGCATAAAACAGACTAATGAATGTCAAGGTGATTCTGTGTTTTGCTTGATGCCATTTTAAAGCAGAATGGGCGGTAATGCAGACCCAGGCTCAGAGTAACCGTAGCAATTACTCTCATCCCCAGTATTTCAAGGAGTTTTGTACTTAACCAACCACTCATCTGTGCACTGTCACTTTACAGTATACAACTCTTCCATTTGAATGAAATCAAACTGTGAAATTAGGAAATCATATATGCTGAGTGCTGGCTATTGCTAGCACTCAGCATATATGATGTGCATCTGTGAGAATCCCCAACACATTCCATAAACTAGTCTACATTTCACCTTTTCCTTCTATTGTTCCAATACAAACTTTACCTCTAATTGTTTTATTATGTTAAACTATAATGTCCTGCGAAGTGTCTATTGATGGCCCTTTAGTACAGGTTTGTCTGTCAGTCTGCAGAATCTTATTTTGCAAATTAAATGTGTCTGAGCCATACAGACATCACCAGCTAAAGCTTATTCACATGTTTGCAATTAAACAGATCTGCCTAATCCATGAACATCTTTTAACGTTCTGCATTTTGGACATCACTGCCAAAGCGTTTTACTAATTTATTTAAGTACAGAGACGTTATGCAAAAAAATTCCATTTCAGTTCCGGTTTAATTCGGTTCTATGTATTAACTCGTCATAAATAAAATCATTTCAAAACCACAAAGGGGGAAAAACAGATTGGATATTTTTCAGACGACTGCCAAAGAAATCTGGTTTAAATTATGTCTTAATACTGTACGATGCATTGAAGGTGCCATCAGTGTCATTACCAACATTATTGTTTGTGAAGTATTTTGATTGTCTGATTGTTTACTTATGTTCCTTCATTTTGTATTTGCTAAGAACAGATTCTGTATAGGCTCATATTTATATTTAAGCAAGCTTACTTAACAGACTATTACCACCATAGTTCATCTTTGCTTGATCATATGCTTGGATTGAGAAGTAATTATAGTGAACATATAACAGAATTATAATTAATTATGACTCCATTATATGGTGCTATGAAAGGCCAAAACTTCATCTTGCAAACATTACACCTCAAGAGCTGACCATAAACCCGACAAAGTGGACACTGGCCAGGTCAATAAAGACTTTGTCCCTTGTCCCAGAAGGCTGTTCAGCTATCTGTGTGTGGACCTTCATTGACATAAGGGTTTCCCTAGCCCCTTACCCTAACCATTAAAAATGAATGCCTAATCCTAACCTTTACCCTAAACCTAACCATGACCCTGACACTAAAACCACATTTTGAGCCTCCAAAAGGCTTCAAACCTGTGAGGACCAGTGTGTGTGTCCTAGTGATGACACAAAAAGCTTGACAGTGTGGGAAAGTGGGAGTGATGTGAAGCTTAGATTTAGCCAGCAACACCTGTGAGACCGTAGAGCTTCTTTACTGAACTTGCGCATAAGCTTCATTAAAATTGTGAAAAATGCAACACAAATGGAGACCATTTGCCATCAAAGTAAAGTTTTGCCTTTACTTTGAAGCCAGACGTTCTCAGTTTCTGGCTTAATCTGCACTTTTTCAGATTTTACTACTGCTTAAATAGTAGTTGGTGAGTACTTGCAGAAAACTCAGCGTCTTCCATGCCAACCAAACATGACCACGGCTGTCTGCTAGTGCCCGGTGGTTGCCGACTGGTCTCTAGGGTCTATTGTTTTTAAACTTTTGATGGATTTCTACAGCTATTTTTAAGTGTATGTTTTAGAGAAATTTATACTTTTTGTAAGCACTCTTCTAGTTTTGTTGTTGCTAAGTTTAATTAATGAAGATTTCTTTATCAAATTAAGTTTAACTTTTGATGAATGTGTATCTAAAGACTCTCTTTATTATTGAGTAGTTAAAGCCAAATAGCAAAAAAAAAAAAAACAGCTGCTTCCTGCTGAACAGTGTTTGTCTGACAAACTGACATCACCTGGCTGCGCCCTGCTGAACCTGCTCTCTGTCGGCTTTATGGAGAGAGGGTCCTTCCATCTTTGGCCTGCAGAGAGGTGGTTCTGACCCAAGCCAGCTTGTGACTTCAACAATGGGTAAACAGACATCAACTTCAGCCACCTTATGATCAAAGTTAATGTTGCTGGCACTTTGAACATAACATTAAAATATGAGTCTGATATAATCAGAGGTGCACTGCATTAGTCTTCATTAATTATCCTTTATTTAAATGTTCAGAAGTTTATTTGACTTTACTTTTTATTCCTTCCAGATTCAAACACAAATCTTTACTTAATCACTGCCTTAACATTTTATTTTGCTCTGGAAGCAGAGATATAAAAGTGTATACACATGTTCACTGTCCCTTAAAAGTCACTATCCCTGGTAATTGTGGAAACTAAACTGTGTATGACATAAATTCTTCAATTCTACATGTTTACTAAATAGACAGAAGAGCCTAAAATTATGTATTGAATTTCTGCAGGGAAACAGTGTTGGACAGGCTCCCAAAAGGCATCTCCAGTATGATTAAATTGGAGATGAAATGATTGATCAAATGATTGGCAGAAAGGGAATCAATGACACTGTTCTTCAGGCAACACTTTTGATACTCGATTACTTGATTGAAAACTTAGCAAGAGCGCATGGATTTTTCTGTCTTTTCTTACATTTCATATTTTTGATGTAGTTAAATTAAAAGGCCAATAAAATCCAAAATGCTTAATAAATAATACATTATCTGTTGTGACAGTAATGATTAGTTCTAGTGTTAATTGTAACATTAAAATAAACTCAATATAAATCGAGCTTACCCTCCTCTGTTGTTTGAGGGACATAAAAAGAGGTGAAGCCAAATGACTGAATAGAATATAATGCTGGTCAATTTGTGTGACACACACACACACACACACACACACACACACACACACACACATACACACACACACACACACACACACACGCACGCACGGATGAGTGCTTTAATGAATCCTGTCATTACGACGGAGGAGACATGGCTAAACCCCTGTTATTCTGCATCTCATTTTCCTCCCTTTCATGGTACTCTCATACAACTCCACTGAATTGTAATTAATTTTCAATTAAGGACAGTAATTTAATTCATTCACTCAGTGAGGTTATATTTAGTACTCGTTTATGCTACAGAGCTGTCATAAAACATGTTTTTGCTCGAAGAACTGTGTTTCAGGTTCAAAAACTAAATAAAGATGGCATGTATATAACATGTACACGAAGGGGTGACAAGTTGAAGGAAAAAACATGTAAAGCACATTACTAAGATGCTGCTACCAAAGTCCTTGTGCATTGACTCTAAAACTCTGTCGAACTCTGCTGGAAGGATTAAATTGCGAACACATATCCCCTCATTTAGCTGTCCAACACCATGGACCAAAATCCCCCACAGTGTTCAGTTGGGTTAAGATCTGTTGACTATAGAGGCCACATCATTTCTACTTTCATGAAATTGTTCAGTGGCCTCTCGTGACCTATGGATGGAGGCAGTGTCTTCCTGGAAGAGATTCCTATTAGGATCGAAGTGCTTTGTCGCAGGATTAAGGGGATCACTCAGTATTGATTTGCATTCACCCTTCCCTCTGAGGGGATGGGTAGACCCAAACGATGTCAGAATAATGATCCCTATAATAGAGCCACCTTATTCCCTCTTTGTAGGGGTCACACATTCAAGATATTATTTTCCAAATCACATTTCTGTAGACCAGGACCTGCAGTTTTTGCATGACTAAGGTCACAAATGTGTATTTTGTAATAAGATGTTGATCCTTACTTACTTAGCACTTAGTTCCTCCTACGCCGGGCGGCGCATCGGGCAGCTAGTGATCTCCATCGATGTCAGTCAGCAGCGACTGCTTCAGCTTCGTCCCAGGCAATGTTGACAGTTCTCAGATCGTCCATGAATGTTCGACGCCATGTGGTCTTTGGTCGGCCTTGCTTTCGCTTGCCAGTGCGTGGACGTCATGCCATGGCAATCTTAGCTGGGCGATGAGGGGGCAGGCGTAAAATATGGCCCGCAAAGCGGAAGCGCCTTTCTGCAACAACATCGGCTAATGGGCGGGTGCCTGCTCTTCGTAGGACCTCCTCATTTGTTATTCGGTCCCGGTAGGAGATTCTCAGGATTCGCTGCAGGCCACGTTGTTGAAGCACGTTCAGGTGTTGAATAATTGCACTTGTTGAGCGCCAGGTTTCACTAGCGTAAAGTTCAGTAGGGAAGACGATAGAGTTCAATAGTCTGATCTTGACCCTTACATTCAGGGAGGTCGAGTTCCAAATCGGTTGGAGACGTCGCAGGACACCAACTGCCTTCCCTACTCTGGCATCGACATCCCGATCAGAGACCCCGTCATTCGAGATGATGCTGCCAAGATATGTAAAATTCTCCACCTCTTCAGCACGTTGTTGGTTGATCATGACAGGAATGCGGGCACGTGCATAGCCAACTCGGAGTACCTTGGTTTTTTTGGCGCTGATTCTTAATCCAACTTTCGTTGCCTCCCTCTGCAGGGAGGTATTGGAGGTCTTCCTGAGTCGAGCCCAGCAGGGCGATGTCATCTGCGAAGTCCAAGTCAGTGAGATTACGCGCTTCGTGCCAGGGCACACCGATGCCAGCTTGGTCAACTGATCGTCGCATGATGAAGTCAATTACCAACAGGAAGAGGAAAGGGAATAGCACGCATCCTTGTCGGACACCAGTATTGATCTTGAAGAAATCTGTGCCGCCATCATCCGTCCGGACGCAGCAACGGGAGTTGGAGTAGAGACAACGAAAGGCATCTACAAACTGCTGAGGGACTCCATAGTGGCGTAGGATAGCCCATAGAGTCGGCCGGTGGACGCTGTCAAAAGCCTTCTCAAATTCAATGAAATTAATAGAAATCTTCCTTTGGTATTCAAGTTGTTGATCCACTGCAACCAAATTATAACCTGTCTGTTGTTGCTGACACTCTGATCAAGTCCTCAGTTTGCATTCTCAGTTACCTGGGTAAGAGGTTTACTTCAGTTTTTCCTTACAAATCACTTTGCTGTTTGAACTTACGAGAAACAGCCATCAAGTGTGTGCTGTATAACCATAATTTCTCGACATGCTGACTCCAGATGTCCCTTTATTCACTGTTCCTGTTGAAACAGTCTTTGTTACCGAACCTCCTGTCATCTAATCCCAATCAACTTCACAGTAGCTTAGATCATTTCGCTTTCCATTTTGATACAAATTCAAAATCAGCTATACAAAATCTGTCACATTTTATACGTATCACAGAACATGACTAGACACTCATTGCTTGATACTAATTGCAACATGCAGCAGGGGCTCAATATTCTAGTGCAGCGGCCCCCAACCTTTTTTGTGCCACGGACCGGTTTATGCCCGACAATATTTTCACGGCCGGCCTTTAAGGTGTCGCGGATAAATACAACAAAACAAAACTAGTACCGGTACCGAAAAAAGAAGATTTATTCATAACACACGTGAAAGACCCAGGAAAACCGAGTTAACGATCAAAACGATAACAAAATAACGCTGAAAACCGATAAAAACCCTGAAAACCAGACATTTCACATTCAACTCTCGCGGCCCGGTACCAAACGACTCACGGACCGGTCCGAGGCGTGGGGGTTGGGGACCGCTGTTCTAGTGGTTTACACATTTGCATTACAAGCGAAACATCTCTGGTTCGATTCAGGGAGGAAGCACATAATCCCTTGTAGGTTGCATCTGGACCTTAAAAAAATGTTTGAAAAATCTGCCAACTCAGACATGTGGATCTCGCTGCTGTGGTGACCCTTTGTGAATAAGTGAGCAGATGAAAGTAGCTTTAATTGTATCATGCAGTGCACCTGTGTGGAAGCTTGTTTTTTCTCTCCCCTCATTTATTCCATTTTTGCTTTAATTTGTGACCCGTAGTGCCACATAAATGTTTTACTTCTATAAAAAAAAGAACCACTCACAATTATTTAGCTGGATTCACAGTATAGATGCATAAAATGACACCTGAAAGGAGCTGACAGAGTGCACAGTGAGAAGAACCTCACCACAGTAAAGCAGGCCACTGCTGTGGTGAACTTTAAATTGATATTACAGTCCTCAGGGCAAAATATAAATCTCACTGGTCTCTGCTGCTGCCGCTGTATTCTTCTTTTTTGTTCTCTTTTTTCATCCAAACTCCCGACTTACAGCTGACTCTCTAGTAACAAAAAAGAAAAAAGCAGTCGACAGTGCTATAGGATATATCAGGGAATAAATTGATGAAGTAGCTTCTCTAGGCTGCCCTGCTCCTTAGAGCTGATGAAGATAACAATCCGTAACAACATGGTGACTTGGAAAAGGCTGTGTGTGTGTGTGTGTGTGTGTGTGTGTGTGTGTGTGTGTGTGTGTGTGTGTGTGTGTGTGTGTGTAAGGTGGTGACTCAGGGAGAGATTTAGATGATGAATGAGTGACCTTGCCTAAAGAGCTACATGTCCCTCTAGTGTGGCTTGATGGAGAGGTTGCGCTGGGTCCTGCTTCGTATGTGTGTCTGCTGCTGTGTGTGCGCATATACGTGTGTATGTGCGCATCTGTACTTGTGTTTGTTTTTGCCCTGGTTGCGCACTTAACAAATGCACGTATTTTTGCATCTGTGAGCATTCGTCACATGTATAGCTGAGCAAATGTGATTTAACCACCAGGGAGAAGGAAACACAAGCATGCAGCACATTGACTTTCTAAAAATATTCACTTTCTCTTCAAGAGCGTTTCCAAATCTGTAGGAGATGTGAGATAAAAACATTGGCTTTATCCCGCATAAACAGGCTGTGTGGGCAACAAGGTGTCAATTTACTTGTGCGACTGCAACCATGAACTTGGTACCTGTGTGGGGCACATGCTCACACCTATATGCATGTTGTGTGTCGTGCATATGATCAGTTTTAACAACTGATATGAGACACCTCTCCTCCCCACTGAGTTTGCAGATGCCAGGTGGAGGAACAAGACGTTATTGCTTCATCCAAATGTCAGAGCACAGCATGTGCATCTGGTGTGTGTGTGTGAGACACCCAGAGATGCTGTAAGAAAATAATAATAAAATATTATAATAAAAGATAATAATAAAAAATCCAATAATATATTGATTCATTATTCTTGTTGGGTGGAGCATCTTTATAGATCCAACTCACTGGAAACCAAAACCTGGAATATTTTATGTATGTGTTTACTGACAAGCTCTGCTTTGGAAGACGAGTAGTGCTGCAGTGTGCCTTTATGATGCGTCAGTGCAGCACTTTCAGTTTTGTTTCTCTATTATTCATTACCCTTTGTCTGACGAATGTTTTAGTTAGTGTCACATCGGCTTTGTTTCTGTGCTTTGATGAAGCAGAGCAGGCCAGTTCCCGACGACATGATGAATCACAATGGAAAATATTTTAGTTGGTCACCTTTAGGCTACTGCAGTGTGACAGCAAGACACAACTTACCAGTTCTGACATACACATTTTGCAGGCACATATGCACACCATACAAATTTCACACATAGGTTTAATCCAAGAATTACATTTGCTGTAGCAAATAAATAGTGAGGAAAATGCAATGAAATAAACAAGAACAATTTATACATAATCTTAAAGATGAAATTCAACTGTTGAAGCTTAACTTCAGCTAATCTGGACAGGGTGCGTTCTTTATATGTGTTGCAGTTTTTCCTGCAGTATTGGCTCCTGTCAGCTCAAGTGGAATCCCAGAATGAGACATGCTGTACTTAACTTGAACATTTTGCTAACCAGATTGGTTTACCTCCTCACCTTTCCATAGTATTGGGCAAGGTTTGTGTTTGCAAGGACCAAAGTTCAAATACCCCGCATATCTAACCTCATCCATCGATGACACTGGTTGTAGTCAACATTCAGTGTCTTTTTTTGTACTATTGCCAGCAAATGTGGGATTTAAATATTTTAAATGATTTGAATTTAATTCTGTATTATTTACATTTTACACGGCGTCCCAACTTTTTGGAAAAAGAGGGTTGTAGCTTCATTTTTCAACATGTTGTAGTTGAGTCAAAAATCCTGGTCATTGGCTACAGCATCAACTTTTTCTACTGTTTTGGCAGTGAGCGATGAAGAAGAAGAGCTTGTATCTTCCTTTATCTGTGTGGATATGATGAAGTCCTCAAAATGAAATAAATACTTATTACATTGTTCTCTTTGTCACCTCACTTAGAGCTAGCCATACACTCACGCACAAACATCAGCGAAATCAGGATACCTCATTTGCTCTTATAGAGAGAGATGGGCAGTAAAATGCACTACAAGTAACGTGTTACTGTAATCTGATTACTTTTTCAAGTAATGAGTAAAGTAAGGGATTATTATTGCAAAAAAGTAATTAGATTACTGTTACTCCCCATAAGCAAACTGCGTTACTAAACCGATTTTTTTTTGAGAGTGTCTCATGACAATGGCATACGAGCATTAGGGATGGGTACTGGTATCGGTTCTGACATAAACGGTAGTAACCAGACCGAAAAGCAGCGCACATTTCGGTGCTTTATTTTTCCTGAGATGTCACACACTTTAGATTCTAGCCAATCATTTTACCTTTGCGAGCGTAGTAGGCGGGTCCAGGTACGTACGTTCTTTTAGAGCAGAGCTACAGATTAGAAATGCCCAAGGCGAAGCGGTCAAATTCTGGCTGTACTTCACAGCAAAAGATGCAAACTCAGCAGCAACAAGTGCTTTAAGCTGATACTGTGATACTGTGCAAAGGAGGTAACACCTCGAATCCAATGAAACACATCTACTGCGGGTGTGGTGCCTGTTATCGGACCCGGAGTTTGCAACATCCCCCAAGAACCCGAAGAGGAGAGTCCTGGCCCCTAGCCCTGCCAGTGTAGCAGAAATGATGAGGATGATGATGCAGCAGCAGCCGTTCTTCTCTCGGTCAGTAGCTTAATGATGTTCGTGTGTAATTTACGTTGAGTAGGCTAACCACGTTATTACATTAATGCAGGTAAGGTGAACTAGCAAACATCATAGCTACATGCGGCTGTCTTCTTGTTTGATGGCAGATGCTCCCTTCACCCTGGCCAAAAAGGCTAAAATGACCAAAGAAAAAGTGGAAAACAGTTAAACATGAGAGGTTTTTGGACAAAGTTTGTGTTTTTTCCCATTGTTTAAGCACTGCTTCCAGCCAAGAGTGATGCCATATATGCCCCATAGCTGCAGAAAAGGCTAACATTGTTATCTTTTTACAAAAAAACAAACAAACAGCTGAACATGAGAGGTTTTTGGACAAAGTTTAAGCACCGGCAAACCTCCACCTGCCACTCCTGGTAAACAGGTGAAAATCGATTTAAGAGCAACAGGACTTAGCGCCGCTGAATCTTTGATTTTTTGGATTTTTTGCTGTGTTTTACTTGCATCTATTTGAAAGAGGGCGTGTAAACACTATTTTATTTTATATGCTGGAATATGCAGAAAATAGGTTTAAATGTTAAACAAGTCTCTTCAAGTCAAAGACAGTTGTATATAATTTAATTTTTGCGTGATGCAATGTTAAAAGATTGAAACTAATAAAACAATTCTTTAAAAGAAACTTTTTCATTTGATCCAATTTTATATGATGGATTTTGCAGAAAAATAGAATTGGGCTGAAAGATCTATCGCTTTATTACGTATTCAGGTTGTACATCATGTTTTTAAAAATAACTAAGTAATTAGTAACTAATTACTTTTGAAATTAAGTAACCAATAAGGTAAAGGGATTACTTTCTTCAAGTAGTAATCAGTAATTAGTAACTAATTACTATTTTCAAGTAACTTGACCAACAGTGCTTATGAATATGCTGAATATGTTATGACAATCTCATTTTGTTCTGATTTATGCAATCTGTTTCCTTTTGTACTATGTACATACTTTTACTTGATATTTATTTAATTTTAGTTTTACTTTTAATCTGACTTTTCTGCTTTGTTTCTGCCTTGTTGGCTTGCTTGCAATACTATTTAAACTTTTCCATTTACAACACTTAGAACAACAACATTCTGAGTGATTTGCAGTGTAGAGTGCAAAGAACTGCTGGGAGCTCTGCCAGCGGGGAGCTGTATAGTTGTCTAGTAAGGAGATGGCGAGAGTTTGGACAAGGAACTGTGCTTTTGTGAGAAATGGATCAATAGATGTTGTACAGAGCAAATTGACAGGATGGCACTTTGGCTGTGATGTTGGTCATATGAGGCTTAAGAACAGCAAGGATGTGTCATGGTGAGGGAACAATAGCAAGTTTTACAAAGGAGCAAAAAAGCATTCTTTATATAAGCTTCCAGTTACTGCAGATTTGTTGAATGCACACACATAATGCAAACCTCCCATTACACCCCATCCCAAAGGTGCTCTGCTGGATTGAGATTTTGTGTCTGTGGAGTCCATTCGGATACAGTGAACTCACGGCCAAATACAAGAAAACAGTTGGACATTATTCGAGCTTTGGGACATGGCACGCTATCCTGCTGGAAGCAGCCATGGGTACATTCATGAACAGACAGACGTGGCCAGCAAAAATATAAAAGTAGGCTGTGATGTTTAAAGGATGCTCATTTAGTACTAACATGTTTAAAGTCTGCTAACAAATGTCCTGGGCAGCATCACACCACCAACAGCTGAACCTAGGCAGGATGGGTCCATGCTTTCAAGTTGTTCACACCCAATTTTGACCCAACCATCTGCTGCAGCAAAAATCGAAACTCATCAGACCAGGCTTGAGCCTGTGTGAACTGAAGACTCAGTTTCCTGTTCTTATCTTACATGAGTTTCATCCAGTGTGGTCTTCTGCTGCTATCTGCTTCAAGGCTCAACATGTTAAAGTGTTCCCTAATAAAGTGTAGTGTTGAGTGAGTGTATAGTGACATAGTGGCCACTTCTGCATTTTCTCACTTCAGCATATTTATCACAATTAACATTGGATCAAATTAAGATCATATTAGGAAATGGGAAATTGGCTACTTTCATGACTACGTGCTACAGGTATATAAGTCCAGGAGACACAATGTATCTACAGCATAAACATTTACAAATTCAGGCAACAAAAAGGTTTTTTTCTATTTCTTTTTCTTATAGGAAAGCTTCCCTTGAGCAGGAATACCCCTGAAACATTCTTTGTGCGGGAAATTTGAGAATGCCCTGTTGTTGTTGTTTTTTGTTTTTTTGCCTGTCGGTTTGGCTCTTCTGCCATCAGAATTATTGTCTAAAGGCGGAGAAAGATGCCCAACGGATTTACTTTGCCAAATGGACCATCCCAGCCTTGCCGTATTGGTCTATTTGATTCACCTTTTGTTTATTTAAATTTATTTTCACTTGCTAAATACGGGACAGACTTGACTGGGGAAAAGAAAGGGGAGAAAGAAAGAGGGAAAGAAAACCAGCGGGAAGAGGGACGGGGATAAAGGGCAAAAAACAAAAACCAACAAAATAAGCAGACAAGAAATACATCTATCAATCACCTGGATCAGAAGAGAAAACAAGCAGAAGAAAAAGAGAGGAATAGAATAAACAACATCATCACGATGATCTATGGGAATATGACAGTAAATACTAAATATTAAACATTATTGTGCAGCACTTAAGATCGACAGCGCACAGTGTGCTTTGAGGTAGGAGCCAAAAAGGGTGTAGTTTGTGTGTGTGAGCACCCGTGTGTACACCTGTTGGTTAACAGCCCACAGTTAGTAAAGAATGGAGAATGAAGTCGGCCTGAGCTCAGCTCAGAAGAGTCCATCAGTGACTTCCAGGAGTGCGGTCTAAAATGAGCTACCCTGAAGCCAGACTGCTGGAGCACTTGAGAGTACAGGTCTTTATGCAAATGAAGCAGAGTCAGATTCAAGCACAAGCAATGCTCAAAGCCAAAGATGGTGCAACTACTTTTCTCATCTACCTTGCTCGTTGAGGGTTTAAATTTAATACCACTCCTCTATCTTCGTTTATCAGATAATCAGCCATCAGCGCACTTTTAAGTGTGTTATAAATTTTTTTATTGGTCCCCTTCTGGGAAATTAGCTCTTAGCCAATAGTATAACTTGATAGTCACATCTTTAGCCACAATAATATTGACTAATATGCTCTGATCTCCAGCAAATGCTATTTTTTAGAGTCATAATAACAGTAATTACCACAAGCAATTTTCTTAATGTTTTATCAGTTAAATCAAGTGAGTCAGAGAAATGCAATGAATAGTATTTGGTAGAAAATTATTACTTTGAGGACATGTGTAGAATTTGACCAACTCCTAGCTGCATTATTCTTTATTATTCAGGCGCGTTCATTTCGTTAATACTGTGATGCGCCTTGTGTGTGTGTGTGTGTGTGTGTATTTTGTGTTGTGTGTAACAGTAAGCAAACGTGTGTGTGTGTGTGTGTGTGTGTGTGTGTGTGTGTGTGTGTGTGTGTGTGTGCCCACATGTATGCGTGTGTTTCAAACCTGCTAATGTGCATGTAAAGTATTCATAGAATGGTGCGCTAGTAGAGGTTTGACATTGTTGCTGCCTCTGCTGGAGATAAGCCATTAATAGGGCTGTTACTGGAGGTCAGTGGGGTTCTTCACACACACACAGACCACATTACATGCTAGAGGCTGCACATTACCTACAGCTTACAGAGGTCCACAGGTTAATACCATGAAATAGAGACTCAAATTTAGAGGCACCTCACTGGCTACACACTAATGTGTTAACCCCTACAGAGTGTGATAATTACTTAATGTGATGTACCGGTTATGGTCATTGTGTCATGTTGAGAAATGGGAGGAACTCATGTAGCTGTACTGAACTGGAGTTCAAAACAATGCAGCTTTTAGTGTGATGGTCCTGAAAGGCAATCATGGAGGTACACTTAGGTGTAAATGTATCCAAAAAAACACAACTAGAAAAAAAGACAGTCATCTTTTTATTGTGAATTTAAGTGACCTGGATGAATCCAGATATGCAGATTTTCTAGGGCTGGATGCCTGACATCCCTCTCACTTACAGCAGTGACTATCATGCTTCAGTTCGTTGTCTTTGGTGCTGATTGTACTGTGCATCTGCTTTGTTAGAAACACATAAATGAGTAATAAAGTTAGCTGCTCCCCTAATGAGTCTCTGACAGATGAACTTTAACTCCGCCATCTTGAACTACAGCTGATGATGGTAGTTTTGTTCTGCAGGGCCACTCTAGCCAGCTGCCACACAAATTCAATGAGAGAACGACCTGGCCAGTAGAACAAGATTTTCAAAGCAGTAAATTAATGGCAGATAACTTTGTTCTCTCAGATAAATAAAAATAATAATAACAAGAAGCACTATGGGAGTGCAAACTTCTGCCAAGGCAGCTCACTTGAGGTCAGTTTGAAAGAAAGGCAGATGTGAAATGTCAAAGGTCAAATGTGACATGATATTTGGATGCAAACTATAATGAGTTACTATAATCTCCATGTACCAGTATCATTGCCTGGCAGCAGATGAAAGATATTTTATGAAGGTTTGATCTTATTTGACTTTGATGAAGAGGTTAAGGGTACATTACAAGGAGTGCAGAATTATTAGGCAAATGAGTATTTTGTCCACATCATCCTCTTCATGCATGTTGTCTTACTCCAAGCTGTATAGGCTCGAAAGCCTACTACCAATTAAGCATTAGGTGATGTGCATCTCTGTAATGAGAAGGGGTGTGGTCTAATGACACCAACACCCTATATCAGGTGTGCATAATTATTAGGCAACGTCCTTTCCTTTGGCAAAATGGGTCAAAAGAAGGACTTGACAGGCTCAGAAAAGTCAAAAATAGTGAGATATCTTGCAGAGGGATGCAGCAGTCTCAAAATTGCAAAGCTTCTGAAGCGTGATCATCGAACAATCAAGCGTTTCATTCAAAATAGTCAACAGGGTCACAAGAAGCATGTGGAAAAACCAAGGCGCAAAATAACTGCCCATGAACTGAGAAAAGTCAAGCGTGCAGCTGCCAAGATGCCACTTGCCACCAGTTTGGCCATATTTCAGAGCTGCAACATCACTGGAGTGCCCAAAAGCACAAGGTGTGCAATACTCAGAGACATGGCCAAGGTAAGAAAGGCTGAAAGACGACCACCACTGAACAAGACACACAAGCTGAAACGTCAAGACTGGGCCAAGAAATATCTCAAGACTGGTTTTTCTAAGGTTTTATGGACTGATGAAATGAGAGTGAGTCTTGATGGGCCCGTGGCTGGATTGGTAAAGGGCAGAGAGCTCCAGTCCCACTCAGACGCCAGCAAGGTGGAGGTGGAGTACTGGTTTGGGCTGGTATCATCAAAGATGAGCTTGTGGGGCCTTTTCGGGTTGAGGATGGAGTCAAGCTCAACTCCCAGTCCTACTGCCAGTTTCTGGAAGACACCTTCTTCAAGCAGTGGTACATGAAGAAGTCTGCATCCTTCAAGAAAAACATGATTTTCATGCAGGACAATGCTCCATCACACGCGTCCAAGTACTCCACAGCGTGGCTGCAAGAAAGGGTATAAAAGAAGAAAAACTAATGACATGGCCTCCTTGTTCACCTGATCTGAACCCCATTGAGAACCTGTGGTCCATCATCAAATGTGAGATTTACAAGGAGGGAAAACAGTACACCTCTCTGAACAGTGTCTGGGAGGCTGTGGTTGCTGCTGCACGCAATGTTGATGGTGAACAGATCAAAACACTGACAGGATCCATGGATGGCAGGCTTTTGAGTGTCCTTGCAAAGAAAGGTGGCTATATTGGTCGCTGATTTGTTTTTGTTTTGTTTTTGAATGTCAGAAATGTATATTTGTGAATGTGGAGATGTTATATTGGTTTCACTGGTAAAAATAAATAATTGAAATGGGTATATATTTGTTTTTTGTTAAGTTGCCTAATAATTATGCACAGTAATAGTCACCTGCACACACAGATATCCCCCTAAAATAGCTAAAACTAAAAACAAACTAAAAACTACTTCCAAAAACATTCAGCTTTGATATTAATGAGTTTTTTAGGTTCATTGAGAACATGGTTGTTGTTCAATAATAACATTATTCCTCAAAAATACAACTTGCCTAATAATTCTGCACTCCCTGTATATTAGAATCCCTATATATCGTTCCCACTATGCCCATATGCCGTCAATAGAAACAACAGCAGTAAGAAACATTGTTTTAAATAGCTGTGAATAGCATTATTATCATCACTTTGATGTTCTGTTGACCTTGACGGAGACCTCAGAGGTCAAATGACATGATATTTTAAATCTTTATATGCTTCTTTCTATATGCTGGGAATACACAATATAGTTGTAAGAATCATAGTTTATGAGTTATAGGGCTTATTTATCAATTTTCATCCCATAAACCTTGGAGTTGGCCTTGAAGACCTTGGTGCATATAAACCATTTTTAATGGATTGTTAACATGACCCCACTCTAAACCTCTACAAAGTTTTTTCAGAGTTATTCAAAAGTTTTTAAGCTATATCGTGTTTATAGAAATAACAACACACACACGCACACACAGATGCTACCAAAAACACGACCTCCTTGGTGGAATACCAGGATTTTATCAGTTTGTAAAGGGATGTGGAGTCATTGCTGGTTGACTATGCAGTCCTAATTATCTCTGGTTTAGTCAGTTTTTCAGACTGTCTGGTTAAAAAAATACAATAAATAAATAAAAGACTATTAACAAACTAGGTTAAGGGCACTAATTATACAGCAATAAAAGGGAATACAAGAACAAAGTTACTAAGAACAGATATACCGTAGCTAAAAGATAAAGTACATAAATAAGAAATTGCAAAAGATTTGTAAATGAGAACTGCTTTATTGAGATTGGGGCTTTAGTGAGGATATGAGAAGCAAAAAGATGTGATGGTGTGACACAGTGATGTCATGGATATGCTAGTTAGGGAATGGTGTAGTTACAGCAGGCTTCAACTAATTTTTAATGAACGACACTGTTTTTTTAATGGGGAAGGAAACTCTTGCTTTGCATTTTAATTTCATTATCTATGATTTAATAAAAGTGCTTGTGCCATCTCACATCAGCTTAACATTTAGCCCATGTCATAGAAAATATTAATGTGTATCTGTATTCAGCCCAGAATGATATTAGGGTATTTTCAGTGCTTTTGAACGTCATAATGGTTTAAACATTTGCCTAAAGAATGAAAGATTCCTAGTTTTATCCCAGGAGGAGACACAAATCCCTTTGGGCACAAAAATCTGCCAAATCAAACAACGTGGAGCTACCTGCTGTGGTGACCCCCTTGGGAACAAGGGAACCAAAAGTAGCTTTTATCTCTATTCAACCTAAAAATACAAAGAAAGTGAATAATGTCTTTGTGTCCTACTATAAGGATATTCCACATGTGCCTAGGATTGTCACTAGAACTCATAGTTAGGGTACCTAAAATTCTATCATTTGATACAGAAATTCTGAAGACACTACGGTGGGTTATTGGTACTGTAGACAGTAGGGTTGTCAAAAAATTATATACTAAAAATTACCATCTGATTTAATGGTCATTTGCAATGGTATTGATATCAGCAGTGTCACATATGATGACGCCAGCCTGTTATGGCATCATTGGGACATCGTAGGACTTGAAACTCTAGCATCATGGCAACCCTTAGCATCCTGTAAAATAACTTGTTCTTGTCTTCAAGAGGAATCTTCTGGGCAAAGGATGTTGAAGCCATTTTACATTGTGATAAGTGGGCCACATACAGCCCACTTTGGTCCACCAGACCAGTTAAATCTGTAATCTTACACATTTACAGAAAAAGTACCGGTGGTTCATTGCCCACACTAGCCTCCAATTATAAAATCTAATGTTTTTGTTAATGCACAGTGTTCTGTTTTTAAAACCATTAACTCACTGTAAAAATAAAAAAGCAAAAAAAGCCTTTAGTGTCATGAAGCGCTGTGTGGCAGGCAGGACTCAGACACAAGGGATGAACTCAAAACCACAGCTTTAATTGCTGGCACGGGAAACGAGTATACAACGTAAACTAACCTAAATTGGGAAATAACAAACTAACACACAGGGAGACACAGGAAGCGCTACACAGCATGAGGGACAACACGACACTGACTCAGAGAAACACAGGGTTTAAATACACTGGGAAGTAACGAGGGGAATGAGACACAGAAGGAGGGCACAGCTGGGAGAAATCAGAACTGATGGGACAAGGAAGCAAAGTAGGATACACTCACATGAGACACAGACCTTCAAAGTAAAACAGGAAGTAGCACAGACGCAGGCTTGACTAGGGGAGACAGAGTAACTGAGAAACACAGAGACAAACCATAAAGCAGAGGACTCTAAGAATCAACATACACAGAGGGAAATACTAAGAATGGAACACAAGAAACTAGACTCGAGGGAGAAACAAAAGACCAACCATGAGAACATAATTCACAATACAGAGTGACAGAAAACACAAGAAACTCAAAACATGCGAAGACACTGACCAAGAAACACAGACTTACACAGAACAGAGAAACATGAAAGGCAAGGGATCAAAACTAGAAACCATAGAATAAATCACACGAGTACAAAATACAAGAATCACAAAGGACTAAAAACGCTGGGTCAGGAGACCCAGGATCCTGACATTTAGTTAGTGTGAATGGCAACGGGCTGATTTTTGATCATATCAAAATTCTGAATTTGCCATTTGCTGATCTTAAAATCAAAATTGGACCGAATAAGTGTTTATGCCCATGCGCATGCAATCATTACAGAAGTAGCTGCAACAACAAAGCCGAATTATTTATTTATTTTAGGTCTGTTGCTATTTTTTTTCTAACTTTTGGGCAACAGCTTTTTTATGGCTGTGGAAATATTTCTCCTGGGAGTGCACTCAGGCCTTGCTTGTTGAGGCTTAGCTCCTTAAATCTAAATATAAATCTATATCTTAGATGACGGCCTGGGTTGAAATTATTACCTGTCCAAAAAAACCCCGGCATGCTGCCAGTTGGTCCGGCACATCAACTCTGTGTGAGTTTGGGAATGTGTCAGGAAGCCCTAGCGACTTCCCCCTATAGTGCCTCACTGGCAAAAGCAAGTGGGATGGCTCACTTGTGTCTAATATTTTTAATTAACTTCAAGCTTGAATGTGTGAAATTTAATATGGGAAATTAAAAGATGATAATTTCCTGCTTTGGAGCCAGTGTGCTGGCATGAATACATTACAGTAAATCAGAGCTCTGGTCTCAGAGCTTAAGACTACTGAGAAGGACAGTCATGTGTTCTCATGGCACGCTGCTCTCATGAAGCAGCGAGGGTGTAAGGTAAAGGGATGTAGAAAGCAATTAGTACTGCTTGTCTTCAATGTGAATGGCTCCAGTGGCTGTTTTGTCTTCATAAAACTGGGCTGGAATTATATAATAAAGTAGTCATAAAAGAAAGTGGAAATAATGTTATCGGTTACAAATGAGCTCCATGCTGTCAGGGTTGTACAGTGTGTATGCCTAAAATCATTTGCTCTTGTACACTATTATATTTTCATAAAAAATTCAAGATATAAAACACATTCAAACAGCAACATATTTATTATCCTTGTGCCTGACATGGAAATGTGTTTGTGTGTGCACGTGCACTGGAAAAATAAATGCACACAAAAAAATGCAAACATACTCAAAGACGATGAATCGTTCGTACAACTGTAATTTCACATCCTAACAATTTCTAATAAAAGGCGAAAAACAGCGGCAGTCATATCAGAGAAATGTGTTCTGCATGGTCACCTTCCACCTAATTGGCTATGCTTGAGAAATTGTACATTTAAACTTCCACCTACAGAACACTGCTGTAGATATCACATTATGTGTGAAATATGAAATGCAGGTAATAGAAAATTTTCCTGTTGCACTACAATTAGGAATCACTCCATGGTTGACTTTACAATGTAACTATCTGATAAGTTGCCCGCAGTGCCACCTTAATTTCTCTAATTGGATGCCAGTAAAATAACAGTCAAGAGAAATGGTCTGTACACTCGCCAAGCCCAGCGCATATTATGGACCTTCGTCCTCTGAGACTTTATTAGGGATCCAATAAAAGCTGTCAGAGTGGGAACTAGCTCCTGATAGTAACGAATGGATTGTAATCAACTAATATTCATCTTTAAGAGACTAGTTTGGCAGAGAATATAAAGCCCCAGGAAGTGATCCAAACAATATTAGTTGGAGCGTGTATCATGATTGGATGTGTGTGTGCTTGTGGAACATATGCATTGAGTACATGTTACAAAAGGACTGTTTAATGTATGCGGTCGATTTTTCTCCTTCTCTTCACGCCTGAATTTCATGTTGGTTTAGCATAAAAATGTAAAGCTCTTTGGGTCAACTTCTGTTGTTTAAATGTGTTTAGGCCATAATTAAAATAGACATGACAGTAAGCATAAAAACATTCAGACATTTTTCATAAAAGTAAAGTAAAGTAGTATCAAGTAGTATCAATCCTGTCTCACTTGATCTGATACCAATATCAGAGTCGGCGTTGGTATCGATACTATTGACATTGGATTGTTCCACCCACCTCTAGTGCACATATTCCCTACATTTAGAATGTGTCATGTGTTTGACTGATGTCTGCAGACTGTTAACCATATGCATCAAATAAACAAAAGGCTGATAGTGAGAGAAAATTACTGATCATTCATAATAAATATGCGTTATGATTTTCATATAGCCTGCAGTGTTTACAGCTGTGTCGGTTGTGCTTGAACATTTGTTTACACACATTTGGATCAGTTTTACTGTGTTCTGCATGTGTGTTTGAGAAATTTCCCCTGGGGAGATTTTGTATTGTGTTTGTCCCTGCTGTCGGAGGCCCTTCCCTAAGGGGTGCTGCATTCATAGTGCTGGTCCCTGCTGATGGATGGAGAACTGAGACGGTGGGGAATTCCACAACTGAGGAGCACAGAAGCACCCAGAAATCCACATTTTCACATTTTGTTTGAGAATGTTTCATTACTTCTGCAGATTCTACACAGTTTCTGCCTCTCACCAGCTTTGTAGAGAACCTGAGGTAAACTGGTTTTCTAGCTAATTGTATGTGCATGCATTAGATAAAAAAGAATGCATATATCCATAAATGTTTAATGTCTTTTCAGTATTATACCATGAAAATATTTCCGCCCTTCCTGATTTCCTATTGTTTTGCATATTTGTCACACTTAAACGTACGTTTCAGATGATCAAATGAATTCTAATATTAGACAAAGATAACCTAAGTAGAAAATGCATTTTTTAAATGATAATTTAATTTATTAGGGAAAACCTACCAGCAGTGTTGGGAAGGTTTCTTTTAAAATGTATTCTACTACAGATTACAGATTACAGATTACATGCCCCAAAATTTTGTAACGTATTCCGTTACGTTACTCAATGAGTGTAACATATTCCAAATACTTTGGATTACTTAATATATTATCATGCTTTTTACAACTACATGAATGTACTATTGCTGTGTGATTAATTACTATTACTGAAGGTTACTTGCCACACCAACTAGTTTTTTAAATCTTAATATAAAATTAATAACAGTAGGTGAACATTAAGGCTGCACTTTTTGCAGCGATCTCGTACATAAAACAGGTCCGCGGCTCCGAACTGTAGTAAAGGGACCTCTGACTAATACGTCGGGTTCGTGTCGGCTCGTAGCTGAAAACTAGCTTTACTTTGCTGTCTGGGTCAACTCTGCTAGCGAGAGACAGCGAGAGGCGTTGAAAGGCTGCTCCAACGGAGCTTATTGTTTCAGAGGAAAACACGAACACAGTGTACAGTCGAGTCTTACTTACAGCTGGGCTCGTCAGGCACTCTGTTTGGCTGCAGTGGTTATTATTATATTTACATGCTTCCAGCTCCCGTTTCTGCTCGGTGACAACTCGTACATTTTGACTGTCCTTTTCCTCCCTCCCTCACGCTCAGACACATAACGTGTATGGCAGTCCATTCTCCCTGCAGCACGGACTACACTGCCCATGAGGCTACATAATTTAGGCCTATGCCTTTAACACTCTGCCTATTGCCTTCACATTAAATCACTTTTGTGAATTTTTTAAAAAAATATTTCTTCACGTCATTTGTCATTTAGAGGTGACATGGGCGGCGAGATTGACACACAGGCATTAGAGCCTCTTAATGCGTGTTTTATTTAGGTTTCCTCAGGTGTGGAATTACCAAAAATAGAGAGAGCATAGCCTAATATATGAATCAGGAAAATACCGCCGTGTAATCCATTTATTTCAGCAAAGTAACTGTATTCTGAATACCACCCTTTTAAACGGTAACTGTAACGGACATATTTACTAGAGATGGCACGATACCACTTTTTTATGTCCGATACCGATACCGATATCATAAATTTGGATATCTGCCGATACCGATATGAATCCGATATAGTGTTTTTTAATCAACAAAACTGTTTTTTAAAATATCTTGCTGCATTTTGCAAGTCTGCAAGTTCATACTCAAGTTTAAAACAACAACTACACTAAAGCTATTCTGTTATACCTGTATACAAAAAAAATATTTCATAGTTCAGCAATACTGATCAATCTAATAAACTTAAACCTACACCATCCTCCCTATTCTGGTATTTTAAAGAGTACTTAGCGTAAATATTAAGCAACCTAACTAATAGGGTTCCAACTCCCAGCAACAACAAAATTAAATAAATAAAAAATAGGGAACCACCCCTCACGCGCCACCTCATGATGCTTAATCGACGTAATCAACCTTAATTTGATGCAGTGTGAAAAAAAATGCACAGAAATCAATTATTTTTCAAGAAATATTAAATAGATTCAACATCTTTCTTCAACAAAATTGCAAACTGCACAGATGGTACCTTCCCAAAGTAAAAAGTACTATAGCTTACTAGGGTATATATATTAGACTTAATAGTCACTATATACAGTAATTGACTTCTATTCATTTTACATCAAATTAAAACTTTGGGTGTCAGATAATTATTTATTAAAAGCTAGACATTTTAAATGAGAATAAGAAAGAAAAGTATGTCTTTGTGCCCCCTTTTCCCAGTTAATGCCCTATCGGCCCCCCTGGCTAAACTTTGCTAGATCCGCCCCTGCACAGTTACCAGCCGTCAGCTACGTAGAAAAAGATCCTGGTGTAGAAAGTAATATTAAATAAATTCTAACAACAGCTTATCAAGCTTAAACGTTCTGCTGTTGTTCAGCCGCTGGTTTGCTCTTTCTGGCGCAAAGTGGACCAAAAACAAACGAGAGACAGACTCGCGACAGAAAAGCCGATCAGCTGATTTAAGCAGTTTCACGATTGAAGTAGCAGCCGGAGAGCGAGAGGCAGTCGCTTGTTAAGCTTAAGTGGGAATGCTTTACAAACATTCAGAGATGGACTTACACACTTGCTTTACTTCTCTCGGGGATAACTCTGTCGGAGATGAAATGCCAGGTTGCTAGCGAAGCTCCAAATGCTATCCAGACCACTGACAGGTCCCGCATGCCACAGCTGCTCTATCACGTGATGCATACTGCTCCGACGTGCTAACGTTCTGAGGTGAGTTACGGCGTGTTGCAAGTTTTGTGAGGTGCTTTCGTGATATTTAATGGATCGGATTACATTTTTTATTTTTCTCCGATATCCGATCCAGTAATTTAGGTCAGTATCGGACCGATACCGATACGTAATATCGGATCGGTCCATCTCTAATATTTACTCATATTTTGTATTTTAAATACGTAACGGCGGTACATGTACTCCATTAATCCCCAACACTGCCTACCTGGCTCTGTTGGAAATTGCCTCCTAAAGCTAAAAACTGCTTGTGCCACCCTTGGCAGCAAGAACCACAATCAATGAGTCTGTTACATCACTGTGGATTAAAAATCTGGTCTGTTCTTCTTTGCAGAATTGTATTAATTCAGCCAAATTAAAGGGTTTTGGAGCATGAATGCCCTGTTTAAGGTCACACCAAAGCATTTAGGACTTAATACCTTGACTAGGCCACTTCAAAACCTTCATTTTATTTCATTATTTTTTGAGCCATTCAGAGCTGGACTTGCTGGTATGTTTCCTTTAACTGAAGCAAATAAGGTTTGCAGTTCTTTAGATGTTGTTCTGTGTTCTTTTGCAACCTCCTAGAAGAGTCAGCATCAGTGCACTTTATTTTGGTAGGCTTGTCATTCCTGTGAGATTCACCACTTTTCCAAGTTTTTTCCGTTTGTGGTAAAAGGCTCTCATTGCTGGAGTCCCAAAATCTTAAAAATAGCTTTTGTAACCCTTTCAGACTGATAGATGCCAATGACTTTGTTTCTCAGCTGTTTCTTTAGACCAGTGCATGATTCATTTATTTCTGATATCTTTTGGTCTACTTCACTTTGTCAGACAGGTTCTGTTTAAGTGATGTCTTGATTCAACAGGTTGGAAAGTACTCAGGCCGGGAATTAGTTTTTCACATAGGGCCACAGGTAGGTTTGGACAACATTTTCCCTCCAGTATATGAAAGTCAGCATTTAAAAACTGCATTTTTTTTCAAACATTAAAACTTGTTTGATGATCTAAATCTTGTAAGTGTAACAAATATGCAACAAAATAAGGAATCAGGAAGGAGCAAATACTTTTTCACAGCACTGCATGAAGTCAAGTCAGTTGCTCTTTGAAGAGCAATTGCTCTGTAATTTCATGTTCATTATGTATTCTTCTCCAACCATTTTTTTTTTGGTAAAGATGGTACCGTAATTTTATGAATTGCTCTGAAATTCATTTAGTCTTCCTATTCCCTGCTCTGTGCTGTGCATTTACCAGCCTTAATTCAACTATGAAACATGCTTCAAGTGCAAAGTCTTTGAAGTACCTCTTGGTGTTATGGACTCCACTCAGCTGTGCTTGAATATCTCCCATAAAACCATCTGAAAATGTACTTCTACTCTTGTTCTTCTGAGCACAAACCCACTCCCAGTGCACTACTGTGCATTTTAATGAACTATAATTACTATATATTTCTTATCCGCTCCATTTTTCTCTTTCTTTGTTTCTTTCTTTCTTTGTTTCTACCCATGTATGTTTTTTATTCACTCTTGAATCTATACCATATTTCACCCTGTATACATGTGGAGTTTGTTTACATAAAACTCTCATTCACATCAGCAACTGGGAGGCATAACGACTGAGGAGAAGATGTACAGTGAATGGGGCATCTAAATGATTTAGCAGAAAAGGTGTAGGCCATGATTGTGAAGGTTAAAGCAGCAGTTTGAACACTGATTGCTTTGAACGAAAAGGTACATGGGTTTTTTTGAGGTGCTTATTTTGTTTGGCCTTCGGCAAATGCCTGAACCAAGTACAAACTTAGAATATATTTGTTTTATTAAGAGGCGAAGAAAGTAACAAGTACTAATAACCACTTGAACTTTAGATTTTAGACTCCTGAAACAAATGTTCATCTTTATCCAACTGTGGTTTGAAAAATAAGATCTGAAGTAGGGGTAACAAAGGCTACACTAAACTAAAAAGGGTTATGATATAATGCATATTCACAAGCCACTTCATTAGGTACACCTTGCTATTAATGGGTTGGACCCCTTTTTAAAAGTTGCTGCAGCTGTACATGTCATGTCAATCTCCTGTTCCACCACATCTATTTGACTGAGATCTGGAGACAGTGGAGGCCGTCTGAGTACATTGAACTCACCGTAATGATCGAAAAATCAGTTTAAGACAGTTTAAGCTTGACATGGTATTCCATCAGATGACGGTACACAGTGGTTATAAAGAAATGGACCTGTCCAGCATCAAGGAAGGTTCAGGTAGGCTGTAACATTTAAATGTGCTCAGCTGGTACTAAGGAGCCTGAAGTGATACATGAAAACATCACCCACATACCACCACCTGCCTGAATCACTGATGAAAGGCAGGAGGGCTCCATGCTTTCTTATTGTTTTCTGGCCCCACCACCAGCTTGTTACAGTAGAAATTGTAGACTCATTAAAACAGCTAGCATGTTTCAGTTTTTGTTGTCCATTTTTGGTGAGCCTGTGTGAACTGTAGCCTTAATTTCCTGTTCTTAGCTCACAGGAGTAGCACTTGGTGTAAATGGTAAATGGCCTGTATTTATATAGCGCTTTACTAGTCCCTAAGGACCCCAAAGCGCTTTACACATTCAGTCATCCACCCATTCACACACTGGTGATGGCAGCTACATTGTAGCCACAGCCACAGGTACAGGTGCAGGTGCACTGACAGAGGCGAGGCTGCCGAACACTGGCGACACCGGGCCCTCTGACCACCAATGGATGAAGTGTCTTGCCCAAGGACACAACGACCGAGACTGTCCAAGCCGGGGCTCGAACCAGCAACTTTCCGATTACAAGGCGAACTCCCAACTCTTGAGCCACGATCGCCCCGTCTTCTGCTGCTGTAACCCATCTGTTTCACGGTTTGGTGTGTTGAACATTCAGAGATGGTCTTCTGCATACCTTGGTTGTAACAAGTAGTTATTTAAATTCCTCAAAGTATATTCATTCTCCAATTGAATAAAAAATGTATTTTCACCCAGAGACGTTCTGCTCGCTGGGTATTTTCTCTGAAACCCTAGAGATGGTTTTGTGGAAAACTCACAGTAGATCAGCAGTTTAACTATGGCACATTTAAATCACTGGAATCACCTTTCTTCCCATTTTGATACTCAGTTTAAACTTCAGGAGGTTGACTTGACATCTATACAGGCCTAAATAAGTTGCTACAATGTGATTAGCTGATTAAATATTTGCATTAATGAGCAGGTAATGACATGTGATTCTATTAATGTGTTTATAAGTAGTAATTAGTTGCTTGACCTGTGTCTGTCATAAAGGGTGTGTTGAAGAATTTATACAATTAGTAAAAACAAAATAATAAAAACACAAGAGGAAAGTTGAATGAATAAAAGTCGTGCATTTCTTTAGTTCCATCAAAACTGACTATTCTGTGTTGAAACTAGAAAAACATATTTATATGTACGTCTAGAGGGTAAAAGAGGCTTTTTTTTTTTTTTACCTCTGTTAAACAGATCACTCCAAGCATTCGACAGGCATGACTCCAGGGTAGACTCAGTTCTACCCGGGTGGCCATCAGTGGGGTTCTGTGTTGTTAAAGATGTTACTGTGCTGTTTTATTTACAAAAGTCTTTGGGCCCAGAGAGATGTGGTTTTATTCCTTCTAACATTGCTGTTTTTTATGAATCAATGTATCTAATACTCAGTACAAAACAATAGAGGGCCCTAAGGAGCCTGTTAATTAGGAAAGAAATGTTCTGTATTTGTTATCTCTTTTGTATTCTGCAGCATTTGACTTTCACCAACAGGAATCAGTGACCAGGGCAGTCATTCAATAATGCAACACAAGCTGTTCTAATGAAAGATATACAGAGTATATATGAAGGACTCTGGTGGAAAATGAAGAGGTAGTGAGAGGCTGAATATTATAAAAGTGGCTTAGAAACATCTTCAAAGGTGGTGTCAGGGCCTGATGATTCTTTTGAGTGAAAGTAAGCAAGGGAGCTGGTGGTGTTATGGGTGTTTGCTATTGCTGTTTATGGTGCACGTAAAATGAAGTAAGCCTATATGAATTTTTGTGCATGAAGGTAGGTGTTTGTGTGTGTCAGTACTAAAAACTTTGACAAATAGATTACCATGAATTCAGTTGTATTTATATCATCTGCAAACCGCAGCAACCAAATGACCCCCTGTGAGGCAGCACTTTTTGAAGGTAGGAAGGAAAAACTCCCTCTTAACAGGAAGAAACCACCAACAGAACCAGACTCAAGGAGGGCCAGCCATCTGCCGTGATTAATTGGGGGAATGAGAGGAGAGAGGAAGAGAAAAAAAAGAGATCTTAGGGAGACAGGACAAAATACAGACTCTGGGAGAGAAAAGACAAAAATGTAATGACATGCTGCAGTGGTATATAAACGTGTGGGGAGTCACCTGAAAGTGAAAGTTTAGATTTTAATCTTTAAAATATTTTTTTATATATTCACAAATTGAGTCCTTAAGTGACACAAGTTGGACCAAAAATGTTTTCAGTGAAGGTGGCCAGTGACCAGTCTCACTGGAAATTTGATAGATTTGGTGGTTTGGTGATGGATGAATGACAGTAGAAAATGATGCAATATGAGAGGTAACACAAAGAGGAACACAATGGAGAAGCAGACAAAGGCAGAGACAGTTGAGTAAATAGAAAAAGCTTGTTGAGTCAATATCCGTCTCCCCCATGGCTAAAGTACTCCTCTAAGACTCCGACACTGGTCTGGTTTCACTCCTGCCTTCTTTATTTATCTTTCTCTGCCTCTTCTTTCCCTTCTTGGAGAAAATGCTTTTGTAGAGGATTTTACAATATTGGGTTTTACAGCTACTGCAGTTCACAGTTATTTTTATTTAACTGATAGTGAATCCATTTATTCATCTATAAAACAAAAAATTAAATAAAATTATCATCCACTCTTCTTTAAGTCCAAAGTTGTGTTTTCAAATGTTTTTTCCCCCAACTAACCATAAACCAAAGATATTCAGTGAAGATCAAAATGCAGGTGTCAACCAGAGCCTGACCTTTTTCTTTCAGCTGTTATTAACTTGTAGCAGATATGTCAGTGCAGGAGGATTTTCCAGTCAATAGATGACCCACCACTGTGCCTAAATACCAAACATTGTAAAAAGTTTTACCATTCAGTAGTTTCCCCACCAGGGAAGTTTTTAGTGTTTTTTCTGAAAAACACACAAATAAAGAGTTATCAAAATTTTTGTTGAGTACCGATATGGTAAATTGGCCAATCCTTTAATTAATTGCTTAATTTCAAAATTGTATATTCTTGTCCAATTTCAGTGAGAGCACATGAGCTGCAGCTGTTCGAAGCAGACAAGAGTGGATCCTGGTGAGCTCTTGTGCCATTCTTTGGACATTTATCCTCTTTTACTGAGTGTATTGACAAAAATATGATCCCTTGCAAACTTCCTAGCTGCAAATACTCCCTCAACTCAGGCTGAGTGATTTTTCCCCTCTGTCAGCTGGGCACCCATAAAAGAACATAATTGATGTCTGAGAAACAAAAATTGCTGCCATGAAGCAACCTTTGTTACATGCTGACGATGTTATCACCGGGCAAGCAGTGGAGGGACTGAGGTGATTAGTGGTAAACATTTACCTCTGAAACTCTCATAAGAGTTCAGGTGTCATCTAAAACCCAATAATACCCAGTCAACACACATATGTGGGGCCCAAATAGGGAGCAGCAGGGCTAATATTTGGGGCCCACTTGGGAAACCCAACTGGGGTCCAGCTAATTTTGTCCTCAGTTTCCATGGTGGCCCCAAATGTGTTTTCCTAGATGGGTTTATGCTGGGTCCCAGATAAGCCCCAAATCAGGCCCAGTTGAAAAAAATATGTGGGGCCCAGATGGGTAGAAGCAGATCTGATATTTGGGGCCCACTTGGGGTACCCACCTAGGACCCAGCTAATTTTGTCCTCAGTTTCCATGGTGGCCCCAAATGTGTTTGCCCAGATGGATTATTGATGGGACCCGGATGGGCCCCAAATCAGGCCCTGTACAACAAATGAGTATGGGGCCCAGATGGGTAGAAGCGGGTCTGATGGTTGGGGCCCACTTGGGTTACCCACCTGGCACCCAGCTACTTTTGTCCTCAGTTTCCATGATGGCCCCAAATGTGTTTGCCCAGATGGGTTAATGATGGGTCCCAAATCAGCCCCAGACAATAAATGAGTATGGGGCCCAGATGGATAGAAGCAGGTCTGATACTTGGGGCCCACTTGGGTTACCAACCTGAGACCCAGCTATTTTTGTCCTCAGTTTCCATGGTGGCCCCAAGTGTGTTTGCCCAGATGGAATTTTGGATAATGTAAGTAAGCTATAATTTAAATCACCTGTACAACAAAGCCAGTTTATCTTTTTTATTAATACTGATTACTATGAAATTTTAAAACAGTATGCTTTTTTATATAATACATTTTTTGTGTGGAGAACATGTTGACAAAAATGTCCACAGTATACACAAAACAATAACAAATAAATGTTATACAGTTTAAAGGAAAAACAAATGCAGCAAACCACAGCTTCTCACTCATTCACCAATCCATTGGTCCTGAAAGAAATTTAAAAAAAAAAAGAAATTAGTGCATTTTCACAAACAAAATCAGATTTGCGATAGTACTGAAGTTGTTTTGGAGGTTGTGCTGTTCAAGTTGTTTGACCTCCTACATTGAACTCTTTGAAGACCATGAGTATTCATGGAAACAGAAAAGCTATTTACAAAATGATTTACCAAGTAGGCACTCAAAAATTAAATTAATGTGAAATATTTTACCTTAAAACATTTAAGACAAATGTTTAAAAGATGTCTACATAGTTACAATGATAACTGGTGTTGTGGGCTGTCTCAGTGATTGGCACAGAGCTTAGAACAGGCAAGTGGTTAACCAGTTTTTTGCATGGTACAGCACCTCATAATGAACACAAAACAAAATAGTAAAATGTAACAAGGGCTACATCTACCAAGGAGAAAACAGATTCCACTTCTTGAGGTGTGTGCCAGGCGGGCGCCAATAATTTTCATGTAAATCAAAAATAGGGCCATCAGATAAATCAGTGTGTTACTAATTACACTGGAAAAAATAGAGGCTGGCTCTGGAGTTCCTGGAGCTTATTCACATTCTGTGAGCAACCAAAAAACTGTTTAGTGAGAGACTTCTTCAAGTATGCTACAAGCCAGAAAGAAACGTGGTCATTCCTGCCAGCAGCCACCAACCTCCAGAACAACATGAGCTGATGGTTTCATCTCCACAATTTGTACAGTCTATCTAAACCACGTGTCAAAGTCAAGGCCTGCGGGCCACATCCGGCCCGGCATACATTTATATCCGGCCCGCAAGATCATTTTATATAGATGTACTATTATTGTTATGCATGGCCCGGCGATATGAGGCGCTAATAATATACAAACTACAGATCCCATAATGCACCGCTGAAGCCTCCTTGCTGACTGCTAGGCTAACTGGGAACATTCCCGCGTCAATCAAGTCAAACTTCTGTTATTGCGAAGCTAGCCGCTCACAATGGTGGAGAGAAAAGTTGATTCTGAATGACTGCAGCTGTAGTGAGCATCCGTTATTCAAACATCAACAAAATATCTTACAACTAATGAACTTACCATATAGCACTTCAAAAACTTTAAGCCCTCGAAATTCCCGCTTTCCATGGCACCCAACGAAGTTATATTGCCTGGAAAGAGCATTGTCCATAATGAAGGCCATCATTCTTCTTGTGGCTTCATCAACAGTGCTCCCTCTGATCTCTGCCACAACAGAAACCTTAGGACACGCAAGGACAATAATTTTACTGACAGTAGTACCATCAGTCACACCTAAAAGAAAGCAAGCACAGCTACACAGTAATTAGGCTCTATAATATTGATGCTAATTGACTGAGAAAGAGTTAGGTGTCAAAGTCAAACACTGTCTGATGTGAATGCAAAGAGCTAAATGATTCACCAAAAGTAATTTCTTAAGTTTTGGGTTTGGCATGGCATAACTTATAACTAGGTAATGTTTGGAGAAGTTATTTTATTAACAAAAATAGCAACTTTTGTTCAGCTCTCCTCCCACTCCTTCATTGCACTGACCATGTTCGAACAAACAGCAACTTTCCTTGATCATAACTGCTAGCATGAAACACAGACTGATTGAGGCATTAATCATTGAATATTGTTATTACATCATTATTATTTACCACTTCTTTTAGGAAGACAGGGTCTGCCAGTTTTTGCTCCAGTGCTGCCACATCTGCTACTGTCCGGATGGGAAATACAGCACCCTCGGGTAATACTGCAGCAACTGGTCCATCACGTTGTGTAAGGAGAGACTGTAGCATTCGACTGTGGACCCTCTGAGTGTCCTTAATGTCTTCCAGGAGGGTTAGAACACGTACAAACATGCTCGTATTGGTGGCTTGTAGAAGTTGTCTTGGAACTGGTTGTGAAACCACAGGTGAAGGAGTTGAGGGTTGTAGCGGCTGAACAAATGGATGAGTGATGTTCAGGAAGTGAGTTTCACTTGAATGTCTATTCTCCATTGCTGATGGTGGTGAGGTCTCTGGCTGTTCCGCAGTGTTGTCCCAATCCTCATCAGAGCTCGACGGGATCACTGGCCTTAAAACAAACAAACAAACAAAATACAACAAACATACACACACAAATAAATAATAATCCAAACACATAATTTAGGGTACTGGTTAGTCCTACAAACTAAAAACATTAATGTATATAATGGCATCAAAAAAAAAGTCTAAAACAATTTTTTAAAAGTCAACAAGTTATAAAGCGCTATTTTGAAATCATATCTGAACCTGATGAGCAGCAAGGGTCTGCTAAAGAAACTGTCAGGTTTTTTTTCTTCTTATAATCTCAATAAATTTTTGCTTTTAAGGTGTTTTCAACACAATTACCTCCTTTTCCGCTTCCCTTTCCCAATCTGCTTCCAGAATCCAAATAAATTCCACCAAGGAAGGTTTCTAATGGGAAGCAGGAAATGCTGTCTAAAGGGCCAAACTTCCGTACATCTTGAGCTAGGTGTATTAAAGAATGTATATTATAACCAACAAAGTCAAGACCATAAATCAAAGCAAAATCTTTCACAAACTGCTTCAAAACATCCTCTGCATAATCACAGTCAGTTATCAATATACAAATCAGGACTTAGAAGAATTCTTGTAGATACAGATAACAGTATAAAGTATCTATACATTTGGCTTGGTATATTATTCAGTAGAACTGGGCTTGTGTAAAGCAAAACTTGTCTCAATTCAGTTGCTTTCTACGTGCTAATTTCAATGAGAGACCTTGGTTTTCTTGCAAAACTTTAAGGAAGATATTGCCTGACAGAAACCATGAATGCTGAAATCAGTTAGAATTTGCATAGACTGTCTGCATTTTCGGGGACTTTTTAACCAAAGATAAATAAGCTTGCGCATTACCCCCATATCCCACACCCAGCTCGTTCAAAGTGACACCCCAACCTGGTGCTCTTTGTTGGCCATAGCACAAAGTTTCATCAGTCCTTTAGTCAACATAAATTTCATGATAACATAATCTTTAGCATGTTCATCGCAATCGTAGTGCTCTTCCTCAAGTGTTTTATTCTCAAAAGAATCAGAGTACAATATTAAGTCCTGATGATGCTCTGACTCATTTTACTGTGAAACGAAACTAAAATGTTCAACAACTTTCTGAGCTCTTTGTCCTCTGAGATTGCTCCATTTAGTATTTATTTAGTATTTATTTATTTATTGTCATTGTCAAGAACAATGAAATTGCGTTTGGGGCTTCCATACAACCCAAAAAAAAGAAGAAAATAATAAATACCCCTTAAAACCCAAGTGTACATATTTAACCCAGTGTGACTCCAATGCAATAAGACAATCCTTAGCAATAATGTTCGTAGAAATTCAGACAAAGACCTGAGAAACATGACAAAATACAACAATGCAACCCATTCAATATTATTGTACTGTGAGATATGATATCAGATATGATAGTTATCTATTTAAGAAAAAGGGGGGGGGCAGGAGGGGGAAGAGAATAAAGATATGGTGCACCAATGCAGACCAGTTCATTGCTATTAAGAAGTTGGATATGGTTATTGTCCGTGAGAGGGGGGCAGAGAGTTCAGGAGCCTCACAGCCTGTGGATACAGGCTGTTGGCCAGTCTGGATGTTCTGGCCTGTATAGACCTGTACCTTCTCCCTGAGGGCAGCAGATGGAAAAGGTGGCGCGCAGGGTGATGTTGGTCCCGCAGGATACTGTGCACCCTCCTCAGACAGCGAGTGGGGAAGATATTACTGATCTCTGGCAGACTTGTTCCAATAATTCTGCCAGCTTCTTTCACCACCCGCTGGAGTGCTTGCTGATCGGCCTTGGTGCAGCTGGGGAACCACACTAGAAATCCATACGTCAGAACGCTGCTGATGGCACAGTTGTAGAAGTTCAACATCAGAGATCTGGGAATGTGTGCGCTCCGCAGTCTCCTCAGGTAGTAGAGGCGCTGTTGGGCCTTCCGTACAACTGAGGTGATATGGTTGCCCCAGGACAGGTCCTCGGTCACAGTTACCCCCAAGAATTTAAAACTGCTCACCCTCTCCACCGCCTCACTGCCAATGAAGAGAGGCAGATGGTTGTTATGACCCCTCTTCCGGAAATCTACAATGATCTCCTTGGTCTTTTTGGTGTTTAAGACCAAGTTATTGTCGTGGCACCATGACTCTAGTTGTTGCACCTCTGTCCTATAGTTTGTCTCATCATTGTTGGATATAAGTCCGAGCACTGTAGTGTCATCTGCAAACTTAACAATGAGATTGGACGCGCAGGAGGAAATACAGTCATGGGTGAAGAGAGTGTATAGCAGAGGGCTCAGAACACACCCCTGAGGGGCACCGGTGTTGACCACAAGGGTGGAAGAGGTGTTCTTACCCACTCTGACACTCTGTCTACGGTTAGTGAGGAAGTCCACAATCCAGTTGCACAGAGAGGAGTTAAGTCCCAGTTGGTGGAGTTTGGGACGGAGTTTGTATGGCCGGATGGTATTAAAAGCCGAGCTGTAGTCTACAAAGAGGAGCCGTGCATAGGTGTTCCTGTGTTCCAAGTGCTTCAGTAATGTGTGCAGCACTGTGGCGATCGCATCCTCGGTTGACCGGTTCTCCCTGTATGCAAACTGGTGCGAGTCCAGGGATGGTGGAAAAGCAGCTCTGATGTGTTTAATGACCAGTCTCTCCAGGCATTTGGCGGGAATGGGGGTGAGTGCCACAGGTCTGAAATCGTTCAGACATGTGACATTTGACTGTTTTGGGATGGGAACGATGGTTGCTGCTTTGAAACAGGATGGTACCAGTGAACAGGACAACGAGGTGTTATATATAGAGGTGAAGACGTCCGCCAGGTCCGCAGCACAGTCTTTTAGCACCCGGCCCAGCACTCCATCCGGCCCGGCCGCCTTCCTGGTGTTAATGCTCCGGAACACACGCCTCAGCTCATGAGTGCTCAGGACCGGAGCAGGGTCGGTTGAGGGGAGAGGGGACAGGACAGGGTCGGTGTTCTCCCTGTCAAAACGGGCATAAAAGAGATTTAGATCCTCAGCCAGAGTAGAACTGTCGGCTGAGGGTGATGGTGTTCTTCTTTTGTAGTCCGTGATAGCTTTCTGAAAGACAGCTCACAGATTCTGAAGCTCCAGGTTTCATCACTCTCCAATCAAAATTAAAAATTAACTGAACCAGCAGCAAAAGAAGATCCAAACTACGCTTCACATTTGATAAATACTGTCATTAATTCCCTCTTCCTGTCTTGTTTCCACCACGATTGAAAAAACAAAACAAAACAAAAAAACAAAACATCATACTTCTTGCACAGCTCTCTCGTAGTATACTTCAAGAAAAGTTTCCCCATCTGAAATATGTTTTCCACATTATTCCCTTGCTTATTATACATCAGTGTACAGTTGTGCTTAGCGCTGTTGTCAGTTGTTTTTTGTGCCAAATTGCAAAAAACTCACCTTGTTCACTATTAAAACCTCTAAAAAAATTTCTGTAACTTTGCTCTGCTTTACTTCAGCAGCATCAGGTAATGTTCATATATTGATTCATGGTTTTCTTCAGTTTTTGTTCAACTGCAGAATATTTCTAAGGCTATCTGATTTAAAAAGCCACTCCAGGAAAATCTCCTTTTTTCTGTGTTTTATCCTCAGTTACTTTGGCATAAAGACATCTGCTGTGATGCTTACACCAGCCTTAAAAGCTGTTGTATTACAATAAAAGACCCTGACATCACTTTATAAAGTAACAATTCTAATTGTTACAAACTCAAAAAAAGATTCCTACTAGTATATTTCTGGCATGCATCAAATTTTAAATATAAATGAATTTTGAAATATACACTGCTTCTTATGTCAAAGTCTGTAAAAATAACGAAAGAAAGAAATCACACATAACCCTTGCTACTATTCACTCCACTGTCCAACAGCAAAATCAAACCAATATACAGATATTAATAACATATTATTGTAATAGTGTGACTATGCAATTTATAAGTAGCCATAGTCATAATCAAAACAACAAACATCTCAAGTTTTGAGATAATTGCAAACCCTCCTGGCCAATAACCACACAAGCTGTCCATGCAGGAAGGCTGATAAAGGAGCATGCACAAAATTCAAACAAATTTAAGCCATAATGAAACAAATTAAAATAACAGTGCGCATGCACAAATAAGGCATCAGACAAACACTTAAAGATCACAGATCTTTAGGACCACATCCAAAGAGCAATTGCTTTTCTTTTTTATAAATAAATAAATGTGTAGATTCTAGCCAAATATACATTACAAAAAGGAAAAAAGGAGGGCCACAGCAATCATAGTAAAAGGAGTTGGCACTGTGGCCCTAACAAGACCGACCAGTTCTGCTTAAATATTCAGTTTCCCTTATGTACAGAGCTTGCACAACAGTAAGAGGCAGATTCTTGAGTCAGTACAGTATTTCTGATGAAGTTCTCACTAAAACAACTACACATATAAAGTTGCATACTAAAGTGTGTATAAAAAAAAAACCCCAAACAAATCAAGAATACCTATATTTTCTTTTTTGCTTTTTCTGGAAAAATGAGAACAATGGCAAGAAAAATGATGATTATGTCTTCTACAGAAATAGAGTGCTCACTGATCTGCCTCTCTGACTGCTGTGCATGCTCCTGACACAGGGGCAAAAGCTGGGGACTAGTTGCTCATGGCCTACCCTCCTCACTTAGCCGTGAGGAATGAAGCTAATAAAGACAACACCAAAGCAATTTTGGTTGCTCTGATAGTGAAAATACCCTCCCATATTCCTCCTAAAAAACTAGAACTTTGTTAAATTGGTCTAATACAGTCCTTTATTAATACTAATCATAGAGAAAAACCAAGATAATGTTTAAGTACAACTTGATGTTAAGTACACGCAGTAATTAATTTTGGTGCTAGTTAAGCAGTATACAGGACACCAGAAAATGCTTTCAAACTGTGAAAATTGGCTAAATCCAACATTACCTAAAAATTTAAACTAGCTTAGCCTTGCCTGAGTGCTAGGAAAAAGTTCGCCAGCACTTGTGCCATACATTACTTTGCAGCATCATAACTTTGTAAACATTTCATTTATACTTAGGGATTCAAATTAAGTCAAAAAGTTCTTACCGTTAGTGCAGAAAATAAGTCCATAGCTCAAAGATGAACTTAATCCAAAAATTGCCAGCTTAACTGTCAGCTTTGTCCAAGGGCGCGAAATGAAGAATGTTCCAGAATGGGGGGACGAGTTTGAGAAAACCTCGTGATATTTCATGAAATAACGCGAGATTTCGAAAAGCACTCCTACATGGAGTGAAATTTTTTTCCCACTCAAATTTAAAACCATTTGTTTTATTTTATTAAGCGTCTTACAATTTTAAGTCGCATCTGTTCTTTGTGTTTCACTTATATTAATATATTTTATATGTATATTTTGTTATTAATTAAATATACATATGCTGCCTCTGGCATAATTTATTATCAGTTATTTCATCTTAATTCATGTTTATACTTACACATGACTAATAATTATACTTAACTAAGATCGTTAAACTCAGTTGCCTGTTCATGCAACTTCCCATATGTTACCCATATGGTGCCCATAGAATATAGCCCATCTGGGCTGGCTCAAGTGGGTCCTACTTGGCTAACCCAGGTGGGTCCCAGATTGGATGCCCATTGTAAGCCCATCCCCACTTGGAACCCCCATAGCCCATGTGGGGCCCACATACTGGTGTTTACTGGGTACTAACTTGTCTCTCACATTGTTTTTCCTCTCAGACATTGGGACCCAGAGGAGTTTTGATGTGGTGTCAAAATCAGCCTTGACTGTATATTTTTTCCAGCATCCTCTGTTCCAGATAGCAATCGAATCCATACAGACTATTGTGAGGCACTAAGACAAGTTGTCACTTCAGCTTCTGTTTTTTGTTTTTTGCTTTTTTGTGTCTCTGACTTTCACTCCACTCATATTTAAATTTATGCACTCATACACACAGCTGTTCATGTGGGCATGCGCACACTCACCTTGTATAGTGGAGTTTAGAAAAGGTCAGTCTGTGCTCCTGTGAGAAACATTGGCTGGAATGTGTAAACAAAATATCAGAATCTTTTCAAATGCAGCAGCATGAAACTCTTATTGCTTCCATTTCCCTGAGGAATGATGAAGTCCCTCATTATTTTTACAGAAATGACATTAAAATCCATCCACAAGCAGTTTTTACATTGCCTAATATATTTTAAAACATATATACTTAAAGCATGATATGACATCTTGTTAATATTGAATGTAAGACATTAAATAAATACATGAATTATTAGTAGAAGTGAAATAACTGAAATTATTCAATGGAATTTAAATGTGGTCATTTTCAAGAAAAAATGGATTTGTGATTTATTAGAAAAAAAATATGGTTACAGACCACGACACAACCAAAATTATTGCCATATGCAATGAAACTTGGAATCTCATTGCCTTTATAATAGTTGTTTCAAAGATGGGAACCTGGTCTGTGACCGCTCACAGTCAATCGCCATCTCTAAAGTGACTTTGATTTGTCAGTAGTGTCAATATGGAAATAAAACAGCAACAAGATTGAATCAATCTGGAATTCACATTAACTACTTACGTTCCAGCATCACTGAGCAACTACAATGACCTGGATCACTGAGAATCTCCACACTCATTCCAGCCAGAAGCTCGTAGAAAGAGGTGGCTGTAGCTCAGGTGGTAGAGCTGCTCACCTACCAGGCAGAAGTTGGATCGATCCCTCCAATCTGCATGCCAAAAATCTTGGCTAAGATACTAACCCCAAGAAGCTCTCCATTGGATCGTGTGTGTGAGGTAGAAAAAAACTGCTTGTATGAATGAGTGAAAATGGGTGAATGAAGCAAAATGTGTAAAGTGCTCAGAGAAGAAAAGCGCTATATAAGAACCGGACCATTGAAGCATGCACCTTACTGTTATATAACCAGAATATTGCAAAGAGATGCATTGCAGACAAGTTGAACCCATTAACACCGACTGACTCACATTGTTTGCAATGTGTTGCCAATTGTTTGGAGACGGGTTGCCTCCCTCCAGACCACCTGTGCAATTACTGAGCAACAACCTATTTTCACTCTAGTGTAACTAAGTCATTAGAGAGAAGTTAATAATCCTAACAGACCACGATGAACCATAGTAGTGGGGGCGGAGCTAAAAAAGTCACCATGGGGGTGGAACCACCCCTTCTGAAATTTTATTGGCTCTTTCTGTTGCTTTTTAAATCATTAGTAGTATTATTTGGAAGTAGTGTAACACTAATAATGTGCACCTAAAGCTTATGTGCAAAACAAAACACTAAAAATTCTTTAAAATGAACAAAAGAGACTTTGTTCTTTTCATCCATAAAACATTATCGATTTAATATGTCGTCCCCACATTCATTCACAGGTCAGTCTATTAAAATCATTACACCTCGCTGAATTTCCAACTACTTTTCAAGTATTTATTTACTTTGTGTTCATTTATGTCTGATTTCCCCTGGGTCCTCCTTACAAGTTCTTGTTTCCCTCTGCACCAATCCCTTAAAGAAAAACAAAAAACAAAAACAAGCCACTGCCATATGTTAGCTGTCAGCCAATAATGACTCACATTCTATACTGTCCTGCTAAAACTCACCGCAATAAAATCAGATAAAAGAGAGTGCTTGGAAAGCATGCAAGAAAAAACTAATGTAAGAACAGCTTTACTCATCTTCTATGATTCATTCTTTCTTCCATAGAACTCCAAACACATCATATCTTATGATACCTTATGTTGCAAGGAGTCATCAGGCTGACACGGGGGGAAGAAATAGTACTTTTTATCAGTCTATTGAGTTTGCATCACCATAAAAAAAAAAAAAGCTTTCTGTAAAGAAAATATGATTCACATTATTGAGTTTCCTCCTCACAGTCTCTGCTCAACCTGAAACCAGAAAGACACACACCAGATGGTAGCTTGCTACTGCTTAAAGGACCTATCGTTGTCAGTCACATTTGTTTGTACATATTTGCAAAGTTCATAAAGCTTGAAATATTGAATTGTTTGACACAGTCAGTTGAACACTAGGCCAGCTCCTGCAGGAGACCAAGGATGTCAACAAAATGCATAAAACAAAGCTACCAGTGTACATTTGATAACAACTGACAAAAGAAATATGGTTTGTTGCAAACTTTGTTGAGTGCCTTAGACCTTTGAGTTTGGGGGCGCTCAACCTGAGCTGTCCCTTTGATATATTTCTTCTGAATCCTGGTCACTCCCAAAGAAAATCTTTGGAGTGGCAGCTCTGCCTCCTGCCTTCTTGTTTGTACCACAGTCTTCAAAGCATACATAAGAGCTGGTCTCACTACCAGCTTGTAAACCTTCCCTTTCACGCTCGCTGCCATCCTTCTGTCTATCCGTCCCCATTTTTGTTTATCTAATTAGGCAGAAAATGTGTCTCCTAATCTCTAATTTCATTATGTAATATGCGAGCTGTATTGTTCATTTTCCATGAATGTCTCAATGGGGACAGGTGTGGCATCTGTATAGTGATTACATTTCTGATTCTACTGAGTTAGTAATTGATACATTTCAACTGTTCTTTAAAACACTTCAAATGCTTTCATTAACTTTAAATTGGACCCCAATGCAAATAAAATCAAAGGCATGCTGCTATTATGGTCTGGAGAGGACAGATTATAGTAATTATTCATAACGGACCATATGCATTTGATAGACTTTAATATAAAAAACACAGTGTCCAGCTGTGTAAAATATTTCTTCTTAAATATGTAGAAAAGCACAAACCGTGACAAAATGTTGTTCAGCCTCGTTCACAGTAGCAGATAGAGGACTGTTGAAAGAAACTTCCTCTGAGTTCTGCACTTAGGCAGCATCATTTATAGAAATGCCCGTCTCACAGTTGAATCCAGTCGTAAGTGATACGTGTACCTTGAGTTGTCAGACAAATAGCTTGTGTTGCATCTGAAACTGTGCGATTTGAAAGATTAATGATTTGTTTCTCTGTTAGTACGTTTCGTACCTGAACATAGAATCTGTTGATAGTTATCATGTGCAGCTTGTCACCACACAACTGCATGTTGCCTAGCAAGAATACCAATATTCCCTTAACAAATGCCTCACCATCGAGCTGTAGGGCAGAAAAAACATTTCCCCCTGGGACCACTGCACCCCCACCACCTTTTACCCAGAGAGTCTGTTAGCTCTGTCAAGCATAAATATTAATTACTGTACACAAACACAGCACTGGCTTCCAGATCCACTAGGTTAAGGGCAGTCAATCTTCCCTCATTGATTGTACTGTAGGAGGCTTTTTTATGCCAAAAAGTTACTTTAACCATAAAATAAACTATAAGTAATTAATTATGTAAGAGTCATTTGGACCGGAGCACAGATAAACAGCATATTTCACAGTTGAGCGAAGGACCTAATCGTTGTACCAAACTATATTTTGGAAAGACTAGCCAAGCCTTAAATCTGTCTCATGCTTCATGTAGTCAATCCACCTATGCTGTCTGGAATTTCTTCACAATAGTTGTCTTGTAAAAACTGGACTACAGGGTTTATTCATCAGAATCATCGTGGCTTTGTTGAATTCTCAAAATGAGCCCAAAATAAAACAAAAGTTTAAAAAAAGGAAAATTCCCATCTAGTGGCTGGGAAAACGTCTCCATTATCCTGTGAAACACCACTGTACTTTTCCTTTGAAAAAAACTTGGCTGTTCTCTTTCAGAGAACAGCCAGTGTTCACACTACCCTCAGGAGAAAATTACACAACTCCTTTGTTCTGACTTGATTAAATACATTTCTTCCAGCAGCACCCTGTTCTTGCTTCTTTGCAATATGTTTAATGTCTTCACAGTTTTTCAAACACACACACACACACACACACACACACACACACACACACACACACACACACACACACCCAGAGGAGCTGAATAGTTGAAGTAAAACTCAAGGCTTAACCACCGATCCAGCTTGCTGAACTTTCTGCTCTATCGACACTTCTGCTGAGATTAAATAAAGCCTGGTTCCTTCCTCTCCCTCTCACTCAATCACTATCCCTACTTTTCTCTCTTTCTCTGTCTCTCTTTTTTTTTAACATTCTCCACTGTCCCCCTCTCTGCCCCCATACCTATTTTCCACACCACTGCTGGTGTGCCCTTTCATATCCATTCAGGATTATCATCAAACTGTGATTCTGTTTGTGTGTATGTGTATGCATGAGGTTGCGTGTGTGTACTTACTCGAGTGCGTGCATGTGCAGGAATGCCTGCTGAGATTACCTTTTATCTCCCTACTGATCACATCCGTGCAGAAGAATCCAGCAGAGGCATAAGAGAAGTTGGACAAAATAGTGCTGCTTAATTATGGCAAAAATCATAATCCAAATGATTTTGGTAGCTATTGAGATTTCAAGTATTACAGTTTACTTACTGCCAATAGAAACATCGTACTTTGAACTTTTAACACAAGAATTTTCTTAAGCTTTAAATATAATTAAACTGAGAAATGTGATTTTCTGCAAGTGAGAAACCAGGTTCACTACAAATTTGGGATGTGAGATGGGAAAGGGAAAACAGTCATCTGGCCACAATCCTGCCCTATCACCAATGGCTATCCTCACCAACGGCATTGCCACATCTAGGTGAGACTCTTAGGCAGAGGCAATCAGTCATAATACCTCAGATTGTACCTTTGCACTATTGGATCGTCAGCCAGCGCAGGCTGTCTGCAGTTAGTGTTGGCTGGGAGACTTGTACTGTAATTGAGAAGTCGCCCAGCGCTGCTACAATAAAAACAGTGATTGCATGAGCTCACTCGCTTCTCACTTTTTGCTATTCTTGCCTCATTCGTGTACCTCTCTCTGAAAAATTGTTGGAATTTGTCATGAGAGAAATCATCTGCTGTCTTATGAAAAACTGAACCTTGTTTTTGCTGGCCTAAAAAAATAGCAGAGACATGGGTACGCTGTGAAACACTAGTATGTTAGTATGCTTATTATTGCAGGGTCTTTACTTTAACACTTTAAATCACCTTGAGATGACTGTAGTTGTGATTGGTGCTTTATAAATCAAATTGTCATCTATGTTAAAACCGTATACTAACATATATAATCTGCCAGGCATTTTAACCTTACTTTCTTTATAGCATTTCCTGGGGTGGGAGTTTTACATCATGCTAATTTAATGAGTAAACTGTTGGGTTTACTGTCTGATGATGAAATTTATGTCACCTGTGTATACCCAAGCAGATTTCTAGACACGGAAAGTATTATCAAGGCTTATGTCACATGGGCCTAGAGATTGGCCTTTGTCCCCCTGGGAACCTGCAGTCGCTATGGTGGTCACTAGTTGAACTCGTTCGGTCTCTACAGATTGCTGCAGTTGTCCATAGTTTGCATTGGGGATGCCATTTTATGTGCAAACACTTGCAAGTAGTAGCACAGAAGAACATTCCCTTTCAAAGTAAAAGTTGTGACTCAATACCTTTCAAAAGGTGCAAGTTTTACTTTGTGCTACCAGATAAGTTGGGATGTTTCATGCACGCTATTGTGGCTACATCAATCTGAAAGTGACCAAAGTATTGGCAAGCAGGTTTGGTGAAACACTTTATACCTGTTAGTGCCAATTTTCACCCATAGGTTTCAACCTCAATCAAACAGTATTTCTTCCTATACGTGAAAACATCTGAAATAGCTTTGAGGTATGCTTCATGAAGCCAGACTGTTCAACTAGTAAAAATTATTTTGTGTCAAATGTGATTTGTTTACATGCTGCAAAGTAGAAAATTTAAATAAACATGTTCAAGTTTATGATTCCAGAGTTTTTGTCGGCTCTGCTGCATATGTATGAGAATCAGAAACACTATAAAGGGCTTTGTAGAAACTATCTAAGGTTAGACGGTATTACGTGCAATATGTTCAGACCAGTTGGTTTTTTAACTGTGCTAACCTGGCTGTCTGCTTTGTTTGCCCAGCTTCTTTTTTCTCTTCTTGGATGTGTGTTTGTGTAGGCGTGGTTGTGGTTACCTTCCTCAGTGTAGCTCCTCCTGTCTCTCCACCTTCCTCTGGGAACACACCTGCTGCTCATCAGTGATTAGGCTCACTACTGAAGGCTGAAAGAAACACTCAATGATTGCCAGATCATTGTGTCAGCTAAAGTGTGCTCTTGGCCTCTGTCTTGTTTGGGTTCTCTGTGGGGGGGGTTTTCTCTGGCTGGGATAACCCTTCTTTCTGTGTCGACCCTGCCATGAAGTCTGACTTCTCTGAGCCCTTTTCTGTGTGTGTGCTCTGGGAAGCTGCAATGCCTGAGTGCTGCTGTTCGAACTCAGATGCCCCACCACTGTTTTTACCTTGAAAAACCTTGTCAATAAGCCTGTTGAACTTCTACAGTGCTTCTAGCCTCAATGATCATTCTGTTAGTTTATGATATTAACAGCTTTTCCACAGTTACAAACAACGGTGCTCCTGGCATGAGCTATAGTTTTCTTTTCTTTTTGTTAGGCCGAATAGTATTTTATCCTGTGTACAAAGCAGCCACCATTACGGATGGCCCCAGGGGACCAGACATGTCTGAGGTCACTGTGCCCCTTCAGCTGAATTTTAGTGGCACACTTTTATGCCAAAGCTACAGCTCTAAGACTAACCATAGTGTTTAGTAACACAAAGTTATAGTAACAATGAATCTGATATTAATAATGCAGTTAGTAGCAGCAAGTATATCTGCAACAATCACAGTAGCATAACTGAGGAGCACATACACTCCTGCAAGTCAGAGTTTGGGAAATATCCCTCACGTGTCTTTTGAACTACAAACAGATGATTCATCAGCCTGTGCAGCTGGTTTTAAAGCATGACCTCGTTTGAAAATGGCAAAACAAACGAAATGTGCTGAGAATATTCTGTGCTCTGCACCGAGGACTCCAACTGTTCAAGTGTGTGGAAAATTACATATTTAATATATTTATTTAAGTTTTGTTTTGTTTTAAATCTACCTCTGTCTTCATCTTTCCTTTTCTTTTTTTATAAACAGCAAAGTGTTGAGCCAAATGCCCCACATCAAAGTTGCTTCCCCATCCACTTTATATGCTGTGGTGCAAATCCAATGTGTCCGGTCTATGTAAACATCTCTACTCACCTTTTTTGGCAGATGGGAATATAAATAAACAACACTTAAAAGGATCACTGGAAATTGATTACATCAAAATATCATGAAAGCTCATCAATACCAAAGATTGTGTTGATTTTTTCAAAGATTTTTAGATACTTAATTAGTATAGCTAATATGCTTCTCAATAAGTGTACAGTTAACAGGGCAAAGAGCTGTAATTTGTAAATTCTTCAATCATTTTATTACTTTCTTCTGAGCCCACTACTCCTCTGTAATAAAGACCTCTGTCTGAGCCGGTTTAGGGGAGGGTGAAAGTCTGTGAGCCCATGGTAAGAAGAGGGAGGATTTCCTGCTCTCTCTGTCAAACTGCAGGGTTATGTAGGGTTATGGCAGTATTAGGGAGGGAAGAATAGGACTTAGCAATGGTGGCTTCCAGTAGTTCACACCTTAGAATACTGGAGGGAATCAGGAGAGAAAGAAGGAAATTACCTACCGGATAAACAAATCAGTGGCAGACGCCAAGGTACAGAAAAGAAACCCCAAGGTGCTGAGTGGAAGATGCAGGCCATCAGAAAGATAGTATTTTATGGTTCAGATGACTTTAAGGTTCATGTTGCGACAGGTTTGAGCATCAAAAAATGTTAATGAGAATATCAGTACTCACAGTTACATACATGCTGTTGTCAAATGGTAAATGGCAGCAGAAAGAACATGTTTCTGGTGGGGTATTTTCTCTTAGTTTCCAATACAAATGTGGGTGCAACCCTCAATGAATGATCGAGAGCCAGCCTGTGGTGAACACAGAAATTCATCAGCTCCATTGAAAATACATACACTCACTAGACAGACTTATTCAGCTACTCATTAACACAAATATCTAATCAGCCAATCACGTGGCAGCAACTGCAATTAGACATTGTCTAATTTTTACCTGCTGTTAAAAAAAGAAGAAGAAGAATTGCCAGACTGCCACAAGATGATAGGAAACAACAACTCCAGTAACTACACGTTACAACCATTACAACTGTGCTTAAAAAAGTCTTTGAATGCACAACATATTAAAACGTTGAAACAGATGAGCTACAGCAGCAGAAGACCGCACAGGAAACTGAGGCTACAATTCACTCAGTGGGGGATATTGTTTTGGCACGCTTTGGCCCCCTTAATACCAACTAAGTTTTATTTAAACATCACAGCCTTCCTGAGAATTGTTGCTGGCCATGTCCATCCCTTTATCCACATACTCTTCTATAAACTGTACACAAATCTGCTGCAACTGTGTCACACTATTGTGCCAAAATGGACCCAAATCTCTGAGGAACGTTGCCAGCATCTTGTTGTATCAATGCTTCAAAGAATAAAGGCAATTTTGAAGGCGAAAGGGTCACCAACCCAGTATTAGCAATGTGTACCTAATAAAGTGGCCAGTGAGAATAATAATTTATTTCATCTTCAGCTAGAGATGACAAAAGTGTGTGTATCAGAAACAGCTCCTTTAAATACATATAGATACTTACTGTACACACACATTTACACCAAACCAAACACTTTAAGCTGAAAAATGTTTTTCTTTAGGGAAGGCGGAGCTAAAACTACAACTTGATCAAGGTTGAGGAATAACAGCGGTCACGCCAAAGGACGCCAAAGGACTGTGACTTTGCGTGTTAGTGAGGAAGCAAAGAGTAGTCTCTTGTGGACTGTTTGGCTGTATGTTAATATTCCTTCTTTACTTTTAAATACTATGATGCTTTTTTTCCTTCGGAGGACTGTCTCTCATATCATGATATTGTCAAAGTCTGTATTAGACGTTATGCTCATTTGCAAACTTGTGATAATTTAAGTGTGTTTGCTTTGTAGGAAACATATCATGATAGTTTCATGTAGTGAGTTACCCTGTAATTCCTAGATCTTGTTCTTATTCATTCCCTCTTTGTGCTGACCTCCAGCTAGTGAAAAAGCGTGAAATTAAACAATTCCCCAGACCCCTTGGAGGGCCCTGCCTGTGACTTTGAATACCTCCGGCTGAGCGAACAGCGTGCTTTCTCTCCGGCTGGGATAGCTGTGCGTCTTCAAGCTGGCTACAGCGAAAGAGAGAAAAGTAGAAGAATCCTTTCCAGCATGCCTGACAGGCTGAGCAGCCATGTGGAAAAAGAGCTGTGTTTGCTATAGACTTCCACTGCTTCACAACAGGACTGCATAGTAATCTGTGTGCTTGGCCTTCCTCTGACCCTACAGCTCCTTCCAGTGAAACCCTGAGAAACTGTTACTCTGCAAGGCACCCTAAACCTTTCATTTCTTATGGTGCTTTGCGCTTCATATTCAAAAATTGATATACTAGTAAACAAAGGAATCCTTCCACTGGTTATGTCTGCACCTAATAGTACATTACAGTGTTATTTCTATTTTACACTGAGGCTTATATTTCTATACTCTCTGACTGAGCCATACAGTGTAACAATACCTGGGTGCGTTTTATTTTAGGTTTGACCTGAGACCTATTAGTTTTGTACCTATATTAGCTTTATATAAAGTATTGCTGAATCTAATGGAATATGGGCACGCCGGAAGGACTTTTGACAAACACTGTCCTAGTCAGAGCGAATGCTTGGTGTCACATAACTTTAGAAATTGTTTCCATTTAGTGTTCTTTAGTGTGTGACTAATGCAGTCACCTCACTGTGCCCAGGCGACCAATGGAGTTCTCCTGTTCTCCCGTAACAATGCAGGAGGAAGAGCAGTGTAGTTCCACTGTGGGTTTGCAGAGTATAGTGAGCTAAAAGGATGAGTGCAGACCAGCCGCTCTCCTGCTGCAGAAGCAAACACTTCCTCAGTTTATCCTCTGTTTAGATCAGGTCCCTGGTTCCCCATTAAGTCTGTTTACTTACTGCTGTCAGAAATGTGTGGGGGACTCTGTGTGTCTTTGTAACACGTGCAAGTCCATTAAATGCAACAGGACTGATTACATTGCTGTTAGCTCACAAGTTACTCTGGGATTTATGTTAACATTAAAAAACAAGTGAGCAAAATGACTGATGAGATGATGATTTAGGAGTGAAAATAATGTAAATATCTTTTTGACCTGCTCAAGCCAGTTTTCTCTCTTCTTATGTGTGTCACGGGGCAGTTGTCTGGCTAGGAATTTGCTTTTGTTAATAATTTTTTCTTTGTTTTGAACCCTCGGGTGGAATTGCTGGGTTTGTTCCTTTTCCTTGCTCCGCCCTTGGGTGGGGTTTCTCCATTACATTGTATTAGCTGTGTGCAGTATATCAGGTCTGAGACTGCAACAGTTCTATGCCGGGTCATTGTTGCCAGTGTGTTACCAGCTCTGAACCTCCTCTGAAACCTGTTCAACCTTCAGCACTACCCACCAGCTCTTTGTAGTCTTTCAAAGGAAGGGCTTACCTGCTCACCTTCCTACACCCTCTCCACGCACTTTCTCCAACAACTCTCTGATACTCACCAGTTGCCTTAACACTCTCTCCAAGGCTCCACTCAAGCCCAGTTTATAGTGTCACTGGATTTCCCAGAAAACTGCCTTCAAACCATTAACATATCAGTCTTTCTCAAAAACACAGCAAAACGTCTGAGTTCTCTGAGTCTGCTTTTTGGGTTCACTTTTTGCACAAACATGACAACGCACAGAAAAGGATTTGATAGTACTTTGCTATTCTTACATGAAAATGTCAGTGTTCTGCCTATACAGCAATAATGACGTGCCATTTATTGCCCAACTTCACTGACTAAATATCTTCTGAAAAGCAAGAAATTGGTACATGACTTCTGGAGTAGTGGGGCCATAACAAAAAGCATGAATGCTCTTCCATGCTGTTTTTCCTAATATTCAGTTTCCTACAGAGGAGAACAACATCACTACTCCAATGCTGATACTAGTGAAAAAAGGGCAAAAAACTGCAGTTTGAGTGGGTTTCACTGTGCGATCAGAGCTGGCTGAATGTTTTGTAGACAACTAAGTTGTGCTGGTTTAAATCATCCTTTGGAATCTGTTCAGACTCTTAGAGCACTGATTCAGGTTACTCCATGGATACCTTTGCTGTTGCCTGGGGGGTCATTGAAAGCTCAGCTTTCTAATAATTCAACTCAAACAAAAAAAACAAACAAGCACCAACAATAAAATAAAATGTGGTTCGATTACAAAAATATTTCTGGATTTGTTTCGTGGAAATTAAACAGCCAGAGAATATTCATGTCCTACTGGGATAACTTAGTAAAATAGTAATGGATGTTTTAAATTAACAGAACTACTTTTATGCAGTTCCCTTAGTAAGTATTACAAACAGAACTGGCAACAACAGAGGGAAGTTGGAGTTCATCTGACAGAGGAGCAGTCAAAAGAGGCTGGCTGTTATACAGCATAAGAATAGTTTTGCTTATACGTGTCTGTGTGCCTGTGCAGGGAGGTTAACGTATAACCTTTGCTCTCCACTGAGGTAATACTTTACAAAAAGATGCGGAGCAGGTTTGGGATGTAATACAATCCATGTGGGGAAATATTACAGCTGCTGACCAGACACTAAATCCTAAATCCTAAAATATATTCGTATATAGGACAGACTGTTTCAGGCTACACCTGGCCTTTCAAGTCCTGCGAATTTTATTTAGAAAAGTTCAAAATGGAAAATCTGCCTCACCTGTTTTCCTTTTGTTGCTACAGGTACTCAGCACAGAAGTGGCCGTACCTAAAAGCAGTTATTTTAATAGCAGTACATGAGCTTGTGGTCTCAAACTAGTGATCATTTGCAAGTAAAGCAAATGTGTTAACCACTACTCCATAAGTAATTAGCATTGGAAATGGACTTTCATTTATATAGAAAAATGCATCAGCCTTACTGACCACTTAAAGCACTTTAGCATGCAAGCCACATTTGACATACATTTATACAGCACTTTATCTACTTCACAGGGGTCGATTCTGTCGATTCGAGCACCAATAAACCCAACATCCATGTGTTTGGACTGTGGGAGGAAACTCGAGCAGGCACAGGGCCGGCATGCAGATGCCCCACAGAAAGGCCCCGGCTGACCGAAAGGTTCTAACCAAGAACCTTCTTGCTGAGAGTGCTAACCACATTTTTTATTTTTTTGGCTGGCACCAAGTTTGTGCCTTAGGGACATTTAAACTTGGATAGGTTTACTTATTGTAAGACACATGCAGGCAGGTGTTTGTTCTGCAGATACTGTAAACTTCATAGACATCCCCCAATAGGCTGAGAACACTCCAGAAAAAGAAAACAGCACGAATAAAAGTGCCCAGGATATAGATTACAGGCTATTTGGGTTGCTGACAAAATGGGCTGTACTATCGCAAGCAGGAAAGCTACATTGTGCTTATTTTACAACAGCTTTATTATTTACTGCAAGCAGGCATCTGTGAGAAGTAGCCAGTGATAAGATAAAGAAGCAATGCTGCTTGTGTAGCCTGTTTTTTCCTTAACTGTCCCATTGTTTTTTGCATGAAATTTCCCATAACACATTATACAATTAACCTGAGAGCCCTGGCCAATACTTAACACATATCGTGTTTATTTTCACAAACATATTTAACTGCACAAATTTCCTATGTGATTATTGTTATTGCTGGCTGTGTGTGATACCTGGAAGTTGGCATGTTTCACTTTGTAAGACCTCTTGCAAATAAAATAAAGGTCGGCATAAGACGAACCTGCACACGCTCCAGTGTACTGGGCAGACTTTGACCACCTTTTGATGTAATTGTAAGGAATGTCATTATTATACCACAACCTGGCAGAAGAGATACAGTAAAAAAAAAAAAAACCTAGTACAATATTTGTGATGAAAAGTTTTGATCTCAGCTGATTTTAGGCACAGTTGTTGCTTGCTCCAATCAGTGCTCTTCTTTTTTTTATTTGGGTTGAGAGGCATACTTTTTTATTTTGCATATCAAAGCCAAGGTGTCTGATGTTCAGGATATAGTGAAATATTTACCTGTGATGCCTGGAAGACAGAGCTTCTTGCTTCAGCTACGCTCTGGCCTTTCCTCAACGCGTTTTGATCTCTCTGTCTGTCTTTCTTCTTCTTTCTCACTCCACATGCACTCAGGTCTTTTTCGTAGAAAGGGATATTTTATGATGTTCTCATAATATGTTTTAATTATTTTCGCCTTGCTTCTAGATCATCATGTTTCATCTGTTATTTTAATATTACAATACTACATTACCCATGAGCCACACTACTGTTGCCATGGAGATGAGGCATGAATATCAGCAGTAATGCATAATAAAACCTGCTTTGTTGTCTGCATAGACTCTATACATGAAAGATATAAATAGCTTCCAGGAATGAAAAGAGCAGAGTGCTTTAAACTTGTAACGTCCCTCAGAGGGTATCTGCTCTGCCTGATAGAAATCCATGGAAACATGACTGTTTTTAAGCAACTCCTACTGGCCTGGCAGTGACAGTGCAAGAGTCTTTGGGTACTGATTAGGATTAATTGCTAATTCTCTACACCTGACAAGGTGTGGATAAAGGCATGCCTGAGGCTGGCTCGCGACATGCTCTCTTGGCTGTAGTTTTTAGCTCAGATTACATAGTGATTTAAAATAAAATCAGTGTTTCTAAAAACTCTGAAGCTTGCAGCTTATGAACCAGGGCGTAAAAACAATGCTTGCTTGATCTCCGACCTCAGTAACCGTTTTTTCTGATTGCTATTTTCACAACTAATTAAATGCTTCATTATTTTGTGTTGTTACCATTAGAGGTAGTGATGGGCAGATGAAGCGTCATGAAGCACTGAAGCTTTTCATCCAATTGGTTCATCCCAGCGCAAAGCTTCTTGAAGCTTCATTTGCTGTAGTAGGACACCTACTGGACGTAAAAATATTAGTTGGCATGAATTTGAAGAGTGTGGCCTTTTGCACACAGCCTGTAAATGTCAACAACAAAAGGAGTGTGTAAAACATGTATATTGTAGTGATGCAGTATACTGTGTATATTTATACTGGCAGTATGGGAAATGATTATTTGGAAATGCTTAAAATGGAAATGATCATTTACTGTGAGGTGAGGTGTGGTTGGGGTGTGGACAGTGGTTGTGCTTTTGTAACGTTGAGGTATGGACAGCTACACACTGAGGCTTTGAGGCTCAGTCCTGCCCGTTCACATTTTATTCTGTAAAAACTAAATTTTCACTGCTTTTATGGCCTTTTTAGTGGGCAGAACATAGCTAGGATTTAATGATTTAACAAATCTTTTAAATCCTTTGTCCTCCACAATGCTAAATGGCTGGGAGTCCTCAATCACCATGGTAACCAGGTCTTCATCTATTTGAGATTGTTCTCCTGAGGAAAGACAATAAAGACAAAGCACAAATATAAATATCACACACGTAACTTATAACAGTTGTATAATATTGTTATATCATTTAGTAACATTACTGCATGCTATATTATCCTGGCATTTGATGGCTCACCTGGTCTTGCTCCACAATCAGTGTTCCCCTTACTCTCATGCAAAGCTCTGTAGTGCCTAAGCATGGATGAGGTGTTGTTGTTATATCCCAGCTCCCTGGCACATAGCAAACACTTCACCTTGTACAAAAGTACAGACAAACATAAGTTTTATTGCACCATCAGTATTATGAAAATACATCTTCTGTAGAAATTTACATACCTTGTTGGGAGGAATGAAATCAAAATGTTCCCACACAGGGGAGGACATCCTCCTCTTCTTAGCTGGCTCCATTCTCTCCTGACTTTCTCTCCTCACTCTCATAAACCTCCAAACTGTCTCCAAACTCTCTCTAACAACTCTCCATCAAACACCCACATTTTGAATGAAGTCTGAGGGCTTTATATCGCTGTCATAGCTCGCGGCAAAGTTCGAACCACTTCATGAACCAGTCACGTGGTACAGCCGGGCAGCGAGGCTTCGGACGTCATCATTTTCAGCTCCTCCCATAAATGAAGCAAGCCGCGATACGCGCATCGCGGAAACGCCCCCTCCATTACTCGACACAAGCTTCGAAGCCTCGATACAGAACGTCACATCACAAATTAGAGGCAAAAAGGACAATAAATTAGAATGGAGGCCAAAAGTAGCTCTTTTTTCTGTTAAACGTCACAGTTTCTGCTAAACTACAGTCACAGGATCTTCTGTCAATAAAAAACTCTGAAAATGAAGTGGTCTGCGCCTGGAATGAGGTAAACTTTTTAAATGAAAATAAGCTCTCTATCATATCGAGACTCTCTGGCTCAGAGAACCGAGGTTACAATGTAACCGTACGTTGCTGTACCTGCAATAAAACAGTAAAACAAATGTCAGCTACTTACATTAGTTTATAACTTCACCATATAACAGCACACTGACCATTTTTTACTCGCCTCCGTAATGTTCCTCATAACTGCTTTGATTTTTTGCTTATACCAAGGCTTCTGGCTTGTGGCTAGCTTTAGCTTTAGCAACTTTGCCCTTGTTAGCTTCTATTAGGGTTGCCAACTGTCCCTTAAAAAACGGAATCGTCCCATATTTCGAAACAAAAGCACACGTCCCGTATTGAGCTAATAAGGGACGCACTTTGTCCCGTAATACAGTGAGAATCAAAAGTAGTCTATAACTTTTAATGGAATCAGAATCAGAATCAGAATCAGAAACTTTATTGTCATTGTCATGAGAACAACGAAATTAAGAATGGTCCCCGATCATTGCATCATCCCTAGCAATATCAAAATAAAAATAAAACAATAAAATTCAATAAATAAAATAGATAGAATACTTAAAACACTAATAAGATGTAACAGTAAAACATTCACATACATTCCCACACACATGCTTCAGACTGTGCATAGATTAACACAAGAGTGGCGTGATGGACATTTTTTTGTAGTATTCAGATGTGTTATTGCAGTTGGATAACAGCTGTGTTTGAGTCTATTAGTCCTTGCTCTGATTGCCCTGTACCGTCTGCCTGAGGGCAACAGTTCAAACAGGGAGTGGCCAGGATGTGAGGTGTCTTTTATGATGTTTTGGGCCTTTTTAAAACAGTGGGCGTTGTGTAGAACTTCCAGTGTGGGGAGAGGGCAGCCAGTGATCTTTTGGGCGGTGTTAATGATCCCTTGGAGTGCTTTCCTCTGAGCCCCTGTGCAGCTAGTGTACCAGATGCATATGCAGTAAGTTAGAACACTCTCAATGGTGGCTCTGTAGAAGGACACCAGCAGTCTCTGTGTGATGTTATTCCTCCTGAGAATTCTCAGGAAGTACAGTCTCTGTTGGGCCTTTTTCAGCAGAATTAACACTTTGTTTGAAAACATAATTCCCAGCCCCTCTCCTGCTTTGTGACCAATGAGCTGACAGCACACTTATGACAATTCGAGTATGACAATTCAGATTACCGCTCATCTCATTGGTCGAGGAAAGGTTGCTTGCGGAGAAAATACCGGAAGACAACAGATGACCACAACAACAAGCATGGCCAACAGGGAAACAAACGCCGACACTGCGGTGCAAGTCTCGGACGACAGTACACCTAAAGCTGGGCAAACACTGTGCGATTTTCAAACTGCACGATTGACTCGCAGGGGTTAGAAGTTGGTAGGTCACGATGCAGGTCTCACACTATACCGCTCTGATGCGACCTGAGTGCTCACACTGTGCCTCCATAAAATGAAGGTTATAACAGAAATTCTGTCGCTCGCTCTCCCTCTCTGTCTTTCACTCACACAGACACACCACTACCATCAACTTTGCTAAATTGCTAATGAAAAACATTGATCAGGCAGCTCTGATTGAGCAGCAGTGTAGATCCAACTATTTTCACGGTTGTTGTGGTCGTGATAATTTTGTGATGCCACATCGAAAAGGCTCGGATGAGCTTTCCAAAGTTCTACAAGTGCCTCCATCGCTTGTGTCCAGACCACACGCTGCGCAGCCGTGCTGCTCCGTCTTTTTCACCGACGTTTACGTGTTTGTGCGTGAGCAGTGTGAGCGGCTCACGAGCGATTGATGATCGGGAGCTGCTCGAGGTGTTAATCGCTTCTCGTTACCCCACGTATACTACACGATGCACGATGAAGGCCAAAATCGGGCCGATCACCAAATCGGTCGCACGACTCAAAAATCGGCTCAAAATGGGCCACAAATCGCACAGTGTAAGCCCAGCATTAGAGCAGCAATGTTTGTTCCCCTCAGAGAAAGAAAAAAAGGCTGCAAAAGTACAGGGAGGACTGGGAAAAGGAAAACACCTGGCTGGAAAAGTGCACGATAACACCTATAAAGCGCACTGCACTGTGTGCCGGCGCACTTTTTCCATAGGCATGCTTCTAGTGGTGGCACAAGAAGAACATGAGGGGCGTGACAGCTCGGGGAACCCTTTACCAATTTTTTGTCCACCAGGCATGGCAGAAGCAGATATGGTATGTAAACACTGGTTTGTTGTTTAAACCCTCTGGTTAAGGTTAATATGGGCATGTGCGGTGAATATCAGCGCTATGTGGCCAGAAGTGTGATAATATCATTTATTTTGTGTAATAAACAACTGCAAGGATGGATGATTACAACAAATAGATCACTAATACATAAAAGTAATACATAGATGAATAATGATGATGAGTTATGATGCGTAATCATGGGAACAAGCGGGTTTACAAACAGGAGCAGCTGATTAGCATCAGAAAAGCTGAAATAATACCTCAACTGAAGCCAATTGTACTAAATGCACTATATGTGCACTGTTACAAGAATATTTTTCGTTCTATTGCTTTCTATTAATTTATATAATTTTAAGTTAAGCAGGACAGAGTTCTTTTAAAGAAAGATTTACTTATATTCTCAAAAGTTAAGCATGACAGGCTTCTGTTTAAGAAAGAGACCTGTTTTACTGTGTTAATGTTGTCATTGTGAGCTAAAAATAAATGGCTAAATGATCATTTGTTTCCCATATGGTCATATCACAAAGAATATGCATCTGCTTAAATCAAATTCAAGTCAAATGGTTAAAAAATAATTTCACACACAAAAAAAAGAGCTACCACACTGGGAAGGGTGAAGACAACTGGGTTGCCCGGCCCTGGCCACGAGGTGTCCCTTATTTATTTTTCAGGGAGTTGGCAACCCTAGCTTCTATAACCTATTGACCTGGATGAAGGTGATTTAAGGGTGTGATTAGGTTTGTTGGCAAATATTTCCACAACTTTTGCCGAACTGTGTCTTGCTCACTCACAATGACAAACCTGCTAACAGTCACACAACAGTGAGTGTATTTAGTGTTTGCATGAAAGCTATTGTATTGTATGTATTTGAGGCTGACCGGCCAACCACTGGTCCAGACCGAGAATGCTAAAATTCAGCCAATTGTGGTCCCTGGCTGGTCAATCAGTGGGTCTCTAATTTATACTCATGCTTGAGGTGCATCTAGTTTGCTGCAGATTACTAAAGACAGTATATTAAAGACTTAAGTGCTGATTCAACGCACTGCACTCACAAAACAAGTAAATCTCAAACCTTTACACATTTGCAAACAATTTCAAAGAAAACACAATCAACCAAATAAACCACAGAACCAATTTGACAGAAATAAAAAAAAAATCCTGAATTTTTAACACCAACAGCCCTAAAATCGACTTGAAGCTTCAAGACGAGACTTCACTAATCACTTTGTGAAGCATGGTAGTTGTGTCCATCTTTACGTACAGTCCATGACTGTCACAGTTAACACACATATCCAAGTCAACCTTTCTCCAGCTAGAGTTAAAATTATATGCATGAAAATACTGTATACAGAAAGTGTCTGAAAATATCAGAATAACCCTTTCATAGTCTCTTATATACATTAACTGTTACTAGCTTATCATTTTTTTTATTATGTCTTTCTTGTTCTCCTACAAACACTCCAATTTACAATATTGCACAGTGGGAGCTTTTTAAACTGAGAAACGTAGTTTTCAGTAGAAAACCACTTATAAAAACTTCAAAACACAGTCATTTAAAAATCAGCCTTAACAGCAGTGTATGTAATAGTGAGGTCTGACTTTTTGTTGTAGAGTGCATTCAGAGAAAAGTAAGACTGATACTAATATCTCACAGTCAGACAGGTGTAAATGAGATCAGAGGCAAGGGCTAGATACTGCTGGGAATATGAGGAGCTTTATGTCCAGTAAGTAGACCAAATAACCCTTTTTAAGGATATTTCCCAACTGTTCTGTCTGCAGTTCTTTTATTTTGCAGCAATATAACAGCTTCTTTCTAAAAAGGAATCAAATTGACAGACGTGACACACTACAATCCTTGCATTTAAAGTAATAGGTTGTTTTGGTTTTGCAACAGACTTTAAACCAAAGTGAAGCTCTAACATGCCATCATTACAGTAATAAATTTGACTTAAAAAAGATCTGTATGATTGCATTATTGCCGTACATGCATTGCACTGTCATCGGCATTGTTTAAGGCACTCTGAAATGGCTTTCTTTGCTCACCAAGCTCTATTCTGTGATGTACAGACTCGTTTAGTGCCTCAATGCAGCAGTCGACACTGATGGTGATGGCATGTAAAAATAGAGGTGTGAGACTAAGTGAAGATCACCGTGAGAGGAGTGAGAGAGAGGGTGGCATATTGATTTAAAAGTGTTAACTAATGAGAAGCAGGCATGGCTGATGAAAGATGTACTGCAAATAGCTTGTTGTTCAATTTGCCAACATGCTTTTACTGACTGCAGGTTTTTCCCACTCATCCCACCGCAATCAACTGCCCAAAAGGACATGAATGCAGCCGCTCACACATAAATGAAGGAGCATGTGAATAATTTAGTGCTAATGAAGACATAAATAATCTCCTCATCTGCGCTGGGGGTAATTGATTAACAGGAATGGTTTGCCCCTCCACCTCCCTTCTCTCTTCTCCCTTACATCTTCAGTCTTTCTTCCTCCTCTTAGCCTCCCTTCTCCTCATCATTCCCACATTCTGTCTATCCACAGGCTGCTTTTCTCCCCGGGGCATTTGTGTGTTCCATTACTGCTCACCCTGCCCATGACAGCTACTATTAACCTTGGAGGTGTGTGTGCGTGCGCACGTGTTTTTTCTCAGAGTTTGCGTGTCTGAGAGTGCGGCAGTGCAAGCAAGACTGAGACCGTGTTAATTTGTAGCCGTGTAGACATGCATAGGTTCCTTTGTGCACGTGAGAGGGAGAGACAGATGGGTAAAACAAGAGAGTGAGACCACTTTCTTGAAGGTATGCTTTTGCATATGGTTGTGTTTTTCCACTGGTTGAGTGTGTGTATCTTTGTAAACAGGTGGGACATATTAAAACAGCCGTAGGCAATGGAATTGACTGTTGCTCTGCAAATAAGGAGGGGAGGTCATGGACAACAACTCTCATATTCACAGACCCAATGCCATACTAAATAGCTCTGCAGCTCCTCACCGTCCCTATCTCTCTGCCTTTGTTTTCTCTCTTGTTTCACAAACACATGCACACACATACGCACACAACCAGAGTATCCCCCTCTTCCTGTCTTCTCATCATGTTTCCCTTTATATATGACTCGGCTTTCTTTCCGTCTGTCTCTCTTTTTCCCTCCCTTCTCACTCTGTTCTGCCATAACTCGAGCCAACTCCCCGTAATGAAACTCTAATGGCCTGCTATTCGTTTCCGCTCTTTGCTTAGTGAGGTGATGCAGCAAGGGCTAATGGTCCTATTTTGTGTGTGCGTGTACAAGTATGCGTACATGTCCAGGACTGTAACACATATAGGGAGAGAGTGGTATCTGCAGCCTTTGGGCCTTATAACATTTCACATGCTGCTGCGGTGGCCAGGTGCTTCCCATAACTCTAAGTAATGTTTCAATGCCATCCTATTTAGAGCTATGAGGTAGATGCAAATGCAAATGTGTGTGTGTTTGTGTCAGAAAGAGAGAGGGGTGATCCTCGGGGAAAGCAGATAGATGGAATAATGCATGTTTTGAATATTATTACTATGCAGTATCTGGATGGAATATTGGGACGCATTCAAGCACTGATGGGACTCGGTAATGGCAGCACTGTCTGGGACTGGACGCACACACTTCTTATGAGAAGCTGACACGCATAAATGACTTAGATTAATGATGTTGCAAACGTTGAGGAATACAGGTGGTTCAATTTCTTCAAACTCTGTGTTTTCATTTCACAATCCGTCTCCATACGCCTTTACTACAGCGTACGTGTGTGATCGTATGTGTGCACACATGTATGCGGAACCTATCACATTGGTTTTGATTATCAATGATAGGCAGTGTAATGAGGTGCCATAAAATCTGATTAATTTGAAGCTGGGCGAGAAACTGGTGCCAGATGCTCCCTGCCAGCTTCTCGCTCCCATTCTCCCTTTTTGCTCTCTCTCTCTCTCTCTCTCACACACACACACACACACACACACACACACACACACACACACACACACACACACACACACACACACACAGAGGGTGGTCCATTGTATATACATATCTGCGTCAGCTCTTGTGAGAGTAAATGCAACTCCATCTCTGTTACTAGATCAATACTTACTCTCATTCTCTGTCTGCACTAATTCACATTCAATCTTTGTTTGTGTGAATGAGGTAAAAAACCAATGGAAAGAAAAAAAACATTGATTAGGTTTAGCTTATAGCCATTACACCCTTAGCACGCCCAATCGCGTCTGATCTCGGAAGCTAAGCAGGGTTGGGCTTGGTTAGTATTTGGATGGGAGATCTCCTGGGACTACCAGGTGCTGGAAGCTTGGGGGTGGCACGGTGGTTAGCACTGTTGCCTCACAGCAAGAAGATCCTGAGTTCAATTCCACCATCAGGCCAGGGTCTTTCTGCGTGGAGCTTGCATGTTCACCCATGTTTGTGTGGGTTCTCCCTGGGTGCTCTGGCTTCCTCCCAAAGACAGACTGGCGAACTGTCCAGGGTGTACCTCACCTCTCGCCCTAAGATAGGATAAGTGGAAGTTAAATGAAAAACTTTGAGTTGATTGAAAATTATTCCACTTTAACTGGAAACTAGGTAATTCTGTGCCAGAATTGTCAACTGGAAAGTCCCCTCAAGTTCTCTTTTCAACTTGGGAAGTCAGAGAAGTCCTACAAAGCCTTGCCTTTTGGATCCACAATGGCAGCAGTGAAATTAAAAAGTGGTAAAACTTGTAATCTTTACTATAACTGTTGTATACTTGTGACTTAAACAGAGACCACTGTCCAGGTGCTTTCTGTGAGCCTGCTGCAGTAGATAGTAGTAGGCGCAGGTAGATGCATGAACGCTCTACCATGATTTTCCAACTGCTGCTATTGTAGCATGGTCAGCTCAGGAGTGATGAGCTAAAAGAAAAACATCTTTTTGGTTGATGTATTGTGTTGGAATTTTTTTTACGTGTTCCGTTTTCCCCTCACTCTCATTTGTATGGAGAGCTCCAAATAAATAAATAAACACAACGTAGTGAAATAATCATCAAACTATGAATATTGATGATTAAAAAGAAATTTTGTGGGGCTATTGCTGCATGTCACACCCCCCCCTCACTCTTCTACCTTCCAAATAAAGTAGAAATGGCTCTCTGAACCTTTCCAAGAAATCCTAAAAAATATTAATAACACCGGCAGCACCACTAGCATATAAAAGCTTCTGTTGTGGTGCTAACAGGCATTTTGCAGGCATACAAAATGTTATAGAGCAAAACATAAAGAAGAAAATGTTTCTGTAACGGTGCATGAATGTAGCTTTTTCCAGTTCTGGCAGTCAGTAACAAATAAAAATGTAAATGAATTGCAAATCACAGTATTTCATCATTATATGCTCCAGAACTACATTATTAATCAGAATCAGAAAGGGTTTTATTGCCAAATGTTGAGCAGGTTTACAACATTAGGAAATTGCTGCGGTGCTTCAGTGCAAACATACTGTCATAAATACTGTTATAAATTAAGCTTAAATAGACATGAAAATAAAAATGAGAATAAGAATTAAAAGTGCTAAGTAGATAGATAGATATATACATGATATATACATGAGTGCAGGTGGTGATCAGTGCCAAACATGGAATGATGCAGTGAACACAGCGTAGGGTCATGTGTTAGTGGTGGGAACAGTCATACGTTTATTGTTCATGTGTCCAACAGCAGAGGGGAAGAAACTGTTCTTATGGCGAGAGGTTCTGGTGCGAATGGACCGGAGCCTCCTGCCTGAGGGGAGCAGGTCAAACAGACTGTGTCCAGGGTGAGAAGGGTCAGCTGAGATCCGAGCTGCACGCCGCAATGTCCTGGAGGTGTACAGGTCCTGCAGAGATGGGAGTCTGCAGCCAATCACCTTCTCAGCAGAGCACACAACACGCTGCAGTCTCTGTTTGTCCCTGATAGTGGCTCCAGCGTACCACACGGTGATGGAGGAGGTGAGGATGGACTCGATGATTGCGGTGTAGAACTGCATCATCGTCCGTGTTGGCAGGTTGAATTTCTTCAGTTGCCTCAGGAAGTACATCCTCTGCTGGGCTTTCTTAATGACGGAGGTGATGGTGGGCTCCCACTTCAGGTCCTGGGTGATGGTGGTACCCAGGAAGCGGAATGAGTCCACAGAGGTGATGGGGGTGTCAGTCAGGATGATGGGGGGGAATGGGGCTGTGTGCTTCCTGAAGTCCACAATAATCTCCACTGTCTTCTGGGCATTCAGCACCAGGTTGTTGTGGCTGCACCAGGACACCAGACGTTCAACCTCCCTCCTGTAGGCAGACTCATCCCCGTCAGAGATGAGCCCAATAACGGTGGTGTCATCTGCGAACTTGATTAGCTTGACAGACTGGTGGGTGGAGGTGCAGCAGTTGGTGTACAGGGAGAAGAGCAGGGGAGAAAGAACATAGCCACCTATGTCTGAATGACTGAGTCTTTGTGATGAAAAGTTGTATAATGAAATACATTTCATTTCCTGTCATCTTATATGTGGTTTTGTTTTATAATGTCTTTTTCAGTCATTACATTCTGAACGCCGGAGCTTGTTTTTGTGTTTCAAAGAAATGAAAGCACATGGTTGCGAGATTTGTGTTGAGGACTGGCGCTGTCGCCCATGTCAAAATGCTCACCTTTGTAAATATCTGGGCAACACATAGGTACACATAAATTAAGGTTTGTTATTTGAATGAAGGTGGTAAGGGTAGCAATTTGATTCCACTTTCCTTCCACCGTTATAACATTAAAGTTTCTGAAGGCGTGTTACAGCCACAGTATATGTATCGAGTAAAAATACGAACCATGTTAACAGAGGACCTGTGTTCTTGGCAAGGCTTTCATGTTAGCAGGCCAATTAAAAGAGGGAATCTGAAGAACATCCAGGCCAGCCAGGGCTTTCTTCAGATTTGGCTTAATTACTCCAATTCAAGCTAAAATGTTGTTAGGAAAACGTGTTCATAAAGTGAACCATTTAAAACAGTAAGTTCTTGTTAGTTTTAATGATTAAATGTCATTTATCTATCTGTGTACTCCACTATCTTTCTGTCTATCTTGCTTTTCTTTGTATTTTCATCTGATTGCCTGTACATTTCTTTCAGTATTCAGCTGTGATGTGGTGCGGACTAAATGAAGGAAAAGGTCAATTGCTGTTGTCAAGTAAACCCTTATCTGGATTTATGACAATGCTCAGGCAGAGGGGGAATATGTGAGAAGAAGAGGGCCTCATCCTGCCCTCCCCGTTGCCTTCGTGCCAATTACGACACACTTAAGCATGCTCACATACACAATTTCACACAATATCCACACATGCAGTATCACACTGTCTCTTTCTTCCTTTTTCGTTTTTGTCTTTCACACATACACGTTTCTGTCTAATTAATGCAGGAACCTTCTGGCAAGCGTGAGCTGACCTGAAAAGAACTTTCCTCTTTCCACTCTCACTGTCTGCTCTTTTCCTTATCAAACTTTCCACCTTTTTTTTAACGCATGTCAAAAGAAGGTGCAGTTACCTGTAACCTTACACATCAAATCTAGATCTCGCATTGCTACTGTGAGGAAGATATCGGCTATTACCGTCTAAACCAGGATTTTCTCCTAGATCTTTTTTCTTTGAATAGAAAGGCTCTCTGTGTGGATTAAGTTTCCTTCCTATGCACACTTGTAGTTAGTTATAAAATGAAAACAAGGGACAGATCTAGTTAAGACTGGCTGAATAAAGAAGGAGCTAATTATTGTTTCATGTGTTTTATTCTTATTCATTGTATAATTATCATTTATAATAGTAAATTTGATAATATACAATAATACTATGATATACAGCCGTGCAGCAGGTGACCTGTTGTATTCTTGCCAACCTCTTAAAATCAAATAAAAATTAAAACATTTCAAAGATTCAAGATTCGAAGTGTTTGTTGTCATGTGTACAGAAGAAATAGCATTTCTCTGTGCAATGAAATTCTTCCTTTGCTGTCCATACACAAATGCCAAGTTAGGTAGGGTTGAAGGAACAAGAATAAAGGATAAAATGAAGACACGATGTTAAGATAAATAAGGTAAAAATAGGGATAAAAATAGTAAAAGAGGTATACAGTTGTCAATGGAAGTACAAAGGATTAATGTGCAAAATGAACTTAGTGTGCAAATTGTGCTAATGTGCAAACTGCAGTTGAGGTAGGTGCTGTTCAGGAGTCTGATAGCAGTGGGGAAGAAGGAGTTGTTGAGTCTAGATGTCCTGGACTTCACACTTCTAAACCTTCGTCTCGAGGGCAGAAGTGTGAACAGTCTGTGAGGGTGTGTGGGGTCTCTACGGATGGAGGCAGCTCTGGACTCTGGACAATGGTAGATGCTCTGCAGAGAGGGCAGCAGGGTCCTGGTGATCTTCTCCACAGTTCTTACCCCTCTCTGCAGGCATTTGGTCCATAGCACTAGTGCTGCCGTACCATGCAGTGATGCAGCTGGTCAGTGTGCTCTCCACAGTGCAGCTGTAGAAGCTGCTGAGGATCTTGGCTGACATCCCAAATTTCCTCAGCCTCCTCAGGAAATACAGCTGCTGCTGAGCCTTCTTGACCAGCTGTGTGGTGTTCAGTGTCCAGGTGAGGTCCTCACTGATGTGAACGCCCAGGTACCTAAAGCTGCTCACCCTCTCCACTTCACTCTCTCAGATAAACAGCAGCTGGTGAGGCCTCTTCTTCTCCTTATGTCCACCATCATCTCCTTTGTTTTATCAGTGGTGAGGGTGAGGTTGTTGTCCTCACACCATGACACCAGACCGGCCACCTCTGGTGAAAGAGGATGGATAGATGTATGAAATAAATAGCAAGGAAAATTATGGTATTTTTTTTAAGCAAAATAGATAAGAGTAATCAATAGTTGTTGATGCTATTATTTAGACCAGGTGTTTCAAACTCATTTTATATCGGAAACCACTTTGATGTTAATTGGTCAGGACCAGTTAGGCACCCCTTTCTGTCACTGTTACGATGTTTAACAACACATTTAATCTTAATATAAGAAAATGAAGTGCAATTTCAACTGTACGTCTGGAGGAAAAGTGTTACCACTTTTGAAAACACTGGTAAAAGTCTAAAATTGATGCCATCTATTTCATTTTCCAAAGCCAACCAATGGGCCAGATTGGGGTCTTGGCTAATGTGCTTGTGGCTCCTGGGGCCTTTTGTCTGACACCCCTATCCTAGACCTTTATTTTACTAAAACGGAACTTTGAGTCATTTTTGTTGTTAATAATTGATGAAAAATTGTAAAGTAGGCAGCTTTTTTTCTCTTCTGAAGTTGGGCATTCCAGAAAAAGTTTGAGAAACAATACAGATCACATTAACATAAATTAAATATATGAGCTGAAGTAAATGGGTTAACATTAAATAGTCTTTCACTTGGCCATAGACACACTTTCTGTGCTTTGCCCAGTTTAGTGTTGTCCAGTTACCAGTACTGTTGGTCCCGAGGTGCTGCTGTTCGACCAAGCAGTTCAGAAGCATGTGGCTACTGCTATTGACTTCGCATTGTTGCTGATAGGGAAACACAGCTGCTCCCCTGGAGAGTTGGTGCTCATTGCTAAATGCTTTGATCCTCGTTGTACTGTTAAAGTCCGTTGCTGTTGCTGACTAAACTTGTTTTTGCAGTCGTAAGCAGGCTTTCGGTTTGCTGCACTTGTGACAGAGAGCTCAGACAGGAGAGCGGTCAGACTAGTGAAAGACCATTATTTCTGAACACACAGGTACGAGTGGACCAGAGAGATTTAGAAGACCTGCTGCAGGAATGGTCACGTGGAAAACAAGTTATCAGAGGGTTGCAGAAAGTATCCAGTATTACTGTTTACCTTTTTATGTTAAAGGCCTCATTTAAATCACACAAGTGAAGAAACTGATCTGTTGCCTGGTATCATGGTACCTAAAAAGCACACTATATCCTGTAGAATATTTCTTTATTTGTTTTTTTGAAGATGGTTGTGGAGACGGCCTGATGTGTCCAAAAGGCTTCCATATGTTTTCAGTTAAAATCTGCCAAGTGTGAAAGTCATAGCATGTGATTCACAGCACTTTCATATTTATTAATTGAACCATTCAGTGACCCCAGTGCCACATATAAGGAGGGATTCTGGAAAAGACGTCTGGTGAGGGTGATCAATGAGAACAGCTTAATATTGATTTACATTGACTTTTCTCAATAAGTAGATAAGTGGACACAAACTATTCCAACATAAGAGAAAATTTGACTTTAGTTCTCCCAAATTTAATTCAAAGTGAAGGCTTGTTGTTACTACACAGTAGAGGAGATCCTGCAGATGCATCTGTGCAGCCTAGAAGGGGAGATTTGCAAAATCGAAATGAGGTAAGACATTTGCTTTCTGTTGAAAAACAAAAAGTTTCAGAATGTACCAAGTTGAATACTGCAGTATGCTACACTTGGTAGTCTTACTGAGCAGTCTATCAACATTGGAGACCACTGTTCAGTGTCAAAAACAGGCAGAGGCTGCTTCTCCGATCAGTGAGCAAAGCAGTGTGGTGAAACAAAGGTAGCAGAAACTGCAGATAGAGCATAAAAAAAAACCAAGACCACTATTTTTATCTATTTTTACAATGCTGAGCATACCCAGTTTCTTAGTTATCCATCTGAGTCCTCCTTAATGTCTTAAGTCATAGCCTACAGCAAGATTTTAGTCATCCACGCTACCCTAACATAATCACTGTGCCCAACTGTGTTATCTTTTCAATGCAGCTCTTTTAAACTTATAGGGAAGTCATGTTATGACCATTGAGTTTTACAATTACTTTATAGCTTTCATGTGTTTGTATGGATCATAGAAAACACTGTTTTTGTCATAGTTACAGTAAATGTGGGAAGATCTCTGGTTGGGGACACAGGGAACAGGGACGTGGTCACCTTTGTTTGTGTGATGTTGGCGTCTCTCTAGTTTTTGATTATAAACTATTGTCCTTATGTGTTTTATCGTCTGGTTTTTTAATATCATTTTAGTCAAGATTATCTGTAATATGTGTGTCTACCAGGTTTGTGCATGAGCCTAACAGAACACTTAATAAGGTTTTATGAAGTGCGTCTTTGTGCAAACATTTCTGCACGCCTGTTTATCTGTGTCTATCAGCATGGTGCTTTTCAGATTTTATTTTCCAGCCATCATCCGACTGATTATGTGATCCAAGGTTCAGAAGTTTTCATTTACCTCTGTCTTGAACGGTAATGATAAAGGCTCAGATTATTAAAATGACTCTCTCCCGCTGCCATGAAACATATCAAGAGCAAATGGGAGGGCTTTGATTTCTCAGTTTCCCTCAATGACTCTGCGAGTGGCTTTGAGGTCTGGTTTGAACTAGAGATGGAGAAGGCAAACACATTGAAATTAGAACTGGGTGGTTAGATGCAATTATATAGTTTCAGAAATTCTCATTCCTGTCAGTTTGTTGTACATTAGAAAATGTAAGTGACATTTCAATAAAATCTCCCATAAAGTTCAATTCTGCTTTATTTTGTTCTGTGACTGCAATTATCTTTTGGCATACAACATCAAAACCATTCGTTCAGCTTTTCTGACATGTTTTTCTATCTGGAAAACACATTAAATGGTACTGGTGCTTGTTGAGTGCCAAGACATTAACTTTAATATAATCCAATTGAATCTATGTTCATTTTCACATAAAACATGGTGTTTTGACCTTGACTTGGAGTAGCGTGAAGGAAAATATGAATAGTTCTAGATGTATTTATTTCAGTCAAAGCTTAGCATAATTCTGGTGTTTTACTCAAAGTGAGCAGGCATGAGAAGAAAAGCCAAATATAAATTAGTCCTACCAAAGAAATAACTTGGTACACCAAAACAAAATAAAAGTAAATATTTTGTGGACAAAAATACATGTACAGGGCACAAATAAATGTAAAAAGCAAAACAAAACAAACAAAAAAAGAGTGTTTTTTTTTACAAAACTCAGTAAATGTGAAACTCCCCGGGAGCAGACCGCCCACCGAAGCGTTTCCTGGTGGCCTGAGGGCTGTTTTTCCCTGCTGTGAACAGTCAACTTGACCAGCAATAATGTAGCAAGCAGGAGTTAATGGACCTTTCAGTATCCATGCATTTAACATTTGTTATGCTTGCTGTAATGTCCCACACAAAAAGTTGCATATACCATGTACACATTAAGAGATACATTAACTGTGAAATCAATGGGAAGAGTATAAGGAATGATGAAATAGAAAGGGAGAAGGTATAAATAAAAACCAGAAAAGACCTCACCACAGGGAGACGTGTGTACTTTAATTGTTGTAGCATCTGTTCTCTGAGAATTAATGAGTATCTGTGTGGCCTTTTTTGTATTTGAATGTTTTCAATCTATTGAATAGAATCTTTTGACTTTTTAATAAAGCAGCCAATTGTATAACTAGTCTGGTTTGTGTTACAACACAAAGGGTTAGCATACAAAGTTAGCTTGGCGGTTTACAGGTTGGCCTGGCATAGAATTAAATTATTACTTTGCCCCTAGTGTGTGTGTGTGTGTGTGTGTGTGTGTTTATCAAAATTGTAATTATAAAATTATAAATTATCAGACTTTAAAAAATATTATAGGAGATCAATAAATCAGCCAATTTTTTCACAGGTAGTTTTTCACAAAGTACAGTAAAGTATTGGAGGTTATATGTGTTATTGATTTGGACGGGTCAATGATTCTGCCATCTGGAAGGTGAAGCACAAGCAATCCTTCATTGTCAGTGCAAAGGTGAATGCTAATAGGTAAGGTTAGCTAGCTTAAAGTTGCTGCAAAGTTGATCCATGGGTCGCTACGATCAGGGTCACCAAATTAGTCTCCAATTAACCTAACGTCATTAACTCCATGAGGTTCTTCTTGCTGTGAAGCAACAATGCTAACCACTGCACCACTGTGCTGCCCCATGATATCTGTTTAAAATGGTTTTCTTTTCAGGTAAACCATGGCTCAAATGTCAGCAGCTGTGAACGAAGCAGCAAGTACTTTTTGAATCGAGTTGAACTACTATACTGCATTTTGGCTAAATATCTAACCATCCACTTCTTTCCGCTGGTCCAATTTAGGGTTGAGGGGAAGGCTGGAGCCTATCCCAGCTATCTGTAGGGTAGCCAGAAATGTGAGAGTGAATGGTTGGATAAACTTGCATAAAATCTTTGATGGGGAGTGGATGAAAAGCCTCTTTTTAGTCTCCAGGTGAGCATTTCAATAAGGAAGTGACAGCACAGGAAAACTACGAAATGTTCTATCGCATATATTGCAAGAAAAGAGTTCTACCCAGGACCTGATAATGGATATTCATCTGGGGACCTAAACTGTTTCTGCTTTGCAACAGCATCTCTTCTTAGTAATTATCTGCGCTATAAGAGACTGAAGAAGTTCTGTATATCTATTTAACTCTATGACACAAGTGCTGCCGGATCCACCCTCTACCTGCCCCCCCCCCCCACACACACACACACACACAAGTGCTCAGACACTCACAGGTATATTGTCTTATATAAAGCTGAAAGCTGTTATTAGTGTTGTTATCACTTTACTTCAGAAAGCCCTGCACATGTCCATTATGGTATTTATAGAGTATGTACTCCTGGATGGTAAAATTCAGATGACGGATGACCAGTGAGGTAATCGGCTAATCATGGCAAGAGCATTGCTTAATTACTTTATTCATTCAAGGTGACATTTGGCTACGGCATGCCCACTCTCTTAGTCAGTTTGCAAGCCAAGTGAAAGAGAATTAAGGCTAAATGGGGGGCATGCATTAGTGTCTAGACTGATGGTAAACATCTTTCTACCTGACAAGAAGATGAGTTTAATTCTCCATATCTCTGCATTTGTGAAGTTTCCTCTTTCTTCCTGAAGGTGTCCACTCTCTTTACACACCCAGCTTTAATTAATATAGTGATCACAGCCTGTCGTTTCAAAAGTCATATGAGTCGTCTTCTGTGGCTAAAATTGCATTTGTGGAGCTTGTTTTAAAAACCAAGCTGTATATATTTAATTCTGCTAGCACACAGGCACGTGATGCATATTTACGCGCTTACGCGATACATGTACAAAGGATACAAATACACACGCAGATACACACACAGAAAAACTCAAATAATGAAATGGCCCGTGGTTATATATCCCTTCTTGATGCGGACCCAGAGGGACAGAGATTTATGACTCTTGTCTTTACAATCACTTTTGGATTCAAATCTCACCACAACACACAAAAAAGCACCACAACACAAAGGCGTGTGCATGCATGTTGCACAGCAAGCAGAGAGGCTTTATGTGTCCTCATATCAGCACATCAGAATGATAAATGCACACGACGTATTGAGCTGCACATAATGCAGCCTCATTTAGACAGACTCAAGAAAACTGAATATGAAGTAATGGATTTACCAGTGAGTACCCAGAGATATTTGAACACACTGTTTATGTTGTACGATTGGATTATTTTATACTTCAGTTTATTAAATGAGGTACAGCTGGCTGAAACGGGTGTTTTCTAATACAAATAATCTTGCAATAAATTCAAACTCAATAAAGAATATTGTGGTTTTCCTGAAATGATTTTACATTAGTATGTTTATGTTGGGAGTTTCTAGCTTATTGTACACTATTGTAATACAGTATTGTTCAGTACAAAATGACTGAATAGTGAAATATTTTCCCTAACATTGCACTAAAAGGCTTTTTAACCTTAGTCTTATAAGACCTACACGTCTCATATGGTTTACTCGTGAAAGTTCCTTCACAGTATTGTTCAGTATTGTTATAATTCTCATTAATATTTTTGCTTGAAATAAATATAAAGCATACTTTCTTGAAAAAAATCATAAAATAATAAAAAAATTTAAAATGATACATACAGTCATTCGTTACACCTTTCTAGTACTTGATTAGATCCCCTTTACATCCATATAGGTGTCTCCTGTGGCACAACATCTTAAAGGTGCTCTATTGCATTCAGGTCAGTGTAACCGCAACTTGTGTAATTTTGCTTACTGTATTGCAAAGTGGTTGAAATGTACAAGCTGGCTGATTTTTCAAATCATACCAGCATGACTTCACACGTATATTGACATTTATTGGTCTTTACAGCGTTCCTTCCTTTTAAGTCATGTCCCTTTTTTTGATTTCATTTGAAAAGTCATATTTAATCACATCTAGTTCTTTGTGGAAATTTCCTGGACATCCTGCAAAAAGGTCGCTTCTGTGTAATATAAGATAAATAACGGTACACCGTGCTAGGTTGGACCCACGTTTGCCTTCATGGCATAGATTCAATGAGATGCTGAAAATAATCAGAAGAGATTCTGGTCCATTTTCACATGTAGCATCACACAGTTGCTACAGATGAGAATTTTCCCTTCCACCACATCCCAAAGGTGCTGTATTAGATTAACATCTGGTGGTTGTGGAGGTCATTTGAGTACATGGAGCGCCTGCAGGATGCAGCCACCAGAAAACTACCATCAAAAAATTGCAGAACAAATACCAAAAGTCATCCAACCAGGCAGGATTTTTCAAATCTGCTGTTGTACACTTTTGGTGAGTGTGTGCAAATTGTAGCGTCAGTTTCCTGTTGATAGCTGACAGCATCCTGTTCATGGAAAAGGATACTTTTCATTTACAACATTTATTTCCTGTAGCTAATTACTTTTACATAAATATGAAATAGACAGGGTTGAAAAAGGAATGCAGTGTAGCTTTACTCATATATGTCAACAGCTTCGATGAGCATCTATGCATCTGTTAATCCCCCACAATGATTCTTGCCTTCATAAAGATTCAGATAATACAATTGAAAGCACAGCATCATTAGGCATTATCCTCAAGGACCTCACCACCCGACCAGCTTCACTCTCTGGGGCTTAGAGGAGGTGCCCCTGGGACATATCTGGATTTAACACCAAGGCAGCCGCCCCAAGAATATTACAAGCACAGGAAGCGCATGCTTGTCTCAGTCACTTTCATATGCGGGAGGATTTATTTTTCATTTAAAATTTAAAAGATTGTCTGAGGATCTCACCAGCACAGTTTCTACATGGCTAACATCCTTCGAGGAAGGATTAAAAAAAAAAAAGCAAACATATTTACAGCCATTAGTTTATGGTAAAGCTTTATATCGTGGACTGAATCTGTTCACATTTCCATCCTTTGTGAATGACTTCATGAAATATAAACCATACATTTCAAGTAGATGTGCAGCCGGGGTGTGCAGCTCGTTTAAGTGCGCTTGTCACCAAGACTGCCAACCATGAATTAATGAATCAAGTTGAAAATGTCAAAGCAGGTCCCGGATCGCTCTGCTGTGGTTCAGCTGCAGAGCACTGTCAGCATCAGGCGGCTAACTGATGGTAAAAGGCCTTACTCACAAAACAAACCAGTCACACAAACACACACAGATGCACACACATAGTATCTGCCAAGCCATTCCATTTCTCTTGTTATAAAAAAGGTCATTCTTGTCTCTTCTCTTGCTTCAGTGGGTGGTCAAATCTCTGCAGTCCAGCCCTCTATGCATAAGAGTGCTGGAACATCATTATTATGTACACATTTTTCCATCTGGTATATGTAAATGTTCTCTTTCTCCCGTAGCCAGACTGACATTGCGATTTCATTTACCTATCGGTGCAATAGCCTGCATCCTGCTCAGATCCATCATAATGCCACAGTACTTTGACTTCCTCTCGCCAGATTGCCATTAATAGACAGAGGATGTATGTATTCATTCCTGAGATGTAAAAAGTAATCAGGTAGATGCATTAAGGGCAGAAGGGTGATAATCCTCTCCTCTTCGCACTCTCATCTTTCGTTGCCTTTCATCACCCTCTTCTCGGTGCATGCCGGGAGCAAAATTTGATTGATAAGGAAAGCATAAACAGCGTGACATGGAGAGAAGCTGAGTTCATAAAGAACATCATCGATTGTTTGGAGTGCTCGGGAGACATCAGCACATGCCAGCACAAATTTAAGTCTGCATATAACAAAGGCGATGATATCATTAAGTTCATTCCTGCAAATGTGTTATTTCATCGTACAGCTTATGTCATGATCATTAGAAATTCTGGGGTGGGGATCTTGTGACAAATAACCAGGCAATGTAATCGTTTGCCTCTCAGGCAAGTTTCTGGTCCTTTGACTGCAGCTGACATGAACCAATTCTGCTTTTGCTGGACATTTTGGTCAGAGTAGCCCTGCTTTCAACGCTTGCAGCAGATCTCAGAGTAGAAGAAGGGTTTTTGTCACCTACTGCACTCCAAACATTGGAGCTGGAGTTTGTCCCACTGTAAAATCAGTCACTGGTGAATGGGTGGAGTGACTTCAAGAGCTGTTTGTTGCAACCTGCTTGCTAAAGCAAAATGTATTTCAGGTGGCATTTCTCTCTCAGATATTAAAAAAAGGAAAAACCAAAAAAAAAAGAAGAAAAATTTATATACCAGGGCAATGAAACCAGTAAGTTTACATTTACAAGAACACCCATCCTAAATCCAAACCTAAGACATATGACTTTACAACCAACTGGATGTGTATAGAACTGCATATGTTCTACACATTATATAACGATGTTTCCCTTCAGCAAGTCTCTGTTTCTGTTTATTTGTCTCACATTCTGTGTCTTTTGTTCTGAACAAAGAGCAATCAGTGGGTGGAATGAATCTCAATAGATGCCCATTATGTTAGCTTCCAACACAATATGTTAGCAACTCATGCTGGTTTCCTCCATATGTAGTGGAAAAAAGATCATCTTCTATTAAAGAAGACTTCTGTTTGTCATCTTTTTGGGAAATACTGTAACATTTAGCTTAACAAGTCAATATAAAATTGAAAAGTTGAAAAGACAAAATCCCTTTTTGACCAAAAGTCTTAGAAGCATTTTCATATTTTTAGCTTTCTAAGAGATGTAGGACTACTCTGAAATAATATGAGATATTTTATTTGACTATGTTTTCGAAGATAGTCCAACAACTGAGACTATTTTAAAAGCAAATGTATTTGGTCCTTGGATAATTACGACTTTGTAGGATTTTTTTTTGTCTGTCTCTGTTTGTGTGTGCACATATCTTCAGTGGGAGAGTGCATTATGTGCTGCCCATTTCTTGAAATGAACAGATGGAGGAAAGCGGCAAAGGTCAATGCATCCACATACAGCTGGTGTTCAGGGTGAAGGAAGAGTGCGGTTTTGTCACCTCTCTCGCAGCTTCATATGTAGTTGAAGTATTTCATATTATTGAATCTGTGGCCTGACATAGTCGGTGCACATAAAGTAAAAAATGCTTCCTTCCAGTGTAGTATAAACGTGACCCTGAGCTGAGACTCAGAAGTGCATAACCAGGCTCTGAACAATGGGAGAGTTCAGCATGACACTGACATTTACATTGTACCAGGAGCTTCAGTCATTCATTCACCTATTTTCTCATCCATGTGGATTCACATTCATTTCAAACTCTTTTAAAAAAGTAAACAAAGTGGTTAAGCTGCGCTGTCTCTTCATGAAAATAGCATTTTCACAGAGTATGACATTTAGTTTGTTTACCTTAACAGCTAAACATATTCTCACAGGTCGGCAGAGTTCAGCTCCTTAAAGTTTAAGATGTTTCCTTGTTTTAACAGTTCCAGAAGGGAACCTGATGCATTAGTTTAAATAAATCTCTCTAATGGTGAAACAGACCTTTTTAAAAATCCTTTCAGAGCTGTGGCAGATAACCGGCATGGTAAAAGACTGGCCTAATAACGAATGAGTTATCTAAGGCCAACAGATGACTTGCAGAAACAATGCTGATGATTGAGCAAAACAACTACGCATGTGTGCGCACTTGCAACACACGTGCACTTACACACAGACACACACACACAGGCCTAAAAAGATGTGTTTGCACTCTGGGGGAAAAAGTTCTCAAAGCACATTAACATTTTATTCTTTGTGCATTTAGCGATCCCTCCGACTGTACCATGACTCACTTGAGATTAACACTAGAAGCTGTGTGTTTGTCGAGCGTGGGTCAAAGAACCATTATGTGAAACCAAAAGTGTTGAGTTTTCTTTTCTGAAGTTATCCTTAAAAACTCCAAATGATCTACAATGTACTGGATCTCTGTTTGTTTATATGTGCGCGTCCGCGGCTCTGTCCACCACCACGCCGATGTCCATTACTTTTATGAGGCTTTTGAGTTATGACCTTTAATAAGAAGGCATTATGGAATTTTTGGTGTCTTGGCTCTTCTCCAGAATTATAAGTTCATCCTCTGAGGTTGCTCAGCAATAAAGTTGTCAGCTGAATATTGCCCACCCAGAGAGAATTTACTCCCTTTTATAAGTGTGTGCGTGTGTGTGTTTGCTCAGCCCCGTGGTTTGGTCATGACATTTACGTTGGGTATTATTGCCACGCTGAGAGCTGCTGACTGACAGACATTAATTGCACTTTTTTTTCTTTTTTTGTGACTCACAGCTTTTGAGAGATCACTGTGCCCTGCTAATACTCAGGAGTTCCTTTGTCGATGCAGACACATTTGAACAGGCAAAATGCATGGCCCACATTCTTACCCCATATTTCCACCACCTTGCCCCTGAGACTCGCTTTCTCAGTGGGCAAGTTCCAGGTTTAACCCCCTTCATGGGAGTAAAACCACCAGTGATGGATGCTCACTATATAAAATCTGTGTGTGTGTGTGTGTGTGTGTGTGTGTGTGTGTGTGTGTGTGTGTGTGTGTGTGTGTGTGTGTGTGTGTGTGTGTGCATGGTCTCACAGATGTAGTATTTTAAGGCTAGTATGCTAGTATAGATACATTTAGTGCTGACTTTTAGTAATTATTCCAAGCGTTTATCAGGCTTCCCCTCTCTCACTGCAAAATTTGGTTAGTACAAAAAGCCATTTCAGTTTCAGTTTTGGGGGGGGGGGTGTAATCCAAACTGAAATAAAGAAAGGAGGAATGATCACGTTAGGTTTTGCACTTTCACACAGGTTTGCACACAGCCACTGAACAGCTGACTAGTGTTATGGTCTGTCTGCCTGACTCTTCGCTAAATGCAGATTACCAACGAAAAATGATGAGACGGGCAAAGCGAGGCAGAAGTCTTTCTCATCTTCCCCTGAGAAGCAGTATACCCCACCAGATGTCTTGGGAAATGCTAGAAGTTGGAGGCACTTGAGGCGCTTGACTGCAGTTCTTTAGCTAAGCTGAGATCTAGCTGAATTCCCTGTTGATCAGCAAAAAACAGCAGGCAGCTCGTAATAGCCACTCGCTGTCACATCACTTGCACAGAGTATAATTCAGTAGAGTCCACCACAGCTTGCTCAGAATCAGTGAGACATTATTAATGGGCCATCAGCCTTCTAACATGTAATAACGTTGACATGAAGATGGACTTTGACTAAGATTTTCCCTGACAGCATGTCTAAATATGTGAGAAATATGGAAAGATGAGGGAGGCTTTTTCACTAAAAGAAAAGGTAGAAGGTAGGCTGACTTTTAGAGGAGCTCACAGGCTTTGCTTCCCAGAGTGTGCAATTTGATGCATCACGGAGAGGATGAAATATCATTATCTGTATGACTGGCTCTTAGCCACTTTAAAGTAGTGGATTCACAGCACTTAAATAAACATGCATATGCCATTTTTATCAAAAATATTCAGAGCACCACTCGTAACTCAGTTCTTGCATGACAGAAGCTGCTCATGATGCTGAAGTCTGAAACTTTTAACCTGCATTTAATACTCTGTAGTTGATGATGAATAACACGCAGAACTCCAGTGTGGCTCTAACCATATTTTTTACAATACGTGAGCAATGTGACAGCTGGAAGACAACAGTGAAATCAGATTACCATGATACACAATCTGTTCAGTGTCGTGTGCCTACGCTGTTTTTTTGTTATTAATTAGAAGATAACCGAAGCAAAAACAAACCTGTATTGTCACAACTGCATCGTCATCAGACTAATATTTGTCCAGTTGTAGTAAATTTTAATCGTACAGACAGGTGCAAATTTTAGGACAAAGCATTAACAGCTTGTGGGGGTTGTCAGTTGTACTGTGGGAAGCGCTTTGCTTGTAGGAATTTTGCCTGTTTAGCACCTTAGAAGGAAAGTCACTGTAAATCAGTGATCACCTTTATCCTGTCATACAGCATTTCTATCCTAATAGGAGTGGTCTCTGGTTGTCAGTGGACCTATTGACGGCTGATGAAGGGCCAATGAAAGCATTGATGATCTTAAAAATTTTGTGAATCATACGCTATGGCCTCTATGGCCACTGGATCTCGTCCCACTTGAACACTTATCATCAGAACACCTCTTCTTCTTCTTCTTCTTGTAGCTGTTCCCTTTAGGAGTAGCCACAATAGATCATCAACCTTCATCTCATCCTATCTCCAGCATCCTCCTCTGTCACACCAACCCTCTGCATGTCCACTTTCACAACATTCAGGAAACTTCCCTGTGGTCTTCTTCTTTTCCTCCTTTTCGTCTCCATATTCAGCATCCTCTGTCCGGTATATCCACTATCCCTCCTCAGCACATATTCCAACCATGTCAGCCTTGTCTCTATAACTTTGTCACAAATCACCTCAGACACCCTCACTATGCCCAAACTTGAATCTGTACTGTTAGACCTGTCTTTTTCTCATTCATTCATGCACACCAAATGAGGAAAAAACTTTTGTTTCATCCCTCTGGGAACCTTCAAGCTGTCTTCTCGCACACTCAATGACTACTAGTCAGGTGGCAGTACAGTGAAACTTGAAAAACAGAAAACATAACAATTTTTGCCTTCGAACAAAGGTTGGGCCTTATTGCTGAAGCTATTATATTTCAAAAGGCGCAGCTGGTTTTGGTTTCCAGTTTGTGTTGCAGTTCTTGCCTTTGCAGACTAGTCGGTGCTATCCACGAAGGATGAGCCCAGCAATCTAATGGCAACCACAAGAATTGAGGTTTGCAATGCAACACGCTCCTTGCAATCAATTTTACACGATATCCTTCAGCAACCTCCAGGAACCATTTGTTAACCTGTTAAGGAAAACTAATTTTTACCAGTTTGTAGCTGCTAGAGAGTTAGTGACAAGTCTCTAAGGCTGTGTGAATGGAGCTTTAGCAATCAGTTTCAGATCAACCGCCTCAAGCAACCAGTTGCCAACTGGTCTGGGAATACACATTTTCTCCTCACAATTGATGGTTGTCAGATGGTTGCTAACCGGTCTCTAATCTTGCTTGACTGTGGCCTTGATTTATCATCTTTCTGGATTCATTATAGTTAACTTTTTTAGATTATTTGTCTGTGGTTGCTTTATTATTCAAATGCATACCTGTTCTTTCTTTCTTTCTTTCTTTTTTTAGTTCAAAATACAAATTTAGTCATTCATCACAGTATAAGTTTTTACTGGCCTTACAGAAAACTAGCTTGTCATTTTTAACACAAATACTATCTTTACAGTGCTCAGCATAAATGAGTACGCCCCACTACATGTCAGAAAACCTTTAGTTTCCTTTCAGAATCAACATTTTCTATGAGATACTTTACTACAAAATACTCCCACAAATGTGGGCCATTGATTGCAAACAAGATTTGTTAATTTGCAGAAAAAAAGTGATTTTCCTAACAAATTCATTCAAGCCCATGTCGCAAAAATGAGTACACCCTAATTATGGTCTTAGGAGAAAAGCCATACTTAAGACTACAAAATTCGAATTAACAGGCATTCAACCAGAGGTGAGTCTAATGATTCATTTAAGAGGTGGCCAGCAGGCTTAACAAAGAAAAGCCCTTCCCATTTCATGCTGCCAGCAAGGGCTCCATGTGGAAGAGAAATGTGACAAAATCTGAGAAAGGACACCATTTTGTTACACAAAAAAGGTGAGGATTACAAGAAGCTTAGCAAAGCTTTACATATCAGTCAAAATACTGTAAAATGTAAGTGCAACCATCTTACAGAGACGTCCAGGCTGTGAAGTTAAGATCTCGACAGGAGCGTCTTCTGATGAGAAGGGTTGAAGAAAATTGCCATGCAAGTTCACTGCAGTTAGCTAAAGCAGTAGAAAGCCAAACTGGAGTGACCGTTTCCCGTGACACCATATGGCGCACACTGCAGAGGAATGGCATGCGTGGGTATCGTCCACGAAGGAAGCCGTTCCTGAAGCCCGTGCACAAAAAAGCACATCTAGAATTTGCTAGGGCCCATGCTGAAAAAGATGAAGACTACTGGGACTCTATACTCTGGAGTGATGAGACGAAGATCACTGTTTTTGGAATTAATGGTTTCAAAACTGTATGGCGTTGTAAAGGTGAGGATTTCAACGAGAAACGCATGGTGCCTACAGTGAAACGTGGTGGTGGCAGTTAGTGATGTGCGATACCACTGATTTCCTTTCCGATCCGATACCAAGTAAAATTCAGGGTGGTATCGATCTGATACTGATACTCTGTACAAAAACTTCATGTTTCATTGTATTTCATAATACAATATATAATTGTATTATGTAATTGTAATGATAATATAATAATATAGCTTCATAATGATTACAGGACATCAGACTACTTGTTCTTATTGCTTAATAATGCAGAGTTCATCATATAGAAATAAAAAACCTGAAGTTGTGCGCTATGTGAACACGTTGCCTGCCTGCAGCACTAAAGGACTCCATTAGAGACGTCTGTCTCGCCCTAGCAGCGCCTGTCCCTCTCCTCCTCTTCAGTTTGCCTCAACATAAGCTCATCATATTCTGTGATATGATTTACTCTGAGGTGTTTGATGAGGTTAGTGCTGTTGCCACAACACCTCACTGTCTTGACACATGTATCGCAAACCGCGTCTTGGCTGTTTGTTGGAGGTAAAATGCGTCCACACATTTGCGCTCAGCCATTGTTGTGAGTGCGTACACCAGGGGCTGCCGCACTTTTATACAGCCATATATCGCATTTAACTATGAAAGGCGTAAGAGGAAGTAGTTCCTTCCAATTTAGACGATCCGAATGATGTAGTTTCTATCCACTGTTTTCCTGTTAATGAAAAACTACAAATTTACCCCAAAGTACTAAAATATTGATATTTTAATATGAGAATCAATTCTAGAACATAAATTACTGGTATCGGAAGAATCGATATTTCAATTTCGATCCGCACACCACTAGTGGCAGTGTCCATATGTGGGGCTGCAAGAGTGCTGCTGGTGTTGGGGAGCTGCATTTCATTGATGGTATCATGAACTCAACAATGTACTGCTCTATACTGAAGGAGAAGATGCTGCCATCACTCCGTGCACTTGGTCGGCGTGCAATTTTTCCAATACGACAATGATCCAAAACACACATCTAAAGCTACTGCTGCATTCCTGAAGAAGAACAGGGTGAAGGGGATTGAACGGCCAAGTATGTCTCTTGATATGAACCCAATCGAACACCTGTGGGCAATTCTGAAGCGACGAGTTGAGCATCACTCTGCATCCAGCATCCAGGCTCTAAAAGAGGTTGTTCTTGAAGAATGGAAAACGATAGATGTTGCAATATGTTGCCAACGTGTGCATTCCATGCCTAGAAGACTTGGTGCTGTCCTTGAAAATCATGGTGGTGATACAAAATACTAGATGCAGTAGTTTTTGTTGCAGGGTGTATTCATTTTTGCTTCAATCATTTTGAGTAAAACTGAAATTTTGTGATCCAAGTTATATTATTAACTTTATTTTCATGTTATGCAGTTAAACAAGTGTTCGATAAAACTTAGCCTGGTGACAATTTTGGAAATTGTTGTTTTGTTCGTTGAGCTACTGATTAAATTCATACTTTTTAAAGGGGGTGTACTCATTTATGCTGAGCACTGTATTTCTCTCCTGTGCTTAGTTCAGATTAATATATGGGTAGGTGAAGATCTTCTCACACAGAGTGGAGAACATGTTGAGGAACATGTACACATGGTAATCAACTAGATAAGCCAGTACAATTGTAAAAGGACAACCAACCTCCTTAGAATTTATCACATTACATGTAAAATCAATGGGTCTTCATTACTTACAGTGGGGCAAAAAAGTATTTAGTCAGCCACCGATTGTGCAAGTTCCCCCACCTAAAATGATGACAGAGGTCAGTAATTTGCACCAGAGGTACACTTCAACTGTGAGAGACAGAATGTGAAAAAAAAAATCCATGAATCCACACGGTAGGATTTGTAAAGAATTTATTCGTAAATTAGGGTGGAAAATAAGTATTTGGTCACCTCAAACAAGGAAAATCTCTGGCTCTCACAGACCTGTAACGTCTTCTGTAAGAAGCTTTTCTGTCCCCCACTCGTTACCTGTATGAATGGCACATGTTTGAACTCATCATCTGTATAAAAGACACCTGTCCACAGCCTCAAACAGTCAGACTCCAAACTCCGCCATGGCCAAGACCAAAGAGCTTTCGAAGGACACCAGGAAAAGTATTGTAGACCTGCACCAGACTGGGAAGAGTGAATCTACAATAGGCAAGCAGCTTGGTGTGAAAAAATCAACTGTGGGAGCAATCATCAGAAAATGGAAGACATACAAGACCACTGATAATCTCCCTCGATCTGGGGCTCCACGCAAGATCTCATCCCGTGGGGTCAAAATGATCATGAGAACGGTGAGCAAAGATCCCAGAACCACACGGGGGGACCTGGTGAATGACCTGCAGAGAGCTGGGACCAAAGTAACAAAGGTCACCATCAGTAACACACTACAACGGCAGGGAATCAAATCCCGCAGTGCCAGACGTGTTCCGCTGCTGAAGCCAGTGCATGTCCAGGCCCGTCTGAAGTTTGCCAGAGAGCACATGGATGATACAGCAGAGGATTGGGAGAATGTCATGTGGTCAGATGAAACCAAAGTAGAACTTTTTGGTATAAACTCAACTCGTCGTGTTTGGAGGAAGAAGAATACTGAGTTGCATCCCAAGAACACCATACCTACTGTGAAGCATGGGGGTGGAAACATCATGCTATGGGGCTGTTTTTCTGCCAAGGGGACAGGACGACTGATCCGTGTTAAGGACAGAATGAATGGGGCCATGTATCGTGAGATTTTGAGCCAAAACCTCCTTCCATCAGTGAGAACTTTGAAGATGAGTTAAATAACACAAATATGGAGTATTACCTACCACAAAACACCCTCCCCCTTCTGTCAATTGCTAGTTAAATCCCATGCTAATATATGCTTATACACACCCCCTTTAAGCCAGTGTGCTCAGGTAGAACAAAAACAAAACAAAACTGGAGGTAACTTTACTCTCATCACTCCCTGACAAAATCTTTTCAGAGAAGATGATGTGCAGAGACACACAGCCAGCCTTCAAAACAGATCCCGCTGTGCACACTTGATTTTTCCTGCATACCCATTAAATGTATAAAAGTAAGAAAATCCTCAGTGAGATTTCAAAGCAGGCAAAAAGTGAGTAAAATCCACTTTCATATCTGTGCGCATTATGATGGCGCTTGAGCTAACGAGACCATCTTCATTCTTTCTCAGTTGAAAAACACCCAGAAAAGGTCTTTTTCCAAAGCACTTGCAATTCTTGATACTCACCAAAGCATTTGTTCTTGCACCACTATTCTTTTCTTTTACCCCTTTGTGTGAGTGGAAAGCTGAGTGTGAAAAGCCTGGTTAACCTTACTCTGGGCCTTCGGGGATACTAGCGTGTTGTGTGCTACATGTCAGAGGCTTAATGATGGCTCACAGTCAACCCAGCTTTCACTTTGCGGATGTGCGTGGACTGTCTGTGCACCTGTGTGGGTGTGTGTGTGATTATACATCTGAATGTGGCTCTGTGTTTCTTAGATCAAGGGTTAACTACACAGGGCATGATGTCAAAGGCAGGTCTTTGGTCGGTGAAAACACTGTCGAATTCACTCAGCAGTTACCATGGACACAGCGCTGCTAATTCTTGACAGCTCTGCCTCTGTTATCAGTGTTATCTACATTGATTTGGTCCCTGCTGCAAATTACCATTCAAGTGAAAGGCATTTTAAATTTAAAGACTATTATTCAACAAGTCAATTTTAAAGTCAGTTTTAAGCTATAAATAAAATTGATTCAAAAATATCTGAGGAGGCTATTTCAGAGAAAGGGTTGCAGTAGGAAAACTGTGGGGATAGACAGGACCCACAGAGTGTGAGATGGAAATCAAGGTTTGAGATTTGAAATCAGACTGGTGTGAACAGGAATGCTCATGTAGAAATTTGTATGTCATTACAGGCATGTGATGTGGCTAAGGAGCCGATGAAGAGAGGTTGAAACTTATGTAATCTCGTTAAAATTGTCTAGTCTTGGGTATTTTTACTAGTTTTAGCTGCAGGATTCACAAGATAGCCCATTTCAGGCCTTACACTAAAGTGTTGCTGCGCAAAAATCAAAAATCTTTCTTGTTGACAACTAACTTTTAATGTTATACAGGGAATCCGATAATCCAACATATTTCAGAGTTTGGGCTATTAGCCTTTAAAATAAAATGTTTCTAAAAAATCCTAAAATTAAGTACAGGGTGGGCCATTTATGTGGATACACCGTAATAACATGGGAATGATTGGGGATGTTAAAGTCCTGTTTGTGGCACATTAGTATATGTGAGGGGGCAAACTCCTCAAGATGGGCGGTGACCATGGTGGCCATTTAGAAGTCGGCCATCTTGGATGCTACTTTTGTTTTTTCAATAGGAAGAGGGCCATGTGACACATCAAACTTATTGGTAATGTCACAAGAAAAACAATGGTGTGCTTGGTTTCAACGTAACTTTATTCTTTCACCCTGTACTCCTAGGGCAGTTGGATTGTTGTAGTTGGCATTACTATGCATCTTTTTATTTATGATTGATTTGAATGGTTTACTCACAGAAAGTCTGGTGTTTATGCTCTGACTGTGTTTCAGAGAATGTGAATTTTAACATTTTGGTGCAAGGATGAAGTCAGACAAAGCCTCAGGGACATGTCCACAGGAGCTGAAAATATCTTATCACTGAGCATGATGAATCTGCTTCATAAACGTACAGAAAGGAGGGAAAGTGGAGAGCTAAGCTGAGCACAAACACACTTCTGCCCATAAAGCTTCAGTCTGTAACTAACTAGCTGTGCTTCTCCGAGAGTTTATATCCATGTTTTCTTGGTAAATTTCTGTGCTGTACTTACTGTTAAGGTTGTCACATGTTCTGTCTGACATGTTGTAAAACATAAGTGTAAGTATACAATTTATTTCGCTAGTGGAAAAAAAAGTTTTTAGATTGTCTCAGCTAGTGCTAAACATTCAGTGACTGTGTTTTTGTTGCAGATCAAATCAACCTGGCAATGTGAGCTCGTTGCTCAAAGACATTTCTCAGCTTCAGTCTTTGACTTTAAGAACAACAGTTTTTACAGATTGGCAGGACTGATAATGTTTGCCGCATAGCTCCAACATTAATGTCATGGTTTATCATTAGCCGCAGCTGCTAGCAGCTACCCTAATGATAACTTCACAGATGGCTAATGTGGCTGGTGGATAATTGCTAATACTTAAACGGCTAACGTTAATGTATGCACCAGCCAAGGTAAGATTCATGGTAATTCGATTAGCGCCAAATCACAACACTGGTTGCCTCGAGATGCTTTATATTGTAAGGTGAAAATGTTACAAAAATACAAAGAAAATTGAGAAAAATTCCAACAATGACCCCCTATAAGCAAGTGCTTGGCGAAAGTGGGAAGGAAAAACTCCCTTTTAACAGGAGGAAACCTCCAGCACAACTGCCATGACTGATTGGGGTGAGGGGAGGAAGACAAATGTTTAATACTTACTAGTAAAATAGGAGTTTTTCTGACTTCTTGAAATTCCTCGTAAAGTTTTGTTTATTGTTGTGAACTCACCTCTTCAGTCTGCAACGGTGCTCTGTGAAATTATGGGTCAACTGGAGGAGTGTTAGCATCAGGGCTGCACCTGATTGTTTAACGGACACCAGAGGTTTTAAGTTTTAATTGGTACTTTTTTTACTACCTTATGTCTTTACCATTGCGCACCACAAAGTGAGGGTGAAATATGGTCACCAGATGGCAGTGAGAGGGGAGTCTTTCCAGACATTAGCAAGAACCATGACTGACAGAGGGCTGTAGTGGCTGCAAATGGCAGGTGTGTCTGTTCCTTCCTTTGAGGTAAATCATTGTCTAGGCTTTTTAGTCACTTTATTTATTTTTTGTTTACAAGTAAAATTGATGTGAGGGTTAGAGAGCTGAATGTTGAGCCCATTCCACTTTTAGTGACAGTGCACACTTGTAATTTTAAACACAGTTTAAATCATATTTCGCAGTAATCTAGTAATTAGGCTATTTAGACTTATGATTTATAGGTAGATCAACATTTAAAATAACCATCGATGGAAATAATGGCGTTAACGGTATTACTTTTTTCAGTAATCTAACGAATTGCTATTTCTATCATTACAATGCCATTACCATTACTAACAAGAAAATGCTATAGTTACTTTTCCTAGTAATTAGTTACTTTACAATATTGTAACTCAGTTACTAATTTGCTTTTTTGAAGAAGTAACTAGTAACTGTAACTCATTACTAATTGTAACTTTTTAACTGTTTTACTAGTTACTTGCCCAACACTGCAAATAACAGAAACATAAGCAGCAGACGATGATTTGCACGGTACCACATACAGAATGGATCTACTGCCATTCTGACTTTTCCTATAAGTTACAGGTTCCTATTGCATTTCTAATAGTTCGACCTTTGTAGTAATTTAAAATGTTATTAAAACTGTTCATAATCCAAACCCTACACAGAGAGTCATCAATTAAACATACATGTCTGAGCAAGAGTGAAGCGAACAAGCAGAGCAGGCTAGTAAGAGTGGCATTAGTAAGAATAATACATTAAACTGATTAGTATTTATGGCATTGACTGGCAAGGGCAGCAATGTTTAGATGTCTAGCCACACATCCCTAGGCAATAGTGTTGTAAATGAGTATCCGATCATATATTTTATTATCGATTAGTATTTGAGCATATATTTTCTTGCCATCTCGACTTCCTGTGAAATCTTAAGCTTGTTGTTTTAGGAAGAATATACTTTTTTTTCCTTTGAGAGAGATAAACACTGATTTGACAGTTACAGTGTGTTTTGGCAGGTACAAAAAGTGAATTTTAGCCTTGGCTTATTGGTGCATAAGCCCTGGCATGTGTGCAGAATGTTTATTGGAGGCTAAACCACTTTCAACCGCATCAGTCTGTATATATAATTGTACTGCCACTGAAAGTTGTTTTGTTTTACCTGATTGCACAATAAGTCCATACATTTATAAACCTGGTTTTCTTATTTCTTTTGGGTACTGTACATTTTGTGCAACTATTTTTAAGAGTGTTTTTTCCATCCCCATTTTTCACTGTTATTTTAGGCACTCATAGCACTTGAGCACTTGAGTCATACAGTTTAACAGTTGCTTCAACTAAAGACATCAAAGGCAATCTGCTGTCTTCGACCTTTATTAGTAGTGCGTTCACTGCACAGCAGCATTCTTACATGCCCTGACACATGACATGAGGGATCCAATAGCATTATGAAAAAGTTTTACAGATAAACTATTCATGCACATTTGATAGTTTAAAAAGAAAGGATAGGGCCAACAGCTCACATTTTTGATTCTCTTTCTCTGTTACCAGAAGTACTGAGATTCCTACAGTTATTAGACAAGAAACTCATTAAAAGTGGACGGTGAAAGTAGCAGTCTTTTAAATTGAAGGGAATGAAAAATCTCTCAAACCCACCAAAATATTTTCTTATCTAAATTGAAGTACTCAAAGCTCAGCAAGACTGAACTGTGAAATGACAAACTCGGGACCTTTCATCTGATATTTAATTTGATTTGTTAGCTGTTTTTCACTCAGATCTTTCATTCCTATCAAAGAACTGAATGAAAGTGATAATTCTGATGCTTTGAGGACATGAGATCGCTTCTGTAGAGAAAATAAGATCTTTGGAGTGTTCTGCGGGCTTTGTGCTCTTTGTGAAATTGCCTTGTCAGATCACATTGAATTGCAAATCCAGTTTGGGGTTTTTTTGGTAGCAAGTTGCTAAATTATAAGTGGATGGTAATCCGATTGGAGTATCCAACATTTTGTGATGTACATCTTACAGTAAGCTTGTATGCATTGTAACTGCTTCTGTTATGTACACGTTGTGTGCTATGGGTCAAAATAAGTAAGTTAGTATTCTACTACTAACTACAAAACAAAAGTACTGTTCAAAACTCATGAGCCACCCCTCATTTCTTTATATTTTATTTTCAAGGTGACATACTTTCTTGTATTTTTTAAAAGTATTCTTGAATAATAGTTTTCCATGATTTCTGGAGGTTTCTCAAAGTTTTTCTTAACACATTTTCTATAATTTCATTCTTTTTCAGTCCAGTCCTTGTACCTGAGCATTTGTAGAGGAATTATTTTTTGTCTGTTAAACCTCTCAATGCTGAACAATGAATCAATCAAGCATGAAAAAGCACGTTATTCATGCGACTGAATAACCAAAGAACCAGGTTTAAAGTGCATCTTTGGCCACTTTGTTTCTAGCAGTCACATTATTTGTTCACATTTCCTTAGCTGACTGTATGAAAAAAATGACACGGTTTGACAGGATTAAAATAATATTTTTGCACCAACAAGGTGATTCCCAAAGAGCTGTTAGCCAAAAACTCAGCATATCTCAGCATGGTGTGCAGTGTGTCCTTGAAAAACTTTACAAGTGGAGGAAAAAGCAGATGTGGCAGGTCTCAAACACAACAGACAAACCCTAACTGACCCCAAGAAATCAAGCAAGGAATGAAATTATAAGAAATCTTGTCAAATAAAGGCTGTGCTAAAGAATAAAGGTGTTCATATGTCTGTGAAGGTTCTCAGTCATCCAGGTCATCGTAGTCAAAGGAGCTTGCAAAGAAAAGCGTCTGGACTTCTTTAAGTTGAAGACGTTTCACCTCTCATCCGAGAAGCTTCTTCAGTTCTAAGGTCAAATGGTGGAGAGTCCCAGATTTAAACCTAGTGGGAGTGACCCCCCAAAGAGGGACAAAGGACCCCCTGATGATCCTCTAATCGCCTGAGCCAAGGTGTGAAACTGGGTGTGGGTCCTGATCAGCCAGGGTTTCGGGTGAGCTCATTGTGAAACCTGGCATTAAGGCGTCTGGTGTTCGTACCAAATATTGTCTTCCAAGCTTGTTTTTGCCTTATGTACTGTATTTCCATGTATGTTTGCACATGTTTAAATAAATTGCAGAATCTATTTTCCACTTTCCTAGAAAATATAAAGAAATTAGGTATGGTTTAAAACTTTTGCACAGTAGTGTGGTTAAAGCTATCAGAAATGCCATTAGCTTTGTAATGATTTGGTGAAAAACCCAAAGTGCTACACAAAATTGAAATAGCTTTTTAATTGTAGGTAAAAAAAAAAAAAAAAAAAAATAGAGAACTGCCAAAGTCAGTAGACATCATCCACCTGGGACCATAAATGCTTTTGCAGAATTTTTGGGCAGTTCATCTGTTGAGATATTTTAGCTTGGATCAAAGTTGTAAACTAACCACTCTGCAGGCTGAGGCTGACTCCTTACAGCCATTAATGAAAGATACCGTCTGCATAAATCCAAAGAATGAATCCTCTAAGTGTTTTACAACCAATAAAGTGTACCATTGCCCCATAATGAACACAAAGAATTATTTGTGTGTTTTAATTTAAGTATACACCAATCGTCCAGCCAACTTCTGGTGTGAGAATCTCCAGGGCAAAATATCTGTAAAACCCTCTGGAGCCCCACCATTTCATCCACAAACACACACCTACACGTTCACCCAAGCATCACAACAGCCAACAAACGATTCTATTTTCTTTCCCCCAGACGCAGCCTCCTTCGTTGCAGCATTAAAGGATGAGAGATTATTCCCTCTATTTCCAGGGAAATGAATTTTATATCAGTTGTGTGTTTGTGAATCAGACCTCCATTTCCAAGAAAGTAGGAGGTATTACTCTTATCTCCTTGACTGTATTTGTAAAAGCACGACTATATAGATTACAGCTGCTCAGATTTCCTACCTGGCTGCCTTGGGAACATACGTTTCCTGTTAGACCTGGTATATCTCCAGTGGAATAAATCAATTAGAGTGCAAAGAAACTGAAAAAAGAAACATGAACATGTCCTGCTTCCTGACACTGATGAAAATAAAAATGTTGTCAGCCTTGTTCACAGATCTGTCCTGATTAGTTATCAGTCTCTTTGAACCCGCCACCCAGCACTAAATTAAAGCAATATATAATCTGCATTCAGTCAGATAAATTTCTGCGGGAAATACAGATCAGCCCATTGGCTCAATTTTACATGCCTTCATTTGTCACAGAAAGTTTTGCACAGTGGATCTCTGCTGGCTGATAGTATGGAAGCTGTGGGGTGAAATGTCCCAAACCGCTCAGACAGTACTTGGCAGTCCTGCAGCAACACACCCACTATACTACGTAAAGTTTCCCCGACAAGAGATGAGAGGTAAAGGCAGAGAGAGAGCAATCAGAAATAGAAATCAATGATGATGATGATGATGATGATGAAGAGTAGTGGTAGTCTGATTGAAATCTGCAGGGCTTAAGTCATTTATGAGATCTGCACAACCAAATGTGATTACTCGTACCTCCCTGGACCTCCCTTCCCATCCCCCCTACTTCGTCTCTCTTTTCATTCTTCACTGGATCTGTCACTCAGCCCTGAAATATTCATGCCGGCTCTGAAAAATGAATGCATCTGCCGAAAGGAGCAGAAGTTGAAAAGAGAGAAGTTAGTCGTTTTGATACATATTCTCTCATGATGAAAGTGACAGAGGGCTTTGAGTCAAGCCTTGCTCGGGGAAACGTGGATGACGTGACGGCTTGCCGTGGCAGAGGTGTCACATTACGTGTGGCATGTGTACAGCAAACATATACATGGGATGCTTATACGTGTCATTTTTTTCATCATGATGTATGCCATTTAAGTGAAGCAGGCTCCAAGAACATTAAACTTGATGCGGTTCGTCAGTCGCTTGCTGAGTGAATGTGCAAGTGTATTAAAACTACATAAATAATTGAGAGACGTGTTCTGCAATATTTGACCTCGGATTTCTACAGGTTGATGCTCCTGACAGGTTCAGTACACGCAGCACACACAAACAGCAGTAACAGGATGACAGTGGGCGTGCTTGAATCAATGCACTGTACATAGTGAAAATAATGGACCTTCATCAGAGGGTCTCTACTATTACACACTCTCTCTCAATCTCTCTCTCTCACTCTCTCTGTCTGATCTTTGTAATTAATTGGTTGCAGAGTTTCTCGGCTCTCAGTCTCCACAAAGTACATTTTGTATTGATCCTCTTTCCTTGGCTTCACAGACTCTGCTTCCCATAGTTATCCCATCTACTGCTTGTGTCTCTATCATTTGCCATCACACGCACCCCTATGCGTGCGCGCACACACGCACACATGCACCCTGGAGAACACAAACGCTTAAAGAGTGCCTCTTTATGAAGTCTTATGCAAAGCCATGGGAAATTAAATTGGACAGAATTTGTCACAGACAATTCTGTAGGTCTGTTTATCTTAGTCTTTAGTTTTTCCTAATCACTCTGCTTTGCAATTAGCTTTGGTGTGACTTTACTGTGAAAAAAAATCACACTCATTACTTTATGAGAATCGCAAAGAAAATCCTTTATCGCAAATAAAACCTCCATAAATGTAATTCCATTTAGGATAAAACATGAGTATGACTAATGCATGTTATAGGAAAAAAAACTACAAGCTGTTCTTTCATGAAGTGACGACTCGGGAATAATGAAATCATATTAAATACAAAAAACAAACTGGCACTTTTAAACAAACATTTGAAATAAAATTACAGTTTGGAAAATGTAATGTAAAAAATATTGTTTCCTTATCAAAGCTCAACCTCTCAGCAGGTAAGGTAAAGTAATAAACTCACCAGCCACTTTGTAATATACACCTGTTCAACTGCTTGTTAATACAAAAAATCTAATCAGCCAATCACATGGCTTTGCACTCAGTACATTTAGGTATATAGCACAACCTGCTGAAGTTCAAACTGCACGGAAGAAAGTCAAAGAAAGGTGACTTAAGTGTCACTGAACACGGCATTGTTGTTATTACCTGATGGGCTGATCTCAGTATTTCACAAACTGGTGATCTGTTGGGATTTTCCCACACGGCCGTCTCTAGGGTTTACAGATAATGGTCCAAACAGATCCAGCAAGTTCTCTGTTTATGCCAGAGATCAGAGATCAGAAGAGAATGGCTAGACTGCTCTGAGCTGATAGGAAGACAATGGTAACTTTTTACCGCCAAGGTATGCAAAAAAGCATCTGTGAATGCACAGCACTTTATTAAACTTTCAAGCAGGTGGGTGACAGCAGCAACAGATCACTATGACAACAGGATGTTGCTTGGTCTGATACGTCCCGATTCCTGCTGAAACATTCAGCTGACAGGGTCAGAATTGGGTGTAAACAAAAGCATGGATGCATACTGCCTTGTATCAACTGTTCCAGCTGATGGTGGTGATTTGATGGTGTGGGGGATATTTTTTGGAATACTTTGGGCCTCTTAGTACCTGCTGAGCATCATTTAAATGCCAGAGCCTGCCTGAATATTGTTACTGGCCATGTCTAGCCTCCCCCGTTTTTTCTTGCAGAGATATAGAAAAGATATGCTAACCTAAGAACCTGACAACTATTCTCTGAAAGACTGTGTTCACATCCCTAAAAAGAATTGAGTGGAGCTTCTGTCTTATATATTCCAAATCACTTAACCCCTACTACCCACTGAGGCCAGAGGGGAAAGGCACACCAGTGGAAACCTTTGATGCCATTTTCTAAGAGGTTTGTCGGGTCTGTCAGAGTCACATATCTGAACGGACTTACTCATGAATAATACACACATGCACGTCTGTACACAACACACTGTGGTATCGACACATAGTTTACTGATGTACCAACAGACATACAACATCAGTGCGTCTGGAAGAAGATTTGGGGCTCGATATTCATGGTGCATCGCACACGTGCACTGAAACACACATCCAGCTGTACAACGTGTCCCACAGGCAGATAATGCAGAATAACATTGTTTCCAACATGCTGGCCTATTAATCATGGATGAACTCCTGCATCACTGACAAATTAGCCTAATCTCACAGGGAAGGGCGTGAGTGGATTCACACAAGCACATTCACCCACACCACTACACACACACACACACACACACATGGAGAGACACATAGGTGTGCACAAAGCAAGAAGAGTGTGAGCGTGCGGACATGCGCAAGCTTATACACACACACATGCATTGTATCAGTCTAATCTCATAGGAAAGAGCATGCTCTGACTGGCAAACAGAGAATTAATGCAGAGCAGGGGACTCTCCTCCCCTCTCCCTCCTCCTGTCTCAATCTTTACTTATCTGTCTCTCTCATGTCCTTCTCCTCTCCTCTCATCTCCTCTCTGTCCTTTTCTCCCTTGTTTCTTCTTCTGTGGGCAACAACAAAACAACACAAGGCAAGGTCTACAAGCAAGCTGGTGAATCACGGCCGACAGACTGGCTCAGTGACAATCCTTTGATTTCTGCTGAACTTTTATCAATTAGCACAGCTTTTCTATATCTACACAAGCAACTGCGAGGACACGGGGGCTCCTTTATTCAGAACTTTCGTTAATATGCACACTGTACACAGATTTATTGACTGTATAAGCAGACTAAAGTCCCGATGAACATGCTGGAGGAAAGACTGCACTGCAGCAGTAGTGTTAGGCTTTAGGTGTGTGTGTGTATTTATGAACCTAAGGTGTGCACAGTAATAAATAAAATGCTGCTGGCTGAAATCTGTTCAGAATGAAGAGGGATTAATTTGGAGTTTGGGTTCAGCAGAGGGGGTTGATGCAAAGCACGATTATAACCTTATTTGCATCGATTGTTGCATGTGTGGCTGTGCGCTGTGCCACAATATGTGCACATATTCTAAAATACTACGGCATGCATTCCTGAATCAGAAGCAGCTATTTGACTTCCAAAGCTGCATTCGGCAGTGTCGTGCGTTTCTCCAAAACCTGTTGAAACAAACAATGACATCTTGTCCCCTTAACGCCCACCTCTGTTCAAGTGCCTTTTCCCTCAGCCCTGTGACTGCCTGCTTTGTACCCTGACAAATATACAGCTCCTGGCTGCCCTGCAGGGCTCTGGGGAAATGAGATACAAATGCCTGAGGTATCACTGCCCAAAACCATTGCCATAGCCCGTGGCAATAAAACAGCTGCTAGGACACAAACGCTACAACTGTCGAGATAAAACAAGACAATACATTGAAAAAAAAGATTCTCGACATGCTGCAGAACTAGGAGTCAGACATGACCGCCTTGATTGTAATTCTCTCATTTAGCCTGGTACAACGTGCTTAACTTCCCCTGCCCTCAAGGCTAATCTTTGAGTTTATGTTGTATTACTTTGGTGCAATTAAGGGTTAAGCTTCAAAGAAAAGCAGAAATTGTTCTGAATGCAGAGCATGTCTCCTTTTCACTGCTCGTCATATAACCTAAATAGGCTTTTAATCTCTGATCCAAACATGGAAGATACACAAATGCTCTTACATCACTGTATATCTAACACAGTGTCCCATAATTTGCCTGGCTAATGCAGCACTCTAGCACAGTGATAAGAGAGTGTAATCTTCTTAGGTGTGGCGAAAGCTTAATCAATATTAACATATTCCTCAGCTCCCTCTCCATTGAATAATTGATATCCCCACACAGTCTTGCTGAGAATGAAATAAGATGTAGGAGTATTAAAATAACTTCCCCGAGATAAAAGAAAATTGATTAAAAAAAGATGGCTGAAAATTAAAGAGAAGGAAAGGGAGCCTAAGGGATTGGACTTTGCATACAAATGAAGAAAAGGGGATGGGGGGAGGGTGGAGAAAAAGGGAACTTTAGGGAAGTTATGAGCCCATTTATCCAACTCTAGTCATTGCACACTCGGCCGGCTGGGTTTTTACCGAACCAATCAAAGCGGTTAATCTGAGAGATCCACTGTAGCTTCACCAATCCCTGACCTCCTTGTAAAACATGTAGTTATTAATCAATGATTGCTCATCTGTAATTTCCGCATGATTACCTCTTCATTAAAACTTGCAGCGGCGACATCTCAGAGTTCACCTGACAGGCTACCTCTCTGTTCCCAACTCTAACATCCAAAGCATTTTTCAGACCTAACAGACCGTGCCTGCAGGCTCTGGCCGACCTGGGCAATAATTTCTCAGCTAGAATAATAATTAGAATTAATTGAAGTTTTTAAAACTTATTTCAGCAAGGTCCTGTAGTTCAGTCTGTAGTTGAAGTTTTAAGTATGCATGTTAGCTGTGAATTACAAATTAAGCACACACACGCATACACAACATGTTTAAGTCCCTGGCCTGGAGACTTGTAATGAGTTCATCTTCCATAGCTGCAGGGACAACACAAGGAAGCATTTTCAAGGTGGATGCAGTGAGAGGATCAGGGTTAAGAGGAATCATGCATTTGGACCACCTCAGCGCTATCAGATCACTGCTGACACCTCACCTACCACCCCCAGGGCTTTAGCAGGCAGACAAATGCTTGTGAGTTTAAGTGTGCGTGTGTGTGTTTGTGTGTTTTGACAGTTTATATGTGAATGTCAGTGTGAGAGGACGTCAGTAGGAAAAAAAATCCAGCTCACCTCAAATGTCGAGGTTGCTGCAGTCACACGGAGAACACGTGAAGGACAAATTTTTGTGAGGTGTTGGGAGGCATGTCAGGCCGTCAGACAGCTACGTTCAATCAGTGAGGGACAAACTGATGGGTGAAAATGAGATGTCAACAAGATAAGAATGAGGCCAGCGTGGAACAAAGATATAGGCAGCAACACACATGCAGTACCGCGTGAATTTAAATATGCTGGAGGTAAACAGCGGCGCTCTCTGTGTCCTCTGCAGGAGACATTTACAAATGAGTGAGGCTGATTTTAAAGGGACAGGTGTGTTACAGCGTGAGTGACGTACTCATGTTCATGACTGTTTGTGTTCCTGCAAATGATCGTGTGTGTGTGTGTGTATACTTTGTCTGTGTTAGACTCTCATTCATTCAGCACTGTATCAGCTACCCTCCATCTCTGTTTGACAGGCAGCCGACGTGGAGCGAGGCCAGATAGCAGCTCCGATCAATGCCTTCGATCTGCACACACTGACAGTTACTAACACACTCGCGGACGCATCTGTCACGACTGATGTTTTTTTAACATGAAAAAAGTGTGACTCTAACTCACATTGTCTCTGTCTTAAAGGACCGTCTGTCACGATAAATGATCGGAGGATTCAATCTAAAAGCCCTTCCAATTCTCCAAAAGCTATGGTAGGTAATGATAAATGACAACGCAATTAAGAAGGCCCACAATCTTTTTTTCATAGTCTGTTTTAGTATTATTCTTTTATTAGCAGACATTAAGATGTAGATTTCACAAGGAGAATTGGAAAATTACAGCCATTTGTGCCTCCATCTTACACCTCTGCCTAATCAAACTGCAGCCTGTTAACTGCCTGTTCTAATTACACTGCATCAATACACAGACTGACTTTACTATCTGCCAGTCTGAGGGGCTCCCTGTGCTCAGTTTGGAGAAAACAGCAGTTCTTCACTGCTGGTGCACACTGTTATTTATTTTTAAGGTGCCAGCTGATGAAATTTGATTTCTAATTTTTCGGTCAGCCTCCCGTTGCACGAATTACCGACAAATGTGTGAATTTTGTGTCTGACGTTAGCGAACTCATCTCTCTCTCTCTCTCTCTCTCTGTCCTCTCACTTTCTGTTCTATTTCCTTTATTTTTTTTCTCCGTGTCTCTGCTGCCCTGAGCTCCTGTCAGCTGAAACAAATAGCCTTGTCTCAAACAACTAGAGCACAGGGCCGGTGTCACTCAGTCTTCGGAGCGCAAAAATTGATCATGCTCGGGCACAAAGTTAATACAAATCAAAATAATACACTCTTTATTTTTCTTCTTCTTTTTTTAACATGCATGCAGTGTTCATGCAGTAAATTGACTGAACAATCTTTTATTCCTTGGTTTATTCATCCAGTATGAATTCAGTTATTCGGGGTTCTGTATATCTCTCAACCCTTCACCCTGTCCACTGAATATGGAATTACTTTTGCTGTATTTGTGCAGTTTATTCTTTGTGATGGTTTAGCAGTGAAGATTTTTAATGAAGGTTTTGCTAGCTGTGGGTTACTAAAAGGAAGAACATCGCTGGCCTCTCTATATATTTAACGGTACTAAGCGATAAAGCAAATTATTTATCTGAGGTAGTGGAAAGGAAAAGCAAGGAAGTATAAATCATTATTTGTATTAGTCATTTAATGAAATATCCTGCAGGAATAAATGTACAGATACATTTAAATGAGATAAAGCTGTATATTATGACTATGCAGATAACTACTTGTTGGATTAGATAGTCCACTCGCTCACTTGCAAACTTCAGAAAACTTCTACTTGTGAGGTTCCTATAGCTACAGCTGATCAGACAAGAATGGTGTCGGTGAACGTTGTTCCTGTCAATGCGTGAATCGGACCCCGTTTACAGCCAAGCCCCGTCTGACTTGCTCTGCCTTCTGGCCTAATAACTAGAGCAGCATTCAGTCAGCCATCTTGGCTTCACAGTTTCAGTTCTCAGCACCTCATAGTCCCCTTTCACTGAAGAATACAGCACTGAAAAGGAGATATTTTGTCTTCCTTCAACCTAGGGCTTTGACTTGTGATCGTTTTAATTAGTTTTTAACTTGTAGATAAGTTATCAGTATTATTTTAATCTATTTTCGCCATGTGAAAGAGCATTTTTGCAGAATAAGAAATAAAACAGTTTGCACAGCCTGCAGAAAAAAACATTGACTGGGGGATGACGCTCCCAGGCTTACACATACACTTGTTTGATAAATTACCTAAATGGTGATGAAATATGTACCACTGAAGTAACACACTTTATTTTTCACAAGCTACAGGTTTGTGGGTCTTAAAGCTGTTGCATTTATAAACTTAGAAACAAAAAAATCTAAACTGAGACATTTGACTTGAATTTATCCAAGAAACTGGGAGTCCTGAAAGTGATGTGAAACAATGAATCACAGAGAGAAAATACAGTTCTGCAAATGAATGCTTCTTTTGCCTCGTAAACAATCTTTGGCAGAGTACAGAGAGCACAAAGCTCCCATTTTCGGATGCCAAAATCTGGGGGGGTTGGACTTTTTGGGGGGAGTTTTATTTTTGGATGTCTTTAAGTTACTCATGGGAATACTGTTAATTAGCATTAGCTAAAATGATCTACTAGATGAGACATTTGTCATCTCTGGCTAAAAACAGAAGCTGCTTCCTGATTTTATTTATTTATTTATTTATAGTTTTTATATTTTTGGTGGAAGACAAAAGAAAAGTTCTGCTACAAAAAAATCATAGCTTTTGGTTCCCTTCAAGGGATGCAGCGAATGAACACCAGCTGGTTAAGAGGTCGTCGGCACACAGGATACAGTAAATAACATATCATGAAAAAAGAAAAGCAAAGAAGGCCCAGATCAATACTAAAGATTGCTCTGGGACATGTCTTTGATATACATTAAAATAATAAAAAAGGCCCATGTTTAACATTAATGCATGACAGTGACTTAAAAACGGGGATTTTAAAGTTCCAATCAAACTTCTTTTCTATTTGTCGTCATCATTTCTTTCTTAAATTCAATAGTTTTAATATTGAATCAATTTTAAGGCCAAAAGTAATAGTATTTGTAACGCCCTCTAAATGGTGTTTGGTTCAGGAAACCTGTGTCCGTACAGGAAGTGACAGTATGTCAATGACTTAACTAAAGGCTGGAAGGTAAAACTCTACGCTAGCAAAGTTGGAAAACAATAGCAGCTAAAGTGCTGGAGCCAGAGAGGCTATAGAAAAGGACTTTAGTCTGGCCCTAGAGCCTGAAGGAAGTTCAGCTGAACCATCTGACAAATCCAAAAGGGATGGAAGGTCTTGGCCCAGGCTGTGTTCAGCAGTAAGAAAGTACTACTAACATCATCCGGCGGTGAATGATGCAAACCAATCTGTGTTGTTTAGAAGAAAAACTCTGAAGACTCAGGGGAAGCCTTGCTCGGTGGACCAGCACTTTGGCCTAGCAAAGTTACTGGAGGGAACGTGCAAGTTTGACCAGTCTGCATCAATCAGTAATCTCTAGAGCAAACAGTTGCTTTAGTGGCTACTTGAGGCTGGCTCCAAAAGCACTTCACTCCCCACAGACTTCCATATTAAAATCATCAACAGCATTAAAAAAAAAAACCAACATTTAAATCCTGGTACAAAACAAAATGGTTTTATTCCTCTGTGAATAACTTTGCCCTTCATAACAACTGAAATGAGGATGTTTTAGATTCACCAGTATCCCAACACAGGGAGCTGGAGCCAATTCTCTGCTAGGCCTCACCTCCACTAATTAGACTCATAGAACGACACTTATCTGCTATGTCTGCTATGCTTGTGTTGTTGGTGCCTTTTAGAGTTATCTGGCAAATGATATAGCCTTCTGTATTGTACAACACTTTGTGCTTCAGGTTTGCTGACTGAAATTCAACTGTTTTATTTAGCGCTAGTTATCAGGTGTGTGTGTTCATTTGCTGCGGTTAATGAATATAACACATCACCAGAGCTGGCTAGCAATAGCTGCTAACTTAGCAGACCACCCTGTCATCCACGTTTAGTGAAAATAAACACAATGGCAGCAAAAATAGTAATATGAAATCTTCAGAATATGAAGTTGAAACCACTGGGTGAAATCATGGTGCCTTTATTAAAATCAGTCTACATGTGTTTTTCAAATGTAAAAAGGTCCCTCAGGAAGATGACGCAGGACTAGAAAATATTAAGGTCGTTTGTGCCATCTGGTCCTACAAGCAGATTGAGAGCTGGGTCTGTATTCTCAACATTAACCGCCTGGTTGCCTTGACTCAGTTTGTAGTTTTATTGCACAGAATTTCAAGGCACGACAGGGGGGCTCATGAACGTGTCTTATTTTGGAACCTCAAAATTGCCTCATTTCTCTACAGACGATGGGCTTCTGTGGCTTCATCAGAGAATGACCTTCAGCGTGCACTGGGGCCGTTTGCAGCTGAGAGTGAAGCTCAAGTTTGAGGTTTTTCTGGCATGTCCAACTGGGATGAGAACCTGCTGTATATGAAGAACATGCTGAAGAGATTACATATGTCATCTGGCCCGAGAGGACCTCAGGATATCACATTAGGTGCAGGAAATGTTACTGGGGAGAGGGACAGCTGGACAGCCTGGTGACACTGTAACCCAGAAAGGAATATGTTTGTGCTTTTTAAGCAAGAGTTTATAAAGCTTTGGATTAGATCCATATCACAATCCTGATGCATCTGATGAGTCATGAATTTAGTTTGAAACAAAAAATAGTTTTTAGCCACAAAATAGATGGTACGGCCTTCGCAGAGACCCAGTCTCAAGATTGACTGAAGGGAAAGGAGACACCTAGAGGAATGAAGAATAAATATGGAAAATACCCCAAGATCCTTTTACCTACCTGCCGACCAAGTACCTAAAAAATGGGCACAAGTGTCTGTAGATAAATTGGTGTTGTTTCAAAGACAAACGGTGGTCACATCAAATATTGATTTGCTCTTTGTATGAGGTTGATTGTATATACAGAGATGAAGCATCTTTGAGTACCTAGAAAAGTACTCTATGAATAAAATATATATAAACATTACTCACCCAAGGTATGAATTCTTTAGGCACAAACATTTTACTCCTCCGGATTCATACAGACAAAGACAGACACGATGGAAGACTTGTTTTGTTTTTGTCATTTAGTTCAGGATGTCATGTAGAAAAACATGGTATGAAAAGTAAAGCAAAGTAGATTTCTAGTTGAGTTTACATATGTGACAAAGAGGGGGAAGAAGTGCTACTTATTTAATCCCACCACTTCTCCAAAACTCATCATTGATTATTTGTCCAACTTCCTTATTATGAAGAGATATCTAATCACATCAGTACATACATGATGTAATAAGATAATATTATCTTTTTTATGACTCCATAATGTCACATTCATTTTGCCAACAACCTCCACATTCAAATTCTGAATATGCACGAATTAACAATTAAATAAGCATTTGTTTCTTTTTTTGCTTTCAGACTCCCAAGAGAAGCTTAACACAGTAACAAACTAAACACTTCAAAAAACTTTAATTAATTTAATGAGCTCCCCAACTTATCTCACCAATTATCTTGTACACTAATTCGTCTCTGACACACAAAATATGAATAAATAAATGCGCTTGCCATGAGCGACAACATAAAAAACACACACGAACACACACAGCAATACTCTGTCTTCCAGGTTGTTTCTCATATTACAGATGTCCGACCCACATTCCCACTGTTTGTGAGTGCCTTTTTTCTGCTCTCTTTAGTTGACATGCATTGGAGCTGACTTCTTCCATTTACATTCAGGACAACATGGAAAGAGAACCTCATCTAGTCCATCAGAGGGAGAGAGAGCGAGCGAGACGACAGGAAGACAGGCGGAGCAGGAAATGTTTGAAAGCACAGGAAACGCCTAAAAACTATTTCCATCGTTGGAACTCACACCAACCATCTCCAACATCACTCACTGCCCACCCCACGCACACACTAAAACATTTATACAGCCGTGCCCATCTGCTGATGGTTCTGCCTGTGAATTATTTACCAATGGAAATGCAGGAACAATCTAATTGAAAAGAAGGGAGCTGCATTGGAGATAAAACTCCCTCCAACCCCACCCTCCACCCCCCGCCTTGTATGATAAATGCTTTCCCGTCGATGTAGTCAGATTCTTCTGCTGTTGTCTGTTGTTTTGTATTCTCAAAGCTCCCCTTCTGCAGCTGTCTGCAATTACCACAACGTTAATGACTCTGTACCTCTGTGAGTTAAATATGGGAGTGCTGTCCTTAAATTTGTAGTTTCAGTAAGTATGTGGCTGCTGCACAGGCTGTTTGCATCACCAGTGGAGACTGAAGCAGCACAAGGCAAATGTTGCCCAACTTAACTTCTGGCCAATTAACACTAGTGTACTTTAAAAGATAAAATTGGAGATGTACTGAATGCAGTTTTCACACCTCTGTAGAAAACTTCTTGTTATCTAAAGTTAGACAGGCAGAGCCAGCGGTAACTTTTCACATTGGCCTTCATGAAAAAAATAGTACATTTCAACCACAGGTTTTTATCATGAGAGAACATAAATTAAAATGAAAGAAACATTTCAAAGTCTAATGTTTACAAATTGGGCAGGCTGGATAAAAATGATTGAATCAGCAAATCTCCATTGTGCATGGCTTCAAAGCTGAAGGAAGGCTGCTTGCAGTCATTTCACACTCCGGCTGCCGAAGTATTACAACCAGGTGATATGTGTTAATAAGTTTGGAGTCAGCTGAGACTAGGGATGGGTATTGATAAGATTTTCGCGATTCCGATTCCATTTTCGATTCTGTTTAATGATTCGATTCTTTATCGATTCTTTGTAAAAAGGAGAACACTAAGGTCGATTAGCTTAGAACTTTGTTTTATATCTTCTCTTTGAACAAGATAGAAATTTAGGAGTAACATGGCCTTACAAACCCAACACTGAGAGCTTCAGAGATCCAGCCTACGGCTCTTCAATGGGGCGTCACAGGGTCCCCAGGAAAAAAACATTGTAAATGTAAAATAATAAAATAAATATTCTTCTGTAGCAATAACAAAGTATAACATAAATTATTCTGTAGCAATTACACAAGAATATCCAGTAATGTCCCCGCCTACAATTAAACACATTCACTTACTGAAAATCATCTGCTGTGGCAAACGGGTGCAAACCTTTGACCACAAACTGAGTCTCTGCTCGGTGACATTCGTCTATCCTGGCCTGAAAGGAGACGCTACCGGCAGACTGCAGCGAGAACTGCCAGCATCTGAGCCAGACTCTGTCTCATCATGGTCACCTAAATGCACAGTAATGGCAGGTTTGTAATAAGGCAGATCGCGCTAACATAATATGCACTGTTAGTTGATTATTTACCTGCCGCATTAACGGGAGAGGACGTGCAAACGTTACCGCTGCTGCTGGGTTGAGATTCACGAGTCCGGAGCGGAATTAAAAACACGACATTCATTTAAGGTCATCGCGTGTTTTGTGAGCTTTTGCATATTCGTAGTGTTTCCTCCCTTAAATGAAATATCTACTTTGCAAGTGTTGCAAGTTGCCCTGTTGTCATCCGTTCTCGTAAAGTACAACCAAACTTTTGAGCGTTTGAGCCGCCATGTTTCCTATCAAGTAAATGACGCTCTGCAACGTGGTGACGTCATTCGGGGCGACTGGAATCGATAAGGGAATCGTTTGCAAAAATGGCAAATTGAAACAGTGGGAACCGGTTCTCAACAAGAACCGGTTTTCGATACCCATCCCTAGCTGAGACTGAAGAAGTCACTTGAATGAATGACGAAACGTTTCTCGCTGGTAATACTACCTCTAGGTGAACAGAATCTACTTCCTGCGATTTGCTTCCCTGAATGAAGCACATGAAGTTTATCTTTGTTTGGGGTTTTTTACCTGTAGTTACTTGAAGTCACAGACTGTCAGTCACTTTCTAAGGTCTGTAGCCGCCACACTTGCTTCCAATGTGAATGCAGCTTTAAAATAAGATACAAATATTATTTATGTATTCATTATTGTTGCACTCGCTCAAGTTGGAGAACTTTTTTTTTTCGTTTGCTCCACCATACTGTTGCCAGATTGCATTTCTGCTCCATTAGAAAGTCAAAACAATGGAAATAAAACAGAAAAAAAGATATATAGTCAAAAGTATTTTTGACAAAATATATATGGAGGAAAAAAACAATGTCACACTGGGGATATGCAAAGTACAGGCAATTTGGTCATGCTGCCATTGAGTATTGTGGATGCATTCTTTTGGATATGTGATGTCATTTACCACAAATGTTTAAAGATAGCAAAGATGGTGGTTTGCTAGCTTTGCTTCTTGGTTGCTCAATAGATGATGTTAATTCCTTTCTGTGTCCAGTTGAGTTGCTAACTGTCCCATTTTAGCTGGGACATCCCGTATAATAAGCAAAATCAGTTCGTCCTATATTCTACCTTAAATGTCCTGCATATTGACTTTTACCTGCAATATCACATACAGCGCATATTTACACAATACCCAGCTGGTTGTGCATTGTGCTTCTGGTACACCAGAGTGTCCCTTATTTGATAGTTAGAAATGTTGTAACCCTGATGTCCAGTCTGCCAAAGTCTAGTCTCCGTGTTTTGCCTTTAGCATCTCCTGTGGAAGTCAGTCTTGTCTCCATGTTTGTTTACCTTTCTGTCTGCTTAGTTCTCTTAGTTCATATGTCCTAGTCCATGTCAACAGTGTTTGTTACTTCCTGTTTTGTTCTGATAGCCCTGTGTCTTGCACGTGTTGTGTTCAGTTTGCGTTCCCACGTCTCATCAGTTAGATTCTGTTCCGCCGTGTCGCCAGGAGTCTCCAATGTGAGAAATCGTGCTTCTTAGCCAAAACTCGAGTCACTTACAGCATGTGCCAGATCAAGGAAAAAATGCAAAAACCCAGCTTGCACACAGTACCCCATAAATATTGTCTGGGGACATCAGTGTTGTGTGTCTGCGGATGACTTTTGCTGTACATAGCAAAAAATAAATAGATGTCTCTCACTTACACTGTATTGCGCATGTACTCGTGCCCAGAGTACTGCACACACTCGTGCAGCGCTGCTTCTTTTGAAATGCTGCATCACTTGGCTGTAATGGAATTCTATAGCTGACTGCTGACTGGAGGCTTTGGAGGGGGGTGGATGGAGAAATAGGTGGATGCAGAGAGAAATGACTGGAGCTGTAGGTGGAAAGGTGGGAAAACTGATTGAAAGAAACAGCTGGACTGTTTTTGTGTTGATGTGAAGAATTGTGCCATTTGTTTTCAGGGGTTTTGCATATTTGGATGTGCGTCTGCGTAATTGTGTGTTTGAAAAGTCAATGTGTGAGACACTGATATTATATGTGTGACCTGCAGAGAGATAAGGGTCTTTTTTGTTTTTCTAATGGCTGTTAAAAACAAACAAACAAACAAAGAAACAAAAACCTCAACCTTGCTCACAACTTCAAAAAGGCTCTCTGGAGTAAGGATGTAAGTGCATGCATCACCCTTCATCCTCTTTCCTTCCTTCTTTTCGGCCTACATTTTAGCAGGGGACAAGAGGGTACTGTAAAATTACCTTTTGATTCATCCCCTTTCATTATGCAAATAGACTTCATTATCTGCGCTGACTCTAAAGTGTTGTTATAATGTATTCATTAGTCTACATGTAGAGAGAGTGTTCACTGAAGGGTACTCAAGTGTGTACAATTTTGCACGCTCCCTATTTTTTTATAGGCACTTGTATACACTATATTCAATAAAGTGTGCGTGTGTGTGTGTGTGTGTGTGTGTGCCCGTGCACCTGTCTGAACATTGTATTCCTGTTCATAGCTAATGCTTAAAATTACAGTAAAAACTGAGGTTGAAGCTTCTTCAATACAGAGACAAATTTACAAGTGAAATAGATTATGTGGGTGTAACGTAATTAAAAACACAATTAAATCAAAATACAAGCAGTGGGGAGAAATGCACTTGTAGAGCATCATTGGCCTACACCTGTTGTTAGATTATAAAAGGGAGGAGAGGAGGGACAAGTTAATATACTAGACTTCAGTTAGATTTTTCATATATTTTGCAGCTACTGTTCTCAGAAAAGATGTCTCCCTGAACGTTAACATCATATTTCTATAAAATACTTGTTATGGGTGTTATCTTGAGGGTAACTATAGAACATAATACTAGTCTGTAATGATGTAGTTGTAAGCTGAGTCTCAAAAGAAGTTATAATAATGGACCTTTTTCAGTGTAGTTGTCAAGGATAAAAAAGGTAATTTTCTAGATTTTTTTTGTCTTTGTTGTCAATAAATTTACTAAAAAAAAAAAGACCAAAACAATTGATCTCAATAACAAGTACATTGTGTTTTCCCAACCCTGACGTATCTTCCCTCTGTACTGTAAAGCCCTATTGTTCTCCAAACATTCATTTAAAGTTTTTAGTAATATTAACTGTGTGAATAAGGTTGTGAGATAAAGGCCACTCAGAAGCGCAGGTGCTTTGTCTTTTCTGCTCATAAACAATTGCATCAGAAAATAAAGAATGTATAGAGTATAAAGTTTGTATTTAACTCACTGGCCTCTTGGTACAGTGTGACTGTTCAACTGCTCATTAAAACAAAGGTCTACTCAGCTAAACACAGGCAGCAACTCGGTGCATTTAGACATCTAGAATTGGTCATTGGAAAAATGTTGCCTGAAATGATGAGTCTGGATTTGTGCTGCAACATTCAGATGATAGAGTAAGAATTTGTCATAAATAACGTAAAAGCTTGGGTCCGTGCTGCCTTGAACTGAGATTGCTGTAGACAGTGAAATGTTGCAGGTGATATATTTTGGCACATTTTGGGCCTTTTAGCATCAGTTGCCCAACTGAGCTTTTTTAAATGCCACAGCATACTTGGAGTAGCCTACCTGAATAGTGTTGCTGACCTTGTCCACACTGTACCTGTCTTCTGATGGCTGCTTCCTGCAGAATAATATGCCATGCCACCAAGCTCTAACCATTTCAAAGTGGTTTCTTTGACATAATAATAACTGAATTAAAACAGACTCCACGGACACCAGATGTGATTCTAATAAAGCACCTTTGGGATGTGGTGGAATGGGAGATTTGTATCATGGATTTTGAGATAACTGTATGATCCAGACATTCCAATATAGACCCCAAAAAGTCTCCAAGGAACATTTCCAGCACATTGTTCAAGAATTAAGGAATTATTAAAGTGTCCGGCCAGTGTGTATGACTTCTTTTCATTCACAGAGTTTGAGTCCAGTTTGAGCCAGTGCACTTTTTGGTCACCTCCATACTCTAATGCACAGGTCATCCAAATTATTCTGGCTATGGATAATAAATGGGACACCCTCAGCACCACTTACTGCTCAGTGGAACAGTTTCTCTAAAGTCGCTTTCCTCTTTGCTTCTGAGGACAGAGAAAATATTTTCTGCCTCAATCATTTTTTTTTACTTTGTGCTTTGTGATATTGTATTTATCATCAACGTGGTAGTTTAAAAATAATGTTTTCAGTTGCTATAACAAAGATAAATAAAATATGTCTTATTAACCTTGACTAGGTTTTTTGTAGTTTTTTGTTCTCACTCACCCAGCTACACCCACACAAGGCCCAGGAGAAAACTTGGGGTTAGTATCCAAGGATGCTTCAGCAAGTGGGGTTCAAACGGGTAACCCTGAGATTACTCCAGCAACTTGTTTATTTTCCCATCTCAGTCATCAGCTCCTGCAGTGCAGGCAGCATAATGCCTTATTCGCCTTTTCACTTCATTATGAGTCTTCTGTACTTCTGTTTTAGTGAATAAGTGTCATGCGCCGTGGTGCGCGGGCACGAAAGGATCCAGGCGCAGACTCCGAGCTAACAAAAAGACACTTTAATAAAACAACGAAAGGCGACCCGGGGAAAGTAGAGAGCAAAACAGAAACTAAAAATCCGGGGAAACAATGACACGAGGAAGCTGGGATCGGGACGGCGGGGGGCTGCAATAGAAAGGGGAGATGATTACTAGGGAGCCAGGAAGCGGGGAGAACATATCAGGACTGAGTTAGAGTAGGGGCTTACGATAGAACGGAACCGTGGGAGCTCGGGAGGGAAGTGTGGCAGTCCGTGGGGGCAGGAAGTCCGTGGAATGGCGAGTGGGCCAGGTGAGCACCGCGAGATCCAGTTGAGCCGGAGGACAGGCAGGTAGCAGACGCCGAGTAGAAACCTGGACAGAAGTAGGCAGGTTAAACAAAGTTCCAAGCAGAAGAGAATGCACACTTTTCGTGGAAGTCTGGTTACCACTGTGGGGATGACTACGGACTGGCGTGGAGCATCCGTCAGCGCCGGATTAAGTGGATCTCCGTGTAATCACCGGGATGGAGAGCAGGTGTGCTGGTGATGGCCCAGCCCGGGGGTGTGGCTACCCGAGCATCACGCATTCCACAGACACAGGACCACGGACCATGACAATAAGTGTCTCACTATCAGCTGATGGGGTGATGTTAGCGTCTTCTGTTGCCCCCCACTCCCCCTCCAGACCGTCTTTGTTGCACTTTGTCTATTTCCCACAACAAAAGGAGCCAGCTGAGGTGGTTCAGGCATCTAACTCTGATGCCTCCTGGTTATCTGAGGTGTTTCACGCATGTCCTACCAGGATTAGGCAAACCCAAGACAGACTGGAAAAATTGCATCTCTCTGCTGGAGGAGCTGGAGTAGGTAGGTGGAGAGAGAAAGTTTCTCTGCTTAGACTGCTACCCAAACCTGACAGAGAATGGATGAATAGAAATATTCTTTAATATTGTTTTTCAGATGAATTCATGGTTGGTTTTATTCAACAAGACTTATGTAATCACCAGAATAATATCTTTTAGCATTAAATTGTTTTCATCAGCATGTTAGGATATTAGTTTTGTCTCCAGCATAGTTACAGTAATAACCTTCTGACACACACATATAAATTCAGCTTGTTAGTGACAGAAACAGACATCTTTTTTGGTTAAGCCTGTGTTTGGAACTGAAACTCTCCTGCGTTTCCAGCACACACTGTCTGTGACTGTAATTATGCAAAATAGGTCATTAACTTAATAAACAGCATCTGTAAACAACAGCACAACAACACAGTGCTTTCTTTCTTTTCCCTCTTTCTCTGTGTCAGTTCACTCCCTCCATCTCTCCATCTATTAATTCTTCCCCTTCATCCCTCTCCAAGTTTAACACTGTGGTCTTTCAGTGTTGGCGTCTGAAGCTGAGAGAAGAAAACATCCGTGCTATCTCTCAATAGCTAAATAAACAGCTGATGGCGCAGCGAGGGAGCTGAATGGGTTTAATGAGTAGACTGTGGTAGTGTGGCCCAGATCTAGTTTCTAGACTGTCACTAAGCTGCTCGCAAAAACCAAACTGACAATAACAATCATCAACAACAAGTCTCATTAATTACAGCAGCGACACTCGTGGTCTCCATCTTCCAGCAGACCCAGACAAACTCCCAGTGTGTGCTGAGTGAGTGTGTGAGAGGTATCTTTTTCAATCGTTGTCCCCTTCTCCCCCTAATCCTCCTCTACTTCTCCTCATCCCCATATCTCTTCCATGTTCTGTAATGCTCTTACTCGAACTTGGCATCATCCCACCCTCACATCCTCAGTGCTCCACACTAAATGTCAACAACTGAATATTCATCACAGCACTGACACCCCTCCCCACCGTCTCTCTAAATCTCATCCCAGACAGGGGATGCTTTGTGTGTGTGTGTGTCTCCCTTCACAGACTGATTAGCAGCAGATTTGAATATTACCAATTACCAATATTAGAATTGTAATTTCCACAATATTCTGCTTCTCCACCCTCAAGGAGAGCAGAGCTTTCCCCCCGTTTAGTAGCTGCAAAGGCATGCAACTATATTCTATAGTAATATTTTACTATATTCAAAGAAGATGAGCTGGGGAAAGGGAGTGGTGAGTGAATGGTGAAGATAAATGATGATTTATATCCTAAAGTACTTCTTGTTTGTTTTTTCTTTCCCCGTGTATTATAATTTTTTTCTTCAACATAGCAGATCTGACAAGTTGAAAAGCTCAGAGTCCTAAAAGGCATCTAAAGGATGCTAAAGTGAATTCTCCAGCCGAAAACAACCAAACCGTCTAAAACGTTTCTTTTGTAGTCTAAGGTTTTATCAATGACTTTTCCACAGTGCTGTATTTTTTTGTATATTTGTTACAGTTACATCATCCAAATGTATTATTACACAGATAACCCAATTAAACACATTTTTCTTTTAAAAATTATGATTTTTTTTTAAGAGAAAAAAACATATGCAAACATATCTGCTCCTATGTGGATATAGTAATTATCCCTTAAACATAATCTGATCATTGCCCCACTGTAGAACTCAAGTAAGCTCCAGGGTTTGAACTGAGAGAGCAGAATTCATAGCTCAATTATGGAAAGTTGTTTAGGTCTTCAAGCAGCAAAGAAGCAGCAGCCAAAGACTGTTGGTGTGATGTTTTTTTTATGAAATGCTCTGATCTTTGTTCCAGATGTGCTGGGATGCAAGTCTTCCAGAAAGTTCAACTTTTGTCTTGCCAGTCCAACGAACATTTGGCTTTGTGTTCTTTTTGGTCAGTGGTGGTTTTCACACGAATACTAACTTTAACGGATGCAAGTGAGGCCTGCAGCTCTTTAAATGTTGTTTTGGGTTCTTTCGTGACCTCCTGATTGAGTCATCAATGTGCTACAAAGCTACAAACCTTAGAAATGGCTTTGTAATCCTCACCAGACAGATGTTACTAGCTTTGCTTCTCAGCTCTTTTTTTAGATCTTGGCATGATCTTCACATGAAAAGCTTTTCCAAATGCACCGTACATCACTGTGTGACACAATTGTATGATACCTACACAGCAGCTAGTTTTGCGTGGCCTCAAACTAAGAATTTGCAGCCAGCTCCCTTGTAGTATGTTATTTTATTTACTTGCTATTACTTCTTCTCACCCTAAAGTGTTTCAGGCACAATCAAAGCATGCCAGGTGTTCTGCTGTTGGCTGCAAACACAAGAGTCTTCTTCCACTCCAGACATCTGCAGAACTGAAGATTCAGTCTATTACCTTTTCAGAGCTATGTTCCCACAACAACAGGGCAGTCACCAGTGTTACCATGCTGCATGAATAATTTGGCTCCGGTGCCAGTCGGACAGTCCTAGAGATCGGTAGGTAAGTGCCTGGTATCTATCAGTAAAAGGAAAAACTGTGCTGTTTCTGACTGATTGTGAGTGGTTGCTGGAGGTTGCTGGCTGTCAGTGGCATGGAACTGATTGCAAAGACGTAAACTGTACTGCACTGAAAACCTATTTGTAACTGGTTTGGTCACTAGCGGGTTTCTCCGGGTTACATGGAAGATATTGACCTATCTGCAAACTCTTGCAAACTACCCACCACCAGAGATGGGCAGTAATGCGTTACTTCAAGTAACGAGTAAAGTAAGGGATTACTATTGCAAAAACGGTAATTAGATTACCGTTACTTTCCCGTAGGAACGCTGCGTTACTGCGTTACTAAAACCGTGATTTTTTTTGCGAGAATGTCTCATGACAGTGACGTAAGCGAGTGCACCGTTAGTGACAACAGCTGTGTGCAGATCAACAGTGGTTCATATATCGATTGTGGGAGAGAGTATGAGCGTGCAGCGTTTAAAGCGTGGAAGTACTGACCTTACTTTGAGTTTGATTCCATAAAAAGTGACAAAAACATTAGTGTCCGCTGTGCGTGGGAAGAAAACTTCTTTTTACAGCGAAAAAAACCCCTAAACTTCCGAGCAAGCACCGAGTAGCTACGACGTAATGGGAAACTCACAGAGAAACTCGCGGATTCTTCAACTGACCGCGGCACACCTGCACCAGGGTAAACCTCCGCCTACCCCCAGTCCTGCTTTACAGGTGAAAATAGAGCAACAGGACCGCTGAGTCTTTGACTTTATTTATTTTCTGCTGTGTTTTACTTGCATCTATTTGAAAGAGTGAGTGAAAACACAAAAAATATTTTACTAACTAATTTCTTCCAGTCAGAGAATGTTGTATATAATTACATTTTTGCTTGATGCTTAAAGTTAAAAGATTAAAACTAATAAAACAAGTTTAAAAAAAAGAGACTTTTCCATTTGATTACATTTTGTATGATGGATTATGTAGAAAATGTAGAATTGGGCTGAAAGATCTATCACTTTATCACCTCTTCAGGTTGTAAATCGTGTTTTTAAAAAGTAACTAAGTAACTAAGTAACTAAGTAATTAATTACATTTGAAAATAAGTAATCAGTAAAGTAACGGGATTACTTTTTTGGGGAAGTAATCAGTAATTAGTTACTGATTACTTTTTTCAAGTAACTTAACCAACACCACCCACCACACAGCTATGAAAAGTGTGACACAAAACAGAAACTGATGAAATTCATGATAACAGTAAAAGGTGCACTTATGTGTTGGTTTCAGCTTAAGGTACAGCTGTCACTTGGGTGAATGGCCTCAGTTTCTGGTCTGTGTTTTCAAGTTTTATGGGTGTAAATGAAAATGAAATAAAAGAGTTTGTGGCCCAACGCTCACCAACCAGTTGGGGAATAAACGTTTTCCCATTGCAGAGGTTGCCTGTGTGACCAAGGCCATCATCTGTGCCTTTCTTTGGACATGTCACAATTCGTAGACATTTTAAAACCCACCTGACCAGTAGACAGTGCCTTTTGTGCCATTCAGCAGTCTTTATTGTCACTGATGGAGCGCATATGGAAAAACTAGAAAGTGACTCAGCCTAGAGGACCCCACCAAGTACCACCAAGCAATTTCCCTATTTCTCAAGAAAATGTAACATAATTCTGCCTGTTCATGATCTGGCTCACAGGCAACCAGTGCCTCCCAACATCTGAGCCTTTACCTTCACTCTAGTTTGACTCTTGACATGTTATTTAAACAAACAAACAACATCAGTGCATGACAGCAGCAGAACAACCTCTACAGAAGTCTCTTCTTCTTTTAAGGATTATGGTTCAAATGTGCACAGTGGGACTCAGCTCTTAGGGGGCTGAGATTATGTAACTCACAGAGTTGCAGCACACAGCCAGCATCTCATTTCTGCCTGGCCAGCTGATCAATCAGAAGCAAAGGAGGCTTTTCTGAGGGGAAGCTGTGCAGCAACAGGGCTGAATACAGAGTGCTACAGAGAGATTCTGCAGCAGTGTACAGTATGAAAAAGATAATGTGCTCTTAACCATTAAAGCATGTAGCCCCATTTTATTAGACCCCTAAAATAAAATTATGAACCTGTAAATGAGCACATTATGGGCATTTTCAAGGTGATAAATTACTGAACAGGGAAAAGGTATTATGAAAGAATACATAAATCTTCTTTTCCCACTTAGGGTTTACAGCATGGCCAGTGACCCTTCTCTGCTAAGCCTATCATAGTGGGCATATCCTAATTTAATGCATAAGCTTATAGAGCAAAGCAATACCCAGAGCGAGTTTAGTACTGTACTCACAAACTCTTCTGAGGTAGATTGTCTGAGTGATTCAATCTAAGAAAGCAACTTTAGAAATATGTTTGAAGGAGGCCACCTGTGACCCAGCATCCTTATTGAAACATTTGCGTTATGGCTCATGAGCTGTTTTAGAGCCAAATGTATTTTTTCCCCCAGTAACCTGTTTTGTGTTTTATTTTATGTAGTCGTAAGCCCACATGTGGGTCTAACTCTTCTTTTTCTGGGTACTAAAGACACCCTATCATCCTCAAAGAAAAGACATGGATGTGGCAAGACAATAAAAATGGTCTGCTTTATTCTTTTCGAGAGTCGGTCTTTGTGCAGAACAAATGTAAATTCTGAAGGCATTTTGAAAGCAGTCACAAATGCGAGGCAGAAGAAATCACACAGTTTTCAGTTATCTGTTGAACATGTGAGTTTCAAATATGAACTACACGGCTTAAACCTGACATCCATTTCCAAACAGTGAGTGCTATTAATCACCGGGTGTCAAGTATGCATTGCTCACTCACTGAAAAAAAAGCAGGAGGATGATATTTCCTATCTGGTTCCAAGGCATGAAAGGTTTAGATATTTCTATCTTCAATAATAGATGATTATTAACAAGGCTTTGCGGAGATGAGAGATAAATGGAGGTTGTATAGAGCCATTAGTTTCACAGCCTATTATGATAAAAAGATATTAATCTGGGACGGTGTGACTGTGAATTACTGAACTCTGCAGGAGGAAGCATACTAACCTGGTCGCCATGCAACAAAGTCAAACATGTGAATTTTCCCTGAATGAGTTGCTGGTTTATCATCTCGGGGGATAATCTACTGGAAACTTTAGCAACAATCGCCAGGCTGACTAATGGCATGCAGTGAGAGGTGCTTTCTGCAGGTGTAGGTGGTGTTTGGTCATGTGTTGCACAGTACAGGTGCCAATTGCCTGTCTCTCAGAAAAGCCTCTTGAGGTCGAGCACAATGAATAAAATTTGTGAGTTGGCTCTGCGAGGGATGTTTTTCTGTCTGCGGACCAAATGCGTCAGTGGACTACCAATTAGCCTAGATGTCATGGAAATGAATTCCACAAGACCACACATACAGATAAGTAGACGCGCGCATTTAACGCAGCAAGCGGGTCATCTTATCAGCGCGAATCATCAGTGCAACGTTAATCACTGTGACTCATATTCAATGCTCATTCGGGAACAAATCATAGAAGACGGGAGGCATGCAGCTCCTTTCAAACTTTCCACGGCAAGATTGCCACGGTTGGGGTTATCTCCCTCTGTATGTATGTGTGTGTGAGAGAGAGGATATCACGAAGTGTGTTTGAGGAAAGTGGCAGGTTACTGCCATGTAAAGAACCCCTTAGGCTTTTACCTCTTATCAGTCCCACACACACCCTTTCTTTTCGTGATATCCACCATGCACACATAAAAGACACACGTACACACAGCTGAATTATATGTCACAGTGACCTATTGGGTTCATCTGTAACCTGCTCAGATCTGCCCTGCTCTCCAAGTCTCATAACAGAAGCCGTATTATTTTTAGGTTATCGCTTCACCCTAGCGTCACAGGACTCACCTGCCATATTGCTATCTCCAACTTCCCTGCCTCTTTCCTCCGCACCTTCTCGTGCCTTTGTCTCGGTGTCACAGCACAATCAAACTGCACAGACAACTAAACACAACTGAGCAGTGAAGATTTGTTTTTTCAGGACATATGTTTGCGGGACACCCTTTAACGTCATTACTCAGACTGGTCTAAGAAATCTTTTTTTCCCAGTAGTTCTTTTTTGAATCATCCGTGGTGTCCTACAAATAAAAAAAGAGACGTGTGCACTCTCGGCGAGTTATTGCCATTTTTGTCTTTGACAAGCAAAGCAGAGAGATTTGTTGTGACGAATAACACCTACAGATCTGGTCTTTAAAAACACATGCTCCCTGGAAACATTTCATGTATTATTAGACATTGCTTTTTAATTGCTTTGGTTTGCCACTTCTTTGACAGCTGTAACTATTAATTAGTCTCCCCGGCACACATTTTCACAATTTATTAAATGGAAATCAACAAACTCCAAGAGACAACAACACTTCTTATTCTTTCTCATAAAAACAAGACATCAAAATACATCCACCCTTAATTTTATAAGTGGTAAATAACATTTAACATTTTGATCATTTGCCTTTACTATTGCCTTGCCACTTTTACACATGATTGATGTATCAGTTACCATAAGTCTACAGGGTCTCGTTTGTGCTAGTTCATGTAAAGACTAAATTAGATGACTGGGTAGATTCTCGATATGTAAACCAAACTAATGCTCTGACTATTTCTGCTCCATGTCTCCTTATCACCAGTGTGCGGCCAAGGTCACCTATAGCTGTGTTCGTACTTCTGCTCAGTTGAATCGGTCTGTTGTGGCGAAGCTGTCAATATGAAAAAGTATTTACCTCCTTCCTGATTTTTTTGGTTTTTTTATTTTCGCTTGTTCGTCATGCGTAAATGTTTCGGATCATTAAACACATTTTACTATTAGGGAAAGATAATCTGAGTAAATACATGGTGCAGTTTTTTAATGATGGCTCCATTTATTAAGGGAAAAAAAGCTATTCAAACCTAGCTGTGCATATGTGAACGAGTAAACATAATAACTGGTTGTGCCACAGAACTGTAGTCAAGCGTTTGTGATAACTGGCAATGAGTCTTTCATATCACTTTGGAGGAATTTTGCACCATTTTTCTTTGCAGAATTGTTTTCATTCGGCCACACAGGAGAGTTTTTGAGCAAGAACAGCCTGTCTGTGGTTATGCCAAAGCATCTCCATCTGATTTAAGGCCTGACTTTGACCAGCTGACTCCAAAGCCATTGTCATGTTTTTTGGAGCCTTGCTGGTATGTTTTGAATCATTGTCCTGCACCGATGGACATTCACCCACGTGAGAGCAGAATTCATGGTTCCATCAATTATGGAAAGTTGTCCGGGTCCTAAAGCAGGAAAGGAGCCCCACACCGTTACACTACCACCACCATATTTGACCTTTGGTTTAATGTTATTTTTATGAAATGCTGTGTTAGTTTTACTAAACTCTTGTTTCATCTGTCCTCACAATATTTCATTTAAAAACTATTTTTGTCAAATGTGAGATGAACCTTTGTGTTCTACTTGGTTTGCAGTGGTTTTTAACTTGGATGCCATTTTTGCCCAGTCTATTTCTTATTGGTGAATCATGAACACTAACTTTAACTGTGGTGACTGAGGCCTGGAGTTCTTTAGGTGTATTTCTGGGTTCTTTTGTGGCCTACATGTGATGTGGATGAGCTCTTGAAGAAACTTTGATAGACCAGTCACTACTAGGAAGGTTCACCACTGTTCCATTTTTTTAAAATTCCTGGATAACAGCTCTCACAGTGAATCACTGGAGTACCAACATTTTAGAAATGGCTTTGTAACAGCTCCAGCAGTAATCAAACTGTTTGTTTGATGATCTGAAACATGCAAGTATGACAAATATGCAAAAACATAAGAGATCAGGAAAAGGATCATTTTTCAGAGCACTGTATGTTCATGCCATCACCTTTGGTGATCTGTGGATAGTGACAGAAATGATAAGATCACAGATACAAACACCAGAAATGAGCTTCCTTTGAAGGCTGGCTGGGCTCTGTCATTTGGGAGGGGCTCGGAAAAGAGCCGCCACTCAGCATCTACAGGAGCCAGTTGAGGTGGTTTGGGCAGGATGTTTCTTCTTAGCTGTGGTGTTCTGGGCATGTCCCTGGGCAGACCTACATGTATGACAAGTTGGATTGAACACCTTGGTGTCCTCCTGGAAGAGGTGGAGGAGGTGGTTGGTAAGAGGGTGGTCCTGGAGTCTCTGCTCTTACTGTTGCTCCATGACCCAGATCCAGATATCCGGCACAGGATGGATGAATGAATGGATCAAAATTATTGGAGAAGAAGAAGGAAGAAGCCTTACTATTTACAAAAAAAACAAAAAAAAAATAGCAAGCACAGAGGTACAGCAGTGAATCTTTTCATCTGTCTTCTGTTGCTGTGCAGTATGGTGCATAGCAACGTGGTTTGCACACTGTTGACACATTAAACTTAAAATGAATCACATCCTACACTTATCAACCAAGTCACGCTATAGACATATTTTCATTCACTAAATGACGTGCCTGTCCTCCTAATTGTCTTAAAATGGTGATCATTTTTAATTATTTAAATTGGCCTAATTATAATAATTATATATTGAAACATTCCATAATTGTTGGTAATTATAACACAGTTTGTCAAGAAAAATGAAATTTTTCTCTCTTATAAGTCACAGCATCCCAAGATAACCTTAAAACAAACGAAAAACATTGATATTTGACCGGCATAAAACTGAGGTAATACTTTTATTAGATAAGCAAGATGAATAAATAAGAATGTTTAATTCATTGATGACGACGCCAGAGGCCAATGCCAAGATTACCCAGCAAACACTGACACTAACCGTAAGAAGTGATGTTTTTTTCTGATAACTTTTTGTGTTAATTTGCCGGCTCTGGGTCATATTGAATACAATATTAAAATCCATTTTGTTCATTCTAAGAATTACACAGTAGTACTATCCAATAAATGCTCATTGACAATCACAATACGTGAGCCACAGTCTCAAGTCATCACATCCAGTTTCAAAACAACAAGATGGCGACGGTCATGACGCGATGGACAGGGTGTAATCGTTGCTGTTTTGCCAGAGCTGCTGATGTCGTAGATAAGAACAAGATGTCCTTTGGATTCAGTGCCATGATGACACATCTGTGTTGGTGACACACTGGTTCATTCCCAACTCCTCACACACGGACAGGACCCCTTGGCATTGGGAAACCGGACTTGAACCGAATTCTCCAGGATGACGACACCTTACGCCACCGCCACCTGCCTACTTATTCACATGCTCTTTAGAACAGGTATTATCAGCATTTATCATAACTCCCAATAATGTTTATAGATCCACTACTCAACACTTATTGACCAAATACAAAGTTATAAACATAAGCTGATGGTTATTATAAAGTATTACAGAAAACTCTTATATGGGGAATTGTGCAAATATTCTCCAGCCACCAAAATCTTGTAGTGCTGAGACCTAAAAGCTGAAGTACAGAGATACAAACAGTAATTTGACGTGTCAAAAAAAGCTGGGAGGACTGTCCTGTGTGCTGCCTGTGTCTTTCTGTCCTTTCTAGGTTTGGCCTCCATGATTTTCAAATAGCCTTTGTTTTAACCACTCAGTCTGCTACAAAAACAAGCTGGTCGTTATGACACTTACACAACATACAGACACAGTTCAGCATGTTTATGATTGTCATTCAATCTCTGATGCATCACCTTTCCAATCGCCATCCGTGCAGTGATGTATCAGCATAGGGTAGCTTATCTCATCGCTCGTCTGGCTGGAGCATCTGCTCCGGCATCTGTTGTTACTGGCGGACATTTCACCGCCACCACTTACCATAAAGCACTCCGACTAATCTCAGTAATGTCTGGATATTCAGAGGATAGTCAGATGACGAGATTAATGAATTGCAGCCGTGCTGATGATCAGAACTGTCAGACAGCTATAAAGAGACTGTTAGAGCTGCACCTGATACCTCCCGTCAGCAGCAGTGTTAGTGAGAGTGGGCTGATATTAGAGGTGTAGTGGAAGAATTTCAACAAGCCTCATGTGGTTGACTCATGATTGGATTCACGTGCCATTTGAAAAACACCTCGTGAGCAGTTAGCAAGAATACAGGAAAACTGAGGCTGTCATATTCCAATGTCAAAATCTTTTTATACATTTTTCTCTCTGTAATTATAAAAGTCTGTTCCGTGCTCACTTCAGCTCTCACTTCCTGTGTGTATGTGTGAGAATCTTGTGGATTTATTCTCTATAATCTTTTAATGACATGCACTAACGACGCGTTGAGGCTCAGAGAAAGCCCAGTCCATGGAACACACACACACACACACACACACACACTGTGACTAAGGCTCGGTGGAAGGCCGTGGCCCCTGAGAGGATCCACTGGGAGATTAGCCAAATCAGGAAAGAGTTTTAGAGAACGGCTGCTTTAATGCAGCACAGCACAGATTGTGTGTGTGTATATATATATATATATATATATATATATATATATATATATATATATATATATATATATATATATATATATGAGTGTTTGTGTGTGTGTTTGTCACAAAAGGAAAACACACAGTACATATCCTCAACCTCCAAAAATATTTCTTTGCAACTTTCCTGGACTGAGCTTCTTTGTTTCACTGCAGTCATCAGGTTTGGAACAGACGCTCAGCCCTGTTTAACATCAGCATCGACTTGCATGCTTGCAGGACACACACTTCTATCCTCTCACAGCGTACTCTACTTTTTTAAAATTGTTCTACAAACTTATATGACCATCATCTTAATATAATACTTTAAAAAGTTGTGACAGTAGAATTTCTTATTTTCCTATGAGTAAATTTTGTTATAAGATAATACAACAGTAAAATAATGACAGAAAATACACCCACACATATACAGCACACAGTGAATTTGACCAAGTATGTACACTTGTTACTGTAATCATCTGGTCGGCAATCCATTGTGATTGGAAAGTGTTGATATGTCCTAATAGTTGCATCGGTTCTCTGTGCACTGATATCAGGAAATATGTCCTGATATATTTATTTATTGAGCTGTGACCAACTTGGAGAAGTCAGGAGGATGTGCAAATCCAGGTCTTGAACATATAGGAGACTTTTATGAATGGTTCTGTGCTGTCATACAACCTGATATCTTGGCAAAAGGTGTAATAGACATGCCAGCCCACCCTTCTTTGGCTTTCCGAAACGTAAAATGGACGTGCATGCAGAAATTACATTACCAGCAGGGGGATGAAGTACACTCCAGGGTCCTTAATCAATGAAGCTATGTCGCGAATATGTATTTACATGTAATTGTGTTAATAATGTGATTATTTTCATGTTGACTTTTCATGTTTCCATGCTGACTTGAAATAAAATATCTCCCTGCTGTTATTCTGCATGGATGGTGGATTGGCATGACTATTACACGTTTCGGTGCGATAGTTGTGTCAAACTGTGTCATGTTTGATGTTTTTCATTGATTCAACCACAGAAATATGAGCTAATTATGTATTTTTGCAACAAGGTGTCCAAAGATTGTGGAAAACTACTGCTCAAGAATGTCATGCTCAAGCTCCTGTTGACATTGAATGGTGGCTTAAGAGATTTGCACAGTACCTCATATATAATCAGTAAACACGAGGCAATAATTTTAAGTAAAATGTTACTGAAGCTTATAAAATCAGTTTATTTATTCAAAAATCGTAATCATTAAGGAAACGTGGTGTGTAAAAACTGAATGGATGTGATTCAAGTAAATATTATTTAACCAGATTCCAATAAATTTAATGTTGTACTTGCATAAATCCAAGTCTCTGTTTCGGGCATTAACATTTCTTTTTTAATTGCATAATGTCTCGTGCTTCTGATGTATCAGAATGGTAGGTTTGTAGATAGAAGAGAAATTATACGATCATGAACTGGGTATTTGGGCTAGGATGTGCTTTCACTGCCAAAATGGAAAATACAGCAGAACAGCCAAGTTATGCTATTGTTTGAGTTGCACTCAGCTGTATCAAGATAATGTTCATAGAATAATATCACTGCCAATACTCACCTGTTGATTGAATTTCACAAAATGCCAAATAACAGAGCCACAAAATCTCAGCACTGAATTTTGTTTATGAGCACAGTTTGTTTTTTGCAGTCCGGGCTCATATGCGCTGCATACAAATATCCTTTTTCATTCCTCGCCTGCCTAAAATTTCTGCGGTGAAAACACAGCTAAATACAGAGATTTTGTGTAGACCTGATGAATAAGTTGTCAGTTACAGATCACAGATGACGCCTGCGGAGAGGAGCAGTTGTTCTGTATTTGTTGCTCCTCTTTTCTTTTTTAGCTTTGACAAAACAATTGTTAATATAAGAAGCTGTTTGTTTGCTCCAGGAAATAAACACGATGAAAATTAATGCATTATGTGAACAGCAAAGTAATTACCAGTTATTGATGATATCTCTTCAAGCCAACTCAATTAACACCAGCAGTTACAAAGCCACGGTTTTGCGTTTCCTGTTATTTCAGGGTTTCAGGGGGAGCTAACTTCATGCTGATGTTATCAGCACTGCTAGCAGGTCCGTGCAGCCATTGAGAAACAATTCAGAGCTTTGGTATTGTGAGCTGTATTGTGAGGGTCCTGACAAGAAGCACTTGAATAATCTTCCCCCTGAGGGCTGAAGCAAACGACTGAGATTTCTCTTTTCTTTTGAAAGGTTTTATTCATTTAATATAATACTGACACATGTACTCAATAGCGGTTAACAGGCGTTTAAAAACACAGATATTAAAACCATTAGAGCATCGATTTATTTTTAGCCCCTTTGATTCCATGGACTGCTTTTTTTTTTTCTTTTGTTTAAACACGTTTACATTTTTCAATATACCGTAACATCTACTTGGTATTAGTCTAACCTCACCCCTGAAAGGATTTTGTCCTCTGTCAAAAAACAAAAGCAAAGAGAAGACTGACAAACTGTCTCTGCATTTTAAAAAATGGCATGTGTGGTAAGCAACAAACTATTTAAGGTAAAATATTCGTATGGAGGTGAAATCTGAATAAAGAAGAGGTTCAGTTTCAGAAACATTTTGACAGCATCAAATGTGTCATGTGTGGCACAGTTAAATTTAAATGTGTCATCCAGACTACATGAGGCAAGCATTCTGGATCCACTCCCTCTTTTTAGCTAGTTTTGTAATACAGAATAGCTGTCTAGAGTCAAGTTTCTGCAATTCCCAGTATGCATATGGAACACAACTTAGCCATAGAAGAGAGATAAAGAATATAGTTTGTTGTAAAGATGTTTTTTTCATCATCTAATCAAGTGCCATTTAGGTTGGAGTTCACTTTGTTTTCAGAAGCAGTAAAGAATTGTGGGTGACTGAGTCTTTCGCAGTGAAGGCCCGAGGACACTCAGCTCTGCTTAAGATGGCGAGCAGTCATCGTTTTTTGAATATCCACAGGAAAAATCACTGGTTCCTCACTGATGTCCATCAGAGTCCATTTCCTTACGATTTTATAAGTCCGTTGTGCTGTGTAAGTACTTCCACCGCCGTTCTCTAACGCTCCTCTAGACATGGGCGGGACTATCGGGTCACCTGTAAAAGAAAGGGAAGAAGTGAGTCAAAGGTCACCATTTTAACAGAACCCAAAAAGTTTGAAAACAGCGTGAAACAGCAAAGAGAACAGAGAACAGAGCCAGCGCTGGTTTTACATGTCAGTGAAAGGCTTTAAATAATGCAGTGCTGGCTTCTATGTGGAAAAATACAGGAAGAGTCTCTTATTGGTGGAAAACATGACCAACACGGTTTCTGTCTCTTCTGGAACGTAAACAAGACAAGCTTGAATCGTGGCAGGCAGCCCACACCGCCGCACCCTCAGCACTTGGCCCTCTGCCATGTCATTTCGTCTATTTGTCGAGACGGCTGCACTAATCACATGGCCTCCTTATCTCGGCGATCCATCTTCGCTTTTTCTTTGCTCATACGCTCACTTCTGGTTTATTTCAAGCTATTAGAAGACATTTTCTACCAGCCAGTGATCAAACAGGCACAAACTGCTGTATAACTGCCAGTGCCAGTGCTTCTCCAAGACGGTTCTTCTGTTTTCCTGCATGCCTTTCCCTCCTATTGAGTTTCCCAGTGGTTTCCCCTCTTAGCCCCAACACATGCTGTCTCTCTGTTATTTCCTCATGGGGCAGACACTCTTTTGTCTGACCTGGGTCCCAGCTAACAAAGTGTAAATACCAGCCATCACTAAGAGAGCTCAGAGCAGTGTTTCTTCCAAGCTGGCAATTGAAACTACTGCATCTACTCTTGATGGCTCCAGGCCACCCTTCCTGGGTTTGCTCCCATTGCCTTCAGGCGTCTACTCCTGTGCCGGATCAAAGAGTCTGCAGGCGTTTGTTGTCACGCCAGTTCACTATGCACGCACACCGCGGCATCTCTCTGCCTGCTATACTTGAAGGTGCAAAGTCAAAGTCCCTTTAGGTGTTCATCCAGTTGCCTGTTCAAATATGCCTGTAGGTTGCAGTTTCTGTGCCCAATTAAAGGGCGGATTTAGATAGTTAGATCTCAATTTAGAAAGCACACAAGAAGTGCTAGGGTGTCATTTCTACAAGCCTTTTTAGACCCACGAGTGCCTTTTTTGTACTTAGTCCAAAGATTTAGCTGCCTACCGTAGTCGCATGGCCACAAGGCAGATGTCTCCTTCAGCAGTACATTTATTTACATTTGACACAAGTCATAGAAGCTGTGTAACATGTGATTTAGTTTGTGTGCGAATTGAACAAAATCAACTTCAAATCAAACTGAAACAAATTTAATTAAAATATTCTGGTTTTTCTTTCATTAATGTCTCCTTGTACATAACAAAACCAACAGTCGGGTGTTACAAGGCAGTGTCACCCACACTTGGGACAGACAGAAAAGCAAAAGCTTACATTTTCTGAATTATATTACAAGGTAAAAGTCTTCTTTCGTTTCTAAGGTTATTATTTTTAAACACAAATAACCATTGTTAAGGTTACTTCCGTCAAGGAGGTTATATTTGTGTGTTTGTGTGTGTACTGTGTGGGTGCCATTCTGTCTGCAAACACAATTGTCTGAAAAGTTTTGAATGAAATCTAATAAAAATTTGTAGGGGAGTAGAGTGGGGTCATGTTAACAATCAATTTAAATTCGGCTTACATCGACCAAGGTCTTCAAGGTCAGCTCAATGATTTATAGGTCAAAAACTGACGAAAGCCGTATAACCTAGAAGCTATTATATAAATATTTAAACTATTACTTTTCTACAACTTTCTTTTATGGTAAATATCTTGTTCGTAATATTGTTATACAGAGCTACTAAAAAATATGCTTGTTTGCACTGACAACATATGCAGGAAATGAAATACGGGGTTTATAAATATCACATTACTCTGCCTCTAACTCAAGGTCGCATAAGGTCAAACTTTCATAAAATATATTTTATTTTTAAAACTGTGATTAAAATTCTTCTGCCTTTGTTCATTGTATTACATTACAGATGCATCCAAATATAATTTTACATTTCAAATCTGCCTTTCTTCCAAGTTGACCCCCAAGATGTGTTATATCTTTAAATAAAGTATTGTCAAGATAATGAGCTGCCTAGTGAGTCAGATTTATCCTGCACAATATTCTTTTATATAATAAGTTCAAGTTATCCATGTCCAATTATTTACAAATCAATACCTATTATCAATTACCTACTCCCACATAATGTTCGTGTATTCAGAGTAAACATCTGATTTTTGCTTCACTGCAAACTTCCTGAAGAACTTTTTAAAAGTAACAAAGAAAAGAAAACAAATATATACAAAATACAAAGTAAATACTGCCCTTGCTTAAATATAAGTTAGCATGCAAGCTTTAGTTAGCTTGCAGACAGTTAACGTACCATTACTAATATTTATGTTTCAGTTTTGTTTTGTGACATCTTGACTGCCACACTTCAGGGATTTACAGTTTTTTTTCCATTCTGGTCACTTATCAAAGTTTAAAGTGACTGAATGTCTTTTTTAAAGAACACCACATCTACTCGGTATGATGTACACTCACTGCAGTATATAGGTAGGTAAACCCTATACTCCTTGCTAAATTGTTGTCCTTGTTTGTTCACGATTGCACGAGCAGTTACACAAAGACGAACACACCTTCCTTGCTTTCTATGGCAGCTCTGCAGCTTGGAGACTGAGCCATGCGCATGTATTCATACATATGATATTATTTGGCATTGATCTAGCTGTCTTCTCACCCCTCCTCCTCTCCTCCCTCTTCCCTCCTTCGCTCCTCCTTCCCCCTGTCTCCAGGTAGGAGGAATGACAGAGAGTGCCAAATCCTGTTGTGTGTTCTTACCTTCTGCTGTCTGCTGACCGTTATGCTTGTTTTTTTCCCCAAGTGTTTTCGTTATTCGTTTATCTACCCATCACCTCTGCCTTTCTTTTCACTCTCCACTGATTTTTTTCTCTTTCATCCATCTCCTCCTGCCTCTTTTTTCCTTTCTCCATATCCCCCTGCCTCTCTCTCTCTCTCCCTCTCATACACACTCTATCGTCAATTTCAATTTACGAGCAGGTCTTAATGGGACCATAAGAGAACGTTCGATGCTATTGATCTGGATGCCTGCGAATCTTGACCTCAGCGTACGACACGAGAGGAGAAAAAAAATCACTCTTCATCATCAAGCGAACACATCAGCTAACGCTCTCAAATAGTGCAGATGCGCACACACACACACACACACACACACACACACACACACACACACACACACATAGATCATTGATCATTGATCAAAGACCTGAATGCAAGAGACAGCAAATATTTGTGCTCCTTAAAACTACAACAGAGTCACTGATGAAGCAGTGCCTGCCTGAAACTGGTTTACTTTAATTATAAATGTCCACTTTGGAGCTGGATTGGTCAGCAACATTCACACATTCACACATCTAACTGTCTTCAAATAGCATCAAACCTCATGTGCTGCTTTATCCAATCAAACCAGACGACTCTTCTTTCTATTTGTATCATTGTCTGACATAACTGAGCGAGGAAACATCAGTTACACTTATAAGAGCAGTACAACACAAATCTGTGCTTAAGATAAGAACTGAAAATGATATCAGGGAAAAAAGGTAAAAGTAAGGAGGGGCTGTTAAGGGGAAAAAAGGTCTTCAGGGGGCACGAGCCACTTAGCTAGGTGAGAGGTGAGCAGAGGAAGCAGTGCCAAAAGAATTCTTAACCATCACTGTTCACTGTCTGGGAAGGCGTGAGAAGAACATGTGTGCCTTAAGCGCTTCTCACCACTCACTTTTTTCCCCCCAACCACGGAGATGCACGCATCTCTCCTCTCTGACCACGCCTTCAATCAATTATTTAGGCAGAAAACAAAGGTCTGCACCGAGCCATGAATAATGGAAGGTGAGAAGGCAGAGAGAAGGATGGAGGTTAGAAACAGAGGCGTACAGTGACAAGAGGTGAGTCTCGCACAAATTTTTCTCCTCTGACAGACAGCTAAGAGCCTGCTCAGGTCAAGCCACTGAAGAGAAGCCAACAGGTGCAGACGTAGGCTGAGCAGGAAGATATATAGCGTGCATTCACACCTTTTCACACGCACACAAAGACACAGACAGACTGCCAGTACATGAAACTTAACAGGGGGGAAGAATGTGCACATGCACACACTGCACAAACCGTGCTGTGGAAGAATGAGAGCATAAAATTTTTTTCCAGGGCATTTACCACTCCAGTGTATCAAATGTGGCGAGTTCTTTTTGCATCGAGTCAGATGGCATGCCAGTCAGACGCAGGGAAGCAGGGCAAGTGAGAGTGAAGGGAATTGTGATATTCATATTCAGGGTGCGTGTGTGTTTTATTTGCCTTGTTCTTGTTGGCCTTATTTTTCTTCAGAGAATGTTTGATGTTGGAGCCAAGATGAGTCCAGAGGAAAAGTGAAGAGAGAGAAACTGGGTAAAAAAAAAAGTGATATTGGGTGAAAGGAGAAAGAAGACGGGACGGAGACAAATAAGAGAGAAAAGCAGGGAGAAGAGAAGGATATAGTCTAACGTGATAGAGGTGAAAATGGATCACTCTGTGGTTGGTCTGGCTAGGTGTGTGCATGCATGTATGTGTTGAATGGATGGCACGGCAGGGAGAGAGGACGCGTAAAGTGTGCACACAAACCTTTGTGGTCTTGACTTTGTTGCCTGTGCTGCAGCTCCATCCTGTCAGATCTGGGAGCACCTTGCACTCCTCACCTTCCATGCATGGCTGCATCTGACACCACCACTTCTGAGCTACAATGGAGGCTACAAGAAGAAGAGACAGAGTTAATTTTAACTTTGATGAAGATGCAAGTGCAATCATGTCCTTTCATGTGTTTCCAAGACTTGTGTGCGTGTGTGAATTTTGACACCAAAATTTCACATGAACAAAGAGCCTCCAGAAAATAAATGTGGGTTTCTATCCGGTACAGTTATAATAACACGACTTTGGTGCTTTGAGATAAACAGTTGAAAGCACTAATTCTCAAATCAGCGCCCATTGAAGCACCATACAGAACAAGCCACAGCGAGATTATGCAATCAAAAGAGCGCCAGTCAAACCTCAACAAACAAAAACCAATGTGGAAAACATGATATGGAAAATATAAAATTATATTTCAGCTTGTTTCATTTATTAATTCTGCAAAGGCCTCTCATCGCTCGACTCAGATCTAGATGCTTTTTGCGACCACATCGTCCCAGTTCACTGAAAAACTGGTGTGGATGTTTAAATTACTCAATTCATGTAAGTCATTATCAGTGATGGGAAGTAAGTAACGCCGTTAGTAACGGCGAGTAATCTAACTAATTACTATTCCTATCGTTACAACGCCATTACAGTTACTAACAAGGAAACGCGGTCCGTTACTATTTTTCAACAAACAGATGGTTGAAGCTGTGTTCAGCTCACAGCACCTTATATCAGCTGCACGGAAGTAGCTGTAAGTAATCTGGACGCTACAGCTTTAAGCAGCTGCGCGCTCCCGCGGACGGTGATCACCATCACTGTCTAGCACAACACCTGGAGCTCAGGGGGCAAACGTTTCAAGTGGGTGGGGGGTCAGCTTCACTCTGCTCAATCACATGAGTGCTGCTGTTTGACTGAGGAAGAATAAAGTATATTTATTATTATATTTATTAAGTATGTTTATATTTAGATGTTTTATATCGGGATATGAGATTTTGGTCATATCGCACAGCCCTAACGGAAGGAGCTGTAAGTAATCTGGGCGCTACAGCGTTTAGCAGCTGCGCTCCCCCAGGCAGCAATCACTTTTTGGCACAACACCTGGAGCTAAGGGGGCAAAACAATGATATGAGTGCTGCTGTCTTTTACTTTTACTGTCTAAGGACAGCGCAGCGAGACCTCTCTGCTTATGAGCAAAAAACAAAACAAAAAACAGAGGACGTTTTAGGAGTGATGGCGAGAGAGAGAGAGAGCGAGCGAGCGAGAGACAGCAGAAAAAGAGAGAGCGAGTTTTGAGATGTGAGAGATTTGAGACGTTTAGCGTGTTTGCAGTGTGTAGTTAATGTGTTGTCTTGTGTAGTTAGTGTGTAGTGTTGTGGATAGTTTTGTGTTGAGGCGACTGCTGTCTCCAGGTAGAAACAGCAGTGATACACCTGCTGCTGTCAGAGCTGCAGGTATCAGGCTGTGATGTTTCCTTTATAGTGGACAGAAATGATGTTTTTGCAGTGGCACAAATAATTTGTGGCATCTTATTGAAGAACAGCTGATTGTTCTGTAAATAGTTTGAAATGGTTATTAAAAAATCAAGGTAAAAGGTAAATGGATGCAAATAACTTTGTTGTTTGCAAAACTTGTGCATAGGATTTTAAAATTGACAATTTATATTTGCATTTAACATTATGAAATATGATTCATTAAACATGTTTGTGGTTGTTACAGTAAAAATATCACTTTTTCTCCTCGGACTTTATGGTTTTTGTCTGATTTTAGATCAATTGTGTTAATACAGTCTGTAAAAAATGAAAACATAACTGTAGATTCAGACACGTGAGGTTGTGCTGAAAAGGATGAGACCAAACAAGTAAACAGTTTTTAAAGGTGAGATGTGGAGGAAACATCAAAAGTAGTTAAAAATGGACAATTATACCCTGGACCCCAGAGGGTTAAACTTTTTTTTTAAAGTAACGCAATAGTTCCTTTTCAAGTAATTAATTACTTTTAGAATATTGTAACTCAGCTACTAACTCAGTTACTTTTTTGAAGAAGTAACTAGTAACTATAATTAACTTCTTTTTCAAAGTAAATTGCCCAACACTGGTCATTATTAATTAATTTGAAAAGTCTGCCTCTATTGCACTTTGCTGCATTTTGCCTCAACACACCAACAATAAATGATTCATGAATCTGAAAACAAAGCAAGCTGCAGACCATTGTGAGCCTCAGAGCATCGCTGTTAAAACATCTCTTATGTAGTAGAACATTCTTTGTTCACTCAACCACAATCAGGCGGCATCAAAGGCTGTTTTCTGTTTTTTTAAAGTTAATCTGTCATGTGGTTGACCACACAGATCCTCACATCTACTAGATATACAAATGAGGACAGATCTATTAGCCACCCTAGAAAATTAAAGTTGTTTTTTTTCCAAGAGCAAGGGATTTTCACTATATAATTTCTAAACATTATAGCATTTAGAATAAATAACCATTAAAAAAAACCTCTAAAAATAGCAACTTTAGAATTTACAGGGTTTGCAAAGGTGTGCAAGGTTGCTCTGAAGTATTGCAGAAAAAGCAAAAAAGACCATGGTCAATATTATTACCACCCACCACAGCACAAACCCCTGCTGTACAATGATGTGCTTTAACTTTGTGATGCTCAAAGCTTGTAAAATCAAGTTAAAATTGAAGATTATGTTCTATTTAAGAACTTCAGCCAGAGCTGTCACTTGATAAGGCATCATGGCAATAACTAAATAAATCAGTTTAGACTTAGAAAAATAATTGTTGGTGTTCACAAAGCAGGACATGGATATATAAATCTATTACAGTGTTTCCAAGTGTCAAAAACTGGATTCGGAAGTATCATCAAGAAATTCAAAGAGAGGCACACAGCACAGAACAAGCCTGGCAGAGGTAAGAAGTGAAAGATTTCACACAATCTGGAAAGAAAACTAGTGAGAGACATCGGAAGGCACCAGAAAAACTGCCAAGACACTCGTGAATGACTTAATTAGGAATATGAGTCTCAAAGAAGAAATATGGTATCTAAGCAGATTCTTACTCTGGATGGCATTACCTTGGCCTCCAGTAACACTGTGAGGAACCTTGGAGTCATTTTTGACCAGGACATGTCCTTCAATGCACATATTAAACAAATATGTAAGACTGCTTTCTTCCATTTGCGCAACATCTCTAAAGTTAGAAATATCCTGTCTCAGAGTGACGCTGAAAATCTAGTTCATGCATTTATTACTTCCAGGCTGGACGACTGTAATTCATTATTATCAGGAAGTCCTAAAAACTCCCTGAAAAGCCTTCAGCTAATCCAAAATGCTGCAGCAAGAGTCCTGACAGGGACTAGAAAGAGAGAGCAGATTTCTCCTGTTTTGGCTTCCTGTTAAATCCAGAATTCATACAAGGTCTTAAATAATCAGGCCCCATCTTATCTCAATGACCTTGTAGTACCATATCACCCTATTAGAGCACTTCGCTCTCGCTCTGCAGGCCTACTTGTTGTTCCTAGAGTATTTAAAAGTAGAATGGGAGGCAGAGCCTTCAGTTTTCAGGCCCCTCTTCTGTGGAACCAGCTTCCAGCTTGGATTCAGGAGACAGACACTATCTCTACTTTTAAGATTAGGCTTCAAACTTTCCTTTTTGCTAAAGCATATAGTTAGGGCTGGACCAGGTGACCCTGAATCCTCCCTTAGTTATGCTGCAATAGACGTAGGCTGCCGGGGATTCCCATGATGCATTGAGTTTTTCCTTTCCAGTCACCTTTCTCACTCACTATGTGTTAACAGACCTCTCTGCATTGAATCATATCTGTTATTAACCTCTGTCTCTCTTCCACAGCATGTCTTTTATCCTGTCTTCCTTCTCTCACCCCAACCGGTCGCAGCAGATGGCCCCGCCCCTCCCTGAGCCTGGTTCTGCTGGAGGTTTCTTCCTGTTAAAAGGGAGTTTTTCCTTCCCACTGTTGCCAAAGTGCTTGCTCATAGGGGGTCATATGATGGTTGGGTTTTTCTCTGTATCCATGAAGCGCCTTGAGGCGACTTTTGTTGTGATTTGGCGCTATATAAATAAAATTGAATTGAATTGAATTGAATCACTAGAACTCTGCACAGGAATGGAGTGTGAGGCTGCAAAAAATCACTTCTGTAGAAGAGACACCTTCACGCCACACTGAAGTATACTAAGGACAACTTGGAGAAAGATTATGCATACTCAAGTGTCCTTTGATTAGATGACATGAAACTAGAGCTCTCTGACTACAGTGAAACACGGTGGTGGGAGTATTATGGTGGATGGAATCAGGAAGAAAAAAAGAGATGTGAATATATTGAAAGAAAACTTCAAACAATCGCTCTTTCTTCCAATATGACATTGACCCAAAACACAAGTCGCTTCTGGTAAAAAACTACCTGCACAAAGCTCTGACTGATCCCACTGAAAATCTGTGCGGTGAACTGAACATCAGGGTCCATGCCAGACCACCAAAGATCAAATCTGGAGGAGCTTGAGAGATTTGCAGAGAAGAATTGGCTGATTTGGTGATGTTATGCAAGACAACATCACCATCGTTCTTTAAAACCGATTTTGCAAGTGCAGCATTTTTTTCAACATTTTACACAGTTTTGAACAAATAAAAACTCACGAGATAATTAGTGAGATGCTGTTAACGACAACTGATCCCATTAACCTTCAGGCTAATGTGAAATAAAACTTTTAGCAATAGAAAAAAGATTTTTAAAATGCTGATAGTTACCCGAGGCATGGGTTTCATGGGCAAAGGAATCATGTGAATTTAATTAGCCACAACCAGCTGAGATTGTTGAGATTCTTCAGGTTAAAAACAAATAATGAAACACCATCAGAAAATATAACACATATCAGAAACAAAACATGATTAAATGTCAAAGGAAAAAACAGCTGACTGACTGGATGTGTGAATACATAAAAGCTGTTGTCATGAATCCTTTTTCTTTAACTGTCACTCTAAAGACTCTAAAGACTGTCATCATTGCTAAAGAACTCTGAGAGTTAATATGAGTATTTTGTTTAGCAGGACAAAAATAACTCAATTAAATACAAAATCCAGTTTTTCATGATTGAATTTATTGGCCAAACCTACCTGTTGTTAAATCATGAATTAACTGTTTTTTGCCGTTGACCAGGCCAGGCCTTTTGAAAGAATAGAACCAGTTTGACACAGTGAAACAGAAGAGCTCAAAAAGAAACACAATGTGCCACACACTAATGAAACAGCTGACACACATGTATCAGTCTAAAAAGAGTTACAAAACCATTTTTAAGGCTTTGTGACTCCAGCAAACGAGACTCATTATCCACAAATGGAGAAAACTTGAAACAGTAGTGAATCTTCTCAGGAGGGTCTAGCCTACCAAAAAAAAATCCAAGAGCCTGCTGGGAACTGATCTAGGAGGTCACAAAAGAAATCAGAACAGAATCTAAAGAACTGCAGGGCTCATTTACCGCAGTTCAGGTCAGTGTCCATGACTCAACAATAGGAAAGAGACTGGGAGAAACTGGTAACCATGGAAGCAAAAATCTGCTGATCCAGAAGAACACAAAAGCTTATCTCACATTTGCTACAAAACATTCTGACCATTAAAAATGAAAAGAAACCCAGCATTTCATAAAAAGAACATCATACCAACAGTCAAACACGGTGGTGGTAGTGTGATGGTCTAAGGCTGTTTGGCTGATTCAGGACCTGGGTGTACGTACAGTGGAGTTCTGCTCTCTACCAAAAATCCTGCCCATCCATCATTTCATGCCCTGAAGCTCAAACTCACTTGGTTTATGGAGCAAGACAACGATCTGAAACACACAGCAAGTCTACCTTTGAACAATTCAGTAATAAAAACAAAATGAAGGTTTTTCTGCAAAAATTCTGCTAAGAAGAGTGGGCCACAGTTCCTTATTGCTGTTTATCCCAAACAGGTTTCAGTTCTTTCTGCCAAGTGAAGCACAACTAGTTGTCAGGTTTAGGGTGTAATGACTTTTTCCCTTAAACTCAAAGATTAAAAACGGTGCTTTGTATTTACTCAGGTTCAGGTTTAATATTCAAATTTGTTTGATGATCTGAAACAATTAAGTGTGATAAATATGCAAAAAAATAAATAAAATAAAATAAGAAAGGATAGGGGTAAATAGTTTTTTCACGGTACTGTATATCTGTGGTGCCATAAGTAAGTAAGATGTACTCCACCATTCCAGCCCTTCATCTTACTGTGCCATGTTGTATTGTAAGTGAATCTTTCATCATGTTTGAGCGCTCACCCGAAACCCAGAAACAACTGAGAAATGGAGACTGGGTCAGTTATTTCATCAAGTGCCACTCTGCGAGGCTGGAGGGCCTGCTGGATACTGATGTTGTAAACACAGAGGCATTAGTGGATGACGGGTTTCCAGGCATACGGGAATATTTTATAGCTTCGAATGTTCATCACTAAACACTAATCTCATTTATGGGTAAAATGCCCAAATACATTTGTGTCTAAAAAATCAACTTCTCATTTGCAGTGAACAAAAGAGCTTCGTAAAGATAATACTTCCTGCAGATTAATATCTTTTGCTATCAAGATTCTTGTTGGGAGTCCTCTGATGTTTACATAACGCTGACTACTGATAAATTCGGTGTAATAACAAAAACACAAGATTTCCTCTTCATGGTGCATTTTTCCTGAGCTGCTTCATTATAATCCATTTTAGAATTTGTCCAACCCCATCTCCTACAAATTAAGTTTCTTCACAGTTAAATTGTTAAATTTAGCTGCAAGATAATCACTTGCTGGATTACCTTTGGAAATTAAGCAGCACATTTATGAAATATATCGGAGTCAGCAGGAGGTGGTTGGGTTTGATTGTGGATGTGCCGAATATGTATGCTCATATCTCACACCAAGACTGGGGTTTGTGCAGCAGGAGCACCTAAAGTTAGGGAGCAGCGTGGACTTCTTTCTGTGATAAAACCCTAATATTTGTCCAAACTTTAGTTGATTGGTGTGAGTGCATACATAAATAATGCAAATAATGCATGCATAAATAGGTTGAATGAAAGCAGTTTAACATATGTCTGGTACATTCAGTATCAACATTACATTAATAGACAATAATTCAGGACCATGGCGCTGTAGTATAGTTGTGGAACAACACAAGATTCCATTTTTTAGCTACTGCGATGAAGACGTTCCCTTTTCTGTCTGGAATAGTTCAGATTTTTGTTTCTTGCACCTTTAAGGTTTACCTGAGAAGCAAACATTTAATTACTTTTGAATTGATTGTGTTCAGAATATAACCCCACGCAATCCATCATATTCAGAATGTTTCTGAATTCATCAAAAAAATATAACAGACAGAGGCAGTGTATGTAATAAATTAGTCTGCTGAAACAGCACAGAAAACGGGCAGTGGGAGAAAGGCTTCACTTTGCTTCCATGCATTTCTAGTCAGTATTCTGGCTACCAGTACACAGAAACGCTGCCAAGAGAATACTGATGGCTTCTATGCCTTGGCCCGTAAATCAGGGTTTACCTGGTCGTGTATCAATTCTTAGATTTTTCAGTTTACTGCAGCACACAGGGGGCTTGGTCATATGTAGCACCTGCATTGAACAAAGTCTCTTTCAAATAACCTCTTGCTAACTCTAGCATCTCTTCTCCTGATACTGACTGCTCCTCCGTGTGGCCTGACTGTCAGCACTCATCTTCATAAATGTGCTCATCTGCTAATGCAGTGTTCACTTTTTTCTTTCAGAGTCGATTAAAGCAATCTGAACTTTAGTGCTCTGCCTGAGATGCATGACAAAGAAAACATATGATGAGTTCAAATCCATACTAAGGCATTTTAGCCAACATTCAAAACAGGTGCACATCAGGCAGCGGCACTACGCAAGCGCACGCAAAAGATACCCGAACACCAATAAAGTGACACCTACCGTCGACGCAGGACGGCATGGCCCGAGTAGTGCCGGCGACCTGTCCAGGGAAGCAGGAACATTTGACAGTCTGAGATCTCTCCTCGATCTTGTTCTTGTTGCAGCAGCGATGGGCAGCAATCACCTCACACGTCCCCGCCTTCACATGCACTGAGAATGAAAAACAAAGATTTTGCTTTATGTTTGCTAACTTTAACGCATAAGCAACCATAGAAAAAGACAAGGAAATACAACTGGCCATCACAATTGGTCTGCCCTTCCCCTTAATGACCTCTTTGTAAACTATGTTGGGGAACAAGGACATCATTCTCTGACCCAGACAAACACAGACCATTACAAGATATTAAAAAAATATCAGCACTGAGAATACCTTCTTGGATCTCTGACCTTGTAGGACAAGTTAAGTATTTGATCCGTCCATCCATTTAAAAATTAAGCAAAACATATTTAAAGATGAGCCATAAAATATGCAGTTTATGCTTAGATTTATGACCATCTCTCTATCCATCTATCTATCTATTAAAATAGTAACTTAGGAAGGAATAATAATGAGTGTTTCTCCATATACTGTTTGGTTGCACTTCCAGTTTGCTGCAGTACTAATGAAGGGTACATTTGGAAAGTCCCTTCACATCTCCTGTAACTACCACTTTGTGTGCAAATTTCTATACACACATTTGAATCAGTCAGCCATGTGGTTAATTAACAAGTCAACCCCGAGCACAGAAGTCCCTTGAGTCAGCTAAGAGAGAGGGAACAAAGAAATCGCTCCACATTTGAAGATTTGTGATGCCAACACATGGCCCTTTCATACCAGCCTTTCATCAAATACATGAAAATGTCAAGGACAAACAATAAGCCTTGTCAGGAGCACTGTGTGCAACTATGCAGTGCGACTGTTTGTGTGCAAGTTTGACAGCTTACACGCAATATGTAATTACAGTGAATCTGCTCATGTGTTCAGATGCGTTCGACTTTGTTTTTCACGTGTGCGTGATGTGCAGCAAATGCACATACATGTTCAGTCTTTCAGCTGTGAACTTCGGTGTGTGTGTGTGTGTTTTGGCTTTTCAAACAGTTGTTGCAAGTTGCAGTTATTTCCATTACAAAGAGTCAGCCCAGGGTGCAACAAAGGGTGCGCACTGCATGGCAATGAAAACTAAAGCAGAAAACAATGACTTTGTTTAAAGAGCATTTAAAAATGAGGCAAGTTGCAGTGAACGACCCAGTGAATATGTTAAGCAGGCTAACAAATATTTGAAAAGTTCTTAATTTGCTCTGTTGATGAGAAAAAGACAAAGCAGCAGTCCTGCAAAGCCCAGTCCAATTAATATCTCTGTGAAAAGCACTCTGTCTCTCTCCCATCTCTCTCTCATCTTTCTTTCAGATTTCTCTTTTTGTAGCACTAGGAGTTAGGCCAAAGGGTAAAGATAATTGTTGACTGATCTGTCCATCTGGCTGTCCATCAGTCCAACACTTTGATGTGCAAAACCAGCCACCGAACAGATTGCACTGATATTTCGATTCCTATAGAAGAAATATCTGCATGCATTTGGAGATTTTTCAAAAAAAAAAAAATTCTTCTGTAGAAATTAATTATAATTCAGTCTCAAGTCAAATATTAAACTACTGTAGTTACTGGTTGGAATGCTGAGTAACAGATGGACATTCAGGCACCTCGAAGGACAATTCGCTTGACCTTCCCTCTGTTGACTCACACAGTGTGCGCATAAGCCCACTTGGTGTATTTTGGGTATAACATGACCCCTCATCAGCAACCGACTTTGGATTGTGTTAGACTGCATGTAAGACAATTAATGGTGTGTTTGCTTTAAACCTTTTCTTCACAGTCTTGAGCAGTAACATTTTAGAGATTCTTTTTATTTAGTTTAAAATGCTGTATTTCCATTTACGCTTGCACATTTCACTAAATCGCTTCGACTGTTTCCCATTTTCCTTGCAAAATATAAAGAAATGAGGGTTGACAAAAGACATTTGCACAATGCAGTCAAGTTCTCCAGAACACAAATTATATGGACTTTCATGATGATGTGCATTCTCCTCATCAAATATGAACTATTTTATAATTATACATCCTAAAATGTTACATTATATATCCTATAACAACTGCATAATGTTCATAATCATTTCATCATCTTTCCTCACAGTTCCTTCCCCTAACTCAGAATACATGGAGTGTGTATAGATTGCATGTGGGCTTTAGAGCTTTCTTTGAATAACTCTTATTTTCCATTTTCCCTTCTCCTTCTTGTAGAACTAATTGTTTTTTCTTCTTCTTAGAAGCTTGACAGATACAAAGCCAAGGAAAATGAACACATACAGAGTAAACACCTTAACTGAACCCCCCACCGTCGCACACAACCCTTGGCCCATTTTTAGGCTCGGCACCTGCAGTAGTAATTGACTCAGCATTAGTAAGAGCAGCCGCACACAGAGCTCAGCAGGAGGGGAGTAAAAGGTGGTCGGGATGTGGATTCTACCGAAGGAATGTAAAGGTTCACTGGGTCTTGAACACACATATTAATGTTAATTAATTCAATTAATTTGGTTATTATTATAATTTGAGACACATGGTAAAATAAAGATTGACGTAAAACCTACGACAGAAGTGATTTTTTCTTTTTCTGGCAGGCCATTTCTTTATTTTCTTCATTCTTTGCCTTGTAGCTAAACTGCTGTGTTTTATGTGTTACTTTATTTGAGTCATGTTTTCATTAATGTTTTTATAGTTTTAAAATTACTGATTATTTATTGAACACACAGAAAGCGTCAAAGGTGAAAACATATGAAGTGACTCTCCCTGATCGAATAGTTTGGTTATTAGAACTGTTTTGATTGAAGTTATTTGTGGTTTAAACAGAAACGGTGGTAGTAACACTGCTGAAAAAAAGTTAAAGATCTTCTGGGAATAACTTGTTTATTTGACATAATTTTGAGGATGCTTTATTGTAAGTCCTGATTTCATATTTAATAACATGGGCAGCATTCGTCTTTATTTATCTCGCACTGTGAAATCCTAAAATAGGATTTTGATCCCAGTCACACAGGGCTTGAGACTGATTGGTGACCATCTGCCAACCGCCATTTAGAGGAGCAGCTGGTGAGTGATTGCTAGAGGTTGCTGGCAGTTGCTGTGAGATCAATTGCTAAACCACAGAAAAGCCACAAGGAAAAAGCAGTAATCCTGGAAGGTACTGACTCGTCTGCAAACAGTCGCTTACTAACCACCAAGTTCGGGAGGTAGAGTGGGTCGTCCAATCATTCTCAACTCCAGTCTGCATGGTGAAGTAGCCTGTTGCATGAATATGTGAGTAAACGAGGATTGTAATAAAAAGCACTTTGAGTGCTCAGTTGGAGTAGAAGAATAATATACGAGTACCAGTCTATTTAGCATAACTGAAACTTGGAGAAAGAATGATAATGTTGCCCTTCCAAGTAAAAGATTAAACTAATATTTTAAAAAGGCACCACATCTACTTTAAAAGCAAACAGTCACCGTGTTAGGTTTGTGTTGTACTTTTCATAGTTCCACTGCTGCTCAGAGAGTTCTGGGCAAGTGTTTGGAGACGGGTTTTTGTCTTTCCTGCAGCCTTCGGGCAACTGTGGCATTCTTCAAGTGACTAGTTGCAAGGAGGATCAATCACTTGCCAACTGCTTGGAGAATGTGCATTTTCCCTAGCCAAGGTGGGGCCTTACCTTATACTAAAACTTTTTGTTTCAATTCAGTTCAATTTAAATTCAAATTTATGTTAATAGCGACAAATCACAATAATTGTCACCTCAAGACCCTTTATATTGTAAGGTAAAGACTCTGCAATATTACAGAGAAACCCCAAACAATCATACAAACACCCAATGAGCAAGCACTTGGCGACAGTGGGAAGGAAAAACTCCTTCTTTACAGGAATAAACCTCCAGCAGAACCAGGCTAAGGGAGGGGCAGCAAAAAGACTTTTATGCTTCAGGAAAAAGGAACGTTTTAAGCCTAATCATAAAAGTAGAGCACTTCATTTTTTCTCTGTATGTATTATTGTAGGGTCTAAAGCACCTTGATGCAACTGTTGTTGCGATTTGGTGCTGTATAAATAAAACTGAATTGGATTGAATTGAATGGAGCCTGATTATTTAAAAAATTATTTAAAACCTTGCATGCAAGAAGAAGGACTTTAAATTAAATTCTGGATTTAACAGTGACTATCAACATATGCTGCTGAATACTTTTAAGGATTGTTTTAGGTAGTTGAATGTATTTGTTTCATAGCAGTCTGCTTTGCAGTAGAGAAAGGATGTGCATTTAATTAGCCGTTGTGGTTTGGTAATTCCCTTCAGTAGCCTGAGATATTGAACTTGGTGGGGTGTTTGGTTTGGGTGTTGAAAAGTAAAGTGGACAAAGACAGGAAGCATGCACTCCGTGTTTGCTTGGGACTCTTCTGTGGAGGACCACACACACAAATTTCTTTCAGTGCACACAGCTGCTGTTGATGGTGGATATGTTGTTGGCAGAACTGCTCTTTTTGGTTAGCTTGCTGCACTTGCAGGCTTTACAGTGTTGAGAACTTTTTTTCTCAAATAAAAAGAGGGCACACTTCATAGAACTGGATTTCATAGGGATTTAGTACTCGCATGTGGAAACAGCTCTGGAAAACCATATGTGGGTGGGGGTGGGGGTCCTTAGCTCAGTAATACAACTGAAGGTGTCAACAGTTTGAGGCTGTGTTATGCCAAGATTTTAATAATTACCAGTTTGGCAGATATTGAGTCAGGCAGGGGGCCACAGCCTCCAATAAACTCTGATAAACATTCATCTAAATGACTCAGAACACGACACACTGCAGTGTATGTGTTTAAATATACACACACAAAATACATATCCACGTAGAAGCTGTGCTCAGTTGTGCATTTAGTGCTAAAATAAAAACATGTAAATGGAAATGTTGCCGTCTTTAGTGTATATGTGTGTGCACCATAATGTGTGTGTATTTACTAGAACTGAAAATTCCCATTCTATTTCAAAAATGGCACCTACTTTCATCACGATCTCTTTCTCACACACCCCTCCGCCTTTTACTCCTTCTTCTCCTCCTCCTCATTTGTTTCATCTGCTTTACCTCGCCCTACTGCTATTTCACAAATGACCCCTCCTTTTCTCAGCCTCTCTTAGCCACTTCAGCGTCCCATTTTTCCTCTGCTCCCTCTTGCTCGTAGCTCACCACAGCAAACTCAGCAGGGTAGGAAACTATTATCCTCAATCACAGGCTCTAAATCAGAGAATTTTTTACACTTTCTACAATGCGTCCTCTCTCTCTCCTGCTTTTTCATCTTCGTGGCCATTTCACTCCCTCTCTAACCCCCCCCCCCCCCCCCCCAACCCCCACCTGTATTTTTCTCCTTGGCATGAGGACTTGTTATCCCTGCCTCTCTTAATACAGCAGTGGCTGTTAACCCCATTTACTAAGGATGACGTGCAACTGACAGACTAACAGATGGACAGATTGCCCCGACTCAGAATAACCAGGCACTCTGTGTGGGTGTCTGTGTGTGTCTGTGTAAGTACTGAGATAGCTGTCTTGGTCCCAGTGGGGTGCCTCTTTCAAATGTCATTCCTGCCACTGGGGACCTCTCCCGCTTTCTCTCTCACAGACACTCACACACAAACAGAGTTAAATACACAAGCACAGACACAAATGTACGTGCACATCTAGTATGAGGAACCTGTCAAAATGGAAACACAAATCTTTCTAGTTAGCGCTGTAAATATTTAAACAGTTCAAGCCCTTGTGTTTCAGGATCTGTCAAATGTTAACACAATACTTGTAAAGAAGTAGAAAGAAAAAGTCACTGGTTACCCTTTTATATGACACTGTATGATTTAGGTGACTGAATCTGCTACTTTTAAGGTCCCAGCTGGCACTGGGCAACATTTTGTGAATGCTGGAGCTGTAACTAGAGAGCCACAGGAAAACGAGCAGTGTAGTGAAAAAGTATTTGCACCCTTCCTGATTTTATATAAATTATTATTTCATTTATTAAGGGAAGAAAAACCTACCTGAACCTGTGTGCAAAAGTAAATTACATAATAAGTGAGTCATTCGGGTCCTGAAGCATCAAAGGAACTTCAGAGCATCACATTACCACCACCATGTTTGACCTTTTTTAGGATGTCAGACTAAAGAGACAAAAGGTAAACACAACACGTCCGAGACAGAGGACTATGAAAATAAAACAGGAAGTAACACACACAGACTCAGACTAAGACACATGAACTTGGGGATAAACATACATAGAAACATGACAGACCGGAGACAAGACCTGGGAGAATGGACACAGAAATGAACTAATATCATGAGGAACCAATGGCTATAAGAAAAGATAAATTCAGTAGCCCAAAGTAGTAATATTATACTTTTATATTATATTATATATATACTGAAAACACTATCTAGGCTACTTACATTTGATTTATGCTGTGTCACTGCTACAGTGCTGCTCCTAGCACCTCATGGCAATGGATTCATCCTTTGAATGAGGCAACCTCTAATCAATGCCATAGGCTCATCGGAAAAGGAGGATGGAAAATACCCTTGATGTACTTACACTTAGAAATGCTGCTGGCTGCAAGCTGTAACCGCTATTTGTCTTTTTTTTCCCATCATCAGAGCACTATTGCAAGGCTCACCCCTTGTAAACCCAACTGCCCAGAGCCAGTTGGGATTGGCTGCTACCCCCAGGAGACCCTAGTTCAGTAAGAGGTTAACAACATGTGTGCACTGATAGACCTGTTAATGGATAGACTAAAGTAAATAACAACCAACCAAACCAAAGAATTGGGGAAAAGTCCAAAACTCAGCAAACATGCAAGATTTCATCATAGGTCTTATGTTTCTATAGCAACACTTTATGCAATTAATTCATGTTTTGATGTCTTCGGGCTGTACTCTCCAACCCCAGCAGTAACCTTCATCTCTACAACCTACAAGTAGTCATAAGTCATCAAGCTTCCTCTGAATCCTCGGTTCTCAGCTGCATCTCAGTCTCCTCCCTGTTATTCTTTGTTTGTGTTTTCACAGCAGGAGACGGCTTTGACTCTGATACAGTGAGGCATACCGAAACTGACACCTTCTGTATGTCAAGCCCTCAGCAACCGTGCAGGGCTGCAAACATGATGACGGTGGTAAAGTGGTAACAGTCAAATTTACAGCGCTGGTAACATCACGAGTAAAGAAAATAGCTGCAAAACTAATCAATTAACAATTTAAAGAGCTATATTAAGAAACTGCTTCCATGTGAGAGCCAGAGTCAGGCTAATGTGACTGTCAGTATGTGTTGTGTGCATAGCCTCTCTTGGAATGAACGGGATATCTGGACTCATCAACATCTGGTGCCTCATGTTAAACACTGAGATGGTTTGCTGGCAAAACAGCAACAGGAGTTGACAGTCCCTCATCAGGTATAGTTAATGTACTGGCGTGATGAACAGAAATACCAGCGAGGTAAACGTCCCCTCTGGTTTTGTTTGCTTTTAGGTGCGGGCTTCACGATATTCTAATTGCATCCAGAGCTTTTCATGCTGTTAAAGTTTGACCAGCACAAAAACAATTTAGTAAATCAGATGTTTGTTATCATTATTATTTTGTTCTTCAGGTGTTTTCATTTTCCCTCTGCTCTGACCCTTCTGGCACAGCTCCAGCCAAGAAATTAGCATGAAACTACTTTCAGCATCCATAGCACACTCTAGATGTTCTCTATACATCACATATTAAGTATGTATAAATATTTAAGGTTTTCCTTTAGGCTCGTATTATTCTATTCACAAAGAGCATATTTTGAAATGGAAAATTAGTCCTGAAAGCTTGCCAAGTTAATTAGACATACAAAATACATTTCTTAGTGCATGTGTGTGCCCATCAGCGCATGTACGTCCATGCATTTGTATTAATAATTAGATTATATTGGCCTCTGAGATGGCAGCGTTTGTTCTGAATCATAAACACAGAGCAAATTAAAATTCTGTTTAAGAGCCTGCCAAGAAAATTAGCATGGAGAGAAAGGAGGCACGCACACTCGACCACTAGTGTCTTCTCCCCTCAACCCTGTTTTCTATTCACTTCTGTGTCGACGACTCCAGCACACGTCTCTCCTCATCTTCTGCCACAGCATCTCTGTGCGATGGTAATTCATAGAAGTTGTAAGTGATGGAGGGAAGTGGCTTTTTTTCCTGACAGGAGACGGTGCCCCAGTGTAGATACACAAGAACTATATCAGCACTGCACTTTCTGCGCTGTGCTCATATTGTGTTTGCTGATCACAAATAGACTGATCAATGGCAGCCCCCTAAAGAGCCTGACTCCTCCCATGCACTAATGTCCCTCTCTGTTATGATAAACACTGAGTCCTGTGGGGGGGAAACCTGAGAGGAGGAAAGAAGAGAAGCTGTCAATAGAGGACATGCTTGATCTTAAGCACTTATTTAGAATTCTAAATATGTTTGCATATTTATGGATAAGAAACATTCCTGGAAATAACATTTTGTGAAGGAAAGATTTTTATTTGATCCTTTTTCTTCAGCGTTGGTATAATGGATTTACGGAGGGACTAGATTTAAAAACATCTCACAGAGCGCAGTTTTTCTAGGACTTGTGCAACATCCAAGGTATCAGTAAAATGAAAAAACAAGTAGCTAAGCTTTGGGAGATACACATCTTATTCTGCTTTTTTTCCTCGTGGCTATTCTGAGAGGAAATAAATCTTTCCCACTAACCAGAATTTAATAAATACAATTTTTTAAGGCAGAATGGAATAAAGCACAAAATTAGAAACAAAATAAGTTGGGTTTTATTTTCCACATGGGTAGCTTGGAGAACACGTTCTGACTAATTGCCATACAGCATTTTTAACAACTGTAACAACAAATGACCATCAAAACATGCATTCAATTATCAGAATATGGAGCAGCGGTTGATACTTTTTTCTCATTTATGGAGAATATTCCTCGTTCCCAAAGCTCAACAGAAATGCATTAACTATTAGACAACAGAACAATAATCTCATAATTGCTCATTTCCCTTTCTGTCCCGCTCTCAATCTCTCTGCTCATACACGGTAGCTGGAGTCATAATTCCTTCAGCAGCTAGAGGGCTGAGTCGCTTCCACGTATGTCACTAATGACCCTTTGCTAAAAATGACTGATGCGGTTATTTTTCTTGGGAAAGCTCAACACAAAGTGAACAAATGGAAGTGATCAGAATTAAAACATCAGCCAGAAAACTTGCTTCCTCTTGGAAAAAGTGCAGGCTAAATGCAGCCTGCAGATTGATTTTTTTTTTCTCGACACAGCATCCACTCTGTCCCTAGTTCCCCCCACACCCCACCCCGCTTAGCATCCCTGAACAAGCGAGCGGGTGAGTGAGTGAGTGACCGCAATTGGAAAGTGTTTGCTCGCAGCAGGATTTCCTGCATGCACCATGTGATAAAAATAACAAGTGTAAAAGAGAGGGAAAAACACTGGCATCTGGCTCGTCGGGATTTAAATGTGAAAGGAAAATACCGTGGGCGTCCACACAGAGGGGCTCATCCCTGTCAGAAAATAAATAAATAAAAAATACCTTGCCATAAATCATCCAACCGTTTTAGATCAATCAGCATGAAAACAAGCACGCAGAAAACATACCCTCAACATCACCTAAATACTCATGGCTCTCTGATTGGATTAAGCTCTCTCTTCACTTCTGTCATGCAACTTGCTCTCTTACACCTCAGCAAAGTGATTTATGCTTTTTATTGTCAAACTACTCCCATCTGCCTCCACCACATACCTATCCAGCACCCGCCTCTCCTCCATCTCTGTACTAATCACCCTCACTGATATGAGACCAGCTTGTGCCAGATTGTCTCTTAGTCACCCACACCACATCCCTGGTTCTCCATCATTGATTTTCATGCAGTTTTAATGCAGTTCAAACAAGGGAATTATCTCTCCACACCACAAGCACAACTACTGTCTTGCTAAATCACACAGGATATTAGTTCATGTGAAAGGGGGAGCCTGGTGACACATGGCATGTCCTGACATATTAGCAAGCGCGCCGCCACCGTTGCCGCCACCGTTGCCGCCACCCCGCAGCAGACAATTTGTACTAATTTGTGCTCCAGGCAAGATATTAGGATGGTGAATTTGATATAAATTCTTAATATGTTCGGATGTATTAACACACCATTACCACTCAAGCATTAAGATGAGGCAGCATGTGTGTGTACGTGTGCATGAGACACTCGAGTTTTAAACCTTTTTGGTTAATTGTTCACTGCTGACTGATGGCGACTTTTCAAGAGCCCTCCAGGAATGTCCGGGTTTCCATACTTATCTGTATAATTTGCTTCCCTTTTTCTGCTACCCACTCTGTCTCGGAGGTTGGAAAGCTACCTATGTCAGTATTTGCATCTTTTTGTCCTCTCCTACAGCTGTTTCAAATGTGTATTGTGGGGGAGCTCAAATCAAACATCTTTTCATTTCTTTGGCCTAAGCTGTCGTCTCTCTTTCTCCTTCTCTGTGTCTTCCTGGCAGACCACTACAGAGGCAGAAACACAATGACTGTGTTCAGTCCAACCCCCCCCCCCTCCTCCAGTTTTCTCTTTGTCAGTCAGCAAACGAGAGGTTTATAGCACAGCAGCCATGTTGATGAGGATTTCATTCTGTCTGAATTCTCTCCCTGTCAGAGGAATAAGGACGGACACTCATAAATGTCAGACATATTTTACTTTAACACGTAGCCGTGCGTTTGTGTGTGTGCATGTGTGTGAGTTATGGTTGGTGTTTATATCAATGCTGTAGCTACGTCGTTTCACAGATCTAGATAAATGGTCTGTTATCGGCCTGTTTACTCTCTGTGAGAGACCGGACAGTCCCATATGTTACACCAGGCTCCACCAGCCAGTTCACAGCATGCCGACGCTGCCGTCATCTGCAAACCTTGAAAATTAGACAGATACAGACTGTCGCAGCTTTTTTGGAACAGTGGAGGGACGAGTGAAAATCCCCCAAAACACATTTTGAAATAAGCTTTCTTGAGAATGAAACAGTGTCTTTGCACGGTCATACTTTGTGGAAAAACAAACATGAACATGAAATATTATCAAAGAAATGGAGCTATATTCACGGTGCTGTTGACTTTCACAGGCATTTTACAGGCTCACATTGCAGTATAATCTGTAACTCAGTATTACAGTTATGCTACCGTTACAGAGATATTCCAGCACGGAGCACAGGAAAGAAATTTTAGCACGTGTTCAATTTAGCTGTGACAAACTATGCCACTGTATTTTTTCCAGTGATATCAAGAGCAAAGCAACACTGATGAGCTTTGTTTTCACCCCATTTCATCCTCAGAGAACTGGTTTCAACTTTTGAACACACTACTTCATTTGTCAGCTACTTAAAGGGAGGTGCACCACAAACCTCCTTGTGAATGCTTTGGTCATAAGAATATTAGCATTCATTCATTTGCATGGAAAACACAAACACTCAGCAACTAATCGCTAAACAAAAAGTGCAACACAAACCGGAGACAGAGACTGAATTCAAAGTAAAAGTTTTGCCTTTCACTATCACTTCTCAATTAGCTGGTCAGTGTTAGCAGATAAGCAGCCATCTTCCATGCAGGCAACCTGCAACACACTAGACCTGTTCTGTTTTCAGTGCCGTCATTTTATCATGATCACCCTCCTGCAACCACCAGCCAACTTGCTGGGAAATACACATTTTTCCCTAATACACATTCACAACATTTGTCCCATCTTTAGACTTGAATCAGTTTCACACCGACTGTCAGGAACCTCTTTTAACCACCTTCAACCAGCTGGCTCATTTTCCCCCAGTAACATAGTTGTTGCCAGCTGGTTACCAGGTAGTCACTGAGGCTTATGCAGATTGAAAGATTAAGTATATCCAAGCCACCACAACACTTTAGACTTTACTGAATAATGTAATTTCCTACAGAAAGAAAATTGTTTACTTCCATCAGCAGAGATGAATCCACAACATGAACAGCATGTTCAGCTTTCCTTCAGTCTTGTTTTAATCACTTTGCTGTTTCAGTAACGTTTTAATTCCAGCTCTGTATTCTTCAGCTTTTCTGAAACCCTATTTGTCCCTCATTAAATTTGTTTTGCATCTTTCTTCAGTTTGTCCTCCATGGTTGGATTTCTGTAGACTCATGCTTTTGTTGGCCTTCGTACAGATGAATTATTTGCTGTATCAGGTTTTTTTTGTTAATAAAGCTTGACTTTTGCAACTGCTCTCTGTGTCCACAACATGGGTACTCTTTTAAATCAACCTTAGCTCTTTATCCTTGAAAATAAGCAGTTCTGCAGAGCAGTTTTTGTATGAATGTTACTGCAAAATACGAAAACGGAAAGATGGCACACTCAAAATATCTGAAACAGCCTTGAGGTTGTTCATGGACGTGCACCTTACAAACTAAAAATGTACATGTTAGCTATTCCACTTAAACACACACACACACACGTAGTACTTACTTCCAGTTATAAGCCAGTGATACTTCTATATGTGAGTATAGGGCAGAGGTTCCCAAAGTGTGGGGCCCGCCCCCTAGGGGGGCGCGGTATGAAAAGAAAAAAAAGAAGAACGCTTGGACACTGCTAGCATAACAGACAGGTTTTTGACGGGGCTCCCACACAAACGCAAAGCAGGAGATGAAGCATCGCCAAATATGTTTCCAAACCAACCTTTCAAGCCAAAGACTAGAAAATATGGTGAAGCATATCTGCCCTTTGGCTTCACCTGTGCTGTAATAAAGTTAAAGCCACACATTTAAACCAGTTGCTCTACATATAGAATTTGCACCTTAAGAGTCAATAGCATCTTTGGAGATATTTAACAGTAACGACACACTAAACTTCCCACTCTTGCAGATACTTAGGCATCACTGTTCCAAGCATCCACACATGAACGTCATTAAAAATGTATCATCCTCTATAATGCTGGAACATAATCACTCGATTTATTTCTATGATAGACATGCTTACTTCATATTTTACTTCAGACAGGTTATCTGATGGTCTCTATGACTGCTGCGTGAAACTTGTTGTTTCTTCTAATTCTTCTAGCTTCTAATTCCTTTGCGTCAGCACTTTCTCTCTAACTACATTCATCAGGACAGCTCATCATCTTTCCACCCCTTCCCTCACTAGTCTCTCATCCCATCTCACACTACCAAATGAAAGGGAAACCCTGGTGTGTCTGAGGCTGGCTGGCAGCAAAGCCAGAGGTGGAAAGATGAGAAGAGAGAGAGAGTGTGAGAGAGAGACATAAAGGCAAACAAAAGGAAAAAGAAAAGAAAGGAAGGGGAGTAAAAGCGCAGCCTGCTCTGACTGTAAATGCTATATGAAAGCAGGAGAGTTTAAGCGTTAAGAGATGATTAGACTTTGTGGAATGAGCAACGTTGGGCAATTAATAAAATACAACCGAAGTTTCAAGTCTGTGTTATGCACCTAGGAAACCGTGAGAATAGAGAGGCAGTTATTGCATTTGTACAGATCTGTATTCACTCGCTCACACGCTCATCTTTTGTTGACATCCCACAACATGAAACTGCTAATCTAAAGGCACCATTTCCTTACAGTAACAGAGATATTTTGCCTTTATTGTCGGAATGTCACTTAGAAAATGAAAAACATGTTGGTATTTTCTACTCGTTATCTACTTCAGCTCTTCTGAATGTTAACTAATGTACATCATTGTTTTTATACGAATTCATTCAATTCAATTTTATTTATATAGCACCAAATCACAACAACAGTTGCCTCAAGGTGCTTTATATTGTAAGGTAAAGACTCTAAAATAATACGAACAAAGAAACAGAGAAAACCCCAACAATCATGTGACCCCCCTGTGAGCAAGCGCTTTGGCGAGAGCGGGAAGGAGAAACTCCCTTTTAACAGGAAGAAACCTCCAGCAGAACCAGGCTCAGGGAGGGGCGGGGCCATCTGCTGCCACCTGTTTGGGGCGAGGGGATGAAGACAGGAAAAAGATGCTGTGGAAGAGAGCCAGAGATGCAAAATAACATTACAATGGAAATAGACGTATGTTGCCTTCCACCTACATGGATATAATCTTAATTTGACTTCTGTTTTATTTCTTTTCTACTTAAAACTGACCTTCAACACTCAGTAGTAAAGTGCTACAAACATTTAATATAAGGGGAAGCTAATTCAGCACTGCCATAGATCAGCAAAGTTGCAGTTTGTTTTGTTTTGTTGCATTTTTTTTTTTCACTTTAATTTTTCACTTGGTTTGTTTAGGAAATGTTTTGGTTTGGGATAAAACAGTTCTTCACAATACAAGCCTAAATGTTGCAAAATGATTGGTTGAAAGGCTATTTTAGGCTATTTGTCTGAAGTGGCTACAAAGCTAGCACAGGGCTCACACTGTCTTGGAATAACGGCAATAACATTGCAAAATGTGAATAAACAGTTTTTTGCAGAACTAAAGCTCAGTCATATCCACAGTCCACACACAAACACTTGTTTTCACTGAGCCTGCCTGATTGGACATATTGGAAGTTTGCAGGAACGTACAAACAGAGCTTGAGTGACACTCCCCTCATCTTCTATGTGGGTGTTTTGCTGTAATAGACCTCTCTCACAGCAGATGTTTTGCCATGGCATAGCAGGAATGACATTTACAACAACTGTCTTCCATTAAGGTGAGTTCGCCTTAGCATCTGGTACTGTTCCCGCTGGTTTACTGTCACAGTGTTGTGACTTACTGGGGCACTTGATGGAATATAACCATCATTAATGAAACAGGTTTCACTTGTGCTTTTCCTTATATAACAAGTTAACGGCATGCCATGAACACATTCCAGTAGTAAAGGACAACGTGCACCTTTGTCATTACTATAACAAGAGTCTGCTAACATGTAATTTCCATCACAGCTCCATTGAGCTTTTACTGGAGGTGTAATTAGGCTGAAAACACCTGTTTGATAGAACGGGGCTTTTAAAGGCCTCAAATGCCTACCGTACACCCACGCAGGTGTTTCCACTTATCTTTCCAGATTAGATTTCTCCTCAGGACAGTGCCCACTGCAACTGCCTATGAATAACCCGTTGCACCTTAAACTTTACAATCCGTGCACAGCTCTGCACTGTGTGAATCTGAACAAAGGTCTGACCAGCACAATAACTTCAAACAGCAGGACACTGCTTAAATTGCTTTTCTTTTTGCATATCTCTTTGGCTCTCAAAGCCCCACATTTTCTATTTATTTTTTTGTTGGTAAAGGAAATAACAGCAAAGTGTTTGCAGCATGGCAAATATTCTGCATTTGCTTTAGGCAGCTGGTGTAACTCACTTCAGACCCACCAGGGGACATATTAAAGAACTCAGTTGAAAAGTTTCATTTTGAGAAAAAAAAAGAGAAGAAGAAGTAAAAACGTGATACACATTTCACAGTTTCTTCAGTTTTCTTAAAAGCATTTGTATTTTTTGTAATTCAGGAAGCTTCAAGGAAAGGCTGTGTTGTGTGCACATTTATATGTTTGCACACACGAAACTGTATTTTTATTGCTTCTCCTGTTCCCATGGCCGGGGCTCGGAAACACTCAGAAGTAGGTTGTTTGTTCTTTCTTTTTTCTATTTGCATGTAGTAATGAAGTGTGCATCGTAGCTCTTTATAATTTGTGTTTTATTTAAATTCCACACAAACAATTAAGTTATTGAAATATAAAGAACTCTTTTCTCCAGCTGTCAGAGATGTTTTACAAGCCATTTGTTTACCTTTAAATTGACCCAGCTGATGTTTCAATTTCAACTGAGTTTAGATTATGGACATTATGGACAATGCTGGGCATCCTCTGCACACGGCCATAAACAACCAGAAGAGTCTGTTCAGTGACAGGTTGCTTCTCCCCAAGACAAGAACTAACAGACTTAAAAACTCCTTTGTCCCACACGCCATCAGACTGTTTAACTCCTCTCTGGAGGGGAGAGGGAGGGGAAACAGGAGGACAAAGGAGGGGGGAACAACTAAGCTGTAGTGCCTCTTCACCTCACTGTACAATACCTTGTGCAATACTTTTTGTAAATAGTCAACAGTGCAATAGACTCAATACTTGAAATGTGCAATTCACTTGTATTTTTATTTTTTATTCCTATTTATTCTATTTATCCCCTTTGTATATTTTATTTATATTTGTCTCTGTATTTATATATGTGTGTGTGTGTGTGTGTGTGTGTGTGTGTGTGTGTGTGTGTGTGTGTATATAACAGTTCTGTAGCTGTAACTTTGGTCGTTGCTGTGCTTTTTTTGGAAGTCGAATTTCCCAGAGGAACCCACCCGAGGGATTAATAAAGTTCTATCTTATCTTATCTCTTATCTTAGATAAAAACCACACAAGTCATCTCAGGGCATGTTCCACAGATATGGCATCATAACCTCTTTGTAAAGGGTTAACTCGGATCCATTTCTGCGACCGCTGCAGTCTCGTATTGATTTTCACACTGAATACTGTATGTGCTTCAGTACAAAGACAGACAGACACACAAAAAATATCAGAAGTCCAGCAGGAGGCCGTGTTGATTCTGTATATCTCCCTCACAGATGAAAAATTGAAGCATTTCTATTAATCTGAACCAAAATAAGTATAAAACACTCAGTGAGGGATTGAGTGATTTGGGCTTTAATGCAGCCCACAGAGTATTTACAGTGGTGTTCTGCAAGGATTAGTTGCATGAGAGGATTAGTCAAGCTGCATTACTGCTGTTTTATTTAACTCACAACAGCAAAAGACTAAAAGTAAAAGCCTCTTAAACACATTTAGGCTACATGAGAGGCCAGCCTGGACACTTTGACAAACATGATGTTTGTGTCCTCTTTAAAGACATGTACCGGAAAGAGATGTGCAAAACACACCCACGCACAGACACACACAGACACACACTTTCTCACATACTCAACTCTCTGCACTTAATCTATAATCTAGTAATCTGCTGAAAGTTGCCCTGTTCAGCATATGCTGTGCTTGGAGACACTGTGTCATATTAGTTAAGGCGATGATGCTGGTGAGAATAAAGCATATGCAGATACTGACAGAATCAACAGAGTGGGAAACTCTCCGAGAGAGGAGAGGATTAATGCAGACAGACTGGAAAAGAAGGAAGCACCGTGAAAGAGAAAGAATGAAATTTGCAGAGGCAGCACAACTCAGCCATCTCTCCCTCTCTTTCAGTCTCGTTCTCTTTCCTTGCATCAGCACTGATCACATACATCAGTAAAGTAAAGAGCACCCCATCCATCAATGTATGACTCTGGAGCTGCTGTCAGGAATACTGAAGCTGTTCCTCACAGCCGCGCAAACACACAAAAGCACAATCATATGCATACTGCGCAATATATCAACATCGGCATTATAGCAACCAGAATAGACACCCTGTCAATGCGGTAAAGTTTGCTTCACTTGAAAATACACAAAATGTGCCTTTTACAAAATCACACTTATATTGAAGCAAACGCAACTGGAAGAAAATATATACTTGCTCTGTGCTCGGCTCCCTTCAGCTTGTTCCTATTTGCTTAATTTATTCTTCATGTCAAAACATGTTCTAGTCTTGGTCCAGGATGACCCTTTAATTTCTTCTTCATTTGGAGACTTGATTCTAATAGCGGCGGTCCATTATCTGCATCATTCTAACACAAACACTACTGGAAATCTGCTTCTGCGGCTGCCTTGTTAAATGAAGGTTTAAACTCATTTATTCTTTTTCATGTCAACGTACGCAAAGCTCCAATATAGGAGAAGTGTGTTTCATACAAGCTCTGCTGGGAAAACAGAAAAAAAAGGGCCAGTCAATGCTACTTTACATCCAGCCAGCAGAAGACAAGCCACACTTGGGGAGTGTGCATATGTACCCAAGCTAAACAGGAATTAGGTTTATGATTTGCTGTTTAGTAGCATTAATCCATTCAGATCTTTCTTGGTACACATGGCTGAGAAAACAAAAGCTTTGGATGGAGTCCTGCATTTCCTGACAGACACAAATATGTAAATGGTTCAAAAGGTAACATCCAGCCGTTTGTTTGCTTTCCAAACACCTGGTCATTTGCTGAATCTCCTGAGATCAAACACAGAAACTGTGTACACGGGGAAAAGAAAAGGGAGCGATATGAGAGCAAATGGACCCCAAGGAGGTAAAGCAAAAGGCTTTGATGTGCTCTGAACATGCCTGTTTACAAATTATACAATAAGATTCAGAGGTGCATTTTTCAATGGCAATTCATAACTATGCAAATAATAAACACCCACTGACTCAATGAAATACATCCTGTTTTTGAAGGGCTCAGCTTTCTGGTTACAGTCCAAACATGAGGTGTAACGGGAAGTTTTTAATTTGACTATAACGTGAGCATTATGTGCAGTACGTGTTGCTCTTGTGCTCTAGACCAGAGAAAAGCTCCAAAAACTCAAAGCTGGACGGGACAAACATACAAAACAATGAATGAGTACAGACTAAGACAAGATAATGGTAACAGCAAGCCAGAGAAAGTAGCTGTTATGAGCTTTGTTTTAACACAAAAGAAATTCAATCTGAGAACAACAGAACCAAATCTCATAGAAAATAAACTGCAAATAATCAGTAGACTAGTCAATAGTCTCACACAGATACACTGTAAAACCTAATAATGTGCCTTATTAAAAATATTAAGTAGAGTGAACTCGGTAATTATCAACTTGTTATTAGCACTAAAAGCTGATCAACTCAGTTTAGTTCAACTAAGTAAGCTGGAGATGCTGCTTTTCAGTGGTGGAATGTATCTAAGCACACTTACTCTATTCTGTACTTAAATAGGTTCCAACGTGCTGCTTTGCCTCATTTCATATTTGACTTCATTATCTGACAGTTTATATTTGTATGCGATCGACTTTCTGTGCTGTACGCTTGGTTTGAGGCTCTGGACCAGCACTCCTCCCAGTAAGCTGTTGGACAGAAAGATGTCAATTGAGTGTTTTTTTTAGTTTTCGTATATATTAGTAATTTTCAGAGTCATTTATATTAATCATGCTAAAGTTTAATCGTACTTTAGACCAACCTGTTTTACTTCTCGCTTGTGCTTTGTGAGAGTGTTTACTGATCTTTTCCTGTCTTCTGTTATTAGACGTGAGATATGACTGCACTATGCTGTTGTCCTCAAAGGAATTCCAGCAGTTCTTGTTGTTGACTCCAGTAAATTCTACAAGACATGCTGCGTAAGTAAACGCAAACAACAACAGTTTGGTCTGCATTTCTTGAAAGATCATATCTCACAAACCTAGTTTAGAGGTACCAAACTATCTGCACAGTATATAGTGAAGTCCGCAAATCTTTGAACAATTTTTTTTGCACCCACATTATTCTGCAGATCATCTGAAAGGTATATCGACACTTTGTCATTAAAATGAAATAATGAATTGATTTTACATCTAGATAGAAGGCATTCAGAATGAAAAGTTAGTGACCATGGTTGCATAGCCCTTTTTAAAAATATGCTGTTATGGTGTTATTGTTTGTCGGGCGGCGGTCAGGACTATCGAGGCACTGAATATCACCTGTGGGGACATTTGGGAGGTTGAGGGATGCTGACCTCAATAAACAGCTTGGGTATCTGCGGCTGTATGTTCTGCACACTGAGAGAGGAGCTGAACTATCAACTATCACCACATGATGGTGAGTTGGATCAGGTGGCGGGGGAGGATGCCGGACACACCTGGCACACTCAAACATATAGTGTAGACTGGGGACGCCTGGTAGAGGTTCAGGAGATCTTCAACTCCCAGTTCAACAGTAGCAGGCTGGGGACAATGTTCTGCACCTCCATAGCTGAGGCTGCTGCAAGGAGCACTGGCTGCAGAACCAACCACCTTGCTGGATATGCTGGACACTGCAGAACAGTGTAAATAAAAAGTTGGGCGGATTTTAACTGCATTACGAGATGTGTTTTTAATTATTATTTTTTATTTATAGTTACATACTGTAACTAATTAGATTGTACAGGGTGCTCATAATGAATAAGTTGCCCTACCTTCATTATTTTCAGTATGCTTTACATATTTTTCTTTGAGGCAAAGAGTCTGCATTTTTTTTTTTTTTGTTGGAGGGACACCAAAGCTTTCCCAAACCAGCTGAGAGCAGTAATCTCTGCAGTGTGTCCTGGGTCTGCCTTGGAGTTTTGTCCAAGTGGGACATGCAAAGAAATCCTGGTCACATAGCAAAGCTACCTAAACTTTCACGAAGCGGTATGAAATCATAGTTGTGTTAGCAGTCTGTGGATATGAACGTGGCTTTGAAAGTGATATAATCAGGATGCGGATTTAGATTTTCTGGGCCAGGTCATATGACTTTGTCATTACAACTAGCAGATATACTGTTCAAAGCATTTTCCTATCTAGTATCAGTATTCAACAGAAGACTGTGAAGCATCACTGCAGTAAGTCACAAAATTGTTTTGTGGTGCTAGTTTATAGTTTAGTTAGTTGTTTAAAAGATTTGTATATGATACCTTTCACCATCTTTATTATTTACACCTTTCACCTGGAAATCTACTTGAATTCCTTGCTAGATTTCCATTATATAACATAAAAAGTTTGTCTGCTAGGTGTCTTTAATCAAGAACACCCAAGCCTCTTCGAAGCTACTCTGGTCATCCTTGACTCTAATAAAAGGAAATTGTATATATTGGTTATACATATTTCAGCCCGACTCTTAGTTAAAAGGATGATTCCTGTCTCAATGTGACTCATGTAAAACAGAGCCAAAAGTTCTGCTGACGCAGAATTGGAAATTCAAATGCATGTGTCTGTAAGACGGTGTTCCCATGAATACCAAAGGCGAGCATTGTACAAACACACAAGTACAAAAGCGCTGCGCCACCCACCAGGTAAATACCTCTGGAGGACAAATTGGAAATTGAATCATAAACTATAAAGAGCCAAGGTTGAGTTCAGCTGCGGAAGAAAAGAGAGACGAGATGGAGGTGGAGAGGAGAAAAGAAAGAACGGCTACATTAAATAAAAGTTCACCCGTTCTCTCCTGCCCCGGCAAAAATTCACGCTGTGCTACCTGATTGAAATTTCCTGGTTTAATAGCTGTGAAATAAAGTAAAAGTTGGGAAGAGGAGGAAAGAGAGAATATGAAACAGAGGGCAAAAGAGAGGAAAGCAGCAGCGGCGGAACAACACGGGAGAGAGAAGGAGACTTGAAAACCAAAGACCAGCGGACACAAGGACATGATGGAAAGCGAAGTCTAAAAAATTCAATCAAAGCTACTCTTTGCCTTTTTTATAGTATTTCCTTAACAAACTGCTAATTCATATTGATATTGTATTGTCCTGTGCGCATATGCAAGACGTCCTTGGGTGTCTTTTGCAAAGGGAAACTGGATTTCCTCAAATAAGTAAAACAGGTAACTATCCTAGTTCCAGTCAGTGGCTAAAACAAAGTCAATAGAGGCTTTATGCTTTTACTTAAGAAAGCAAACTGTACCAAGGTGGGTCTAGGCAGGGTTAGCTAGAGAGCTAAAAGGTAACGATTTCCTCTAATGAATGCAATGAGAGGACCCCAGTGAGGAAATCTCACTGTGCAGGGAAAGGAAACTTTCTATTTACACCAATTAGTCCAAACACGTAATCAGCACAGCACAAAGAGACACACCAGTGCATCCATCTAACATTACCTCGGAAGGGTTGATGGAGAAGGGGGGAAATCAATTCTATCTTCATTTTATTTCAAATTTAGCATCTAGATCTACAGATCTATTTAGATGTAACTGAATTTTAAATTATGAAATTATAACAACAGAGGGAGTTTATTATTTTAGGCTCCACAGTACTTGTTTTTGGAGAAATGCATCGACTATCACACACTGTCCTGTTTCATTCAAGACGTGAGAACATAACATAAAGTTCTCATAAAGTCACAATGATTTCAATAGATTTTAAAGAAAGTCAAATTTGTAACTGTTGAGATTTATTACATAACCATGTGTAACCAATACAACACTTCAATACTGTCATAAATTCCTCATATTTGCCACCTGTAAGTATTAACATTAATTCAACATTAATTAGTAGTAGAAAAATTAATACTTTTATTTTTGTGTATTTTGGTTCACTTTAGGAAAACAAAACCTTAAATTCCAAACTAAAAGAACGAGATTTAGGCAATTTTTACTCCTTTCAAACGTTGAAACATTTTACACGTTCACCTAACAAGATAAAGATCCCACAAACTCGGCTGAATCAAACATGAGGAAGTACCTGCTTCGGCAACCCTTCGTTAAAATCCAAAAATGGAACTGACAACACCAACAACAACAACATCAGCATTAGCAGCTCTTTAGCTCAGGTACAGCTGAACGGTGTGACTTTAACCCAAACTTAATTAATTTTTAGTGTTTTTCTCATAATCATCTGAGCTCTTTTGCAGTTTTTTGGAAATTTTTAAAAAAGATCTCGTTTTGCCAGCGTTGCAAGGCACCATAAAGTAGGAGATCATACGTGGGTAATGATAGAGCACAGTGTGTTTTATGTGTGTTTGCAGGAGCATTTAATCTGATAACACTGCATTCATAGAAACGCAGCAGGAACTGGCAGCGTGAGTCAGTTCCTGACTTTGTCATTTCATCAGCTATTTGAACAATCATCAGTGATTTTTGAAACATTGAAGCTGACCTGTAAGATTTGTGAATAATTCTTTAGCACCACTCTATCGTTTACAATTTGTTCCAATCAAGCTGAAGAACAGTATCCTTGAATTTGAGGTAGCACTAGTCATTGGTAAGAAACTTGGTTGGCCTCAGTTTTACCTTCAGAACTGCTGAAATTCGTTCTGACATAAATTCAAGAAGGTGCTACTAACGTTGTTCAGAGAAGCTGGTCTAAAAACAACACACACCTTTTGCAGATTTGTAAAAGCAGTTTTTATGAGGTGATTCTTCAAACATCTAAAAGGTGCTCTAGCTGTACTGATACTTTTTTTAATAGTAAATTTATTGTCAGAAAAACACTTCTGAGATGATGTGTGCTGTGGTTATAAAAGCAAAGCAACTACATTCAAGGAGAGTATTTAAATGTTGCTCAACAGGCTCAATGTGTGCCAGAACAAACAAACACTTCCATCACACCTAGGGATGGGTATTGATAAGATTTTCACGATTTCGGTTCCATTTTTGATTCTGTTTAATGATTCGATTCTTTATCGATTCTTTTTTAAAAAGGAGAACACTAAGGTCGATTAGCTTAGAACTTTGTTTTATATCTTCTCTTTGAACAAGATAGAAATTTAGGAGTAACATGGCCTTACAAACCCAACACTGAGAGCTTCAGAGATCCAGCCTACGGCTCTTCAATGGGGTGTCACAGGGTCCCCAGGAAAAAAACATTGTAAATGTAAAATAATAAAATAAATATTCTTCTGTAGCAATAACAAAGTATAACATAAATTATTCTGTAGCAATTACACAAGAATATCCAGTAATGTCCTGCCTACAATTAAACACATTCACTTACTGAAAATCATCTGCTGTGGCAAATGGGTGCAAGCCTTTGACCACAAACTGAGTCACTGCTCGGTGACGTTCGTCTATCCTGCCTGAAAGGAGACGCTACCGGCAGACTGCAGCGAGAACTGCCAGCATCTGAGCCAGACTCTGTCTCATCATGGTCACTAAATGCACAGTAATAGCAGGTTTGTAATAAGGCAGATCGCACTAACATAATATGCACTGTTAGTTGATTATTTACCTGCCGCATTAACGGGAGAGGACGTGCAAACGTTAGCGCTGCTGCTGGGTTGAGATTCACGAGTCCGGAGCAAATTAAAAACACGACATTCATTTAAGGTCATCGCGTGTTTTGTGAGCTTTTGCATATTCGTAGTGTTTCCTCCCTTAAATGAAGTATCTACTTAGCAAGTGTTGCAAGTTGCCCTGTTTTCATCCGTTCTCGTAAAGTACAACCAAACTTTTGAGCGTTTGAGCCGCCATGTTTCCTGCCAGGTAAATGACGCTCCGCAACGTGGTGACGTCATTCGGGGCGACTGGAATCGATAAGGGAATCGTTTGCAAAAATGGCAAACACTTCCAAGGAATTGAAACAGTGGGAACGTTTTCGATTCCCATCCCTAATCACCACAAGACTGAACTTTTGATACTTTCCATTTGGGAATTTAAATATGTGCTTCTGCATAACTGGCTGTGGCAAGTAGTTATTAGATTTCCTCTCACTTTTTTTGTTTGTTTGTTTTGGGCTTCTTCTTCTTCTTTACTATTCCCCATATGTCAGAAGGATTGAGATGGTTTTATATAAATCAGCATTTTTCCAAAATCTAGCATGTCTGGCACCAAACCCTGTGCCACATCCAGTCCCTTAAACCACTTTTTGTCCCCATTCTGATGCTTTGTTTGAACTCCAGTGACTCTTCTTAACCATGTCTACATGCCTAAAAACATTTAGTTTTCTCTATATATGTCCTTTAACAAGCCTCTGGAAGGGTTTCAGTTACCAGACAGAATATTTTCATATATACATACACTATAAAGAGCATGGTGCTAGTCCTTAGTAACACAATCACAGCCTCACAATCCATTTTTGTTTATGTGCTACTCTGGTTCTTTAGGCAGAGGCCATGAATCACGCTGCCTCTAAGCAGAGTTCATCTTGCTGTCTGGCATCACCTTTCTGCTTTTATAGATATTCATTTGCTACACTTGGTAAAAAAAAAAAAAAAGAAAAAACCCCAGCTATAAACACACTGTCCTCCAGTAGAAAAACCATTTTGATCTTCTTGTTCAATATTTCAGCAAACAGGCAGCCTGCCTGACAGACATTAGAAACACATTTCTCCAGAATATCGGTGGAATCTTGTTTGAGCAGGAATAAGTACAGAAGATGATCCTGTGACAAACTCCAAAAGTCTAGAAGGCCTGTACCCAATCATCAGATACACTCCTGGCACGTTAATGGCTTAAAACAATACGCGCATTACCAAGGACACAGTGATTGGTGAAGGAGAGTATATGCTAATTCAGTTATTCAGTCATGAAATTTGTCAACTGTAACCGCTGATATAGAGCGAGGGAGAAAAAGAAGCCAGAGGCTACGTAAAACCCATACTGCCGAACAAATGGGCAGATCATAAATAACATGTGTCTCTCTTGCTGTGAGGCAGCAGGACAGTCGGTGTTCAGTGGAAACCAGAGTGACAAAATACAATGTAACTGAAACTTAATAATTGTGTGAAATCATAAATACTGCTCTAATGAACAGTATTCATTGCTATGCAGCTTCCTGCTCATAAAATAATTATTTTATGATTACCGCACTGACTGATGTTAATGTCAGCAGCTATTTGTGAGACAGTGATATTTAAAATGGGTAATTAAAAGTGATTTTCTCCCTGTCTGCCACTCGCCACCACCGATGACTCCACGTCTGTCATCAGTCAGATGTTGCAATGTAATTATATGGGAACACACACATGCACAACCTCAGTTTCAAGCAATGTGCAATCTTTTGTTTCATTTCCCAACAAAAATGATATTCATTCAACAGGTGAAGCAGGTGTGGATGATGGAGTAAGAGGGCTTTAAAGATGGAAAGTACGATCCAGCCAAGTTCCTGGCAGTGTGATCCCTCTATGGTGCCTCGTACACATGCGTATTCCACCCCCACTGTTATTTTAGCTTATAACTGTAGACGAAAGTCTTGGCTTTGTTGTTGCTCTCATCCTGTAGAGTTGTGTCACAGTTAGTGAAGGAAGATTCTGGTGTTTATTATATTTATTATTCTCGTGTGTTTATTGTTCAATGATAATTTTTAATTGCCCTGGGTCAGCACGTCTCAATTTCAATAAAGTTGTATTTACAGAGGGGAAGGGACGGAAAGCGTCTGCTACATTTGCATTTATTTATTGGATTTCAAAGAGATTTAGAATGTGCTGAGTTTATTATTATTCTCATCAGAGATGAAACGATGTGCAAAGCACCGTGCTCACGTTTATCTAGCGCTGTCTGGTCCTACTGACTGCTCAAAGCACTTTTTAACCACACAGTCATGCAGCGCTTTTTATTCTGCACATTTCCAAGCACTTTATCTACCTCACATCCGTGGCCAATTTACAATCACCTATTAACCTAACATGCGGGTGTTTGGACTGTGGGAAGAAACCAGAGTACCCAGAGGAAACCCACGCAGGGAGAGTGAGAACATGCACACTCCACACAGAGGTGCTGAACCAGGAACCTTCTGGCTGGGAGGTAACATTGCTAACCGCTGCACAACTGTGCGGCTGCACGAAAATGCACAGTCTGGGCCACATGCTTAATTTAAAACATTTAGGAAGAAGAAGATTTTAAAAGAAGGAAATATTCTTTCCCAGTATGAGCAGAGCATGCCACATTAAAAGTATAATAAGTGACAGTATAATGTTCTTCTGATCGTCTGTCTCACTGTCAGTAATTACTGATTTCATTAATTTGGTCTCTTTCTCTCTCATGCATGAATTCTTTAACTCGTGACCTGTGATTTAAAAGTGGAAGGAAGTGCTGGGATGTTTGTCAGCATGAAAAATTTCACATTTGTAATTTTCAGCTTGAATTTTTCACAAGCCATATGGAACCGTGTTGTAGACCAAGCATGGAGTGCAGCTTTACTGTGGAGCAGCCACTAAGGAGGGCAGACAGCCTGTCTCTGCACATCACATTAGAGAGCCTCCTTGGCCATGTATGCATATAGATGTGTGTGCACGTGGGTTTTTTATTTGTGTGTGTCCTTCCATGTGGATCTACAGAGGGTCTGTCGGCGTGCCTGACTGAATGCACATGTCCCTCTGAGCATGTGCGAGAGTAGTTTAGCACATGTGACTTCGCCTTCTATGTCTTTCTCCTTACATCTGTATTTTCCTGTCTTGGCAGTCACAATGCCTTTCAGAGTAACTTAAGTTCTTAGTAGTCTCTAATGAGTGACGATGTATAGAGATTGCAGCCTATAGACTGAGAATCAATGACTCGACAGTGTGTGGTGAAGTGATCAGCATAATCGCTGTTCCGCTTTACTTCAAAGTCCAAGCCAAGCTGTTTCTTCAAGACTATCGGCAGAACCACTGAGTCATTTAACCAAGGCCTAGACTGCAAATAAGATCTCTTCATTGTAGGAGATCTATAGTCTACTAAGTGTAAGCGCTCTGTGGTCTAGGTGTTACACATTTCGGTATAATAAAATGTGGGAATAAGGCAGAATAAACAGAAGGATTGGTGGTTTAACAGCTGGAGAGGCACTAATGGCATAGAAAAGGCATCATTTTCTATTTTTCTACTCTGGCTTGAGAGATACAAAAAAGAACAAACTACAAAGACACACACACACACACACACACACACTCTCCTGCAGACACACACTTATATCCTGAGACTTCTTCAACCACTTCTCAGTTCCATCAGCTCTTCTCCTGAGGTTGCTGTTCCTGTCTTGTCTCTACATGCCTTGTGAAATGAATTCAAGAATGCGCATGCACACATATTCACACAAACGTGTTAATGCTGGCTGAAGTAAAACCTAGCCGGGAGACATTTGATGTATTGCCATCATGGCTGGCTGGTGTTAGGTAAGGTGGAATCCACTCACTGTTAACTTGAATCGGATTCACTTCTTGCAACAAGAGAACCGCTGATCGAAGCACACAAACCGAGCTCCTTGCTTTGTCTCTCAGGTAAACGGACCGCCGTTTTGAACATATAACCGCTTTAAAATAGGTCAATCATTACCTAAATTCAGACAATTTTCAGAAAGAACAATAAAAAATAGAAGCTAAAAAAAACTGAATAAATAAATCAGTTTTTTTACTCCTTTCACTGTACCTGCATGATGGATATGAATAAAGTACTCGATAACCAGGTTTCACTCACGGTGCACTTTAGAAACATACCTGCCCAAGAGGTTAACGTACCATTTGTCCAGTATGTTCATCATTTTCCTGAAGCCTTCATCACTCGTGTTTACTCAACACATATCTTTAAATGTAATGTAATTTCAATGTGCCTATGCATTTGACGGATACACTCGTTTGCTGTACAGTTTTATGGATGATTCACGTTAGCCTCCAATGTATCATTTCTCCTGGTTTTCATGCATTAATTAACTGCAGCTTTTGGTGTTTTTTCAGGCAGTTAAATAAAATATTTGTGCTGCTATTCTGCACAGATAAAACTACAACTCTACAGCACTCTTGGCAAATTATTTTGTCTTGGTTCAATTCAATTCAGTTTTATTTATATAGTGCAAAATCACAACCAAAGTCACCACAAGGCCCCCTATATTAAAAAGACCCACAGTAATAAAGAGAAAACGCCCCATGCAACCAAGCAATTGGTGACACAGGGAAGGAAAAACTCCCTTCTAAAGAAACCTGTTCAGGGAGGGGCAGCCATCTGGTGACTGACAGACCCAGTATGACTGTGTAGCGTGCTCGAACTCTGAATCTGAACTACCGTATTTACAGAAAAAAATGGCAATAGCCAATATTCAAGTCAAAGCTTCAAAATGGCCCAAATCAATTGGTGATGTCATAGTAGCTACATCGCCCAATTATAAATAGTCTGTGCTGACAACACTTTACATAGTCAGCATGAATCTACATTAGCTTTTGATTATCCCAAATTCTCACTGTAGAGATTGTCCAAAAAAATGTAAATCATTGCTTCAGAAATGAAACCGGCAGCCACGAATTGATTTGACTTGAACGTTTAAAGAGAGAACGGGGAGCTGTAATGGCAGTGACCACAGCCGCTCACTGGGGTACTCTTATAATGAAAGCAAAACCGAATAGCTTTAGTGGCTCCCAACATTGTAATCAAATTAACTTTACATGCCTGTGTGTGTGTGTGTGTGTGTGTGTGTGTGTGTGTGTGTGTGTGTGTGTGTGTGTGTGTGTGTGTGTGTGTGTACCTCTGTGAATGCATGTGCGAAAGAGAAAGAGACAGCGGGTGTGTTTTGAATTAGTGAGAGCGACAACCTTGAGGTGACCTAAAGGATTGTATTCAGTAATTATCTGATTACTCGTCTGTTTTTCCTCACTCAGACACCCTGCAACTGGATAATGCTGTAACTCACTGATCACAACCTACTTTACAATCAATTACCCATTAACAGAAGAACGGTCACAATGCACACGGGCAGACAAACGCCGCCTTTGCTGCCACCGTTTCAGAGCAAAATGTGACAAAAGAAAAACACAAAAGTGCAAATTCTAAACTTTTCCTCATCTTGTGACTTTTCTATTTATCTGCCTCACTCGCTGTTTTTCTCGTAGCTTTGTGCAGACCTCAGCACTTCGCTGAAAGCCTGGTGAAGCACCACAGTGAGAAGGTGTCTCTGTCCCCTCTCAATGTCTTTTCACGATCCTTCCATTTATGAAAATGTTTGCCCTTGCCTTGTCAAAAATGTCTCTTTGAGAGGAGATGATGCCTGGCAGCCAGAGAACAGGAGAGTCAATCTTACACACAAACAGCCACAAAACACACACGCAAAGCCATGGATATAGGTACTCACATTTCAACAAGGACACACATTTACTACACACACACACAATCTCACAAAAAAAACCCTTCTTGTCTCCAAGAAGCGATAACATTATGAGAAATTTTCAGTTTGTACAAGGAAGGCCAAAGGAGGGGCGCACGTCCACCTAAGATGCCAGATTAAAGAAAAGATTCAGACTCATCAATCATTCTCCCTTTCAGTCATCCCTTAATGGAACATCTGCACGAGGCAGATGTTAAGACGTAAATGCACTGGCTGCAATATAAATATCCTTCACGTCGCTCACGTTAGATACGCAGCACCAAAAATGACAAAGACAGCCAGTTCAGATGAAGGGCAGCTGGTGCACAACACTTATCACAACATGAAAGCCGAAGGCACAGCGTAACATTTTCAAGCCATCACAGCATATTATATGAAGTCAAACCGAACACGCGACACTAAAATCACTTCCTGCTTTTATCCTTAGGTGATTTTGTCATTTTCAATTATTGAGTTTGGTTGGGTAAGGTTTTTGCTTGTTTTTTTCATTTTATTAGTTACATCCAAATCTGCCCCACAAATCTTGAAATGGATTTTTCTGGGTAATACTTGTGGTTCCTGGAATATTTAAAAGTAGATCCTTTAGCTCGGGAGACAGACAGCCTTTCCGCTTTTAGGATTAGGCTTAAAACTTTCCTTTTTTAGAAATCATATAGATAAGTCTAGATCCGGTGGCCCAGAGTCCTTCCTTAGTTACACTGAACAACACTTGGGCAGGGGCTCCTGGGGGGTTCCCATCTTTTTCACTCATTATCCATTTAATAATTAGTTACTATTTACTTTGGCTTCCACAGGGTGTCTTTTGTCCTGTCTACCTCCCCTGATCCGGTCATCCAACCACAGCAGATTCCAGAGGTTTCTTCCTGCTAAAAGGGAGTTTTTATTTCCCACTGTCACCAAGTGCTTACACATTTGTAGGGTCATATTGTCGGGTCTTTACCTTATGATATAAAATGCCTTGAGGTGGCTGTTGTCGTAAGTTAGTGCTACATAAATAAAATAGACTTGTACTGAACTGACTTGGATTGAGAGGCACCAGCCTTTCAAACTTACTTATGCTGCTTGAGAATTAAAAGTGATTAAGAACAGCTTACATTATAATGACCTTCACTGCAAGCCTACAGCCAATAAAGCCTGTAAGTCCAGCACTCTGACATACCCCTAATAAAAATCGTAACTGTAAAAGCTTCACGACGACACACAGAATGAATTCACATTCCTGCCTGTATGTGCATGTAACTGAACAGCATGACCTCAGGAACATAAAAAGCTCTTATTCCAGCACAGGTAGCAGCTATAACGTGTTCCGCCTTAAATCTTTGTTGCCTAGAGGTATGGGATTTTCAGTGTCACACACATGTGATCTTTGTGAACCAGGGAGGCGAGTACCCAACCTTAACATGAGAAATGAACTGAAAAGTAGTACGAGGCCTTTGGGCTCAATCACGGTAGTGACTCAGCCACTTGAATCACACGGGAAGGATATCACACAACCAGGGATTTCTAATCCACAAAAGCTCACTTCTCACTGTCTGTGCTGTAACCCCCAGGCATTTTTGAGAGTCATCCACCCTGATGGGACTGCGAGCACGCGAACGCCTCTGAACTGGGAAGACCTTTCTTGTTGGATTACTTGTACCCCCCTTTCTTTTATTAAAGAAGTTTTGTGTGTTCTTCCTGGCAATCTGCCTCGGTGGTCTCGTATTTCATTGTGAAGCCGACCTCGGTGTTCCCTCAGGTAGCACGCGGTGTATTCACTATAACTTTACAATATGTGAAAAGAAATTGGCTGCAGAGGTGATCTACAATAGAGCCAATATTGTGGATGTTGTAAACAGACAATGACCCACCGACAGGTGAATATACAGTACACAAGCGGACATATAGATATACAGCTACCTACCTGTGTGGCTTCTGTGTGCATGTGTGAGGGAGGCCAGACAAAGAGATAGCAGCAGACTCCACACACCTACTCCACAAATGCAAGGACCCCGTTCCCGCATTCTGTCAAAGGGAAAGTAAGCACACAAATGTTGTTAGTGGACACAAGAGAAGAGACAAATTTAGAGAATGCATTGCTTTACTTGTATATATGCAAAAAACATTCATTTGATTCTCACTGCAGAACTGTTATTAGTGACTCTCTATCCCCCTCTACCTAATTGGCACCACACACTGCTGTATATGTTCATGCATGAAGTGAAAAAAGCATCAGCTGAAGCGCAAAGGTTAGTTCAGTGTTTCCCATGAATTCACCAGAACGTTCTCGCACAATAACATGTTAGGCGTTTTGGTAGAAACACTTTAAGAAGTCAGGTGGTGTAAAGAGCAACATTCACACAGTCATACTCTAAAGCAGTGGTTCTTGACCTGGGTTCGATCGAACCCTAGGGGTTTGGCAGAGCCTCCGCCATGACATGCATGGCTCATTTTGTGCAGAGTAAAAAACATATCTATGTCTTGAATTTGAAAAACATCATATTTTATTTTTCACTAAAGAGGGGTTCAGTGAATGCGCACATGAAACTGGTGGGGTTCGGTACCTCCAACAAGGTTAAGAACCACTGCTCTAAAGGATCTATTGAGGGCAACTTGGGGTTAAGTCTCTTGCCTAAGGATACTTGACTGGCATGCGGGCTGGATGAGCAGAGGACCAATCCATACACATTCATTCTACCACCTGAACCACATAACTGACTGCAAGTACACAAAAAGCACCTAACGCAGTCCACATTAAGAGCCGGGCTTGGTGGATGTCTGAAACACGGGACTATCACTCAGAAGACTGCTGGTTAAACCATGTTCAACACAAACCTTTTTACATTTACACTTATTTTTTCCTATTTGGCAGATGATTAGGGTAAAGTCTGGTTGGGACTCGAGTCCATGGTTTTGGATTGAAGTTATTACCGTTTAAACTCTGTGGTGAAAGGGTTTCCTTTTTGGCAGAAAGTCCTGAGGATAATCTTTTGCTGTGGGGCTGCACCTTCAACCTAACGCCATAAAACAGCTATATTCAATCTCAGAAAACTGTCTTAAAATCACTGAAAGCTCTCTTCGAGTTCTCTCTAATGAAGCTTGGGCATAAGTTCAGTAAGGAAGATCTGTAATCACTCATCTGGCTGGTTTTCTGGGTGTCAGGTTGCTTTTCTATTCTTTAAATCACTCCCACTTTCCCACGCTGTCAGTCTCAATGCTGTCATCATTACTCTAGTCCAATCATCTTCTTTCTTGCCCTCTTTGAGCCAATCAACCTCTGCTTTATGTGATTTACATCTGTGATCTCCATCATTTTCCCTTTCAAACTCATTCGTGCAACCCACCTCCTGCCCATCTCCAACTCACAGACACCTCAGAGATGTATCCAAGCCTCAGTCTTCGTCTTCACCACCACCAGCATCTAGACTCCGGGGAGTCCTGTCCTAAATCGCCGCTGGGACTCCATTCTGCCATGATGAGTCATCAGAGTCTAACCACCAAATTTAATAATTTCTCAATAAACAATGTTCAGTTCTTCCAAGTGAGTTCTTCCATTTCTCTTTATTGAACTAAGGTAGAGCCTGTTGCAGAGCGAAGTTCAAATTGATTTTGTTCCTAGGTTTGAATCACACATGTATAAAGCTGTTCAGTCTTGCTTCCTAGAAATTAGAAGTATGTCTAGTGGAAAACAAATAAAACTTTCACACTGAGACCTGGAGAAAGCCATCCACATATTTATTTTCTCTACTGCAACTCTCTCCTGTCTGGCATGAATGAAAAGTTACTCTCTTGCCTGCAGCTGGTTCAGAATTCAGCAGCACAGCTTCTTACTGGTATTAGCAGACAGCAATCACATCACTCAATTCCTGGCTTTTTTCCATTGGCTCCCTGTACGATTTAGAATTGATTTTAAGATTTTAATCATCACTTTTTAATGATGTTGCAATCTGGCCCCAAGCTACTTGGATGAAATGTTGACCCTGTATGAGCTAACTTCAAGCCTTAGATCCTCACATGGGGCCCTTTTGGCTAAATCATAGTCAAGAATAAAATCTAAAAGTGATTGTGCTTCTGTTTTTGGGGCCTCTCAACTTTGGAATGACCTACCTGAGGAAATAAAATGTGCAGAATTAGTAAACCTCTAAATCACTTTTTGAGACACTTTTTATGTGATTTCATTACATGTGATGTCTTTGATATTCTTTGATCCTCTGGTTAACATCTTTCATATGTCACATTTTAAATCTTTTTTTTCAGAATCAGAATACTTTAATAATCCAAAGGGAAATTATGTGGTTACAGTTGCTCCAATAAGAGCAGTGACAGAATGAACTCAATTAAATAATAATACAATATATTACAAAGTTACAAAACATAACAAATAGCTCTAGTATAAATATCTAAAATATTACAGAGATTAAATATTTATGATTGATTGAATTGTTTTTATTTTTTTGTTTTTGTTGTTAAGCCACTTAATAAATGATAATGGTAAATAGACTATACTACTTATATATCACCTTTCTACTTAAGTTGAGGACTCAAAACACTTTCATTCACCCAGTTCACGCACACAAGTTCATTCTCTAAAGGAGCCAGGGCAACTTGGGGTTCAGTATTTTCCCTAAGGATACTTTGATATGCGGATTGAAGGAACTGGGGATCAATCCATCCAAATCCAAGTTCCAACTGGTGGATGATCTGAACCACAAACTACTTACTGCAAACATAAAAAAGGACCTAACACAATGGAAGAACCTACACATAATAAACTACTTAAAACCTTAATTTTTCTGTCGGGCATAAAATTGAAGTTTTGTACCAACAAAGTGATTCCCAAACAACCATTAGCCAAAAACTTGGTACATGTCAGAATTGTGTGCAGTGTGTCCTTAAATTATTAATTATTAATATTAGTATCTGAAAGTCATGTCCTCAGGGTACAGGAAAATAGCCAGCAAAGATCTGACACGGGACCCAAGAGCTGCATCTGGTGCCTTAGCTGATCCATCTACTTATTTTAAAATGGTCTTGATAATTCTTCTTCTAATTCATGGATTCTAAAATAATATGTACAAAGACAGATGATGAATCCTAACAGTGTTTGTGATTTTAAAACTTTTTATGCCTGTGGCACAATTATGTCCATACTTGAGTCACGTTGAGCGTCAAATGTCATTTCTCTAATGCCGTGATGTATCATCTGTGTTACACCTTCTTAACGTAGTAACTGTGAGCATCCTGTAGAATTTAGCCAGCACAACGTCACTGCCATGCATGATTGTTGAGAAAACAGTCATGTATAACCCTTATACTCTACGACTAATGTCAAACATACACAACTGGCAATTATACCCTGCAGTGACCTTCTGTCTCCCTAATAAATACAAAAAAGGCTATTTCACTGTTCACTGCAATAAAAGCACCGGGGATGTGCCAAGAACGGTTCTGGCATTTTTGTGCCCAGACTTGCCTGGCACAGTGTGGAAACAAGATGGAAAGAAAACATCATCATCCACTTCAGGTTTGGCAGTGTTGGCTATTTGCTTTTACCACTTTCATCCCACTTAAAGACAGCACTCCCTGTCATGGCGCACTAACTGTCGGCTTTTCAGAGGAACCGCATTGCTCTTTGGGGCATACGTTTCAAAATGTGAATACAGCATCTCAAATATGCTACTGAGTGAAAAATTGTGTTCCGTCGGCAACATCCACCCATATGCTGCTGAATCTGTTGCTGCTGTTGCAAGTCACGAGGCCACAAATTTGAGAAAGAAAAGACTGCAGGATGAAGGCATAATGCACACTAAGACACGGAGCCGACTCAGGACAGGTGCACGTTTGTTTTGGGGTAAAGAAATAACGACCTATTAGAGAACAGATACTGCCAATGTCCAAGCAGCCAACAACAAAAACAAGCAAAACAACAAAGCAAAAAAAAACCTGTAACACAAAGCTTTTATACCCTCAGGTCTGACAGGAATCTGCAAGCAAGTACAAAACAACTCACCAATAAATCTAATAAAAACAACTTTTCTGATTTAAAAAAATATATTCATCAACTATACTGATCAAATAACAGATTTTATTTATGTGTGTGTATTCAATGTGGACAAGGCCAACAATGGTGAGTAAACACTTAGAGTACTGGGTATCCAAATGCTGGCAGGTGTTTCCACTGAAGTAAAGGATGCACATAATTAAAGCACTTTACATTCTGGGCACTAAGTACACGCAAAAAGTTCTTCAACAGACAAACAAGCTGTGTGTTTTCTACCAAGGAAACTGTTTGGTCAGTAAACTTGTGTACATGTGTTTGCGCACTGGTGTGAATAAATAACTGCAGGATGCTGGTAAAGCAAAAGCAAATGCAAGAGGCAGCTGAGCTCTTTTTTATCTTTTACATATGTTGTTTAAATATCTATAGCTTTGCTCAAAACTCAACTAAGTCAACTATATGCTACTACTAGTCTTGGTCGTACTCCAACTCCAACCTCCAAACACTAAACAGTAGTGAGCAAATGTCTTCAGTCATCCCTCATTTCTTTATATTTTGTTAGGAGACTGGGAATAGCTGCAGTTATTTATTGAACCATGTGCAAACATACATGGAGCTTGAACTCTTTTAAGCAAAGTTTCTTATCATTTCTTCTTGTTGTCTTCAGGAATAGTTCACCAGGTTTCTTGAAATAAATTCAAAGCTCTTCTTTTCTTCTTTCTACTTTTGTTCTATATCAAGATGATACACCACTTTGCATTTAAGCATGAACTATTATTATTATTCTTTGCCCTGCCTTCCTCCCTTTTCATCCTGTTAAAAGAGAGTTTTTCCTTCCCACTTTCACCTGGTGCTTTCTCATATGGCATCATCTGATTGATGGGGTTTTCTCTGTATTATTGTACAGTTTTTAAATATAAAGCTTCTTAAGGCAGCTACTGTTGTGATTTGGTGCTATATAAACAAAATCAAATTCAATTGAACTGAATGATCCCACACTGCTTCAATAATGTTGAGCTGTGGGCTCTGAGGAGGTCAGTCTATGACTGATAATGTTTTTCTTTCTAAGAACTGGCAGTGTGTTTGGGGTCATCGTCATGCTGAAAATGAAGGCGCTGCCAGTCAAACTCTTTCCAGATGATAATGCATAGTGAATCAAAAGCAGATGTTACTTCTCTGCTTCCATAATTTAATCAATTTTGATAAGATCCCCATGATTACAGGTTGAAATACAGCCCCAACCCGTGAAAGAGCCTCCACCTTGTTTTACAGATGGCTGTAGAACCTGGCTGTTGTACCTATATTATTCGTACATATTGACAACAAAAAATAAAATCTGAAGTTGTCACTCCATAAGATCTGTTGCCACGGATTTTCAGCCTAGCTCTTGTGTAATTTGAAACACCCTAACCTCTTATTCCTGATTCCCTTCTTTAAGATCAGCTTCTTGATGGTCATCCTTCCACTCAGATCTTTTCTAATGAAGCTTCATCAAATACTGTAGTAGTTGGGTCAACTAGGCCCAGATACATCTCTCAGATTTGGCAATGTTTCCCATTAAATACACAACTTTCAGATACTGTTCATCTGCTGCAGATAGATTTTTAGGGCTGATCATTTTTCTTTTATTCTCCACTTTCCAGTTTTCTTATGTTGGCACGATGGCAAGTTTACAGCTAATAGTTATTTGAGAATGACCTTGTTGGGGCAGTAATATTTTATCACTGATACAGTAAGTGTGTAATTTTTGGCTCTTTTCATAGAAAAGTAAAATTAAATCACTAAAATACTTTTGAAAAGATCTGTGATGATGTAAGTAAAACAAACCAAGCTCTCCAGTTTTTGTGTGAGAGTCTGGGCAGATTAACTAAGTGCAGATGAGATTATGCACACACCTGGTTGGATCTGGGCATAATTTGATGTGTTTATTTTGTGCACATATTCTATATTCAAGGATGTATCTGCACGCACGTGTGAGACCGCTTTTGCCGTGAGGAAGTGTGTGTTAAGCTCTGGCTCGAGTTCTGAGCTTGGTGTGTGAGTCATCTGGTTATGCAGCCAGGCATTTGTAGAGCTGGGAGAAGCTGAAAAGCCAGACAGGCTGAGCCAAGGCTTTCTCTGGTTAGGGGGCATCACACACACACAGAGAGTGAGAGAATCATATATATGTGTGTGTGTGTGTGTGTGTGTGTGTGTGTGTGTGTGTGTGTGTGTGTGTGTGTGTGTGTGTGTGTGTGTGTGTGTGTGTACTTTTCATCTCTTGTTCCTTTCATCTCTTCCAGTCTTCCTATATCTTTCCTTCTCTCCCTTCTCCTCTCACCCTCTTCCTGCTGTCCTCACCTATCTTCTGCTGGTACTAAATAATTAGGAAACAAAGCAGAGACAGTGCCTGCTTCCTCTCCAGCTCATTTAGATACACAGCAGTGTTTGTGATGATGCAGTGCCACTTCATTATGGCTGGTTGTTTGGTCTGTCTGCCGCAGAATGAGTGGGTGTGTGATATAGAAATGGATTCAGAAAGGGGCAGCAGAAGACAGAGAGAGAGAGAGTAGAGGAGAGGAGCACTGTGGTTGTGTGTGTGTTCGTGTACGTGTGTGTCTGACTGCTCAGGAACAAGGGGTTCTGATCAATAGCTTCTAAACAGCTCGACTCTCCATCAGTATCAAACTCATCAGAGGACGGTGACTCACACATCTGCACACACTCAAAGGCAACAGACAAATTGTCTATACTGACAAACCAAAAGTCCACATGTGAGTTCGGAACTTTGTGAATTTCGAGATCACAGCGGCTGGTAAACAAGCGCTTCAAGCAGTGCAGACTCCAGAAATCCTAAACTCCTCTAATCACATCTTTAGCGTTAACACTGGTGAGAAAACATGCTCACAGGTGTACACACTGGTGATCACACCCACAAACTACACCCTTTTTGGCTCCTACCTCAAAGCACACTGTGTTCTGTTGATCTTATGTGCTGCACAATAATGTTTAACATTTAGTATTTACTGTCATATTCCCATATATCATTGTGATGTTGTTTATTCTATTACTCTTGTTCTCTTCTGCTTGCTTTCTTTTTTCTTTCTCAGCAGGTGATCCAGGTGATTGATATATGCATTTTTTTTTCTCTGCCCGTTCTGTTGGTTTTTGTCTTTTGCCCTTCTCCCCCGTCCCTCTTCTCAGCTGTTTCTCTTTCCCTCTTTCTTTCCCCCAGTCAAGTCTGTCCCGTATTCAGTAAGTGAAAATAAAATAAACAATAAAAGGTGAATCAAATGGACCATTACGGCAAGGCTGGGATGGTCAGTTTGGTAAAGTAAATCCGTTGGGCATCTTTCTTTGCCTTTAGACAATAATTCTGATGCAAAAGAGCCAAACAGGACAGGCCAAAAAAAAAAAAAAAAAAAAAAAAAAAAAACACTGGTGAGAAAACAGCATTAAATCTCATAACCCGGGATGATGTAGCTTTTTTAACAGAACACAGAGGAGCAAAAGAGAAAGTAAAAGCGAGTTGAGAAAGAAATAGTTGGTGAAAGAGCGGTGGTCTCCAATGACTTCAGCAGTCTGTTCCATCCCTTTAATTAGTCCCATTGGAATACCCTCCCCGCTCCACGCAGCTGATCAGTTTCCTCTCCATATCTCCAGTCTGTTTTTGTGTGTGCGAACACGTGGGCGTGTGTGTTTGTATGCATCTTAGCTAAAGCCGGACAGACATCTCACGGGCATATGAGCCCTGGATGAGCTCCCAGTGGTAATAGAGAAAAATGTAGTAGAAATACATTAATACTCCAGGAGTTTCCATTCTTTAAGATATAAGCCATTTGGAAAATGAGATCCCTGTGCGCTCTGCATCAGTCACTGCAGCAATTAACATAAAGCGATTTTGATATTAGAACACACACATTGTTACCCACGGTCACAAAAACTGACATTTTTATTTTCATGCATACTGAGAAACAGTCTTTCAGTGACATCATTTACAAGAGGGAATAAACTGTTTTAAAGTAGCAGTTGTGCCAGTACACTATAAGGGATTTTTAGGGTTGCTTTCACACCCCTGTTCAGTTTATACAGGCGCAATTGTCCCTTTAGTGTGGTTCATTTAGGCCAATGTGAAAGCTGTCACCTCAACTGTGGTGCAAACCAGCCAACCTGAGAGCATCAGGTCCAGTTCTACATGAAATGTAGAGGTACATTTCATTAGTGGTGTGAAAGCGAATCAAATGCAGCATTTTAACAGCTGAGCTCACAGTTCAGCCAACAGAAACATCTGATAAGGCTTCTTTACAACATTTATTTTAAATAATAGCCATCGGGAACTTTATAGTTGGGGAATGGTGACACGTCTTTCAGCAGTAGCTCTGGTCTCTCGTGGTCAACCCACGTGTATGCAGACTCCGGTATATGTAACATCAACTAGTTGATTTTTTTAAACGAAACTACAGCTTAATCCATCTGCTCATAAAGGTCTGTAAGCAACATGAAAAGTAATATACAGTACACTGTATATTTATGCAGCTTGTAACTATGGTAACGGGTTTTCATGTCAGCATATGAGTGCAGGGATTTTATTATAATGAGATAGTCAAAAACATTAAAAACGTGGTGAAATTAGCTTCTCCAATTCAGTAAAAAGCTCTTGGAGATTTTTTTTACCATTTAAATCAGACAGACCTCCTCCTGCAGCTCCTCCCTCTTTTTCTGAGCACAGAACAAACAGCAAGTATGGCCATACATGCTCTAAGTGCGCCAGTTAATAAAGGCATTTGGCTTCACTCATATGTGAAAATCCTCAGCTCACAACGTAGCACCACTTTATTTTACTGCTTTCTCTCTCTCTCTGAGACCTATGATTGGTCAAAGTCAGTCTCCCATTACAGGCTAGATTTTATAACACCTGAAAACAGAGCCAAGAAGAGGTGTAAGAGTCGAGTTCCCTCTCACATCACTTGAATTACGATATGCTGAAAGGTTATTTATTTATTTTTTTGTTTAGCAGTGACATCAACAACATGTTGACTCCACTAGCTTAATGACAAAGAGACAAAGCCTTATTTGTCTCATCTCTTTGTCGTATTTATAATAATAATATTCACGTTAGAGTAAATTGTGCTCGTAATTAGTTAACAAATAGAAGAAAACTGTCCTGCTGACTTCAATTCACCAGTGCCGCACACCACCAAGGTTATTATTTTTCTGAGGGCCACACAAGGTGTTTATGGGCCCTAAAATTTCCCCATTGTTATATCGTCTTTTATTGCAATGAGAGTAATTTCAGCTCTAACAGTGAGAAACTCTTTGGCACCAATTAGCGGTGACATCTGTGATCCCTACAATCTGTTACCTTGTATTTTTTTCTGTCCTTGAGCATTGAAATTAAGTAGCTATTGTATGACTGTGACTTCAGAACAATAGATATGAATCATAATCATCCTGATAATTTAAGGGAGAGCTGACTATCTCACTCGCCCGAGGAGCAAAGGTCATCATGATGCTCGCAAGCTTGTTGTTCTATTTAAAGTGAAAACTACCAAGAGAAAATGGAAGCTGCTGTTTGATACCAACAAGAAGCAGCAAAAAAGAAAGGAAAGGACGCAGAGAAAGATGAAAGGTAATTAGGCAAGTGCATAGGAAGTAAGCAAAAGAGCCAAAGGGAATGGTTCAAGGATGAAAGAGAAGGAAGGAATCCAAGGTTACCAGTAACCAGGGTTCCCAAGTACTGTACCTAAACCTGACACAATGCTTTTGTCTTCCTCTTCACCATCGCCTGTCCATTAAAGGAAAAATGTACCATAAAACGTTCACAAACAGTTGATTTTTTATACTGAATTTTCCATCTAGTCTGATTTATCGTTTGTGAGATCACGGGGTCTTTCGTCGATAAGGTACACGACTCAAACAGAAATGCTGTTAAGGCCAGATCCTGGTGCAGCCTGAATTACACTGTTGTAATACCAGAACAAAAATAATAAGGTATGAAAAACTGCTGGTGTGTGTCGCCTGCACCTTGTATCTCCACTCTTACTAAACTAGCATGTAGATGCTACACACAACAGTGGACAAGAATTGGGAGATGATGATTTGCCGAATGGATTCTGGGTATTCTTGCGAGTTAATGGACGGGCTTGTTTTGTAGCCAGAGTTAGAACTGCAAGGACTTTCCAAACCTAATTGCAACCTCGGGAGATTTCAGCTTGATTAGGCCTCCCCGATCCTGCCAGAAGCATGTGTGTGTGTGTGTGTGCATTTGCATGCATGAGTGTGTGATTCATGTGTGTCTTTCATTAATCAAATCCACAGTTTGGTCCTTGTGGCTAAACTCCCTCCATGTGACCTGTAGAAAAAGCCCGTGGCTAAAATTTAAACCTCCAATTTAACTACCATTGTGGAAACATATCTGAAACGTGTGAGTCAATGCGCATGAAAATCAGGAGAAGGATCGGGGGAAGAAGAGGGAGTGAGTTAATGAGGAGTGGGCATTTCCTCCTCCATTCCTCAACCTCTTATCATTCGTTCACTAGTTAACAGCACACTATGACTGCAGCAGAGTGCACATCACAGACTTGACATCCCCCATCTCTCAAATCAGCTTTTGCCTGCTGCTGCTACATGTGTGTCCCCGACACATCCCCGAAGCTTGAGTCGACCCAAGGGTGTCACACTCCATCCATCTCCATCCTCTCTCCTTCTTTGGCTCTGGCTCTGTTTGTCGCATGCTGTGCTAACCTGGAGAGCCCGCTGCACCACGAGGTACGATCCTGATGTCACTACCAATCCATCGTCCACACACAGCACAGCCACCCCAAAAACATCCTCAGGTCAAACGCACACACACATACACAGAGAGGAAAAAAACAGCGCTGCAGTGTGTGGCTGCTGACAGTACAGATCCAGGTGGTTAACGCAGTTATGTTGTCTGAGCCTTTCTATCAGCCACTAGTCCAACAGCATCAAACAATAAAAGAAAAAAGGAATTGCCAGGCTTCACCTACAGGCGCGAGCTACACCAACCCTGTAAGCTGGCTTAACACTGCAAAAATAACATCAAAGTCCTTCTCTCCGTAGAATACACAGCAGACCACTTTTATATTTATCTATCACATTTTGACTACACTTCAATTTCCGGCGAAGTTCTTGGGCAATGACAGAAAAGAACACTTTGAACTAAATAAACAAATGCAAAGAGGGATCTCTTGAAGCTTTGGAATTGAGGAAATATATTAAAGCAAAATGCTAATGGCCTCCACTATGTGCTCCCTGATGTGGGAAGCCCGGAAGCGTCAGGCATGGGAGAGCACGGATGGAAAAAATAACCCAGAAGGAAAAGATTGCTTCTTTAATTCAATTTAATTGCAGTTTTTTTTTTTCCTTTTGTAGACTTTTGGCTGAAATTATTACAACACTTAATGAAACAGGTGGAAGTCCATTCAGTACTTGAAAGCTTGTAGAGCTTTGTTTCTGAAGAATAGGAGCACTTGCAAAGTTAAACTGTGACACCAATGGGATTTTGTTGTACCTGAACGAGAAATGAAAACAGGCCGATCAGTTAAAGTCTCATCAGAGAGTGAAAGCAATAAAGAACTGCAGAGCCTCAGAGGCTTTAGGATAACTTCCTCCAGCACAGTTAAGCTGTTGGATGCAAAGAAAAGGTGCAGCTCTTCGCTTATTTCGGGGCTCAGGGACACAGGAAGAACGCAGGTTCTACTTTTCCAGCTCACTTTAATGGGAGTGCGATTTCATCCGTCTGTCTCCCAGACAGACAGGTGAAAGCGACCGGCAGTAAAAGCACTTACCGGTACTCTCTCTCTCCTTCTCCCTCTCTCTCTGTCTATACTTTCCTCTCTGTGCTTCCCAACTTAATTTTTCATCACACTGTGGTTTTCAGAAGACCGGGGCTTTTTCTTTTCTCCACTGCCCTCAGCTGGCATATTTAGATTCTACCCCACGTCCATTTCTATCTTCCTCTAGTTTCTGCGGACTTGTAGTAAAAATAGGTCTTTCTTCTAATTCTAATTTGTGTTGTACAGTTATTTCATTTTTAACCTTAATTTTTTATATTTTATTCCTTCCTAGTTAAATTTACCCTTTTTAATTTTTCATATTTATTTCCTATCTTATTCATAGCCTTTTCCTTTTTTTTCTTTAGGTCACGAGCAGTTGTCTAAGCATTTCACTGCATATCGTACTGTGTATGACTGTGTACGTGACAAATAAAATTTGAATTTGAATTTGATTCTTCTAGCATTTTTTATAAACCTTTGAATTATTACAACAGTAATAAGGCTCTGAAGATATATATTTTTCCTAACATCAAACAACTGATGACATTTAAAAGATATAGTTTCATACATCTAAACACAAATCCTGGCTTCACTGCTCAGTCACTTTATGCCCTGTTGAAAGTAAAGACTGTAAAGATTAAACAAACACACTCTCTGAATACAGCACCTGCCACAGAGGACACCGATATATAATATAAATTCAGTCATGCCAGATTAAAAGACAAGCTGCTGCCAGTTAGGGACCTTAAAAAAATGTTCAATCTGGGCGCAAAAAACCTTCATCCGGAGCTGGGTTCATTCATGTGTGTCAGTGGAGGACTGCCAACACCGCTAGTTTGAGTTGAAAATGTCAAAAAACATAGTGTTTGACAAGGGGGGGGGATGAGGCAGGATAAAAGTAAAAAAGTTCAGTGAACGATTGTGTGTGTGTGTGTGTGTGTGTGTGTGTGTGTGTGTGTGTGTGTGTGTGTGTGTACACGCATGTGACGTTTTGTGTGATGATTACTGATGTGAGCAGATGAGGGGCAGGAGGTGGCATTTAGGGTCCGAGCTTTTCTCCAGAAACTCTGCCTCGGGTTTATGAAACCCCAAAGAGAGGAAACAGCACTGGGATGACTTCCTGTTTTGTTTCCTTTTTTCTGTCTTTCACTAGATTATGTAATTTTGAAAGCACAACACAGCATTGAAAGCGGAGCGTCTCAATGATGGCTTCAGTCCTCTCTGGTCTCATTCTGTAACTCTCCTAAACTCCCCAGCTCAGACCTATTTCTCTGCCCTAAATGCATAATTCTGTAAATGAAGCATCTGCTTGGGTGGTCCCTGTAGGCCCATGTGTATCAGGCTGAGGCTGACTTAAAAATAGTTTTACTAACAGTTTCCAAAATAAGTAGCACAAGACTACGATTTTGAACTTGATAATGTATGTTAATGTCTAAGATGGCAATGGGTAAATAAGCTGTACGCAGTATAATGAATTTCAAAAATGTGATAACGCTGTAACTATTTACATTCAAATCAATCACGATACTGAACAGGTAGGTAAACGAAAACTAACAGTTAAGTTAATCATTTGGAAGCTTTCACACATATAACCAGCAGCAAGAACTTGCCAATATTTATCCAAACAAAATCACAGTGTTAAGTGTTTCTGGATTAACACTAATTATTGGTATATTGGCATGAAACCAATCATTTCTCTTCAGTTTCGATGTCGTCCTTCCAAAGATCAATATTCGGCATGCTTGCCAACAAGTTTCAGCCAGTGCCACACTGATGAGGAGACGTGACAATAACAGTAATAATTCAGATCCTGTTTAATAGCTGTTCACCAAACAACTCTTGAAGGACATAAACATAAATATAAGCTGATATCAGAACAGGAAATGGTGGCAAGCACGTCAATTTACTATTCTAAAGAGGCCGCAGGTATAAATATGCTTGGTTGTCTGTCACGGTGCTAGTTCTGTAAATGATAAATGGTAAATGCACTGGTTCTTATATGGCGCTTTTCTACGCTATCTGAGCACTCGGAGCGCTTTAGCTCTGATAAATTGGTGACCATTCCAGGGTAGTGATGTCACCAGTACTGATATCTCTCAATGCCAAACTTAGTTTAGTAGCTGTATGATGTATGTGCTGAATAAGGTTTCTAAAAAATCTATACTCAAATCCTAATCAGTACTAACATTTATCAGATTACATACTCATTTGTAACAGCACTGACATCAGCAGTGCTGTTTTTCTTAACTCACAGTGAACCTGAGAAAAACCTGCCAGAAGCACAGGAAATAAACATGGCTTAGATTAATCTCTTTGCACAGACCAGTATTGTTCTTTATTTTATTTTTTGTTTATGCTTCTTACTTTTTCGTTTTACACTCAAGGTTTCAAAAATTATGTTGAGTATTTTCCTGGTTATTAAGATTGAGGTTGAAGTTCTAGTATTGTGACGACCCGAATCCTGTTTTGCTTAAATCAACATGGCTTGTGCTTGTGCATAATATTGATTCTGATTGGCCAACATTTCTACATGTTTATATCACCACCTGTTGCTTTGGCATCCTCTTAGCTTGACATTGTTATTTAAATGGTCTGTACTTGTATAGCGCTTTACACAACCAGTCATCCACCCATTCACACACACACTGGTGATGGCAGCTACATTGTAGCCGCCCTGGGGCGCACTGACAGAGGCGAGGCTGCTGGACACTGGCGCCACCGGGCCCTCTGACCACCACCAGTAGGCAACGTGTGAAGTGTCTTGCTCAAGGACACAACGACCGAGACTGTCCAAGCCAGGGCTCGAACCGGCAACCTTCCGATTACAAGGCGAACTCCCAACTCTTGAGCCACATGTTCATGTGGACACAAATATTTTTCAAAGCAGACATGGAAAAATCTTCATTTAAAAAAGAGACCATGTGGATTTATGTCTCTACTTGAGATATTCTACTAATGCACAATGCCTTCTTTGCACTTCTGGTCTTTTCTAACGCTTTTAGTTATGCTTGCAATTCATCACTACAGGGCATTGTGTTATTTAGAGTTTTGTGTGATCTGTGTTCTTACAGTCAGAAATAACCAAGTTAACATAGACTCATTGCTGTTACATGGGCTGATCATGCTTACTGAGACCCCATTCTAGGTCTGGAAAAATATAATAAAGGATGAACTGAGTAATTCAATGTGATGGTGTGAGGTAATAGACGTATACATCTGTTTGACTTACTAATCTTAAATAAAATTATTTCACTTACTTGCTAACCATGTTGGAGGACACTGCTGGCAGAGCTGAGGAGTCATTCCGATAAACACAAAGACAGCGGGATACCTTCTATACCTTCTAAAAGGCCAATGCTTTCTCAACCTCTCACATATAAATTTCTCTTTGAAGTAGACCACCAAACCAAGAAGCTATGCATTTTATGACCCCAGAGAGGCAGGAGATGGGGCATCTATCAGAGGTAGTAATGATTTAAGCACAGCATGGGGGGAACCTGCAGTCCTGCAATGCTAAGCATTTCACCTCAAGGACCTTCTGTTCCCAAAATACATAAAACTCTATATAGTTCAGTTGAATATTCCCCATCTAGGGTGTTATGCCCTTGAGTCAAAAGTCAGCGGTTGGTGTGTGTGCTGATTGAGCCACATAAGCAGAGTGATAAATAAGCTCAGAGTGAGACATCATTTTCACAAGAGATCTTTGTATCCTATGTGCGGAAATGGAGCGAGGGAGCGTCCTGTTCACTAACCTATCTTTGATGTACCCTTTCGCTTATGATGTCGTGAAAAAGTGCTCCGGCAGTTATTAAATAGGGACTAGTTCATGTTCACACTAAGAGTGCTCTACACGTTCGCACCTCGGAAAACGTTCGTCTTTGTGAGTATTGACATGTGTAGAGACAGTCGTTATGTGTTTACATGGAGCGAACTGTATGCTGATGTAATGTACATGTTAAGCTAGGCTAATCGGCAAGTTGTTATTAAGATGTGTGTTAACCAGCGATTCATTATCATTTTTTCTCATGTTCTAGTTATATAAAAACAAGAAAGTCAAGCCTTGTGTGGAAGACCTCTTCTATTTGTTCGCTAGCTGTCTAACCTCACAGGGTCACGTGTCGTGAGGGCAGCATAGTAAAAAGACGAAGGAAAAGACGCCTACTCAGCGGGTTCAAACATACAGAGCTACTTTAAGCAACATGAGTCTACGCTCAGGAAGAAATTACCTAAAAGACTACGCTGCTGAAGAGCTAGACGAAGCAGCCGGTGGTGAACAGCAACCAGACGTTGCCACTCAACCAGCTACAACGCAGCAACGGTCTCAACCATTCGACACCAAGTCGCAGCAATCCAGAACCTCGACAAGGCGTTCTCAACGGACATCCTCATCAACAGCTTCTGCAGCTGCAAGGGCCTACGCCAAAGCTCAAGCAGCACGAGCTCAACTGGCCTTCGCTGAAAAGGAAGCTAATGCAATGAAACAGAGAGCTGAACTGGATGCTCATCTACATGTCCTCCAGTGCCAAAAAGCAATAGCCGCAGCTGAAGCAGAGGCCTCAGCCTATGAAGAAGCAGAGATTCAGAGCGGGGAGCTCTACGGAGAACTTTGTGAGGAAGCTGAGCCCATCAGTACAGTGCACCGCACTAACGAATATGTTCAACAACAATGTGAGTTACTCTACCCAGACACTCAGCACGACTCAGCACAGCCTCCTAAAGGAAATTGCAATGAAGTAGATGCACAAGACAGTACACAAATAACTAATCCTTTTATAACCAACACTCAGACGAAAACACCACCTGTAAATAGAGAAAGGAAACAGGAGCAAACAGTGAACACATGTGTAGTCGACACGTACTGGTCCAACTCCACAAAGCACACCCCCAACCTTAACAACTGCGTACCTGAATCAAGTGAAATGCAACAGTTTGCAAAATACCTAATTCGCAAAGAACTAGTCAGCACAGGTCTTTTGCAATTTGATGACAAACCTGAAAACTATTGGGCATGGAAAACCTCATTCATCAGCGCAACCAAAGACCTAAATTTGTCTCCAAGAGAGGAATTAGACTTGCTAGCAAAATGGTTGGGTCCAACATCATCCGAACAGGCTAAGCGCATTCGTGCTGTACACACCCTCAATCCTGCTGCAGGTGCGAAGATGGTCTGGCAACGCCTTGAAGAGTGCTACGGCTCACCTGAGGCTATTGAGGACGCACTCTTAAAAAAGGTAGAGGACTTTCCCAAACTCACAAACAAAGACAATGTTAAGCTGCAGGAACTTAGTGACATCTTATTGGAGCTTCAGTGTGCTAAACAAGATGGTGCACTCCCAGGACTTGCTTACCTGGACACAGCTAGAGGAGTCAGGCAAATAGTGGAAAAACTTCCCTTCAACCTACAGGAAAAGTGGACAACTGTAGGAACACAGTACAAGGAGACTCATAGTGTGTCATTTCCTCCTTTCTCAGTTTTCACACAATTTGTCCAGCGGCAAGCGAAAATGAGGAATGACCCAAGCTTTGCTATGTCCAAGGCCAACACCCATGTCCCTTCTCCAACAGAAAAACTGAGGTCTTATAGTCGCAAACCTACTGTGTCAGCACACAAAATGGACATTACGGCAGAGTCGGACCAGAATAATCTCAGTCCAAAGAAAATGGAGGAACCGGATCGCCAGTGCCCAATCCACAAAAAACCACATCCACTCAAAAAGTGTAAGCTCTTTAGAGACAAACCTATTGAAGAAAGACAAGCCTATCTCAAAGAGCACCACATATGCTACAGATGCTGTGGGTCTGTCCAACACATTGCAAAAAACTGTAAAGCAGTGGTTAAGTGTATCGAGTGTGACAGCCTTAAACACTTATCTGCAATGCATCCTGGTCCTACTCCTGCCCCTAAGAGTACTACACCAGGAAACAACGACAATGAAGAGCAAATCGAGAGCTCACCTTCAGTCGAGTCGAAGTGCACAGAGGTATGTGGCCAAGGTGATAGCCCACGTTCATGTTCTAAGATCAGTTTGGTCAAAGTGTATCCCGCAGGCCAAAAAGAGAGAGCTATAAAAATGTATGCAGTAATAGATGATCAGTCCAACAGGTCACTGGTTAAGTCAGAGTTTTTCAGCCTTTTCAAAATCAATGCCAAACCCACTCCATACACCTTAAAGACTTGCTCTGGCAGAGAACAAACCTCAGGTAGGAGAACTGTAAACTTCTTCCTCGAGTCTTTGGATGGAGAAGTCAACATCCAGCTACCCCCTTTAATTGAATGTGACTCTGTGCCGGACAATAGATCTGAAATACCCTCTCCAGAGATTGCCCAGCATCACCCACATCTTCTTCCAGTGACAGATAACATCCCACCTGTCGACCACCACGCCCCAATCCTTTTACTCCTTGGAAGGGACGTCATCAGGGTCCATAAGGTACGTGAGCAAATCAATGGACCCAATGATGCACCATACGCCCAAAGGCTAGACCTGGGTTGGGTTATTGTGGGGGAGGTGTGTCTAGGAAAAGTGCACAGTCAGTCAGAGGTCAATGTCTATAAAACACACACCTTAGATAATGGACGTGCATCCTATTTTGAGCCTTGCCCAAACACAATTCACGTTAAAGAGAATTATGGGGTCACTATGAATGCAACCTGCATCACAGACAATTTGGGACACTCTGTGTTTGTTAGATCTGAGGGTGATAACAAACAAGCCATGTCTATCGACGACAGAGCATTCCTGACAATAATGGACAGTGAAGTTTATCAAAACCAAGAGAACAGCTGGGTTGCACCTTTACCCTTTCGCTCACAGAGAAGGAGGCTCCCTGACAACAGAGAACAAGCCCTAAAACGCCTCTGCTCTCTTCGAAAGACTTTGTAAAAGAGACCAGAAATGAATGATCACTACATCCAATTCATGCAGAAAATGTTGGATAACAATCATGCTGACCAAGCCACTTGGTTCATTCCAGCAGCAGACCTGCAGAACAGTACCTGGTTCTCAGGTCCACCCTTTCTGTACTCTGACCCACACACAGAACCACACACTGGTCCTTTCACGCTCATCGAACCTGAAAAAGACAGAGAGATACATCCGGAAATAAAAGTAATGAAAACTACTGTAGCAGAGCCACAGTTGGGTTCTGACCGTTTCAAAAAGTACTCAAACTGGATCACTCTTTGCAGAGTCATAGCCAGACTCATTCATGTAGTTACATCCTTTGCACAAAAGACAAGTGGACAAAGGGGATGGAAAGGTTTCAGTGAGACACCGAGCGTCCAAGAACTCACCCGAGCCCAAGCAGTCATTATTCGAGCCGTCCAACAAGAAGCTTACAAAGGGACGCTTGAAAACATTAAAGAAGGAAGGAAGGTCAGTGGCATATTTGATGCACTCAAAAAGCTCAATCCTGTAGTGGACAAAGACAGTCTCTTACGAGTCGGTGGACGTCTTTCCGCTGCCGATCTCACAGAGAATGAAAAGCACCCTCTGATTATCCCATCTACCAGCCACATCGCCATGCTAATTGTAACTCACTATCATGAACGAGTGGCTCATCAAGGAAGACACATAACTGAAGGAGCTATCCGTGGTGCTGGGTACTGGATAATTGGAGGGAAGCGGCTTGTGTCATCTGTCATTCATCGGTGTGTCACATGTCGCAAGTTGCGAGGCAAAATGCAGATCCAGAAAATGGCAGACTTGCCTGCAGACCGAGTCACCCCTGAACCACCCTTTACCACTGTAGGCCTAGATGTATTTGGGCCATGGACTATTGTGACGCGTCGTACAAGAGGTGGTTGTTCCCAGAACAAACGTTGGGCTGTGTTATTCACATGCATGTCAACTAGGGCTGTGCATATCGAACTGATAGAGACTATGTCTGCTGATAGTTTTATCAATGCATTAAGAAGGCTCTTCTCTATTCGGGGCCCGGCCAAGTTTCTGCGCTCGGACAGAGGCACGAATTTTGTGGGCGCTTGTAAGGAATTAGACCTAAACTCAGGAAACAAAGCAGTAGGAAAGTACCTGCAAGAGAGAGGGTGTGTTTGGACTTTCAATCCCCCTCATGCGTCTCATATGGGAGGCTCGTGGGAGCGCCTTATAGGCGTTGCCAGGCGCATTCTGGATGCAATGTTGTTACGGACTGAACAAACACGTCTTACTCATGAAGTGTTGTGCACCTTCATGGCCGAGGTGATGGCAATTATTAATGCAAGGCCTCTTGTTCCCATATCCACCGACCCTGACAGTCCTGCAGTACTCACTCCAGCAGTGCTACTAACGCAGAAGATGAGTGCTGTGTACGCCCCACTTGGGAACTTCTCATCAGGGCAGCTGTTTGGGAAACAATGGAAACATGTTCAACTCCTCGCTGACACTTTTTGGAAATGGTGGAAGGGAGAGTATTTATCCACCTTACAAGGTCGTGCAAAATGGACAGAGACTAGACCTAATGTCAAAATAGGAGATGTGGTCCTGCTAAAGGACCCCCAAGCCAGCAGGAACGAATGGCCCATGGGACTAATAGTAAAAACATTCCCCAGCAGCGACAAGAAGGTCCGAAAAGTGGAAGTGCGGACTGTAAAAGATGGGACTGTTAAAATGTTTCTCAGACCAGTTTCAGAGATTGTTGTTTTGCTTGCAGAGACTGAATGAATATTCTTCAATGCTAGATGATGTTTGAATATGTTGTATTGATGTTTATTGTGATATAATGTGTGTATATCAAGCGGGGAGTGTTATGCCCTTGAGTCAAAAGTCAGCGGTTGGTGTGTGTGCTGATTGAGCCACATAAGCAGAGTGATAAATAAGCTCAGAGTGAGACATCATTTTCACAAGAGATCTTTGTATCCTATGTGCGGAAATGGAGCGAGGGAGCGTCCTGTTCACTAACCTATCTTTGATGTACCCTTTCGCTTATGATGTCGTGAAAAAGTGCTCCGGCAGTTATTAAATAGGGACTAGTTCATGTTCACGCTAAGAGTGCTCTACACGTTCGCACCTCGGAAAACGTTCGTCTTTGTGAGTATTGACATGTGTAGAGACAGTCGTTATATGTGTTTACATGGAGCGAACTGTATGCTGATGTAATGTACATGTTAAGCTAGGCTAATCGGCAAGTTGTTATTAAGATGTGTGTTAACCAGCGATTCATTTTCATTTTTTCTCATGTTCTAGTTATATAAAAACAAGAAAGTCAAGCCTTGTGTGGAAGACCTCTTCTATTTGTTCGCTAGCTGTCTAACCTCACAGGGTCACGTGTCGTGAGGGCAGCATATAGGGAATTATCACACTCCCAAGAAAAAAAAAGCCAAAAAAGACTGTCTGCTTTCACCTGAACAGTGTCTGGATGAACACTGAGCAGATAAGAAAATGAAGTTCTCAGACTCGGGGAAAGCCCATGCTGTGAGCATCAATTCAATGGCTAAGACACGAAACCACATAAATGGGAATTAGACTCTCTGAATGTGGATGGCAAAGAGAGACAGGAGAAGAAATTTTCAAACTCTTTCAGTATGAAACTAATTTCAGTCTGTTTAAAGTAATAAAAATACTTAATGATCTTTGTTCCATCTTCATTTAATTCAACCTTCTGCTTCGATTCACAGTTTTTAAAAGTAAAGAAGTTTGCTTTTTTTTCTTTTTTTGCTTTGCTGTATTTAAAGTAGCTTTAAAGGTTTTTTTCTGTTAAAATACTTCATAGAATATTATCTCAATACCATGATGTCATCCTTGTGAATCACCAAATCCCAGGGATTATTACTTAAATCATAGTTCCATTTATTTTTCAGTTGCTTTAAAAGTCGCCTCCAAAGCCACCATTTCCCTGAGCATTCTCTGACACCTCGATGGGCGTGTCTAGGGAGGGAAGTCAGCACCGACGATGCCCTCTGCTGACAAGCACGCTCGTCTCCTGGTCAGGATGTCCCTTGAAAATTTTGCCTATAAAAAGCAGCTGCTGGAACGCAACTTTATGGATTCTTTGTTGTCGCCAATAAAAAGCTCTCTCATCGTATTTCTCCATTGCCAGGCAACTTCCGAAAGCTCTTCACTGCCACACGCTGCTGCTGCTGCTGCTGCTGCTGCTGCTGCCCTTTCTCTCTCCATAATTCGTCTCACTGACTCAGCGGCTATGGACATGCAAACAAACACCACACTTTCTTTCTTCTTACCAAGAGACTATAGAAATGACAACTGGGTCCTTTATTCCAAACACTGCTTCCAATAAGAATGACAATCACTCACCTGCATCATACTTTCACTGCCAAGTCTTTCACTAAATTCCTCATTCGTTTGTTTTTATAGAGGTAGTTAGTGTTACTGTGAAATTTCTTATTTAATTTCTGCCTAAGTTAATGTGTGTGGGCTTTATAGAGATTTTTGCCATATTTCCAAAATGAAGCTAATTTCCCTACAGCGTGTGGATGATGGAATTTATTCTTACAGGGGTGTTAATTTCATTCTCTATGGCAAATAGCAGGAAATTAATGAAAACTTGTTGTTTTTCTCCCCAGAAAACTCATCATATTGTTCCTATTTCACCTCCCAGCCTGGTGCATATAACTTATGCATGCATTTGATGTGTTATCTGTGCGCACACTCACTGTGTGTCTGTACACGTGTGTGCATTTGCAGCCAACAGCTGTAGATGGCAACAAATATAAGCCATCCTAATAATGCAACGGTGAAGCAGCCAGTAAGGTCAACATAAGAGACTGAACGGAAAGCGAAATGTCTGGATACACCAAACACTCACACACACACACACACGTACACACTGTCTGAATCTATCCCCACCTCCAGGCACATAAACATGGACCCTCCCAATCTGTATATCACTCCCCATCCACACTCTCCCCGTATTTTCTCACAAACCATTACTTTTTTCACCTCTCTGATTTCTTCTTCTATCCACCCCCGCTCTTTCTCCTCTCCCCCCTCTGTCCTTCCTCTCTTACATCCATCTTATGCTGATATCGTTGGAGGTCAGACGACACCCTGAGAAAGAGGGCTGAAGAATGGATCCATGATCCTTGGCCTTAATTACAGTGTCAAATGAGCTGTTAGCTATCTACATGCAGGTTTGTGTGTGTGTGTGTGTGTGTGTGTGTGTGTGTGTGTGTGTGTGTGTGTGTGTGTTCTTTCTCTAATATGCTAGTCAGCTCCCCACAGGTGCAGTTGCCATATCAGCATCCACAACAACAGATGGGCTCCAGTTACACACACGCATGCAAATCCACCATATCACATAATATTTATCACAGTCTGCAATAACACAAAATCAGAAATAAACAAAACACGACAACAACAACAAAACATGTAGCATGTAACACAAACTCTTCTGTGTTCGTATTTGAGAAAGAGGAGCGTGGTCCACAGTCCATCCTGTCATTGCAAATTCCACCCAGCAGGAACCGCTTTCTGCTGCCAGTAACCGGCAGATGAAGGATTTGGCGCACATGTACCAAAACTCCCATCAGAAGTTATTGCCAACAGATCAGGGTGAGCTATTGACTTCTACACACAACCGTCTATCAGACATGATAATGGAGAACTGGAGCCACTGGGGCAGGCAGATTGGCAGCTGGGCTGGCAATTATCTGAAGCAGACAGAGGGACAAACGCAGTTTCGCTTTTCTGGAGGGTTAAATTGTTACCATTTATATTCACCCTCACTCGGGGAGGGAAAACAAAACAAGAACTTGAACTTAATTTACTTTACCTTTTTTTTTAACCTTAATGTAAACGAGTCAGACATATTAGCTTGATGGCTACCATTACCGTGGCCTTTTGAAATAACCATAGCCCGTTTAGATAGAGGGCAAAATCACAACAGCAGTTGGCTCGAGTTGCTTTGTTTTGTAAAGAGCCTACAGTAACTGTAGTAACTGTGGCTTACAGCACATTAAAATGAGAAATCGAGTATCTCAAATTATTAAAATCTTCATTCTGAGTTTAATATTTGACTATGTATTTTTCAGTCTAGTTCACTACATACAACCGTAATCATGGGGAAGACTGCTGACTTGATAGTTAGTGTCATCAAGACCTCCACAAGGAGTGTAAGCCAAGAGGGTCACTGCTGAAAAGGCTTAGCGTTCATGGAGTGCAGTATCACAGCATGTTAATAGAACGTGGTATGAAGGGAAAGGAACATGTGCACAAGCAAGAGGATGACTGCAGCCTTGAGATAATTGTCAAGAAAATTTGATTCAAGAACTTCGCAAGGAGTGGACCATGTCAGTGTATCGACCCTCTGCTTTCCTGTTATTAAGCCACACCTGAACCGGAAGGAACATCGGAAGCGTTTTAACTGGACTAAGGAGAAAAAGGAGAAAAAGAACTGGACTGTTGCTCAGTGATCATAAGTCCTCTTGACACATGAAAGTGAATTTTCATTTAAGGTACAGAATCCAAGGTGATTGAACTCCAGTGGGAAGTTCTAACAGTCTGTAATGATTAAGGTTGCCATGTCCTCTACTGGTGTTGGTAGTTAAACTATGATGCAGTCACCTATCAGGAGATTTTAAAGGACTTCATGTTTCCATCTGCTGATAAGCTTTATGAAGATGCTGATTTCCTTTTCCTTAACGCCTGTCCAGAGGCCCAAAACTAACACCAAGCACGTTGGTGACTGCATTATCACTGAGCTTGATGGGCCTTTCAACCTGAAGATGAGAAACACCCAAAGCAAAAATACAGATGACCTGAAGACTCCTATCAAAGGAACCTAAACTAATTCGTGTTAAATGAGACCCCAAAAAGTGCTGTGTGGTAATTAATATAATTTTCAGCAGTTTGACATTTCTGAAGGAAATATTTTAGGATTTTCAGATGCTTGATTTCTATTTTTTTTAGAAGCAAATAGTCTTAATCATTCAAATCAAAATAAAAAAGCTAGAAATATTCCAGTTTATGTATAATAAATATAGAATATGTGAAAGTTTTCCTTTCAGAATTAAATTGCCAAAAAAAGTCACAGTGATGCACTAGTATTCCTGCAAGTTTGAGAATGATGCGGTTCTCTATATCCGCTTAATCAGGGCAGATGTCCCTGTACGATCACAGTAAATCATTAATAATGCTTCACCTCATGCACTCATATGCCTGCAGGACACGCACTTCTCTTTTTCCGTGGAAAACTCACCCAAGTCAAGATGCTTAATCAGATTCAGAGCAACATCCAGCAGAAACGTAAACATGGAACACATCAGATGTTTATATATAGATATAGATATAGATATATATAGAGATAGATATATATGACTTGAATGTCTGTCGTAATAAGCTTGCATTTGTGTGTGTGTGTGTGTGTGTGTGTGTGTGTGTGTGACTAGTTGATATTCCAGGGTGGCTTGTTGTGAGTGTGGTTTCCCACAATTCTTATCAGAGCTGTGATCACAGAAAACTGGTCTCCCCAAATGGAGCACATCCCTCCCTGACACTATCAGCGATGTAGCCACACACACACACACACACACACACACACACACATAGAAAGCCATCCATTATGTTTCTCTGCTGGCGATTCCCCTTCCTTGAGTCTAATTCAATCTTCAACTTATAACGCAACACCAAAACACGCGCAGCCAAGAACATGAATACAATTTGGAACAATCTGAGGTGAGTATGTCTGTCTTATGAATAAATAATAGTTTTTCCTTTACTCAAAACCAGCAGAGGAAATCTGCCTCGGGACGGATAAAACAATTGCTGGCTTAGAAAAATTGAAAACAAAGGACAAGGGAAAAAAGCCGCAGCAAATACAAAGCGCCAGGGAGGAAAAAGACATGTAATATTCAGTGGGGAAAGCAAGGAGGTCGACATTTTGAGGATTTGTAGTGGGGTAAGAGGGGTGAAAAAAGCAAATGGCTGCAAGGGTGTGTTTGAGTTTGTCTATTTCAGCCCACAGATCCGTTTCAGAGAAGGAAACACACAGATTCTCTCAAGCAGTGATCTAATTGACAAGCCAGTGATGCAGCATAGTGAATTAAAGTACATGAGGTACAAAGCAGTGCAGCACTTCTGCAGCAGTGAGGTAGATCTGCATGCTGATATGCTGAGGAAAGCATCACACAGAGCAGTTCATGCAGAGGTAAAAAAGTGATGAGAAAAAGACTTAGATAAGATGCGTCCTGCTCAAAATCTGCCTTTGCTTCATTCTGGGGAAACGTGTCCTAGTTAATACCCAGCTGCTCAGCGCACAAACATACACTGCCTGCACGCTCGCACAAACACATGCACACACATTCCTGTGCTGCTAATGAACAGCCTGCTTTCTCACTTGGGATTTCTCACCCTATAAGTTTGTTTCCTTCTTTACCTTTACCACATCCATCTATCCTTCCTTCCCTTCCTCTTGCATTCTGGTGACAGCTTCTCCTCTCCGGGGTTTAGCGGTTTGACGTGTGCCCCTCATGCATGCGCAGGATGGCATGGTGTGACACACGCAAGCACTCAAACACACACGCACACTGGAATTCAAATGTCGCACAAAAACACTAACACCCTTTCCCAAAACCAAGCCAACAAAAGTGTAATGAAATACTAATGGAATAAACTTCGAGTTCACATACACACGCCCACCCCTGTGATCTCAGGCAGCCTTTAGTCAGTGGAAAAAATTAGCAGGTATGACACCTCTTGTGAGAGACTGTGCTGTCACCTATGCACCTATAAATTAGATGAACACTTAAATCCATAATTCTCAAACATCACAGGCAAAAATGCGTCAGTCCCCTGATCCGTAATGTATTCATGTTATTCATCTTCACGCTTGCCATGCACAGCTCTTCTTGTTCAAATACTTGTTTTCACATCCCTTTAATCAAATTTGCACGGATTAATTTTCAGAAAGCATTGAGAGTGTCTTGCCTATAGATAGCGCAGAAATCCCTCAGAAGGCCGAGGGATACACTTGCATCATAGTTTAACATTGTGTCATGTGATATGTGTGGTAATTGAAGCAACTAGTTATTTCTTCTCTTTTGTCGCAGGTCACGGTTTTGTTTCATCAAGCGGTTATAGCTGCGAGCGTCAGTGTCAAACGCCTCGACATTCTGATGCAGACTTCAAACACCTCCTTTTTTTTCAGACGTATAAGCTGTTTCACTCGGAGGCGGGAGATGATGGCTTGTTCAAGCCAGGTCAAAAACCATTTAAAAATTTATCTGTTACATGCAGATGTGTGCTACTAAAATAGAGAAAGCACCAAAAGAGAAGGGGTGAAGAGAGAATGGATAATTATCACTGAAAACAAAGTGAAAAAATAGTGCCAGCGGAGCTGTTTGAAATCCATGCCTGAAATGGGGAGGCATATAAGGGAGTGTGAGTGTAGCCTGAAAGCAACCACCCACAGTTTAATAGGATGCTAGCACTAAAAATACAGTATTTATAATAAGCATCCTTAAAGTTACGGTTTCCCTACACAGCTGACTTTTTACACTTTTTCAGGCATTTCTTACTATTAGGCATTCTGCTCCTTTTAAGGCTACAAGATTATGAGACTCACTAAAAAGATGTGCTGGTAAATACTGTAGTTATTTTTTTATAAAATGATCCAAAATATATATTCTGGGTTACATGGTGCATATACTGTATCTTGCCTGAAATAAAATGCAAACAAGTCATTGCACTGTTTAATATTGAAATGACTGTATTTCAGTCACTGGCAGTGGCACTGACTAGACTGTATAAGGTGGGAGCCTTTGCTAGCAATAGCCTCAGAAAAGTGTCTTCAAAAACTCAGTGAATGCATCCCTCCTACTCATCATATATAGGAGGAGGGATGGTGTGGGCTGCTAAAGAATCAGAACCGTGGATAGATATCCGTATGTCACGTATATGGATTTTATATCTTCACGTACTACCCATATGGAAAAGATATATATAAATCTTATAAAGTTTGTATCTGTCTTGTGTGAAACTTGTATGAAAAGCATATAAGAGTGAAAACAGATATAAGGTCCCTTGAAAAATTATATAATGAAACTTGTATGTTTTGGATACTTCCTAAAACAATGTATGAAAGTAATGAGAAAGTGGCCACTTTCATGAGTAAATCATGTAAGCCTTATATGATTTACGGCCACTTTCATGAGTAATCACATATAAGTTTTTACGATTTCTTTTCCATATGGGTATGGCAGACAACTTTGGAAAATATCTAAAACAAATGATGAAATCAGTTGGTGGTGTCCAATCACAATGCTATATATCAAATATAAAAGTCCAAGGAAGTCAACGTAACGTTACCTGACTAGGTTTAACTCCGACTCTAATTTCATAAAGTAGCACTGAAAAGAAGAAATACCAAATGTAAATAAAATGTCAAAAGAACATTTAAATTATCTCAAACCTAAAAAGAAGCAAATTAAATGATTCAGAACAGAAAACAACAAGAAGTGCCCTTACAAAAGTGGGATTCAAGTGACTTGTTTTTTTCTGTATATTCCCACTGACTTTTGGCCATTATTTGAGTAACGTGGTGGCGCTTTCCTCCAGTGAAAGAAACAAGCTCTTTTTACTAAGCTTTGCACATCAAGGGATAGAACATTTAAGACCAGCTTTGTGATTTCCCACAAAATTGCAAAAAACAGTAAGCCATTTCCAGATGGGGAGTTTATCAAAGAGTGTTTGGTGTACTCTGCCCATATGCCCTGAGAAAAAAGAAGCATTTAGATTCCCCCAAGGTCTTCAATCATTCAGGATTGAGGACCTTGCAGGAAATCTGAAACGTCAGTTGAAAAAGAAAGCAGATAGTTCTGACTATTTCCTCTTGGCTTTGTAAGAGAGCTGTGACATCCACGACACAGCTCAGTTACTCATCTTTGTACGTGGGATAAAGAAAAAGTTTGAGATTATGGAGGAGTTGGAAGCATTGTGCTGAATGAAAGGTGATGCAACTGTGATGGATTTGTTAACCAAAGTACCGACATGCTCTAATAGGACAAAACTAGCAGGTGCTGCAACCGATGGCTGTCCAAATCTGAAAAATGTCACACTTCTGAAGAGGATGCAAGACAATGTCACAGAAATAATCCCTGAACTGAAATTGGTATTTTGTATTATAAAACAGGAGGCGCTGTGCTGAAAATGAACCGAACTTCATTAGGGCAGAAGAATTAAATTACGCACAGTTTGTTGCACTTTTGGAGGAGCATGAGGGTAAACATGGTGACATGAGCTACCACGCAGCTGTCAGGTGGCTCAGCCTGACAGCTGCACTTAGTGCTGAAAAGGTACCTGAGAGCAGAACATTGAAAGTTTTGTGAGAAGAAAAGCAAAACAGATCACACGTTTACTGTTGATGTGACTGCACTAATGAATGAACTGCAAACTGAACTACAAGCCAAGAGCCTATTTGCGCATGAAATGTTCAGCTTGCTGGAGACTTTCACGAGAAAGTTGCTGTTTCTTTTGAGCCAACTGGAGTGCATTATTTAGCCCATACCATCAGCTGATCGCGTCACCTGACGCCCTGCCTGGTGAGTTTTCAGGGGCATTTGAAGACTTCCAAACAGCTGAGAGTGAAATACACACGATTGAATCTTTCTTCACTTGCAGTGTGGATAATGCATCCAGTGATGTTGGATGACTCACTACATGCAGAGCAATTCAAGCCATCATCATCGCTGGATTTAAACTTGCATACAGAGACATGCTCAGAGGATGTTGGTTCTCTTTGGATCTACCTTCATATCTGAACAAACATTCTCAACTTGTCATTCAAACTAAGTCAGGAGAACCACCATCGCATTTCTACCTCTGGAACTAAACCTCAGTGTAATGGACAGAAAACCTGCAGAGGACATTAGTATGCTTTTTCTATGCCTATTTCACATTTTCACTGCCTACTTGTACCAGCTTCTTGTACCAATGTCAGTTTATAAAGAGATATTTCCATTGAATTGAGTTCAACTTATTGGTGCAAACCTCAACAGCAGACTTAGCTTTTTATGTAGCCCCTTGGGAAACTTAATTGCTGAGCCCTGAATAATAAGAGGGTCTGACACAATAAACTTCACTTCAATTCAAGTTCAATTACAATATATAGCTCCAAATCCAACAACACTTATCTCATGGGACTTTATACAGCAAGGTAAAGACCCTACAGTATTACGGAGAAAACAACATTAATCAGACAATCCCTATGAAAAGGAATTAGGCGTCAGTGAGAAGGAAAAACTCCCCTTTAACAGGAAGAAACCTCCAGCAGAACCAGGCTCAAGGAGAGGCAGAAATCTACTGAGACCAGTTGTTGGGGGATGAGGGGAAAAAGACAGAACAAGGAGAGCTTAGAGAGGCAGGACTATGAGAGCAAAAACCATGTGTGCTGTGTTTGTGTACTTGTGCTAAAGGACACCCATAAAACAACAGACACCTTAAGGAATTCCCTGTGGTACCAATAAATGCTAGTGTTACATTTGCCTCCTCACTGGTTTTACTATCTAGCAGCTGTAGTTTGCTCTAGGGTGCTGTCACAGACATACAGGACTACATCAAAAACACCAGCGGACAAACAATTAAGCGATCACAGAGATTTAAGAAGTACAAGAACAATCTGTTAGTCAGCCAGTGGAAAAAATCCCCACAAATGTAGTTCGAGGCAGCTGAACAAAAACTTTTCTTTGTGTGTGTGTGTGTGTGTGTGTGTGTGTGTGTGTGTGTGTGTGTGTGTGTGTGTGTGTGTGTGTGTGTGTGTGTCAGCATAGGCGGGTCCACAATTAAAGCTGATTCCTGTTGAGTTTTTCAAGAACAACACTCACACTCAAACACACCCATTCACGTCACCTGATTGTGCCTGATTACAGACTGTTTTCTGTACGTGACAGCAGTTCACATGTCCAACTTAACACACACATGCACACACATACACACACTTTCACACCAGCAATACAAACCCTGCTGTATACCCACACACACACACAGCACTGGTGTCCCAGCATCCCTGATAGCATATTGCCAAAATAAACAGCATCAGCGCTGTCAACACAGAAATCTCTAACTGCCAGCGAGAGACTCAGGCACACACCTGGTTGTCACACCTACACACGCGTACTCTCTATAAACACATCTGGCAATCAGAGATGTGTAGAGACTCACAGCAGGGAGAAGAGGATCAGCGGGGTATTGATATTACAAACACACATACAGTACCCCTCTCTCTTTTCTCTTTCACACACACATGCACACACACTCCACCTCTGACAGAGACACAGACTGTTAGTGACAGGATGGAGGACAAGTGATTTCCTGGCAGCCATTGTCTCCTTGCCTCTTAATCCAAGCTGCAGGGGGGGGGGGGGGGGGGGGGTGTTGACATCTGAGACCGGTATATGAGATCCTCTCATAGCTGACCTTTAACACAGCCAGACCAGAGCAGGTAAAGGTCTACAGCTCCCCAGTGACTTGCATAGACTTGATACTGCAAGCGAAGAACGAGAGTGAAAAAGAGAGAGAGGAAGGGGATAGAGCCGTGGCAAAAATGGAGAGTCCTTGAATAAAAACCTATTTACCGCAAAGAAGAGTAAGTTTCTCACCCAGCTTTCAGGATTCATTCAGATACCCATCTTTTTCTAAAGAGCTTTGTGTCCATGACACTACCTGAGCAAAAGCTTGAAATGGTATGACGCTCTGGGAGTATCAGCATTGGACTATTCTGCGTATCACAGTTTTCAATATATTATATTCATAAATACACAATAGGCTCCTCAACAGGATAAAAACGCTGCCCTAACCTAGACACCATTTAACACGCATTCACAATGTGAGCAGCCATCAAAAAGGTCTGAGAAGAGGCCCTCAACAATAAAAAGCCGAACCTAATTCAATTTTATTTTTCAGATCTCTCAGTGGAATTTCTGTGATGCCCCCGTCTACTTGTGCTTCTGGGAAGGAACTCCTCCCATTCGTCAAAACTAGCGTCTGATAGATTTCAGCAGTATTGCCCGATATACCAGCCAATATTAGCTATCAGCTGATATATAGTTAAAAGTTTAAAAGGTAAAGCAGGGACGGGAGAAATAACCTTCAACCACGTTATGAGTTTTGACCGATGATGACCGGCGATGAGCAAATTCACTGCTGGCAACACTGTTTTGAACACCACAAACACTTATAACCACCTGATGTAAGGGGAGGCGGGCAGAGTAAACTGTGACTTGTTGTAACAAAAGCACAATATTTTTTTTTAAACTGCATTTTCTCTGTATCTATGAAGCGCCTTGAGGCGACTTTTGTTGTGAATTGGCGCTATATAAATAAAATTGAATTGAATTAATATTATCTTAGTAAGAACTCATAAATATCACAAATCTGTTGATATTTTTCTGTGTCTGGAAGAAAAGGGCATTGCCCAATGTATTTGATGTTTACATTCCCAAATATCTGCATCTATATCAGTACTATAATCCCGTATGCATTAGGCTGGGTGTTGAGAATAAGTGCTGCTGTTAGCTGGAGTTAGTGAAACTTATTTTGACGTTGGGCTCACTCTGCACTTGTGCACTTAGCAAACTCTCATATGATGCGAGACTGTAATTAAGGTGTTTATCAGAGGGAGAGTGTGATTCTTCCTTCAGATAAACACTCGAGCCTAAGCAGGCATAAAGCTAGCTTATAGTACTGTTAATGTTTAGCCAGCTCTTGTCATCTGTCCTGAGATGTAGGGTTGCATGTCTAATCTACTGAAATAAGTAACTGCGACAATACTGGGAGTGAATATTCATGTTTAGGCATATCTCCGTGTGTTAGAGCCCTGACTTCAGTTCAGGAAATGAGGCTTGAGGTAAGGAGAGGATGGGCTTGAAATCAGGGAGGAGAGAGAGCAGTGGTGGAGAAGGTAAATGAAGAGGAGAAGTCGTGCAGATGTTAAATGGTCATACACAGTTTGAAAGATCTATTTGAGGCCTTTTTCAAATAAAACTTCAAATAAAAGGCATACTGTGTGCTAAATACATAAAACAAAGTTAAGTGGAATGGCAATGTCCAACTCAGCCACTGTGTTCACGACGGTGGGAAGCTGTGGTGGCTTACACAAACTGCCGCCCACTCCAGTGTAGTTTTAATGGATTCATTCTACATTTATGAGAACACATCAGTCTGTTGCGAGATGCAATTACACACTAATAAATGTGTGTTTATTAGTACACGATCTTTTTTCTATTAAAGTTTAATAACATAGTTACTGTAGGTTTAGCACATACTACATCCCAGCTTCATAGAGTATATTTACTTTAGTGGCACTACACTTAAGTTCAAAGTATCCTGCCACATTACTGTAGAAGCTAATCAGAAAAAAATAGTCCACAGCATTAATGCTATTTTACATCAAGAATCTATTGCTGAATAGTGTAATTAACAAATGACCTCATTATTTTAATGTGTAATTAAAATGGAGGAAGTAGTAGAGCCCTTCTTGTAACAAGCCACATGTGCAGACTTAGATTATGGATGTTGAGGAGTAGTCACGTGATACGGACCAAATTAAATAATCGCATGGAAAAAATAATCCTCTGTTTGTGCAGCTTGTCTGTCAGTCATATACACACAGTCTCCTGTCAGGTCATTGGAAGCAGCTGAAATGATTTTCTCTTGCAGTCTTTTTGTCTCTCTGCGCTCGTCATCATCTGTGAAAGCAATGATTCTGGGCTGCTTGACAGATGATTCAGTCGACAGTGTTTGTCTTCAGTAAAGTCAGTATAACGGGACCACCTGTAGCTTACCCTGTAAAGCGTGCGCTTCAAGCACCAAAGCTGGGTTCCAATTGGAGCAACCCAGGAATGACTCCATCCCACGCCCAAGCCCAAGCTTGGGCATCTATTTTTGCCTTTTTCTAACTCTCTCACTCCAGTAAAGTGACAGTAGAATACATCACCTTCTCCATCTTCTTTAGCTTGAACTGCATATCTACACAGATGCACAACAGTCCATTTCCAGTGTCCAAATGACAGCAAAGTTTTATGTTTAGAAATTCCCTTTTCCAAAAGTTGAGAACTCTTCTTCCAATTAAAAAAGCATTACATTTGGGCAGCTGAGTGGAGCTCCAGCTTGGATATTTTCAATTGTGGTCTCAAAATGTCCAAAAAAAGAACTCTTCTTTTGAAACTTGTTATTCGTGTTCTAAGAAATGAAGGTTATTTCATGTGGAAAATTGAAGATTTCATACAAAGGTGAGTACTACTTCCTTCACAGAACTGCACTAATATGTTCTAACTAGGATAGAAAGAGATTAAGAAGGCTCATACTTGGCAAACAAATACATCGGAGACTCTAGTTTAAAAGTCCACAACGGGCACCTTCGTCACATGAAACCTGTAAACTGGGAGATCGCCATGATCTAGGTGAGTTTGCAAAAAAAAAAGCATCAAGTATGGGCATAAACATTTAAGGATGAGCAAATGAACCCTTAGGACATGAGGAGATCAGGGATTGAATGTCAGCAACAATATGACTGTAATAACACTCGTTTTAGTCTAGTCTTTAGAAGGTAGGTTTGATGTGGCATTACAGATGGATGCCAAAGTTTTCCCCTGAACAGGAGAAAAGGCCAAGCTCTAGCCTGCCACCCATACCCATGACACCTGCCACAGAGGTCAATCAGCTAGGGGTGCCACGTCTGTCAGAGCCAGGGTGAGCTGGTTAGCTGGTCACCAAGCACTTTAATCTGCAACAGATTCCCACCACCTGGCTCTGCTGGCGTGACACCAAGGCCAGCAGCCCCAGCAATCTGCCAACCCACTGTCACATTGTGAAGGGTTCAACATGAACTTAACTGGGGATAGATACATGGATGGATGGATGGATGGATGGATGAAGCATTCACATTGAACCTCCATCTCTTAAAACCTTTTGAACACATATACTGCGTTCCCTATGATCAGCCCAGCTGTGTGCTGGGAACAGTTAGTGCCGTGGGTGACCCACAAGCTATACTGCTGCATGTGAATACATGAATATTTGCCTCGGGGGAGGATTTGCTCTCGGGTCTTTGATTATCAGTTCACAGTCAGGCTTTTCAAAATGACACAACTGTTAGATTCCCCTTCAGTAATATAACATGTAGCTTGTAGTCAAATCCCCCCATCTGTTGGATGAGGGCTCAGCACTTTGGCACGGCTGTCCTTGTTGTTAATGCATGCTGCCAAGTTGTTTTATGCCTCTGAATGGAGTGTAAGGTTAATCATTTATGACTCAGCTCCAAAGAGAGGCTAATGACAAGGAAAGAAATGTTTTGCCTTTTTCAGTTTCGTAGTGTAGCAGTGATGATTGTACTCTGCATAGCCAGCTGACAGAGGTGTAACTGGATGCACTTGAAGGTATTGCAAACGAGCTGAGTCTGTGACAAATTCTGGATACAGCAGCTTTGTTTCCCGATCCTCCAAATCTTTTGTTAAGCACACGATTGGCCTTTGTAAGTACACAAAAATCAAAATATGCACACAGAATCACTGAGCTTCATTCCCCAGCACAAATACGTGTGTGTTCATCTATGTGTGTAAACTGTGTACAATTCTGATTGGCTGCACATCAGGAAAAACGCTGCACCCAGTCAAGCAAAAAGAATAAATGAATAAATCAAAAAGGCTACAGATGTTGGGTTGATGTGAGTGCTCAGGTCATGTATGTGAATAAACTTAACCACACGAATCATAACTTTAACTAGGACAACCAGTAAATGTTAGCGTGATTATTTATTAATTAAAATATATTTGCTCACTGAAATATCTTTTTTAGCAAAGCAAAATAACAGCTATTAAAGCTCTCTCTAAATGAACATGTCACATTTCACAGAATAACAACCAATTATCCAATCTAGACATTTAAGAGAATAAAATCCGTGAAATAAACAAAAAATCTAATTGGAGGTACTTTTGTTAAAGAGAGAAAAAGCTATAATTCAATATTTAACGCTGCCAGAGATATTTTAAACATTTATTAAAATAAAGATACATTACTTGATAGTATAAAACAAGTAGAAAAATGTTCAAAATTGATGTGACATCCCTTTTTTCTGTTCATCCTTTGTGATTTACCAGATTATAAAAAAATGCTGAGTGGTTCTGAAAAAATCTGACCTTCGAACAAAAACCCAGATGTGTTTAACAGCCCAATTTTCACTAGATAACCACCGATCGACCAGCCAAGGACCAGAATCTGATTTTTTGCAGTGTTCTGACCAATAACCAGCTGGTCAGCCTGCTGTGTGAGTGACAACAAGCCGCTTCATGAATGTAAAGATGAGAAGGCAAACAGTTGCACGCACACTTGCGGCCATTCGCTAATATGTTGGTAGCGTGAAAGCTTTTCATTGTGAGTGGAGGCACAAAGTAAACCATGATGCAATCAACTGTGAAAACATAACAACAAACCTATTCACACACATTCACGTACAAATCCCCATTACCTAGCTAGTTAGCGATATTTTAAAGACGCTAACAAAGACAAAGTGGCTAAAGCTAAAGCTAGCCAGAGGTCAGAGGGAGCCACAAGCTAGCAGCCTTGGTATTAGAAAAAGATCAAAGCAGTTACAAGGAAAATTATGGCAATAACAGAAGAGAGAGAGAATGTCCTGTTATAAGATGATGTTTTGAACATACTGGAAAATGATTAAGTAACCTTTTTTTTATTATCTAAATCTGTTGCTTTTACTTTTGTTTGCTAATGTAAAGTTAGGTAAAGGTTAATGCACAGCTTGTAATTGTATTTGTAACTCGCACCAGCAACATATAACTTTGTTTTCAGAAGTAAACTACAAACTTTAATATAAAATTTTTATTATGAAAATTATATATATTTATATATGTCACTTCCAGTTTAAAAAACAACCTAATATCAGTAGATTACAAAAAATCTTAATCAGAATTAGTAAGGAAAATCTTTGAAAAAAGGCTTTTCTTGGAAACCAACCCTGATGATTAATAGAAAACCAATTTAAAAAACTGCCATGACACAGTACATCTCGTGGATAACTGCTATGTTATTTTGAAACTTGGGAACCTGTCTCCACTAGCATTTATGCCACTAATTCACACTGAGCCAAAATGGACTGAATTAACGTAATTTAAATTGAGACACGCGTGGAGCAGAAACAGGAGAGACAGACACACCTTTCAACACTCAGACCCTGGAATGATAGCACATACCTCACCGCCTGATTAAGTCCCTCTTCGGTTCCTCTCATTTGAGTGACTAATAATAGTCCACGCTGTTCCATGAATCATGGTTATTAAGCAGCGTGAGAGAAAATGTTTTCCCCTAAATCTCATAGCTGCTTATTTTTCACAGTCTCATTGACAGGAGAAAGTTAGGAGACACAGGCATGCTGCACTCAGTCACAACACTTTCAAAACAGGATCTTCATGACTCGCTTTTATTACACAGAGAAGCAAACGAAGCGCTTGTGTTTGTGCTGCTCAGCCAACATTTGAAAACAGAAGGGCAAAGTGAGACAAAGCCAGATTAGAATAGATGAGTGTAAGACAAGAAAAGAAGTCAAGAAGCACCGAGTCATAGGGAGACAGACAGAGAGACGGAGGAACGGTTAGTAGGTGGGGGACCTTGAAAAGCTTTTGTTCTCTGAACACGGAGTGTTAGTGAGGCAGCACTTGGCAGTTGGTTCAAAGCAACAAACTCTAAATCAATCTTTTACAGCTTGTCCAAACAGACTCAAAGAGACACACACACACACGGACACAACAAAAGGACTAGAAGAGTCTTCAAACAAGCAGAGAATACCAGCTGTGAAAAAAACAAAACTTCCTCCTCCGATACACGAACGGTACCTGAAATAGAGTCTGGCTGGATACTAAGAAGTGTTTGTGTGTGACCGTGTTTATGAAAGTGTGTGTGTCCAATGTTGTGTTTCTTTAATGAGCTCGGTTTACACACTTCGTTAATTGGCTGGCACAGCGCTGTCCACGATCTGTGTGCCACGCACACATTCCCAAACACACACACACACACATCTCCATTTCACTGTGCTTATTTATTCATGTATTAGTTAGTTTGTTCCACTAGGTTCACTTGCAGGCTGCTGTAGTAATTTCCACTATATTCTCTGCATTGATTTGTGCTTTTGACTGCAACGCTCTGCGCCGTGTATCAGTAACTCCCTGGAAGCGCCGTTTCCTTGCAAATACGCCTTTGCAAAATAAAGAAATGGGTGCAAATTGTATTCTCAGTTAAACGTATCTATCCATTTATCCAGTTACTTCTTTCTCCCTAACATGTATTATTTCCCATAACAAAGAGACAGGTGAGAGTGGAAGAAGTGCGAGCTTTCTAATTAAAGCATCTAGCGGGGGAAGCGAGCCAAGCTTTCTTTCAGCACATCTCTCATCACGCTGGCTGTAAAAATAGCATCAACCCCACAATCCCAGGCTATGTTCTGTCTGCTTGCAGCTCAGGGCTTGTTTCTGGTGAGCAATAGGAGGTACAGTGGAGAGATTTTGCTGTTGCTGCACAACAAATACAGAGCAGCCAACTCAGTAAGCATAGGCATTCTTTTCTAGCTGGATGTGATCGTCCATTCACACAAGACTGTGTATGTGTGTGAGAGAGCTGTGCTAAACATGATTACAGATGGGACTGGTATACATATATTTGTGTGTACTGTATGTGCGTGTGTGTGTTTGTGTGTGGACGTGTAGGCATGCAGGACAGGAGGTCTGCAGGGAGAGATAAATGCTCAAATCTGTCTTCCCCTTCTCACTCACACCCTTCTGCTCAGACCTCTAAAAGCTTACCCCTAGGCTTACCCCGCACACACACACAAGCACACACCCACACATGTGTGAACAAACGCACACACACAGGAGCCTCATATCAACCCTATCCCCAACTCCCATTTCAGTCTTCACAGTTATTCCAAATCCAAAGCAGAGACACACATGGAGACAAAAGAGCGAGAAGGATGGACAGCCAGTGCCATAGCACAGCTCTCTGTAGGATTTATTAATAAGGTGCAGGACACAAGTTTGCACATACAGAGTCCTCGCAGTATAGGTAACATATGCTCACTTGAACTCACAAGCAGATTCTGAAAGAGAGCAAGTCGGAGAGGAGTTGTTCAATTTTTAAACAGGATGCTTTAAAGCGGAAATGGAATTAGGATGACACTTGAAGATGTTGAATTCCCATTTAAAGGAAAGGTCCAAAAGTCATGCCTTCTGCAGATTATTTATACTTCATGAATCGCCAAGAGAACACGCAAAAAGTGTCCATCCATCCAATGTCGTTCTTCCTTTTCAAGAATGTTTTTTTCCACAGCTGTTCCCCCTTAGCACTGACCCCCCCTCCCATGAACGTCAGGTGGATTTTTCCTCCAGCTTGCCTCGCTGCATTAGCTCTCTTTTCCAAACACCTTAGGGGGTAAGAAGGACCATGCTGCGTCAAAGAGATTCTTAAGATGTCTCCACATGAAAGTCGTAACTGTGGAAAAATATCTCTTCTTTAAGCAGCTCAGCACTACTGCTGCCATCATCTTGTGGGTGGCCATGCAGCTAAGAGGGAAAATAAATTTAATCTGATAAAACATCGCAATCAAATGGATGGTTAGCAGTGACCACTTCAAACGTCTTTGGCTTCTGCTATTTGTTCCCAGCAGCATGTCATCCCTTGCAACACCATGGAGAGCTCCATCAGTGGTCGCCAATGCAGTGTTCAGCACCACAGACAGCTCCACACTGGAAACATAATAATAACTTTTTTATACAGCATTAATCTAGAATCCCATCAGCTCAATACACAACTAATGCCTTCAGTACACAACATGGATGGTTACATGATCACATGATGTTTCCTTTTAAGGGTACATCAAGAAAAACAGGTTGCATTCTGCCAGCGATGGTTAAAGTACACAAATTATTGCAGAACTGGAGGACACTTAATTCTTATCCTCACAATCACAATCCGATTATTAAGTGATGACGTGACGAATCCTACTTCCGGGTCTAAAGTAGTCTGCGTTTAATATGGCTTTTGTGTTGTTAACATGTTTAATGTTTTGTATTTTCTTCTATTTAATCTCAAAAAGCTCCTAAAACAGTCAGTGATCCCTGTTGACCTCCCTCGGCTTTTATTACCGCTAACCATTTATTTAAGCTCAGTTTTTAAAACCTTAGGATGTAACTACAGCCCAGCCCATGCCAGAGCGTTCTCACTCCCGAGACGTAACATGTCGACGTTTTGTCACGTCCCGCGGCGTTCCTGAGGAACGCGAAAGGAGACCTTCGGCGTTCTTATGGTACGCGGCGGGTTATGGCTGGAATCCAGTGCAATGACGCTCCCGCGGTAGTAGACGTTCCAGCCCTGTATTCCAGCCCTAAACCTAACCTTATCCCTAGCCCTGACCATAACCGTATTCCTGACCTTAACCAGGACTTTAATGATGTTAAATAGCGTGTTTCTAAGCGATTTGAAGAAAAAGAGCGAACATGTGTAGGTTCAGTCCAGACGGTTCTCATATTTCCTCTTTTTCCGAGGTCGTCATTTAGGAACGTGGTGGGTAGCCGGAAACGTAATATGGTGACGATTTGTCACCTAGCGTAAAATGTTACGCTTTGGGAGTGAGAACGGGTTGCCCATGCAGCAGTATGACTAACCTCGTATTGTTCTCCTGGCTGAAGTTAGGTCCTTTTACAGCATCCTGCCATGCGATTACATTTGTTCCTGACCACCGAGAACACTCACGTTAACTTTTATCGAGTGGAAAAAAAGTTAGCTTGTTTATATTATGCTAACATAGCTGTGTCGCTAGCGGTCACGTAGCACATCATTATATACCAGCTAGCCCAACTTCAGTAACCCTACAAACGTCACTGCTGTTTAGTTTTCTGTCTTCATTTATGCTGGAAGTGATAACAGAGCTGTACGTTTGAATTTGTTTCCAAAACCCCGCAGTCAGGACATGCTATATTGTATTTAGATAGAAGCTAGCGAGCTAACTCCCTGCTAACTTCTAACTCTGTTAAATGTCATAAATTCCGTTTTCATGGATGCCTGGATGTTAAACTCAGTTGTTACACCTGGTAGAGCAGAACGCTGATCATTTTATTAAAGATGAAAGACTTTAGACAGTTTTTCAACTCTCAGTAATGCCACAGTGATCGTTTGATATATGGACCTGCAGCGGAGTTTAGACCCAGACACGGCTAGTGACGTCAGACTGAACGATCGGATAGCACAATCAAATTCATGGGTCAACTGCTATTGATAGAATTTGATAATAACTAGTGAAAGTACATCCACACAAGACGTGTACTATTTAGTCCATTGCATTTGTCAGATTTAGATTACAAACGATTCAAATCATGAGGAAGAAGTATGAGGAAGGACTGTGTACACTCATATCATCCTTATATTCTTATATCTGCCAGATGTTTCTGAATTAATGCTCATCGTATTTAATGCAAGACATCTGGCTTTTGTTTTCTGTGTTTCTTAACTACACAAACTTCATCAAAAAATTAAAAATCATCCTTGCACCGCTATTTTACATCTAACAATGTCATATATACTAATAGAACCAGAACATGAACCATTTAATTTAGAGTCATATAGCACAGTTTGCTCACTACATCTGTACTTCTTCATATTAAACCGAGAACCTGCTGCATACCATCTAAATTTCACACACTACGACAGACATGTTCAATCGATCATATCAAAAGCTGTGTGTGCAATAAGAGTAGACAAGATGTAGAAAACATATTGGCAAAAATAATTGACAACGTAATTCTTTCTCACCGAAAGCCTTAAAGCCATCAGCATCCCAAATTAAGCTCCTCTTTGTGCCCTTCACTGCCACAGCTGCAGCCCTGGAGAGGACACAAGGCCAGCTCAGCCTCATCACAAATAGGCAAGCGGAATGCTAATAAAGTTGGATTCAATCAAATTGAAAGCAGCCTTTTGGTAATTCATGGCTTTAAAATTAGAATTCTTGTTCTGCATTCAGAGCCTCTCTCAGTCTCTCCCACACAGCCTGAGTCTTATCCTGGCTCGACCTGAAAGAATGTTGTGTTATACACTGACAGACGTGTGTGTGAAGCATTATTTGATTTTAATCGTACAAAAACACTTCAAAATAATGGCACTTTAAAATATGTTAATAGGTTTATGAGCAGAAAAGCTTTATTATGTAACTTCACCTTGATATTACATTTGAAAACAGATATCATCTTTTTGCTTCTGCTGTTGCTGCTGCCATTCTCTGTTGCTTGTTCACTATTGACACTTATCCTGGTCTCCCCAGACTCTGGCAACATCAATAAATCCAACTAAGCAACAAGTTTCTTCAACAAACAACTGTGGCTGCTGGCAGAAAATATAAAGGGCATCGGCATCGCCCACCCCCCAAACCCTCTGACCACCACTTGATTTTTTAGATGAAAAAAACAGTGAATCTAAAGTTCAGATCACTCTCGTATTGTTTCATTAATAACATTAATAACTATATTTATAAAGTGCCTCCGATTAAGCTTTCTCAAGCACCATGTGTATATATGCACTCGCTCGCTACTGTAGTTGTCCTCCTGCATGTGCCCTCAGAGGGCTCTAGCTAATGGCAGTGTCATAATATTAGTCATATTAGGAGGGGATTAGTAAAAGAAACCGTCTTAAGGATGTGATCCCTGGGAGGGGGTGCCAGATACTGCTTGTATTACTGTCAGCCCGTCTCACACACATATTGGGAGCCGAGCAGCCGTGCCTGCTTTCCTCAATAGGATCTGTGGAGAAACATGACACACTGAAGCGCACCACCTACCGTAGCTCATTCCCCTCTTCCAGAGTTTTTTTTTCTTTATCTCATCTATTGAAGTGCTGGTGTGAAATGTGTCTGGTAGAAAAACAGAAATGCTGCAGCAGTGTAGGAAGGCTGAAGCGTGCAAATTAGAAGAAGCAGACCTCTGCTTTCAAGCTTCTTAACAAAGCGTTCCCTCTGACCGCGCAGACTGTGGCGTTTTTGGTTGAAGCCAAAAGTGGCAGATTTATCGGAGACCGGAATCTATGATTTTCAGAACATAATGCATCTGAAAATACAGTAGTGCAGTCATCACCATTGTTGCCTCATAGCAAGAAGATCCTAGGTTTGACACCGTCAGCTGATGGAGGGGGTACTGAGCAGCCCAATCACGGTAGTTATGGCAGCATCAGTGGGACATGTAATTACAGTGCACATCAGGTTACAACATAGGTTGTGACATAGAAAACAACTAGTTTATAATGCAGGATTTCACAAGCATGAATCCCCAGGCAGACCATTCAGGTAGGGCTACAGCTGTTGCCAGTAGTTTGCATGGAAGACGCCAGCTTGTCTGCAGACGTTCTCAAACTACTCGCCAAGTTGCTAGTTTCCATGCAAACTAGCAATCTGCTAGCAACCAAAGCAATAGCTATGAGGTTTTTAGTGCAGCAATATATGTAACTACTTTCACCTGGTGACTAATGGTCGCTAAGTCGCTACCTGGTCAGGGAACACACATTTTTGCTAACAGGTGGCCCACCAGTCTGTAGGTCTGTGTGACTGAGTCCTAACTCAGGTCTAATATTTGTGTTATTGATAAAACAAAAACTCATTGCAGTATTTAGAGCTCCAACGTTATTCAGATTTATGGCAGCCTGCATAGCACTAACCTATCCATCGCCACTTTACCCATTAGCAGCTCCACAGGTCCCAGCAGAAGGAGTTGCTTTTAGCAGAATGGCCAGTATGCTACACTGTAGGCTGCAGGGTTTACTTTGTATTGCACAAAATAATCCTTATATCTATATATCAATATATCATTTTTTCTTGTGTTATATCGACACTGCTTGTTAAAACACGCAGACACTTTTTTGGCTTTTAAGCATTAAGCAGAAAAGGAAGCTAAAGATGGAGGTGGAAATGTCCGCACATTCAGCTTAAGTTAACGTTAAAGTTTAAATATAAACTTTTTTTAACTTTAAGTTATTGTTTTTTTATTACTAGCGAATCCTTCTGCTTTATAAGCAACGAGACTGAGCTGAACAGTCAAAGGAAGTGTTGTTGTTTAGTTACAGCCTCTAAATGTTACTGTGCCGGGACCCTGACCCACAGTGTGCCCTACACTGACAAATATGCTAAGACTAAACACACAGTGTGTAAAAAGAAGTCCTCAAAGGTAATAGAAAGTATTTAAACGTGCACGCTCATCCATGTCTGTTTCGTTATTATAGCCTTTATTGGTGTCACACACACACAAACACACATACCCATATAGTGCACAAATACCCACAAAACTGAACTAATTACTGCTGTGTGTGTGCTCCAGCTCAAACATTGCAGTCTACAGTATATAAAGCTTCATTCTGAATTCATAATTGCATAATTAGATATAATTGCATGTGCTGTGGGCTTGCCTGACAACCTAATGAGGCAGCTGTAAAATAGCTAGTGGTTCCACTTATAAGAACATAATCAAAGACTACAAGATAAAAGGGCACACACAGATAAACACGGACAGACAGTAGGACGAGCCCAGAGCTACACCCAGACAAAAGAAAAAAGAAAAGAATTATTAAAACAAGAAGACAAAGTGAGTTTTCAACGCTCATTATAATCTATCAACAGCGGCTCAGTTCATCAGTGACTCGAAGTGTCTCTGTGGTTTCCATTTCTCAGCTTTGGGGACGTGATTTTCCACCTACCTTGCTCCTCATCATCGCCGTAAGACTGACCAAGACAAGACTCACAAATATACATCTAGAGAGCAGGGACAGCAGACCCACACACACACACAAACAGTCACACAAGGTAAGGCCTAATTTGCTGGCCTAATGACCGCAGTGATTGCTGTCTAGTTGTTGATGAAGAAAGCTGCCAGAGGGCTGCATGTGTGGTGTAGTTCAGACTTCTGGCTAACAGCTCCTCTTCGCCATCAGCCGTAATGAGTCAGCTCTGACACCGCCAAAGCTAGAGTGTCTGTGTCGGTTCGTTTATAATGGCTGCTGAAAGTAATACCACCTCCCAGCCCACACACTGGCTGAGAGTTCTGTCACTGCAAACTCATTAGCAGAAGCTATAGTGGCGCCAAAATCAACAAATCAAACGGCTTCCTTAATAAGATGCAACATGTCACAGCGAGTTGGCTACCACAAATAGTAACAATGGTTCACCTGCACCGTCTGGATTTGCCTACAATGGTGCAAGAGCATCCACTATATTTCACTATGTTTCAATTAATCACAATTATCTGTTAATGAGCCTTCAAGTTTCAGGAACAGCCTGTTATTACTTAGTAAGACATGATTCAGAACTTTTATATGTACAAACACAAGATCAGGAGCGCTCTGTGTTTTTCGTCTTTGGTACATGTTTTGCAGACAAGCCAGCTTCTTTCTCCCAGCATGCCGGGAAGTTTCTGCTTTAACAGGTGGAGAGCACAACCTGCCTTCTTTTGTGCTGCGTTCTGACTCACTGAATCTGTATGTCATCACTGCTGTCTGTGGTTTTCAGTCATCTGTGGAGATACCAGACTAATATGTAGCTGCGTTTTAGAGCCCAATTAGAAATGATCACATTTTCCACTAAAGAAAGACTGGTGAGGTCAAAAAGGTGGCTAAGACTAAAAATGACTCACAAGTGCAGTATGCAATACTTTCTTCCTTTAGAAATTCCTTAAATTTTAACCACATAAGACTGCGTCTATCATACAGTTTTTAAACCTGTGAAATGCAGCCTGGCGGCACCAAGGCAAAACCAGCAATGTGTTGTTGGAAACCAGATAAGAGTGAGAGATTATAAAAGGGCTCCATACAATGCCCTTTGTGGCGTTTACTATAATATCATTATATTGCATAACCAGCTCTGACTTCTTCGTATTTTCACATGTAAATTCAGCACATTTAAAACCAAAGTGTTTGATTATGCATCAAGGCTTTAACACAACATCTCGATTGAACGGAGCTCCCCTCGCTGGCCACTGGGAGCATCGACATTATTTCCCATTTAAAGGCTCATTATTTTTCAAAAGCAACAGAAACATTACTTAAATAATGGTTTGGATATTGCCCTTGTAATATGAGTAATCTGACTTTGATACTTGCTTCGAATATTTCCTGACTGTCAGAGCATTATAAATATCAGTGCATTCACTTACTGGTGTACTACATCTGTTGATGGCATTGCCTTGTGCTGGAAAAAAAAGAAACATTTGAGAGGCTGACAGAAAGACAGCAGAGTCTGGTCAAGAGAGATGCTATTAACAGTGTAACTGAAGGGAAACGTGTAATGACAGGACCCAAGAGCCACTGATGAGGGTGATGGATGGCTTTCAGCTCAAATACATGGCAGTTCATCACTCACCTCAGACATGCACACATACTTATAGTGTATTTTCACACAGAATCACACACTTGCTTTTCTCCCTTATTAACCTTCTGCTCATCCACTTATGCTGTTTTGCAAAAGCCATTCAGCTTTGTATTGATGGCCCTGCAATCACGTAAGCAGCCTTGGAAAAGCTCTCATGTACACGCACAAACACACAGGAACGCTCTGATCTCATACCCCGATCACTGCCACAATATTCCTTCGTCATCGCCGTGCTGTCTGACTGTCTCTATCTGCTGCTTGTTATTTTCAGTGAATTCATCAGCCTGCTAGTGCACAAAATGTAAGAAATGATGAGGAATGGCCTTCACTGAAAAGCCGAGTTCAACACATTGTCTTAAAATTGATGATTTTTTTTGACCAAGAGTTGAACGATTTTTTTTATACAGATTCAGATGAAAAATAAGAACAGGCAGAAGTTGGATATTTTGACAAATTGTCCTAAAAGCGCTTTGGTTTCAAATCCTAGAGGCGCTGAGTTTACAGTAATCCACATAAAAGAGCACCTTTGAAAAGCTGGAAGCTGACATTTTCATTTCATACAGCTTTATTTTTTTTAAAAGTAATCATAACACGGCAGAAACATTTTTGAGAACGTCGAAAATTTTTTAATTTTTGTCCGACAACAAGGCCAAAATGTAGACACAGTCAATAAACAGTGACAGTAAATACAAAAAGAAACATTGTAAACGTTGTAAATGAAATATTATAAAATATGCTGGCACTGATACAGATTCTTTTTCCTAATGACTGACTAGCAAAAAGATTAATAATGATTTTTTTCCTCTTGTGTATACTGAATCCGCCCTCCACATTAACCTGAGTTAGACGCACACAGCCGGAGAAAAGATGCACCTCATGCTTTCCCCCCATGAAACCCACCCCCTTCCCCCGCTCTTCACCCTTTCCTTGCTCTGTAGTCGAAGGAAGCAGCGTGGGGGCGAGAGGTGGTGGGTAAACAGTGGTTCTGCAAAGTGCTTTTTCCCAGCCTGTGTATACCTGCGTAATAGAGGCAGTAATGGAGTTTGTTCAGGCTAAGGTAATCCTGGAGCTGTGAGCTCAGCATCTGGTGCTGTTTCTCTCTGACGCTGTTTTGTTCCACAGCAGGTCCTGATGTTGTTGTAGCTGTCACTGTAACTGTCCCACACAAGCCATTTGGGAGTAAAGCAATGTGTGTCTGCATTTCTGTGAATGTGTATTTTCTGTTGAAAAAAAATGTGCTTATCAAAAGTGGATGTGTGTGTACAGTATATCTGTGTGCACCCCCCCCCCCCCTCCTCCCCAAAAAGAAGGAAATAAAAAAATGCATAGAGATAAAGTGAGGTTCTGCTGACGGATGTGTGCATCTGGATCTGTGCTGAAAAATACATGTGTGTGTCTGAGTGTGTAGCGACAGAGCGGGAAAAGAATCTAAAGAATATGTGTTTGGATGTTATAGCTCACCTTTGGGAGGTGGGATAAGAACAGGGCTGACGGCTAGGAATGAATTTACGAGGCTCGATCTCCCAGAAACAATTTCTTTATGTGGGTTACACACATTTAGAGTGGCTACTTGTCCCCCCCCCCCCGGGCCTCAGCTCACCACACACAGCTACTGGAGATGGCCAATGAAATACAGAACACTCTTTTATAGGACACATGCTTTTTATTTATTTTTATTTAGCCCCTGTAGCTTTCTTTTCTCTCTCGCTCTGTCTAGGTCTCTGTCTTACTCCTTCCTGTTTCTCAGTCTTGTTCACCCCCCCTCCCATCTCTCCTATTCTCTTCTCATCGCACGCAGCTACGAATGAAAACGAGATCACCTTTTATAGGCCGCATAGTGTATTTTTTGTTTCCTCTGGTTGATCTCTTTGTCTTTATTAGAACTATCTCTCTTTTCCAATCTCTCTCTCTCTCTCTCTCCGGATAACAGCTCTGACATTATTCCCGTGGCCCAGAGGATTTATTGGTAGAAGTCAGAAAACTACAGGAAAGGGTAGAGTGTGTGTTAAAGGTGCAGAGGGAGACATAAAATTGTGGGATGTAGAAACATGAAAGCATCTGTATGTATCTGCTTTTGGTCATGAGGCTGCAGGAAGTCGGGGTGAAAATGGTCCAATCTGACCAAGTCCTGCAGTCTGCAATCACCTCAGGCACGTCTGTGACAGGAGTCTGCTGTCACTGTGTTCATGTCCGATACCATCAATCATATTCTAGCAACATTCAGTTATGAATTTATAAAATACTAAAAAAGGAGTAAAATCAGGACACCGATTTTTTGTTTTTTTGGTAAAGCAGTGCATTATTCCCTACATTAATCTTCATATTGAGCCATTCATTTTTCCTGAAGCACATATACACTGGGGTTCTGCTGTGGTGTAGGAGTTAAGATGGCAACCATGACCTTTGTTGCATCTCTGGCCCACTAATTAAGACATAAAATGCAAAACACGCAAACATACACATTTTTATATTTGCATATGCACACACAAACAAGCGAGGTCAGTCTAAACAGTGTGACTGTGAAAACGCATTTGTTTTCCCAACCAATGAATAATCAAGTGCACGGAGACTAAACTTAATATAACCTTGAACCCAGAACCAAACCATTTAACTCACCAGGAACGATATTCTCAGGGCAAACATCTGGTACTTTGTAACATCATGGAAGAGACTCTCTCTCTCCCTCTCTCTCTGTCTCTCCCTCCCTCACATTAAATGGATATAATGTGATTCATCCAAGATGGAAATTCATATTAAGTAATTTGAGCATGCTCTGCAGCCTGTAGCAGGATGTAGGCTGTAGTAACTAAATGTTTCCTAAATGACTAAGCAAAACATATCTGCACTTACATTGTTTTGGGGGGGTTTCTGTGCAAAGTTGCACATAGCCCCTGTGGCAGGGGTGGGCAATTCCTGGGGACAGTTATGAAGACACGCACCAATAAGCTTATAGAGAGTTAAAATTATTAGTGAGCAGAACCGAGTTTAGTTTATTGGTGTGTCCCTCCACAATAGCTCCAGTTTTTCATGTGACCCTTTGGGAAAATGAATTGTCCACATCTGCTCTGTAGCATCAGCCATTTGTTTGTATTCTTACGTGATCTAAATAAACACTGGAGAGTTAGATTAGCAGCTTTCATTATTTCATTAGAAAGGTCCATCTATAGATTACATATTTACATCAGACAGACACCTAAACTGAAGCACAGACTCTTTTTACTCCGGGTTGGTGATCCATGATGCATCAACACCAGAAAATTGGTCAAGAGGTCCAGTCCAGCGACTTAGATTATCTAAAATGAGACCCAGCAGGCAGCCAGTGGCTACAGATGCCTTTGTCAGCATCTTCCTGCCAGTCAGAGCTGCCATACATCTATGTTTAAGCCTTGATTGAGTATCTGGAGAAGGAAATTAGTCGGGGAGACCAAAATCATGCTCTAAAATCGAAAGTCTGTTGGGATGGGCTTACATCTGTAGCTAGTCTCATGTGCCATTTTTGGGACTTATGTAGCCCTGAAGGTACTTGGTTACAGTTCTTCTATTTTAGATTCATAAATCCAAACAAAATGCATTCCTTGAAGTGACAACCAGAACAAAAATCCCACCTCTTTTAACTTCATTCTGCTCTGTCTTCATTTTTCTTTAGTTTTCCTCATTTCTATCTTTCATTTCTCTGCAGTTAGTAAAGTGAGTAGAAGCCCAGAATATTTTGTGACTAAACTTTTCATGTTAACAAAGTTCACTAGTGCCTAAAGTTTTGGGGTCACTTAGAAATGTCTTTGCTTTTGAAAGAGGAACACATTTGTTTTTGATTAAAACTGATTATGAATTTGCAAATAACAAGCAAATAATGATGATTAATGACAGATTTTTTTCTAAATTGTTTATTTTTAAGGCATGTAGGTGTGCAGAGGCCCCTTTTCAGCAACCATCACACCTGTGACGGCGTTATCTAATACAAGAAAAACTCATCAATATGGGAAAAAAGGGTTTTTTCCAAATATGTAAGCGTCGCTGAATTGCTGATTTAAAGAAGGAAGAAATCTGACTGAGTGTCTGGAGCATTAGCCTTTATGGGTTTAATTAGCCTCATAAAGAGACTGCACATGTTGTGTACTACTCCCGTCACCGAAGAGCACTCACTGAGATCCGAGTGTACACAGCTGAGCCAGAGAACAAGTACATCAAAGTCTCCATCTCACCATTTCTCGACTGGGAGCTACATCAACCCACAAAACACTGGGTCTTATAGGCAACGGTGAAGAGGCAACTTCGCAATGACAGGCTTTAAGGTCCAAAGCCAAGTCTGCCAAATCTGTCAGTGGTCAATAAAATGGAAAGCATACTATAAATGCAGATAGCATTTGCGGCCAGATTAAGGCCCATCGTTGCCCACAAATTATAGAGCATTCTTGTATCGCTCCATAAACCCCAACAATCCAACCAATCTCCCTTGTTGCTCTTGCTCACCATCACCTCTGTGCAATCTTTCTCCTCCTACCATCAAGTCTTGCTGGCAGTTCTCTTCCTTCTTATTTTCTAACTCCCTCAGTTCCCCTCGGCTCGCCTCCCCTGTGCTCTTCACGGAGGCTTGTGAAAACGGAAGCAGAGAAAGAGACAGCGACAGATGGAGCAGTAACATGTCGAAAATATTCACAGTCGGGATGGCCAGCTTTGTTTAAATTAAACAAGCCTGTGTGCACACAACACTTTATAACCAGGTCTAGGTCATGAAGAGGCTTGAAACCGGCACTACCTTCTTCTTTTTAACAGTGAAGGAAAGAAAAGTAGAGCCTGGAACACCTAACTCACAGCCTCTCCTCTGTTAGACTGATGATTTATGCTGCCATGGTCAATGTAAAGTTTTCATATTCACACATCAGGTGCAGAAGACACCCACCCCTGCATAGCCTCTCAATGTTTAACATGCAAAAGCAGTGGCCTGCATTTCAGTCATGTTAAGCCTACAAACACTCCACACTGAGTGCAACTGTTAAACCAGGAGACATGTAATAGAGAATAATGGGGAATAGAGAATAAGGAAAGCATAAAGGTTCCTTATCAGCTCTTTTTCTTTAAGAATGCCACCTCTTACTTTAATTTATCAATTATTTGGCACATGTGGATCCAGCTAATAGGATCAATCACAAAAAAATAATCATCGTGAAGTGACAACCACCACACGGCAGGTCTGCCTAAAATAGCGCACAGAATCCGTCAATGCCCGCATACGCACAGCTTTACCTGAGCGCCCTTGTGCGTGCGTGCGCATACGTATGCGTGCGTGTGCGTGTGTGTGTGTGTGTGTGTGTGAGAGGGAGAGAGAGAGAGAGAGAGAGAGAGAGAGGTTCTATAGGCTGTGCAATATCTGAAACAACCGCAATCATTTGTCTTTGCTATAAAATCACAACCGCGTGAATAAAACTGACACCAAAGCAGACCAGGCTGACGGGTGGCGCCACTAGAAATCATTTTCACAACTCTAATGCCTTCCTAAAATCCAATCCCTTTCTATTTCTTTACAAATGGAGCGGATGAAGTGTAATCCATTTCGTGCGTAAATGGTTTTCTAAGGCGTGCTAACCAGTAGACTGACACGGCTGCATCCGTGCATGTCAGGTGGGTTAGTAATTGACTTTTTTTGTTTTTTGTCTTTTTTTATCACGCTCACTTCTCCTGCTGTTAACTAAAGGCGCGTTAAAACCGTGAGGGACACCGAGCAGCTCCGCCCAGGTGTAAAGGCTACCCTGTGACCCATACCTGTTGGTGCGGTGTGGTCTTGTTCTGTTAGCCCAGCAGGTGAACCTCTCTCCTCATAGCCGCTCCGCTATCCGAGACAGAGAAGAGACTCGCATCCCCACTCCACTAGCGGAAAACAGCTCCTCTGTGACACCGGCCGCTCAGTTCGACTGGAGCGGAAAAGTTATACCATACCATCCACCTCCGAAGCCGGGTAGCAGACACACACAAAAAAGGAGCCGGTTGCAGATGTGACCTTCTGGGGTGGTGCTCCTGCTACTACTCCTGTGCAAGGAAAGGTCTCCTGAAAGTTCCGCTCCTGTCCTCCGCTTTTGCACAGAAACTTAGTTATTAAGCCATGTCACGAAGGAAGAAACAGCCAGTTTGGAAACCTGGCTTCTGTTTTGCAGCAGCAGTCTCCTTCTTTTTCTCCTCTTTAAACCATGTAGTGTGAAAACAGCCCAGTGGCGGGACAGAGATGCGTTGCGGCCGGGGAGTCACGCAGACTGTTACTGCGCTCCTGCTTGTCCGCCAGGAAGATGGAGAGGATTGCCTTTAGAGTGTAAAACTCTGAAGCGGAGCAGCGCCCCCTAGCGGTTTAGTTTGGGAAGAACCGCTCACCAATGTGCGGGCAACAAATGTAAATGATACTGTACAGTAATGTGGAGAAGGGCCATATGGGCTGCGCCAAGACATGTTGGATATGTGATATTAGTGGTTTATTGCTGGCAGTGAAACAGAAAGAAGCATCAGCCAGCGTCCTGACACAAAACACATGCACACAATGCACACGTGCAGTCAGACAACATCAGATGTCTCAGCAAAAATGTTTGTGTCACTTCATGAAGGACAAAACAATATTATTGTCTCAGTGTGTGTGTCTATGTTTCTGTCTGTATCTGTGTGTGCACACGCGCCCCTCTCTCAACGGTGAGAGGTTCAAATTAAATTGAACTCACTTTAGCTGAGCTACGGGCATTTCCCAGTAGACTACACCAAAAGGAGCGAAGGGGTGATCGACACCGTACCGTCCAAATTGACCGGCCTCTCTGCCTGAGCGAGTGTGTGTCTGTGTGCGTCTTTATGTGTGTTCCGTTGCCCGAAATGACCTGAACTGCCAAAAGAAGTTTACTCACAACAAATGACTTTGTCCAGACTCAGTCACTCTGACCAGTGCAGTTCATTTGAGGAAGTAGTCCCCACTGGCCCTCTAAAGTGTGACTGTGCATGTGTACAGTATGTGTGTGTCACAAAGTGTGCAGTTTCCCCTCTGGTGGCAGGAGAAACAGATAGACAGTAATAGGTATTAAGGACACAGAAATCAGGCGGCGGAGAAACCTGGTAGTAAAACTCTACACTCGCACAAACACTTAGTGAGACAAAGTACAACTGAAGTTCTGGTGGTGGTGTGTACTTTATATTGGAGTGAGCATACAAGTGTGTGCGAGATGTAATCGAGGTGATGATGTATGGCTGCACACATGGATGACAGGGTAATTGATCCATAGTGGGGGTGTGATTGTGCACGTGTGCACGTGGGGAGGCCTGCTGCCAGTCATATATCATTTCACCCAGTGAGCTAATCTGTTACGCTGACAAAGAGTTCAGATTACTGATCTGCTCTCCTTTCTGGTCACCCTCCTGAACCTTCAACACTCCTCTCCCCTCCTTTTATTTCCTCGCCTCTTTTTAACTTTTGTTTTTATCGCTCATTCTTTAATCCTCCCCTTGTATGCTAGCTTCTTAATTCTCATTCTCCCTCTGTCTCTTTGTTCCTCTCTCTTCTTCTCTCTTGCTCGCTAAAGTAACACGGGTGAATCACGGGGAACCTGGAAAGCCCAACCATGGGATTTGTCTTCTGTACTGCGTTCTGGCAGCATAGTTAAACTCAGCATGTGGTTGTTCACAGAATACTCGCTTTCCTTTACATATCACATGACAGCCTTGAAGTTGCATGTTGTGAGTGTACGAGGCATGAAACATGCGAGCACACACATACACAGTCACGTGGACATGATAATCGAAAAGCTCCAAACAGTCTAATCGTATTCATTTGTCATACTTTTCCTTCTATCAGCTCAGTGAAACAGCTGAAAAGAAGACAAATCCTGCAGGACCAGCAGATAATCCTCGCAGACATGAGGCGTTTGCCACATGGCTCTGTACTGCTCATAATCATCAGAGCAATAATTATAGTCGGCAGTGTCCCGTTTGGCACTTATCACTTGTAAGACCTCACAGTAAAGAAAATGTATTTTTTTTACGATGATTTTAAAGACGATTTTATTGTTCATAAGCTGTTTGTCTCTCTGCTTCTCAACGTCCTGCGTATGTCTGTGGCTTGCAGCCTTCAGCTAATTGGGTCCAGCAGAAGAAGTGGATCTTTAGAGTATTTATAATTCATAACAGTGTACAATTCAAAAAAGTATAGTTAAAAAATGGTCATTTAATGCGATAAACCTACAGAGAATTATTTCCTGAAGCCATAGGTTGCCTGTTTCCAACAGCTTTGACCGGCCTGCAGCTTTGGTTTCCTTTCACTGCAGCTCAGCACCAAACTGCAGATAAAAGAGCAACTGTCTGGTGAGCAAAGTGAAGCTTTTATTTGCCAAGGAACCAAATCATGAGAGCAACCTGAGTTATCTTTTTTTTTTAATCGACATTTCTGCGTGTGCTCTGACCTTTGCTCTTCTTTAGATCTTTTTTCAGCCTCTGTGTGTTTCTTGCCCTGACTTTAGCTACTCCGCCCGTGTGTAGCTGTCCTCCCTTTGAGTGTTTTTAGTTTGTTTCCCCCTCTCTGCCATGTCGACTTGTATCATGGGTCATTACACTCGTCTATTACTGTAAGTCTTCCTGTGTGCCTGGCACTGCCTGTTTTGCTGCTTTTATTTGTGTTTTATTTGTTTGTAGTTTCAAGTCTGTTTATTTTAAACTCTCTTCCTTTGTCCTCTGTGTCCACCTACAGATCATTACAGATGTTTCCTCTGGATTTGGTAAAGACCAGTATAAAAGTACGACATTTTCCACAATGATACAAACACAACTCCTAATGTGAATGATACTATCGCTCTTTAGTGGACAAACAAGCAATTAATGGTTGGCTCTGTCAAGTTAAAAGCATCTGATATGATGCTAGTTAATATAAAATGTGGCTAAAAGAAAGTTCAAAGGAATGATGGAACAGGTTACTCCATGCATGGCTGTAGCTTATTTAAGTTGACCAGTTTTAGGGCATCAGTGAAAGTTTGTGAAAGAAAAACACTACGGTGCATCGATCTATGTCAAGGAAGACTGTTTAACAGAATCAGATCAGACTGCTGACACCATCTGTTACATATATTCTGTCATCACAAAGTGGATTACATCTTATGCATCTATAAAGTTCACTTCTTTACAGTAAAATGAAGGTTAAAGCTTTATGTTTGTACTTCTGTGCAAGATTCAAATGACTCTTACTACCACTACTGAGTGCTGAGTGCATCCTTCATATGGAATAAACACTCATGCACATACACAAAATTGTCTTCTGTGTTGCACTGGCAGGCAGTCATGCCAGCATTAGCATATGAAAGACAGCAGCTGGAAGGTGTCTCTGTCGCAGTTGTTCTTACTTGCTGTGGTATCTATTTTGATGGCTGTTTTTCTGTGTTCTTGCTGTCCCTCCTTAGGTCCATCACTCATACTCTTCCTTTCCTCCAAAGATGACTTTCCACAGTCCCACATGAGCGTAATCTCCATAGAGCATATTTGCATTATTTCTGGACACTCCAAATATGCCGTTTTGTCTGCACAAAAAAATCGAGTTATGCTGACTTTCAGGAATCTTCCTGTAATCCAGAAATCTGTGCATTCAAACTGAAAATGCTGAAGAATCTTTTTTCCACCCGTTTTTTTCTTACCCCTAGCAGCGCTTTTACATCTCAGAAAACTAAGAATTGTAGCGTAAAAAAGTTTCAGCAAATCACTTATCACAGACAGAGCTGCCCTCAGCAGAGGAGCCTTTATCTCAGAGAGCAGCAGGGCGCATCTTACTAACTCAACCCTTTCTCCTCTTGTCTGTTACGCTCGTTCACTCAAAGGTGTAAATGTTCAAACAGACTAATTCCTTCAAAGCTATGAAGAGCATGAAAGACCAGTCTCCACCCTCATTCCTAATTGATGGCCTCACATCGCAGCATGAACGCTGGATAAGTCTAGCTCATTAGCGGTAACTACACTACAGTTAGCTCCATTAAAATTACATTACAGACATTCTAGACACACCTTATTCTGATCCCCTTTCACTCTGCTTCATTCACTTAAAATGTCATTTACAGTAGATGTGCAATGTGAGTGAGCAGAATGAGCTTATTTCACTAAGAGCAGAAGAATAACCTCATTGTTAGTCATAGGCTACAGCATCTTTCTGTAATAAATACAGTTAAAAACACCATAAATACAAACAAGAATGTTTTTTAATTCCATTCATTTGTCTTTATGAATATGCAATCCACTTATTAGAGTAATTGTCCTTAGAGGGTGTGGGGTTAGTGGGGTTAATTAAAAAAACAGCCACTAATGTGAAATCACCGTGTGATACTCGCACTTTATTATCACCTCCAGCTCTCCTCCACACGGCTCTTTTTCCATCAGGCATTTTTTTCAACTCACGTTCGCTGACCATTCAGGCCATACAGCGCTGTTGCTCATATTGTGCTTTTCTCCTGGGAAAGCCAGTAAATGCTAGCATGTGACCTCAGGCAGTTTCTGAACCCCAGCCTTTAGATCAACATGACATGATGAATGACAACATTTCACTGATGTTATGGCAGCACCTGGAGATCCTCCCTGTAGAGCTGCAGGATGCTGCATCAGAAAAGGACACCTGTGATGCTGGCCTGTGCTCTTTCCACTGCATTTCTTGCTGCAGCGGGCAAAAATGTAAAGGAGACAAAAAGAAATGGACAGCTATCAGTGAACGAGAGCCTAATAGAGGCTGAATATGAATCACGGCTGAATTTTGCATTTACATGGAATTGAAACCTTGACTGAAGGTTAGAGAGATTTTAACAAGTTTATTCACATCCAAAAGCAAAGGATTGAAAAGAATGAAAAAAAAATGAATTATTGAAATGACAAAGAAGCTGCTTTGCAAGATTTTAAATGCAGGAACCATGAAGTCTAGATGTTTTTTTAATCAAATCTTTTTCTCAGCTCTATTAAATTTACAAAATATTGCCTGTTCTCTGCACATATTTCCACGAGAAAATCACAACATTAAAAGTAACTAGCAACTAATACTCTGAGGGGAAAGGTTAAATCTTTTACTCTGAGTGTAGTGCGTCAGAAAATGGAAATATTAAACTAAAGTACATGTTCAGCTAAACTGAACAGATGGTTTTGTTTGAGGCGCTCAGATCTCTGAGAAGCTTTATCACACTGAAAGTCACAAGTGAAAAATGGTTGTGCACTTGGGAAGATTGAGAAGATTGTGTACTTTTTGATGTATAAATTTGCAAATCAAGAGCAGGCATGGTAGTTTATTGCTGGAGACCCAAGTGCAGGGCTAGATTGCAACACACAGAGTGGCTAATCTGCACAGCCAAGCTTTGAATAGGCACACGCTCTGAAGGGCTGAAAAGGCTGTAATGAAGTTTGGACCCAAAGGCAGATACAATGGACAACTGTTTCTTCTCAGGCGTCTCAGGAAAGGAATCTTAATGAACAAAGCTGTACTGATCCAAGAGCACAGATAGCTGGAGATATATGTAAGAACTGGATTAATATGAGGAGGGAAAAGAACATAAGCAACAACATGGAAGCCAGTTGACCACTATGAGGCAGAAGACAACCTGGCAAAGAGTAGAAGCTTGAGCTGGTCTTAAATACCGGTCGGTGTTTGCTCTCTGATGATCTGCAGGTGAGGCGAGACTAGAGTGAGAAACCTAGACCCAAGGGACAGGATGGAAAAATACACCACAACCTGACACTCAACCTGAACCATGACACAAATATACACACAGCAAGTGTGTCCTTATAACTGCGTCACTTCAAAACATTCAATTTATATGTGCCTGTATATTTGCTCCTATAAAAACATTAGTAACACACACATTATTAATTTTGAGCCTCATTTCCATTGCCTGTCGAATGTATATCGAACACACCTTCTCCTTTTAGCTCAGGTTTTGGTCTCCACCAAGTCTTGGAAAGCATCTATCTCTGAAATACAGGAAGTTCGGAAACTCATTAATCGTCTTGCTAAAATAGCTCTTTTATTTTTTCTGAAGGCCAGTAGAAGAATTATGAGAAAATAATGCACTTAAGATACAACAATGCAAATAAATCATTTGGACAATCTTTCTATGGTATCATCACTACAAATGGCATCTGGTTCATTACCTGTAGATTCAGCCACTCTTATATTTATTACAATTACTGATGCAGCTTTTCATACATGGATTTCATGGATAGACTCTTTCTGTTGTAGCCTGGAATCAGTGAAAGTGCTGATTTGGTTTGGTTTGCCTTCTGCTAGCTATCTACTCCTATTATCTCCAACTAGATGATGTCAAAGGACTAAGAAACCACAATCCATAATAAAATCCAGTTTTATACATATGCTGTAACCTTTCCATGTTCCAGACTTTGATAAGCACAACAAACAGATCATTGTATTTCTAGGGAGGGAATAAAGAGAGCTGTGGCATCACTTGATGTTGTTTTCTCTTCTGTTCTGGTGCTGGTAGCATGCAGGGACAGTTTGTCCTCTACAGAAATAAAACAGCATTCATTTCTGTGTCCTTAAACAGAAGGCTCTTTGACGGATGAGCCAGATCTGGAGTAGTTTGATGTTTTCTAAGAATGAGCATAAAAAAGACGTTAGTCCACATTCTGTTTCCAACATGCAGTTTGCAATCATTTATTTTTAACCAATCTCCTTTTGCCTTAATCGGGTATTTTATTTTTTGGCCACATGCCATCAGGTAAGTAGTAACAATAATGAATACAACATGATATAACTGTACTTTTAAAGTTACAGTGTGTAAAATCTCACTGCTAGATTGCAGATTACAATCAGCTGAATTCAGTTTTTTAATCCCTCACAATTCAAGTCCATAATCCTTCAGCGGTCTCTGTCGGCCAATCATGTCTTAAACATGAACTCTAGACTGTACTTTGACTGGCCAGCATGTTCATTCTACTGTTTGTGTAAAAAACCCAAAAATAAACATAATAATTTATGCACACTATTAACGTGTCAATTAAATATTTTGCATTATTTCATGTTTTTTATCGCTTAAACAACAAAAGGACTCACACTTCATCTGAGTTCATCCAGATACCAGACAGTTGCCTTTTGCTGTCTGGACAGTCTGTCAGTCCACTGTTTACGCCGTGCCCAGTGAGAAACTTGAACATCTATCGCCACATTTCTACGGCTCTGTAGCATTCAAACAGTCAAGTCGAGAAGACAATGCCTGGTCATTGCTCTGCATTAAGGCTTATTTAGTAAATCTCAAATACACAGCAGAGGCAGGACAGATCAAAAGTTTGACAGTTTCATAACTCATAACTCAACTTAAGTTGGTGTTAAATCCAGAGAAATCCAAGTTCATGTTATTCTCAAATGGCAAAGAGTTGTTAGCTACGTCTCCTAAGATTAAAACAATTCAAGGATCTGAAATTGAAATGGTCACATCTTACAAGTATCTAGGGATCATTATAGATCAGAATTTGTCATTTAGGACTCACATTCAAAGGCTTGTGTCGAAGTTAAAACTAAAACTAGGTTACTTTTTTAGAAACCAATCCTGTTTCTCCCTCCAAGTGAGAAAACATTTGATTCGTGCAACCTTTTTACCTTTATTGGATTATGGTGACCTGCTTTTTATGAATGCACCTGCCCACTACCTAAAGAGCTTGGATACTGTGTACCATTGTGCTTTACGTTTTATTACTGGCTATGGAAATCATGTACATCATTGTTCTTTGTATGCTGCTGCTAAATGTCCATCTTTGCATATTCGCAGACTCTCCCATTGGTTGATCTTTATCTATAAATCTCTCCTTGGGCTGATTCCATCTTATTTATGTGTTTATATGTGTAAAAACCACAACCAATACAACCTTCGCTCGAACAAAATCATACAACTGATTGTCCCAAAAATCAGAACAGAATTGGGGAAAAGGGCTTTTATATACGCTGCCCCTGCTTCCTGGAATAATCTGCAGAAGGAACTGAAATGATCAGAATTGGTTACCTTGGGAGAGTTTAAGTCTGTTTTAAAGGAACGAGAGAACAGCTCTTTTACTCAGTGTGATTGTTTTTAATGTACTCTTAATTTGATCTGTTATTGTATATTTTACACATGTTTGTATGGGATATTGTATTTGTTTTAAATGTTATATACCTATGTGGTATGTGACTTTTGTTGCCATGATGCCAGGTCTCTCTTGGAAATGAGATTTTTACCTGGATAAATAAGGGATAAAAAAAAAAAAAAAAAGTTTGACAGTTTCATAAACTGTTTGCTGTCATCTTGGATTGTTTAGTCAGGGTTGGTGGGGCTGCTCCGACTTTCTGAGTTGTCGATCCTAATTAAAAGAAATTGAAAATTCTGAAATTCCAAAAATGCAAACTGGGAATTCAGAAAATCTGACTGCTGACTTAATCTGGAACAACCTAAATTTAGTTGGGGGAGAGCTGTAAAACCTTATGAAAGAGGTGCGATATGAATCAGTGAGTCAATGAAGTTCACTTTAGCTTGATGACAGCATACTGAGGTGAGTTGTTGAACTTTTCTGCTGTCAGCCTCTGTTAGTGAAACTTTCTTAGAAGATATTGTTGGACTTGGATACTTAGCAAATAAACTTTTATATGAAGTGAGGATGTCATCAAACTGTTTATCAGATGGAAAGCATGATGGAAAAATTGAGCTTAACATAGCGTTATCTTATAAATAACTAGTGTTGTTATTGTTTAGCTGGCATTTTGTTCGCTATTCCGACACAGGAGGGTCGTACGTCTGCGAGACTTGACACGAGGAAGAACCGGATAACGTTTTATTCAGAGGTTGTCTCTTTCCTGACGTTTTTGCTTCATTGCTGAAGGAGACTCAAACATAAAACATGTTTCCTCATACTTTATCTTGATTCTGCAGCTGCATAAATAAGTTACATTTTTGCCTCCACAACATGTGAACAAGTTCTCTCCTCCACCTTTGGCGTAGTATGTATGTGGCAGGGTGGTGGGACACCGTTACAGTCTCCACAAACCGGCGCCTGATCCTATGTATTTTTAATGGATTAATTCATAGTTTATGAGAATCCATCAGTTTAATGGAAGATGTAATTACATACAAATTAATGTATATTTATGACTACAGTATTTTTTTCCCATTAATCCAACTCCAAATGATTTACTGTACCTTTAAGTTAATTTGGTCAACCAGTAATCAACAAGTGTTTTCATTACAGTAAATACACTACTGAGAAACGTTCAATAACATTGCAGTTGTGTTTCTGACTACCTGGTAAATCTAATGTATTCACCCTTTGGCTTTCTGTTTGACCTCAACTAATTCCCAACGATAATACTAAGCCCTTCTGTTGCTACAGCAAATGCTTTGATATCTTTATCACCTGGTTGTTATCTGTGTGTCTTCCATTTATATCTGGGCAAGTAGGTTGCAGCGGCTTTTAAGCCCCTTTTTTGTTGAGAATACCTAACTGATGTGTCTGAAAACAATATTATTAGAGCCATCAGAGTAAACAACTGGTTCAAACTCACTCTAAATCCCTGTAGGAGAACTGTGCAATTATTTAATAATTTTCTGTAGGTGCCTAATTGTCTCTGGATTGATGTTTTGATAGATTGCTAACATAAAACTGTGGATAATTGCTGCCTTACCTCTATCAACCATGATAAGGATGACACAAAACAATGACATGTTTGAGTTTAGGAATTAGGCGACACCATTTTTGGAAGCACCCGGCTCCTCTAGAAAAAGGGTGTGACTCAGTGTGATGAGCCTTTAATTTATCGGATACCCATGTGTGGATGGGAGTCAGTTATCCCATACATGTGTGATGATATGCACACCAGCTGGAAAGCTCTCGCAGTGCAACAAGAGATGGTGCAACGAGACTCGTTTCCATGACTTTTTAAAATATTCAGTGATCAAGGTG